>NC_138370.1:175587830-175620170 GCF_054177405.1 Leptonychotes weddellii | reverse complement strand
TCCCCATGACCGCAGGCCGACTAACGGGGACAACTGGAAGCTACTCGGTGGGTCCCAGGGGACCGGGGGGCCGCAGAGCAAGAGGGGAGGCAGCTTCCACAGCAGCTCCGGCTTCCCACTGGGAGGTCCGGGCTGTCCCCTCCGTGGGGTAGGAGTAGCTGTCTCTCTGGAAGGACAGCTGTGATGGTCACTGTGCCAATGTCCTGGGGCTTCGGGGACAAAGCTCCGTGGACTGGGTGCCTTAAAGTGACCAAGGCCTATTCCCCTCCCCGTCTGGAGGCCAGAAGTCTAAATCAAGGTGTGGGCAGGGCCGCGCTCCCTCTGGAGGCTCCAGAGGGTCCTTCCCATCTCTTCCAGCTCCCGGGCTCCTGGCCACACAGCTCTGTCTCCCGTCACCACCTGGCCACCCTGTGTGGCTCTTCCCTTTCGTATTGTATTTGGGGCCCACCTCATCTCGAGACCCTTACCTTAATTATACCTACAGAGACACTTTTCCCAAACGAGATCGTGTCTGGAGGTTCCCCTGGATACACCTGTGGGGCCACCATCCCGCCCCAAACTCCTAGACGCCCAGGGGAGTGGGAAGCAGGCTGAGGACAGGGCAGTTAGTGAACGCGGGTGCCCACCTGCCTGCCCGCCGTGGCTCCCCGCTGTGGCTCCCCTCAGCCTCAGCGACCTGCAGGCCTTCGAGGCTCCGTCCTCCTGCCCACCTCTGGGGCAAGAGGGGGCCCTAAACGAGGTCCAGGTGCCCTGTCCTGAAGCTCCTCCCAGGTGCGAGTCCTTAGCACCCCTTCCTCGCAGACATCTGCCCCTCCATCTCTCCACCCTCCTCTGTCCTCCCCAGTTCTCCCTCCGACCTTGCCCAGCTCCCTGTGCCTGTCTTCACAGCCCTGGAAATGGTGATGCCCTACCCCTCGCAAGGACCCGCTGAACCTCAGAAGTTGGATTCCTTGCATCTTCTCTGTAGGCTGGGTGCTCCCCTGCCGTGGCCACTCTCCTGGGCGAGCCTGCCTCCCCCATCCAGACACAGGCGCCCCAGCCCCCCTTTGCACTGGCACCGGGGACCTGTGGACGCCCGCAGATGGGCCCACAGCCTCCTCCGGCCTGCTCACCAGAGAGCAGAGCTCAGGCTGCCCCACAGGGTGGGAGGTGGGCACCTGCGTCCAAGGACAGCACACCTTGCAGGTCAGCTCTGCCGTGCTGGCCACACGACCTGGGTGCTTTGGTTTCTCAGAGAAGCCCCAGGGGGCTCAGATGCTCTTCCGTGGTTTTGCTCTGGGTCCTCACGAGCATTAAACTAGATGCAGACGTCTCTAGCAGGCCATGTGCAGCCCGTTACCACAGCTACACCTGAATGTTTGTTCATTTTACAAATGCTGAGTGTCTGGGCCTCTCCTGTGGCCGAGGCCCACGACAGCAGGGGACGCAGCTACCAGGCAAACGGAGAAAGAGGGACGCGTCCGAAGGTCAGCACCTCCACCAGCGCCCTCCCCGGCCCTGCCGCCCACCCTGCAGCCCGGGGCTGGCTGTGCCACAACTCGGGGTGGGGGGGGGGGGCGTCCGCAGGCAGAAGCCAGGCACGGGCACTGAGCCCACCCTCTCCAACCCACTGCAGGCCCCTGCTCCTCTCGGCCTCCGTCTCGTGTCTGTGAGCTGGGACCCCGAACTCTTCAGCCCGTGTTCCAGAACCCACAATGTGCAGAACATGAGATGCTTGGCTTTGTTTTTCTGGAAATTGTACTGAAAGAGGCCCCAGATGGGCTCCACATCCATAAAAGGGCCTGGACACATTTCCTCTCCTGGCCATTGTCCCCCCCTGGGGCCCGGACCCTGTATCCTGTTTGTATCCGCAGCTGTGCTCTTGGCCCGAGGCCGGGGCAGTTTCCAAGGGCTTCCCCAACTGTGCCCAGCACTCTGACTCTGCACTCACACACTGACCCCACAGAATGCAGCCCAATTCCACACAGCACACCTCAAACCAGGGTCTCGACTGCACAGTGCACCCCAACTCTAGTGTACCCCAATTCTGCAAGTGCACCCCCAAGAGCCTTCCAGAGGAAGAACATGAGCTTTCTAGGTCAGGGGACTTTCCAAACAAGGGTCCCTCCTGCAGGGTGGGCAGGGGGCAGGCCCACACAGCCCAGTCCTGAGGCCCTGTGGGAGAGCTTGTCACTTCCTGGGCCTCGCTCTGCCCCGTGCAGATGGCAGTCGGATTTGGGGGACTCTAAGTGCCCCCCACACACCTGCAATAGCCCTGGTGCCGGACACGGTTGTTGTAATAAATTCCAATCGCCACTTGCCAAGAAGATGCTAGATCCAGGGGATACAGCCCTCCTGGCGTGAATATTACGGCCATCTGCTGGACCGAGAGGCAGATGGGCGTGGGGTTGGCAGCTGTCCAGGGTCACCCAGCCCAAGGGCAGTGCCACCAGCTGGTGTCTCAGGTCCGCCCTCCCATGGCACCTGCAGACAGGCAACACCTGCACACAGCTGGGGTCTCAGGTGTCCCCGGCGCCAAAGCAGATGCCCTGACTCTCTAAGGCGTGAGACAAGCAGCCAGAGAAACCACAGCCCGACTCCCAGGAGCTCTGGAGGGCACGTCCTGCCCGAGTCTGGGGTTTTCTCAGGAATCAGATCCTTGTGTCTTCCAGCACCAAACCCTGATTTTAATTATTTCCAGGTGGCAATTCAGAGAACAAGAGTTCACCTCTGCCCCTTTTCCCACCACAGGGACCAGCGGATGTTTCACTGAACTGTAAGGGTCAGCGGGTGCTGCCCCACCGTCCACAGCCAGACTCCGCGTCCTCAGCGCTCTCCCCTCACGCCCACCTCTCCGGCCAGCCTTTCTCTCCCTCCCGAGGGCGCTGCATAGGAAGCCGACCAAACCACCCAACAGAGGCACTTTCCCTGGTGGCAGGCACATTTGAGGAAGACGGATGGCTTCTCAGGACAAATGCAAGAGACACATTTTCTAGCCAGTGTGGATGCCGTGGGCACGGCTACCGTCACCTGGGAAAGCACGTGCGTGTGCAGAGGGCCAGGGGCTGACCACCGCGTACCGGGCGCTGGAGCCCACACTCGGGGGGTGTGCAGGCTGGTGCAGCCCCGGCCTTCCCTGCGGCCTCGGGGAGTCACGCAAGGAAACGGAGGTTTGGAGAGCGACAAGGACAAGGACCCCTCGTAGGGCCTCCTCAAGGCGGGGCCCTGACACTCCACACACCCTTAAACATGCACTGCCGCTCCCTATCTCCCCAGCGTCCTTTGTGTGGAAGACTGTCAAAGGCTTCCTTCAAGATGAATGTGGCCCCAGGTAGCACTGGGAAGTCTCCAAACCGGTTCTGCGTCCTTCCCTTGGGAAAGTCTACACCTCCGGAGGGGGCCCAGCTGCAGCCCTGAAGCCCCCAGTCAAGCCTTCCGCTGTAACTTCTAGGGCATCCTCAGAAGGTTCAGAGGGCCCCCTCTTCCTCCCTAAATCCAGTCCCTGACAGGCAGAGATTCCCGTCCTCAGAGCCCTGAGGCAGCTCCTGCCAGACCCTAGGACCACAGACATGGACCCGGACCCAGCTTGGGCCCGGACCCTAACCCCAGCTCAGACCTGGACCCAGACTCAGACCTGGACCCGGGCTCGGACCCAGACCCCAGCTTGGACCTGGACCCCAACCCAGACCTGGACCCTGGACCCCGGCTTGGACCTGGACCCTGGCTCGGACCCTGACCCTGGCTCAGTGGGGCGGAGCCCCAGGCTGCGATCCAGAGGCAGGAGGCAGGGGCTGAAGGTTGCCCTCCACCCTCTGCTTATTTTTTATTTTTTAGCCCAGGGGGCAGATAGCAACCATTGGAGTCAAATGACGACAAAAGGCGATTTTGAATTTGTCATGTGGTCTTAAAGCATCCCCGAGTGTCTGGGACTATGATGACCCAGGCCTCCCCCATGCCCAGCTGGGATCACCCGGCAGCCTCCCTAGCACATGGCTCAGCGTCTTGGTGGATCCCTTACTCCACCCTGAGATAGCTCTGCTTCCTGGGGTTTGGAGCTCCCCCTGCCACCCACGATCTTGGTCCCACTGTCTCAGCTCTGCCTTCCAGGTCCCCACCCATGCAGGGCTCACAGACAAGTTGGGGAGACAGACTTAGAAATGGACTGGGATAATCCTTGCAGTGGCAAAGGGAAGCCTAGGATGGAAAGGAGTGGAGGACGAAATCAAGGAAGGCTTCCTAGAGGTGGAGGCCCTTGGGTCGAGTCTCAGAGGAAGAGGGCCTAGGCGAAGAGGGGGTGTAGAGGTCTTCCCAGGGCCAGGCCCAGACAGAAGGGGACTTAAACCCAGCCTCCACCTAGAAAACCCTAGGCATGCAGCTTTATGGAAGCTCGAGAGGCTGGGTCACACTCTTGCCCTGAGGGTTAATCCACAACAGGCCATAACGCTGAATCTTAGGAATGTGCAGGCCCCTGGGGTGGGTGGGGTAGGGTATGTGACTACTCCCCACTCACCGGGTGCCCTGGGCAGTAGAAACAAGCCAGGGCCACACAGGCAATTCTAGAGCTGGGGTAGCAACGCTTTCTGCAAAGGGCCGTCGGTGGGTCCAGGCCGGGTGATGGTGAACATACCAAGTAGGCGGTGGTCACACAAATAGTCAACAAGTAGGTGCTCGGTGTGCTGGTAAAACCTTATTTACAAAACGGACTGGATTTGGCCCTTGAGTGGCTTCTGCTGTAGAGGATGGGTGGGGTGGGGATTCGCGGAAAAGCATCTCAGGATTCCCCCACCCAAGCAGGAAGGAGGCCGCCCAAAGGTGTTCCCTGTCGCAATGGACTGGGATATACAAAGGTTCAAGTGGAGGGTGGAGGCCGGCCCTGGCGCCGGGGACAGAAACAGGCTTGAAGCTGGCACAGGATCGAATCCATGGAGTGTGTCCTGCCTCCCTCCAACCCCTGATTATAGCAGTCACTGCACACACAGTTAACCTGTCACGGATTCGCAAGACCCAGCGCTTAGAGCTCGGGAGATGAGCGCCACATAAAGACAGGTGATTGGGTAACAGGCTTACGGACGGGGAACCAAAACGCGGGAAGGGAGGGACCCTCCCCCAGGGTCGCAGGAAAGAGGGTCCCCAGTGTTCGCGTGGTCCACGCTAAGCAACACCCCATCGTCTGTCCTGGTGTAAGATGCAGATGTGACCCAGCCTAGTGCCATTTCCCAGACAGGCAAATGGACAAAGGACCACCGCAGACCTTCCAAGGCACACGTGAACTTTCCTGAGCCCCGCCTGGGTCCGAGGAACCGGGAAGGTGGGGCTGGAGATGCCCGTCCTCAGCATGCCCGGGTCTGAGATGCCACCAGCCTGGAGCCTGGCACCCAGCTGCCCCGGGACACACATAAAGGCCTAGAACAGGGCTGTGCTCAGCAAGGCTCGGCCTGTGTTTGTTATTTTTGGCCTTAGTGGCTGAAACCACCCCAATCAAAAGATGAGCAAAGCTCTAGTCCCCGAGATTTCAGGAACTGCTCTTTGCAAAACAAGGATATTGGGACCAAACAGGCTTATGATGATGGATGGCCACCCCGGGCCAGGTCACAGAGTTGCAGGAAGCTGTCAGCGTTTCCCAAGCTCGGCCGGGACTGAAGACGCCCACACCCCCGCCACGGCCTGGGTCATGGTCATCCGGCCCTGTCAGGGCAGGCGGCGCCCTCAAGCCAGGGACCCACTGACTCGGCGGTCCAGCAGCTCCTCCTTGGCCTGGCAGGGCCGGCCCGAGAGCTGGCCAGGTGCCCGGGCGTATCTGCTGGGCAGGCTCCAAACTGTGCTCCTTCATCTGACCTGGCCAGAAACAGAGCTTTCAGAAGAGGGGTGCCCCTTCTCAGCATCCCAAATAAGGCACCTTGGGTCCTCAGAGGAAGCTGGTCAGAAATGCATAAAGGCTGTTTTCATGGCCCTCTCAGGGAGCAAGGCCCTGTGGGCATGTCCTCCTGTCACATCGCAGGGGGGCCGTGCAGGGCCTGCCAGCTCTGAGTAGCCCCCTCCTCTACTAAAGGACAGATGGGGTCCTCAGGAGACATCCAGCCAGGAGTGGCCCAGTCTCAGGAGCACCGTGGTTTCTCCCTTTGTGGGACAGGCACGTCCAACCCCCTGGACCGTTTGGCTGTGAGCCATGGGGTGACCCAGAGGGGTTAGCACAGAGGAGACAGGGGTAGAGAGGTCTCGGTCACCCCAGCTTACAGAGGAGACCTCAGAGAAACCCCGATCCCACCGAAGCTCACTCCCCAGAGCACCAACATTCCTGACTCTGGGTGGGCCCCCGGCTGGAATTCTGGGCTGGAATTCTGGACATTCTCTGCAGCCCAGTCACCAGGGGCTGGATCTGGAACCAGGCTTATGCAAACATTAACCGAACCCCAGCCTCCCGGGGCAGGGAAGTCCTCCCAGCCAAGACCATCTCCCTGGAAACCAGGCCCAGGTCAGGGCAGGCGGGTGGGCGGAGAGCTAAGGTGGGAATTTCCGCAGGACTCCCAGAAGTCCCCCTCGGGCTGTGCTGGGACGGGTGAGGGGGACACTGTCAGCCCCCAGGTCACTGAGGGGGTTCAGGGCACGTGTTTGGCTGCTTCCCCTCTCTCGGCTCCCTTCCCGGCAACACCTCCTCATTCCCTCCTCAGCCTCCTCACCCACCCACCACCCCTCAAAACCAGCCTTGTCCACACCAGCTCCCTCGTGTTGCCTCCAGTGGCCCTCTCCTCCCTGTTTCCTCCGCCCAGCTGACCTCAGGCCCCTTCTGAACACCTCCTCCCTCCTCCTGGTGTCCCTCTGCCCGCACTCTCCATCTACACCAGCCCTGTGAGCTCCTGCAGGTCAGGACTTCTAGAACCTTCTGTCTGCACGCATCAGCCCAGGATACCATCTATCTCGGACCTGGGGGCGGAGCTGGAGCCGCAGGGCATTCCCCTTGGCGGGGAACTGGACACCTGCCCCCCGCTACCCACTCTTCCTCCACCTTTCCCCTGAGCCACCGGCACCACCTGCCCCCTCTTCCTGTTGACAACGGAGCCTCCAGCCTCGGCCACACTTGCACGTCCCTCTTCCTGGTCACCTGCTCCGCCGGGCTCTGACCCCCACTCCCCACAGTCTCCCTCAGACACTGCCTCCTTCCAGCCTCCCCAACCCCCCCACCGAGCCGCACAAGCCGGCCCTTCCCCAGCACCGGAGCGCCCTGAACCCATGGGCACTGGAACTGGGGTCTCCGAATACACCGTCACTTGGTTAGCACACAAGGACCCACGACGGGAGCACCTCCGGGCACAGAAGGGCCTACGTGCGTGTGTGTTAAATGACAGACACAGTACCAGCAAAGGGGGCAGGGGGGGCCCAGGCCCCGCAGGACACGGAACACCTGCCACCTGATGCGGTAAGTCGGACAGACGCTGACCTTTTCCGGCCGCCCACCCTCCGGTGGCTGGCCTTCTTCCCGGCTCTCCCGGGAGGCCGCTGGGCCGGAGGGAAGCACGCGGGCCTGGAGCCGGGCGTGAGTGCCAGTGAGCTCCCCGGCCTCGGAGCCCCGATGTGCGTGTGAAGGCGCCTGGCAGGGCCGGGACGCAGCACTCCTGCCCTCTGACCCATGTCAGAGAGGCGGGGTCAGGGTCACAGCCCCCTCCCCACGGCCCCCCGATGCCCCCGAGCCGCTGCCCCTCACCGGCCACACCCGCGCCCTTCCCAGGCCAGCAGCGAGGACTCACAGGCCGCGACATTGCTCTGGCAGCAGCCCGGGTGCTCCCCTGACTCGCTGCACGATGGGCACGGCCTCCACCTCGCTCTCCCTGGCAGGGCCTTCCTGCGTTCACAGAGGGTAGCCCCGGGGCCCAGCCACCCCGCACGCCCGTCCCGCGGGCTCCCATGCTGGCCACGTGCTACGGCGCAGGGGTGCTGAAGAGCAAAATGCGGGTGCTCTGGCCTCCCCTGGCGTGCAGAGAGGCTGGCACAAAGGAGAGCACCTACTGTCACTGCTCTTCAATGCGGGCAGGGGTCGGGGGCCGGCAGCATTGCCCAGCCCAAACCCGCCAGCCCTGCTCTGCGCCCAGCCCAGTCCGGGGCACCGGGGCACGGATGCGTCAGACGGCCTGCCCTCCGGAGTAAGCACAGCCCAGGAAACGGACGGAAACCAGATGGCACAGCTGGGGTCAGCATGACAGAGGACGCACAGAGAGCCCGGGGCCACCAGACAGCGGGGATCCTGCCTGCAGACAGCTGGGGGGGCTGCCTGGAGGAGGGGCTCCGAGCCAGGCCCCGGCAGGTGAGATGCACTCCCCTCTGGGATAAACACCAAGCCCAGCACCTTGTAGTGCCATCTTGTAGGAGGTGGGGAGGGAGGGAGGGATGGACAAGGGCCAGATAGACGGATAGATCCCCACAATGACGGGACACAGGAGCCAGTGAAGAGCTCCCCATGGCCAAAGCTAGACCCTCGGAGCACCAAAATAAAGTAGTATTAGGTTCTAACCTGAAATACAGAAGAAATACCCAGAAGCCCACACTAATGTAAGTGATTGAATACCTAAGTAAATGGAGAAGACACAGATATTCCCTGGGGTAGAATTCCAGCTAATGCGTGTAGCCCCTCCATCCCCCACCCCCGGAGCGCCGTGTGGAAATGCCGGAAAGCACTGCTCTCCATGGGGCCCCACAAACACCACGGCGATCAAGGCGGACGCCAGCAGGGACAGGCCCTGTCCCTGCCGGGATGTGGTAAGGGCAGCGTGTCACCCCGTGCTCTTCCTCCCCAAACTAAAACCCGGTGTCCGCACGAGAAAGGCATCAGACAAACACAAACCGAGTGTGTAACGGGTCGGGGAGGGCGGCCAGGGTGGCAGGTGAGGGGATGAACGCGTCACACTCCTGCGCCAACACCGACCCGTCCTTATTCACCAAGGTCCACGCTTCGTGCAAGTGCGTCCGTGTTTCCCTGAGGTCCTGTCTGTCCCCGGAGCCACAGAGGGCACCACCTCATTTGAATGTCCTTGGTTTGGGGGACCTTACTTTTGAGGAGGACGGGCAGGTCCGTGTTTGGAGAACGTTCTTCAGTCGGGATTTGTCTGGTGTTTCCCCAGCCCCTTTTCCTTCAAATTTTCAACAAACAAAATGTATTGCTGGTTTTGGCTCGGAGCTGGGCTGGGCCTCGGTCCCCTCCCCGTGGCTGTTTTTAGTGGAACGGCCCCTGAGAAGCTGGCCCCAGTCAACGCTGGCCCTACTCCGTGCCAGAGAGGACCCAGCACTCTACCGAGAAGGAGTGAGACCCAGAGCAGGCAGCTCCTACCTGCCTGATATCTTAAAAGAGGTGAAATCATGCTCAATCTCCCCCCAGCGAGAAGTGCAGAATGATTCCCAGAGCCTCTGTCACCTCCCGGGTCAGCAGCACCCAGCATTGGTCAGCACACTCGTGGAGGACCGCGGAGGGCAGGTGCAGGGGCCAACCTGAGGGCAGCTGAGCCACCAGCACCTAAAAAACCACATCCTTGACCCGCGGCCCCCCCTCCAGAGCACACGACCACCCGCGCCACAGGAGCGTCGGAGCTCCTCCTAACAGCAGCTCCTTGGAAGGAGCCCAGCTGTCAAGCTCGTGAGGCTCCAGCCAGCACCTGGGGGCCCACACTGGCTGGCCTTCACGAAGGGCCGTAAACGAGCAGGGGGCTGAGGAGGTGCAGCATGGGCACTTTGCAGGGCGGTGAACCGGTCACGAGAGCCGTGGCGGCGGCTGCATGACATCACGCGTTTGTCAAGGAATGCGACAGTGTGCCCAGGACCTGCAGGAGGAGGTCAGGGGACACCAGGATGGAAGCAGTGTGACCCAACAGGGACCGTGTTACCCACGCATGAGCCAACCTCACTGAAGCTGGCAGTGGGCGTGCCAGACCGAAGCCCAAAGGAGTCATGTGTTCACACTGGGCTCCAGCTGGTCACGCTGCTCCCCACGAGGCAAGGGGACAAATTCTTATACTTCCGCACGCGTGCAGAGCAGGGGGAGTTTGAGCAATAGAGTAGACGGACGGTAAATGGTGAAAGCCAGGTTTCTCACTGCTGGAGTGAATGAAGGAGAGGGGCCAGGACGGTCCCCGTGGGGATGGATGAGAGGCGGAGACATCAGGTCTCAGTTAATGGAGACATATTTTACCTACAGAAGTACTTAGATCCACGTGCGTACCCCGGTTAGATGCACGCATGCACTAACTTAGAGATACACATACACACACAGGTTAGTGTACTCACACTTGCAGATCTGCGTCCAAAAGACCCAGGCACACTCAAGAGTGCAGACAGATCTTGCTTTCTAAGACCATTCTCTGACTAAAGGAATCAGGACCCTCGGAGAAATGGCTGATTCCAAGACCAGGCAGGCAAAGGTACAGGATGGGCCTGGCTTGTGGCGCCAGCAAGGAAGGAAGTGAATGATGAATGAATGAGTGAATGAATGAACGAAATCTCACATGATGGGGTGAGTCAAAGGACAGAGCAGCCAAGTGAAAGAGCTCCCAATGGCCAAAGCTAGAAAAATTTGAGCAACGAAATTAATTAGTATTAGATTACACCCCAAAGTATAAAATTAGTATGTGAGTCTATCCAACATAAATAAATGAGCAAATGAATGAATGAGGGAGAAGGGACAGATCTCCCGAGCAGGAGAGCTCCCAGTGACTTATGTGGATGTGCCACCCTCCAGGAGGGAACCCACGCCACCCCCCTCCAGTCCCCAGGCGTGCATGGTGCATGGCCTGCTCAGGGCACAGCCTGGGAGGGCCAGGAGGGGGACTGGCTGTGTGCTCAGGAAACCTGGCAAACCCCACCTCGGCCAGGGGGTCAAGGTCACCATCCCAGTGACCGGTCCCGTCGATGGCAGGTGCCCTTGACCTGATGGGATGGGCGGGCACTGCGCCCCCAGGGTCTTCCTCCCTAGAACCCACGATCCCCGTCTGATCACGAGAAATAATCAGACCAGTCCTCACGGAGGGACGCCGCACAGAACACCTGCCCAGGACTCCTCACGAAAATCATCGCAAACCAGGGAAGTCTGAGAAGCCGTCGCAGCCCAGAGCCGCCTGGGGAGACGGGAAGACGTGTCACGTGACGTCCCAGACGGGCTCCTGGGATGGGGGAGGGACATCGGGTGAAGACTAAAGGAATCTGAACCAAGTGTGGGCTTTACTTAAGAATAATGGATGAATATTGGTTCCTCAGTTGTGACGAATGTACCCATCTAATGTAAGATGTCAGTAGTCAGGGAGACCGGGTGGGAGGGCTTATGAGAACTCTGTGCTATCTTGGCAATTGTTTTGTAAATCTAGACCTGTTCTAAAAAATCAAAAAGTCCCAGCAAGCTGGAACACACACAAGGTGTGTGGACAGAGAACCATTACGGCCGAAGACTTGGCAGGTGCAGCCAGGCCTGGAGCCGCCGGCCGAGGGCGAAGTCCCAGGTCTGCTGGCTGTGGCCAGCCCGGGAGCCTCGCTCAGCGGGGCTAGGAGGACGCGAGGGGCAGAGCCAAAGCACCGGGGCCACCCAGGCAGGCCTTGGAAAGACCATTCTAGTCCAGCGCTACCCTCGGGCAGGTTGTGCTGCCCACAGCCTGGGGCCTCTGTAAATCAAGGACGAGGACCCCTCCACGGGCCCCATGAGAGTCCTGCAACCACTGCGGAGGGGGGCGGTCACGAGGCTCCTCGTGCACGTGCAGAAACTGAGGTGCGGACAGGAGGAGCACCTGGCCCGGGCTCACAGAGAGGCCCCTCACTCCGGGCAGCCTGCGCAAACTCCCCCGCGGGGTCTCCGGACGGTGAGGACAGAGCCTCTCCTCTGTCCCTTCCACATCAGGCCCCGCCCCTCTCCCGCTGCCCCTTCGCTGTTCCCTGAAGGAAGGAGCGACAGTCCCTGGAGCTGCAGGGACTTTGGCCCCTGGGGGCTGGAGGAAGAGGGGAGCAGAGAGCCCGGTGTTGAAGTCCACAGAGGGGTAGGGCAGCACTGAGGCGAGGGAAGGCCAGGACCTTGGCCCCCGCCGCCAGCCCAGGGCTCCTGCTCTGCTCCACCGGTCATCAGCACCGGAGAGCGGCCGTTGACCGAGTGTGGACCCGTGCTGGGCCCCTGGGACGCTCTCACCCTACAGACAGGGAAACTGAGGTGCAGAGGGGCAGAATCACTTGCCCCCAGGGGCTCAGCCAGGATCAGAACCCCTGGGGCCACTGCCTCCTGAGTGCTGCAGAGGCCCCCACCTGTGGGGAGGCATATCCCCCCCTCACAGTGGCCACCGCGAGGACATCCAGCTTCACCCGCCCGGCTCTCCGCCCCTCTCTCGGACGTGGGGACACCAGGCTGGCCCTTCCTTGGCCCCCTGAATCCCAGGCTGACCAGGCTGCTCTCGGGGTGCACCCCCCCACGCACACCCTCCCCGGCCCCACCTGTGGGTGACCCTGAGCGCCGGACTGGGGGCTGCAGTGTAGGGGCGGCTCCTCCTGGTGCGGATCCAGCCCAGGGGCCTAGAACTTACCCTGCCAGGGAGCAGACCGGCCGAGGAAGGGAGGGAGGCTCCCTGGGGCCCCTCACCTGTGGCTGACACCAACACCGCGGCTGTCCGGGCCTCTCGGGAAGGTCTGCCACTTGGCGCCGGCCGGGGCAGGAAGGCGCACGTTTTCAGCCAGCCAGGCCCTCCAGGCTCGAGTCAGGTGGCCGGAGCAGTCCGCCCAGGTCATTGGTCGTGCCCACAGCTGCGGCCCGCCCTGCCTGGAAGGGGCCCAGTCTCCTCCCTGACCTTCCTCCTCCTTATCTGTATCGGAAGTCCCGGGTCAGCATTCCCGACCTGGGAGGGGGGGAACAGCCTGCCGGGAATTGCAGGATCCCAGAGGCTCTCAGACCCCCGCTGGGGTGCAGGCACTTTGGGGTGCCCCAGGGAGGAGGGAGGCTGGGAGGGCCCCTTCTTCGCTGGGCCTAGGAGAGCTCCCCACTCACGGGGTCCTGGTTTCTGTAGCTGGGCCTTGGGGGAAACTGGCTGGGGAACTCAGCACTTACTGAGCACCTACTGTGTGCTGGGCCCAGTGGGTCAGTGAAGACGGGCAGCGTCTCCCGTGACCCATATTTGCTCGTGATAAGCCACCTGGGCTGTCCTTAAAATTAGATTGTAGACTCCAAACCCGCCATGTCAGGATCTCCCAGGTCAGGCCCAGAAATCTGGATTTTTTAACAAGTTCCCAAGCAACCCTGGTCCTCAGGCAAGTCTGAGCAGCACCCCGGTCCCAAAGGGCATGTCTTCCTTCAGATAATCAGGCAGGTGCGCAGAGTCACCTCCCCCCCAGCCCCCCCACCAGGGCCATTCCCTCCTCAGGTGGCAACTTTCTTAACCCTTCTGTGCTTCCTGTCCCGTCCTTGAGACGGAAGGAGGCAGACACTCGCCTTAGCCCATCAGTGTTAGCGGGTTAGCGAGTGTGGGGGGCCCAAGCCAGTGCCCGCAAGCACCCCGATGTGTATTTTTACGCAGGCATCCTGAGACCGACTCTCAGCCACAGGGGGTGATTTGTGCTGGGGGGCACACCGCTGGCTCAGTCGGGAGGCAGGGCATGCTGGGCCTCGGGGCTGGGCGCCTGGCTCCCGTTCCCTGGGCCGATGGGCTTCTTCAGGCGGAACAGCCCCGACACCATCCTCCATCTAGAGACATGGGCTAGCTTTCCCCAGAGCCTCACACGCTTGCCGTGTGTCCCGCACGCTCCCAGGACGTGGCTTCTTCCAGGGAGGAGGGGGGCCTTGGAGCTCCCACTCCCCTGCGCTGAGCATCACCCACCACTAGCTGCCCTCAGCATGCACAGCCTACAGACTCTTCTGAATCCCTTTCAACAATTCAAGGGGTAGAGATTCCACAAGTAAGCCAGACATCCAGCTCTTCTGGAAAATCCAGGAGCCTGGCTACATGGGGCAGCATTCCCACCCGACCCACTTGTGGGTGGGGGGAGCTCTCCGATGCCCACGGCCACACCGGCGGTTCCACGGGCTCACTAGTGGGTGCCCTGCAGGGACTGAGCTGTGACCCCGCTTCCCCGAGCCAGTTCCCCTGCGTCCTGGGGCTCCCAGGGACTCTCCAAGCTCTTGGACAGTGCCGCAGGCCTGGGCTGACCTCCAGGGCCCCGCCCAGTGCCCAGGGCAGGGTGTGCTGGTCACTAACTGGGGGCTTCAAGGTGGTTAGGTCGAGGGCCTTGCAGGGGGCCCCACACACTCAGGCTTCCCCTGCACCTTTGATTTCAAAGGCTTTAACCAGCCGGCCAGGTCTGTAGTGGCCTGCTCCCAGGTGGGACGACAAAGGCCCCAGGCCCCACAGCCCTGTGGACACAGTCTGATCCTGAGAGTCCCCAGGCTGGGGCTCTACTGTGGGATTTCCCACCACTGGAGACTTGGGGTCTAGAAGCTCTGCTCCCCCAGCCTGGCAGTTTCTCTCATGGGATCGAGCTGGGTGAGGGCCCCTGTGTTTTTAATCCCAGCTCCATTGCAGACCATACGCACCTGTCTCTGGGCCTCAGTTTCTCAGTTTCCCTGTGTGCGAGCTAGAAGTGGCTGTGCTGAGAGCTCTGTGGGTCACGGTTATGGAGCCGTGGCTCCCCCAGCTGCCAGACCGCAGGGATCACGGCTCCCCCGCATCCCCACGCGTGGCCCTGAGAATTCTCTCAGTGATTCAGCCCTCCCACACTGCCATCTCTAACCTAATGTCGATGGGCTAAGAATCAGTACGGGAAGCCCCAGGGTTTCCTTGACGTGGGTGAGTGGGAGGTGGTCTCGCCACGGAGCCCAGAATTCACTGAAAAACAAGGCACCCAAGTCCTAAATGTATTGTCTTCATCTTTTAGAGACCCTATTAGAAATCTTGCTTAAAAAAAAATAAAATAAAATAAAGCCAAGTGCACCTTCCTTTCAGCAGCGTGACCTGAAAGGGCTGGCCTGGCCACCCGTCACCCGAGGGGACACGACTGGACCGGGCCGCTTCCCAGACAAGGTTCGTGCCGCATGGGGGAGCCTTGAGGGCACGCACGGCCACGTCTGAGTGAAGAGGACCCACAGAGGCTAGGAGATCCCAGAACATAAGCATGTGTGTGGAGAAAGGACCGTTGGGTCTGTTCCCTTCTGGGATACACAGTGTTGCCTGCGACCGGAGTGAGACGTGAACAGGCCCGGGACCGGGGATGACATGGGTGCCCCCAGCAGCCGCCATCCCAGCTCTGCACTTGAAAGGGGGTCACGCACACCCCACGGCCATGGACTTGAGCTTGTTTCTTTGACTGGGCCACGGGGCTGTCCTCACCCCATCCCTGTGAGGTGGCCAGGACTCCCTCTGGGGCTGTGGCAGGACCGTGGCTGAGCACGTGAAGATATTCTCAACATAGCCCCCAGGGCGGGGTGGGGATTCCACACACCACAGACCGGAGCCGTGCCTGCTTTTGAACATGTTTAGAGAAGCAAAATCAAAGGGGGGAAAGAAACGTTCACTGTGGCCATCAAAGTGACGGCGTCAGCGACAAACCGTTCATGACGCTCCATGGGTTCTGTGGATCGCTCTCATAACCTGCAGGTGATATTTCTGTAATCAGAAAAAATGCCATCAGTGTGGTAATAAAAACCATCTTTTGGATGCAAGTTTATGAACGAAAGCTTTTCTGAGCAAGTCTGTGAGCTCCAGGATTGGCAGCAGGCCCTTGAAATTCGGGCTCCTGGAGCTGGTGGTGCCAGTGATCCCAGGTTTGAGACCCCCTGACGCCCCCTCCCCCCAGACGTTGGTTCCTTCACGTGTCACCAGCCTGTGGTGTGTCTGCCCACAAGCCCCCATTATTAACAAGCCCACGGATGAGCCCAGGGAGCTTGGGGGGGGTGGTTCCCTCATTGCATGGCTTTGAGCAAGTCCCCCCCAGAACTGGGCCTCGGTTTCCCCCATCCAGACGGAGGCATCAGGCCAGCTCCCTGCAGGTCCAAACCTGGAGGGGCGGCTCCCGCCCACCACTGCCCTCTAGTGGAAAAGCAGAAGCCAGAGCCCAAAGGCCACCTTGATCACTGGCTCTGGGTCCCGGTGGGCCTCCCCCCAGGGGGCTGCCCGAGGCCCTGTGGTTATAATCGTTCTTCCATAGATGAGAGCCATGGCTAACCCAGCAAGCGGTGAGCTGGGGTCCGCCTGGCTCTCTCCCCACGCTGGGTCCCCAACTCAGTCACACAACGGCATGACTAACTTAATGATGGATGAGGAAGATACGGCTCGCTTGCAGTGACCTGGCGTTGTCCTCAGCCTGCGCCCGCTGTAGTTACTGCTCACGTGGGTCACCTCACCTGACCACACAGTCCCCCTGGAGGTGGGCTTCTGGCCTCACCCTCCTAAGAGTGAGGAGCAGAGAGGGGGTGCAACGAGCCCAAGCTCCCAGCTGGTGAGAGGGGCCAGCACCCAGACGGCCAGGGCCGCCAGCCCCACCGGCAGGACGTGGGGCCAGCCACAAAAGGGCTTGTGCCCATGGTGTGCTTTTCAGGATGACAGGGTCGTCGGCTGACTGCATCAAGGTGAGGGCCCTGCACTAGCTCTCAGCGGGTGGAGACAGGCGAGGGAGTGATGGGGAAGAGAGAGGAGGGGCTTTCAGCCGGCAGATCTGGCTCGAGTCCCGCCAGCATCAGGTGCCAGGCTGATGTCCCCTCCTGGCCTAAGGGACATGTGTGAAGTCAGGGCAGGAACCGGCCACGCCAGGCCGTGCCAGGACTGAGCAGAGCGACATCTGTGGAGTGGTGGCACCTGCCATCAGAGGCAGAGCAGGTGTCCTTCCCACCTGGATAGCACGAGCCGCCCCTTGGCTGCACCCACCTTGCAGAGGAGGTGGGGTGGGGGTGGAAATAGGTGAATGCACCTGCCTCTGGCCCTTTAGGCTGTATCTTCTTGAGTCAGACCCTTAACCCCATTAAGCTTCTGTTTTTTATCTAAAAAATGGGGCTCATGCATGAGCCAGCTCAGAAGCGATCTCCCCTGGCGAACCTCGGAGGGGACCACAGCCCCAGCGATGGCCTGACTGCAGCCCCACAGGAGCACTCGAGCCATGGAAACTGTGGTAAATGTGTTTCATAAGCCACAAAAATCACAGCCCCCCCCCCCCATACCCTGGAAGGGTGCTTAAATGCGGGAAGGCACAGGAAGTGGTTCAGACCACAGCGGGGGCACCACTGGTCTCTGTGCATCTATTGACTCAGCTACGTGCCGGCTTTCAGTTGGCCCCGGGGGAGGGCACAGCCTCCCCGTGCCTCGGTTTTCTCATCTGTGAAATGGAACCAGCAACCTCAGGGCTGCCAACAGGGTGAACAGAGCAGGGCACAGGCAATGCCCATGGTGGTGGGGGGGGGGGGCGCTCGCTGCTCTGGGGCCTCATCACCGTCTGCTCCCTTCCCCCTGTCGCCCTGGAAAGTCAGCTCCTCCTTTGAAGAAAGAAACAGGACGGCCACAGGTCTGTTTGCCCCTGGGTAAAGTAAATGAGAAATGGGACCTGATTTTCTGGAAGGACGAGGAAGAGAGTGACCTCATAAATGCTCTGGCAGGCCCCCTCGGTCCTTACAGTCCACTAAAAAAACACCTGGGAGTAGAAATCCCTTGATCTTGGTGGTGTTCCCGGCTCTGCTGATGGCTGGCTATGTGACCTCGGGCAGGGTGCTCACCCTCTCTGAGCCTGGGTGTCCCCAGCTCTGCCCTAGTTCTCTCCTCCCCACCCCCGCCTGCCCCTGCGAGTCTACCTGGGAGCCCTCGGGCCCCTCATCTGCCTGCTCACCTGAGTCCCAGACTTTTTAAATCAATCAATCAATTATATAAAATCAATTATATAAAACTTGTAGGTCCTGCTCACCAGGGCAGGTCCTGCCTGATTGCTCAGCCTCCTGCAGCTTTCCCTTCTTCTATCTTATTCCCCCTCAACCGCACTGTTATCATCCCCATTTTATGGATGAGTAAACTGAGGCTTTGAAGGATCAGGAGGCTCATCTGGGTCACACAGCACAGCCGGGGCCCTGGGGGGCTGAGCCCGGGTCTCTGGCGCTCCCAAGTGCTGCCTCTTCCAGGGACTCAGGAAACCCAGCACAGCGAGGCCACAGGTGAGGCGGGGGCCTGGGAGACCCCGAGAAAGGCAGGGGGGAGAAGAGTCCCTGGGGCATGCTGGCCGCTCTCCCTCGCTCTGGTCCGAATGCCTGGGCCACCTTCGCCAGGCCTCCTGGGACCTCTACTCTCCGCCTTAAGCTCCGAGGGGGCGGGCATGGCCCCCTTGGCTCTGGGCAGCTGTGGGCGCCTCCGGTCCCAGCCGGTAAGCTCTGCGGCAGAAGCCCCTGGTCAATGAGCCACCGGGAGGGACTTCTCAGGAGGGACAGACACAAGCAGGCATGCGCTTCCGCTCTCCGCCGACCATCACGCAGAGGATGGGCAGGACCACAGACGCCATGTGTGCCTTGTCTGTGCCAGGCCCCGTGGGGCACCAGGGTGGGCCTGGGTCTCTGGTGCCGGCGCTGTCACCTCCAGAGATGCGACCCCGGGAAGGCCCCTGCCTCCACCAGCCTCAGTTTGTTCGCCTGGGCACCAGGCTCATCACACACAGTGCAGGAATATAAATCAAGGATGTGTGCCCAGCGCAGGGAGCGCGCCTGTTTGCTGTCGTTTTCATTACTTTTACAAATTTTACATACAGAAAACAATTCCTTTGCTTCGGTGTACAGTTCTATGAATTTTTACACCACGTGACCACCCCACAAAATCCGAAGTGACTCCATCACCTCTCCAAACCAGGTTCTTCAACCATGGGCTTAGTGTCCGTGCCGGGAGGCGGGCAGCCGTGGCTGGGCCTACACCGCCGGGCAGGTCCATGCGGCCTGCAGGCCACAGGCCGTGCTGATCACATCCGACTCCGGGGTGCGCGATGAGGACCCTCCTTCACCAACCATAGCTGGTCTCCTTCATGTCCCAGGCCCGTGTCTTCAAGAGCGAGGGCCCTGCTAAGTCAGTCAAATTCCTCGTACTCCTGGCCCCCAGGTGATGTCTGCCCCCGTCCTGCCTCCAGCAAGGAGCCTATCAGGTCCCTCCACCCACAACCCCCACCCCCCATGGCTGCTCTCAGCACTGCCCACTGCAGAACCCTCCCCTCGGATCCGAGCCCGGTGCTGACCCTCTCTCGGTCTCTCAGTCCCTTTGTCTCTCTGGCTCTCTCACTGTCTCTCTGTCTCTGTCTCTGTTTCTGTGTCTCTATCTGTGTCTGTCTCTCTGTCCCTTTGTCTCTCTGTCTCTGTGTCTGTGTCTCTGTCTCTCTCACTCTCTGTCCCTTTGTCTCTCTGTCTGTCTCTCTCTGTCTCTGTGTCTCTCTCTGTCTCTCTCTGTGTGTCTCTCTCATTCTGTCTCTTGTTATCTCTCTCACTCTGTCTCTCTCACTCTCTCTGTCTCTCTCTCTGTGTCTCTCACTCTGTCCCTCTGTCTCTCTGTCCCTCTGTATCTGTCTCTCTTTGTGTCTGTCTCTGTCTCTCACTGTCTCTGTCTCTCTTTGTGTCTCTCACTCTGTCTCTGTCTCTCTCTGCATCTGTCTCTCTCACTCTGTCTCTCTGTCTCCCTGTCTCTCACTGTCTCTGTCTCTCTCACTCTGTGTCTCTCATTGTCTCTGTCTCTCTCTGTGTCTGTCTCTCTGTCTCTCTTCATCTCTCTCCCACTGAGTGCAAGAAGCAGAGGGCTTGCTGTTTATAGGGGAAGTGGGGTTACGCACTATCAGCAGCAGGTTCCCAAGCCTCCCCCATTCCTCCCATCCCTCCCTCCCAACAGCCTGCCGTGGGCCCGGGAACAAGAAGCAGCAATGATCCAGATGCAGAATTCAAACGTCCCCAGAGCAGCGATTCGGGAGGCTCCGCACACCCGCCATCTGCCGCTGCTGCAGGTGCCTGAGGCCGCGGTGGGCGCCCACCTCCCTCCCCCCGGCCACCGCGGGCTCCATGCCCTCTCAGCCCGATTCCCCTGCAGCCCTATTGCCCACCCCGACTCACCGCTGTCCCTGGGCATGGGAGAACCATGAGACGCCCCAGTGATGCCATCCTTGCCCTCTGGACAGCGCGGGGCATCCCTGGCTCCTCAGGACGAGGCGCTCCCACCCCGATGAGAGGAACTGCCTGCCGTCTGTCTGTCGGCGGGAGGTGCTCACTAGCAGTCCATGTCAACTTCAACAGGCCTTTTGCTCTGATCCCCGGTGGAAGCGTCACCACCCCCTCTGCCCCCCTGGACCAGGACGGCCGGTCCAGCCGAGACCACAGAGCCAGCAGCATGCACTCTACACGCAGGTCCCCGAGAATGAGGGGCTGGTCACGCTTTCATCCTCGGTCTCCGGCCCCATGAGCTGCCTGTCGGTTCAGGGCACATACTGCAACCTGGGAAAAGGGAAACACAGTGGACGGTCCCACACTGAGGCTTGGATGGGTCATTCTATCAGCTGCAGCTTCCCGGAGATGTAGTTAGTGGCAGAAAAAGCGGATCCTACGGCCTAGGGTTCAGTGTCACACCTTCCTTGCTGCAAGATGGGACTCTTGGTCTGAGCTCTTCCTCAGGAGCCTATATGGACAATGTGGTCAATTATTCATAAATGGAACGCTGACTCTGGTCCGTATGATTTTCTACCCACCGCCTTGGGCGGAGAACTGGGCACCCAGGGAGCACCCATGTAGCACAAATCTCCGTTCTTTTCTCAGTGGGTTCAATTCTAAGGGGTTTCCCTGACATATGGGGGGATAGCCTTTTCTCCCTGAGTCTTGTCTGGAGTAGAGTCGAGAGGTGTCACTTTTCTTTCCAGCTCTGACAAGGGGTCAGGTAAGCCAGAGGCTCTCTGGAATTCCCGAAGCATGGCTGCCAGACCATTGGGCAGGTGAGCGGTGAGGGCCTCCCCGACGATTCTGCCACTTAAGTCAGAACCAATCCAAACACTGTGCCGTCTGGAGCAAGATCCTGTCACCATTCTAAACCTGTTTATTTCAGTGATATCACAAACACTGATGATTTAGGGCCTTGGAGATATTATAAATAACAACAAACTCAAATCTAAGTAGCGCAAACGAAAAGGTCTTCCTTGGCTCTTGGACCTGGATTCCATAGGTAGGTGGGCCTCAGGATTGACTTGATCCAGGAACTCTGGTCCCACTTCTCCACAGTTGCCTCTGGCTGACTTCCCTTGTGGGGACAGAATTGAAACAGTTGTCACTGGTGCACATCTACCACCACAGTATCCAGACCAGGAGAGAGGGGGTCTTCGGGAGCTCTGTCCTTAAGGTCAGGAACATCTTTTTCTCCATTCCTCAACAAGGCACTGCTCGCCCACCAGGGGTCTGATCTGGGTCATGTGCCATTCCTACAGAAAGTCCAGTGTCCAGGGAGTGCTGGGTGCTGATTGGTGTAGCTGATCTTCGTCAATCTTAGACCCTTCGGAACCTTCTGAGCAGGGGCCAGCTGCTGGGAAGTCCGTGGGCTGCGTGGGGGAGGAATGGCGTCCTCTGAACAGAAATTCGGGCACTGTGAGAGAGCAGGAGCAAGGGGAAGAGTAGTTAGATAAACCGCAGTCAGGAAACAGAGACTAAGGAGCTCCCGACGGACTGTTGCTCTCTCTGCATGAGCACAGGCTTCATTAGATCACGATCACAAGCTGACCTCAACCACCGGTAAGGGGTGGGGTATGGTTAAAGACCTTGCATGAAATTGTCCTTTCCTTTCTGTCCCTTCATGTTGGCTGAAGGCTGAAGGTGCCTGGGTGCTCTTTGCTGGGGCATTGTCTGTCCCCCTCTGTGGGCTGCAGGAAAAGCTGGGAGGGCAGGAATTCAGGGCTCCCTGCTGGGGTGCCTGCAATCTGAGGACTCCCCCACGAGGGTAGGGGGGAGTGGGCAAACAGACTGATGGGCCTCGAAACAGTAAGGCTTCCCCCAGAACAGTATCCTGGGAAGTGGATGCTAGGGTGAAAATTATTAAAAGGAAACCTCCTTTATAATGGGTTTGGGACCCTTGAACGGTCAGCTCCCAGTCCTGTCACTCCTGCTCAATTGCAGACCCAACAGGAAGAGATGCACCTTGTGAAGGTTTCCTCCCTCCCCAGCAACAGTCCAGCCAATGAGACACTGCCACAGCCCAACCAATGAGACACTGCCACAGCCCAGCCAATGAGAGACTGCCATAGGCCAGCCAATGAGAGACTGCTATAGGCCAGCCAATGAGAAACTGCAATCGCCCAGCCAATGAGAGACTGCTGTAGGCCAGCCAATAAGACACTGTCATAACCCAACCAATGAGAGATAGCCGCAGTCCAGACAGTGCCACTGCCCAACAAATGAGACATCCCAGCCCAGCCAATGAGAGACTGCCACAGCCCAACCAGTGAGAAGCCACTATGCTTTGAACTCCTAGTTTCATCCAATGGGCTTTCTGTTTACAACAGCCCTTTCCCACCCCACCCCTGCATAAAAGAACTTCCCGTACTTTGTTTCTTAGACTCATACGGTTTTGTCACGCCTCGTTGTTTCTTGGTTGCGATTCTCTGCTATTCCCAAATAAACCCATTTTTGCTGCTAAAATAACCGGTAGTTTCACTTTTTAAGGTTATCAGTAGCAATTTTTTTCCATGAAATTATGTGTCACTCTTCTGTTACAAAATATGTCTCTTCCTGAGCACAGCTAAGTTCCTTCTAGGAAACACTTGCTCATCACCCACCATGTGCCAGGCCCTCTGTGCGCCGGCCCCACGGTCCGGCCCAGGCCTCTGTGGCCAGCCCCACAAGGGGACAGGAAGGAAGGGATGGTGCAGTTTGCTGTGGGGTGCGGGTAAACCAGGCTCCTCACCCCACGGGATCTGGAAGGGCAGGAGAGCCACACCTCTTCTCAGAAACTGTTTTTAATCCTGTGGTCGGAGAGCGTCATGGAACCGACCGGTTCCTCTCTCGGCTGCGGCTCAGGTGGGGCTGCCCTCAGCTGGTGTCCCCACCCAGGACGGGGGTCAGGGGCGGGGCCTCAGCTCCGAGTTCCTTCTATTCTTCTCTATCTAGTTTCCCTTAACCCCACTTTCTTACTCACTGCTTTCAAATCTTTCTCTATGAAGGTTTTCCCTGAAAGACACCCCAAGTACTATCCAGAACAAGTTAGGGCTCCAGGAACTGGAGTTAAATCAAACACGGTCCCCTACCTGGACTGTCCGGCCCCATCCTTTACCTGTCCTTCCTGGTCCTTGAGATCCCAGATTTTCTCTGATGATCTCACAGCATCCAAAGCTCACCATCTTGTGCGGGACACAAGGACACTCATTAGCAATCTCATGTGACCAGACCTATAATCAGGCAGTCCCAACAATCCTGGGAACCCAGATGTGTACCCAGCTCAGCTCAGTGGTCAGGGCGGGCTTCCTGGAGGTGATGCCTGGACTGATTCTTATGGATTGATAGGAGTTGGCCAGACAGAGGAGGAGAGGGAAGCCTTTTAGTGGAGTGATGGGACCTAGGTCCAGAGGTGAGAGGCAATGGGTTGGGAACAGGGCTGGCGGGTGAAGGGGGTGAGGAGTGGAGCATTTGGAGAGCCATGACTCACTGAGGCCCGAGGCAAAGGGGTTGTTCGCTAGGGGGATTAGGTATGCTGCTCCTCCGAAATACAGCCAAGCCCTTTCCCTTCCTGCCCTCCATGATGGTGACAAAATGTCCTTTCCCTGTCACCAGGCTGCCCTGGTGAGGTGACATCCTGAGCTGTCACAACTCCTCCACCCACACCCTCGCTGCTTTTATAAGCTTTGGTTCCTTGATCACTCAGAAAGTATTTAACTGAGCACCAACTATGTGTTTGGGGCTATAAATGCAACAAACAGGATACACAGTCCCTGTCCTCACAGAGCTTGCGATCTGGTGGAGGAGCGGAGGATATGCCAGGGCAGCCGTGGAGGGTGTATTGAGAATGCTACAGTAAGATCATGAGGATGCTCCAATAAGACCAATAGGAAGCCACAAGTGGAGGCATCCCTAGATGCCTTGGCTGCAGGGGAAGGAATTGAGGGCTGGGGTGGGAGTGGAAGACTAGGAGGGGATGGCTGTGACTGTTCAGGTGAGGGAGGGCTTAAGCCAGGGCCCCACAAGGATCTGGTGTAAGGGGAAGGATTTGGAGGCAGAACAGATATGGGAAGGGCCAGGGAAGGAGGCCCTCAGAAGGATTTGTGGGTGTCAGAGAGCAACAGCATAGTTGGAAGCACTATTTCTGGAGCTGGGAGGAGGTGGGAGATACTGAGGACCAAGCTCACCTTGGGGCCTGCAGTTGAGGTACCTGGGGCCCCAGAGCTATCACAGAGTCAGAGGCTATGTCAGAGAGTTCTCCAGAGAGACAGAACAAATAGATGGATCGATGGATGGATGGAGGGATGGAGGGATGGAGGGAGGGAAGGGCAGATAGATGGGCAGATGGATGGATGGATGGGTTGATGGATGGATAAAGGATGCGTGGATGGATGGGTGGGTGGACAGATGGGTGGGTGGGTGATGATGGATGGGTTGGCGGATGGATGGACAGATGGATGGGTCAGTGGATGGATGATACTAGGGAACACGGCTGGGCTGAGTTGATCCATGAAACTGACCATCAGAGAAGTGGGTGGGTGTGACTTTGCCTGGGGAGGGAGGAAGGGCACAGTGAGGAGGGGGTGTCCTGAGACTCTCCAAGAGGGGGTCAGGGAGGGATAAACCAGTGATTGGGACTGGGAGGAGTGAGAGCAGGAGACAATGGAGTGTTCAGGAAAGGTGGCTGATGAGGGACCTGCAGAGATAGCAGATCAGGTATCAGCAGAGACAGAGCCTCAGTGGGGGGTCCTAGGTGTGTGACTGAGAGCGGCTGGGTGGGGGTGGGAGGTGGTTTTTGAGTGAACGGGAGGTGAGGTGGTGCAGACAGCAAGTGTAGACACTTCTTCCAAGAAACATGACTAAGAAGATCGTGCGGTGGCAGGCAAGGTTCGTGTGGGGGGCTTTTGTTTGTACTGTGAAGATACCAGAACATGCATCTTTCAGCATTCCCCCAGCCAGTGGTGTTTGGCATTGCCATCGAACCACACAGTCCTGTGTCTGCTCACATCGGCTTCATCAGAGCCCTGAAAAAATTCTAGTGGTGCGTGTCCTGTGCTGGTCGTTGGAGGGACCCACGTTTGGCCTCAGCCAAGCCAGTCCTCGCTGGGTGACTTCCGCACATCGCTCAGGCTTGGCGACCCAAGGCCCCCCGTGTGTAACACAGCGTGGTGCTCAGTGTAGGGCTGGAAAGGGGTGCTAGAGCCAGAGGTGGTGAGAGCAAAATGCTTGGTAACCCTGCAGGAGGTGAGGCAATGACTAGTGTCCCTCAAAGCCCGCGCACCTGGCGTTAAGAGGTGATGAGTGTCTGGCTTTGATGGGCCTGGGGTCAGTGGTGACGTGGGACCAGAGGCTAGGAGGTGCTGCGTGAAGCTTCAGACAGGAGCCTTCCACTGCCTAAAACAAGAGCTGGTCTCCCTGTCTGTCCCCTGCGTGTCCGGGTGCCCACCTTGTCATCAGCAAGCTGGAAATGGCAGTGGACTCCGACCTGCGGGGACCTGGCTCCCAGGGTGACCCATTCCTCTTGTTCCTCTGAGTCCCAGTTTCCTCCTCTCCCACTGGGAGGGCTTAGACCCGAAGCTCTCTTCCCAGGCCCTCATGGGGCATGACACTGGGCTTTATGGGGCCCCCCAAAGAGATGCTCAAGTCCCAACCCTCAGGACCCGTGAGGTGAGCTTATTTGGGAACAGGGTCTTCATAGGTGTGACTAGATGAAGCCATGTTGGAGTTGGGCCCTAAACCCAAGGACTAGTGTCCTTACAGGAAGAGGAGAGACGCACAGGGAGGCAAGATTGGAGTGGGGCCACCATAGCCCAAGGGTGCCAGGGATTGATCACTGGGAGCCCCCAGGAGCTGGGAGAAGTGCAAGGAAGGACCCTACCTGAGAATTGGGAGCATCTCAGACATCTGGCCTCTAGGGCAGTGGGAGGACAAATCTCTGTTGTTTATTTATTTTTAAAGATTTATTTATTTATTTTGGGGAGGGTGGGAGAGGGCGTGCACGCATGAGTAGGGAGAGGGGTAGAGGGAGAGAATCTCAAGCAGATTCCCTCCCAGCTGAGCTCAGAGCCTGACCTGGGGCTCGATCTCAGGACCCCAAGATTACGACCTGAGCTGAAATCCGGAGTTGGACACTTCGCTGACTGAGCCGCCCAGCACCCCACAATTTCTGTTGTTGAAACGGCTACTTTATAGTACTTTGTTACACAGTCACAGGACTGGGTGCTTTCCAGCCGCACACTCCCCTTACTCCCCGGGGCCCAGACCAGCTCTTCTGCTCTCTGGCCTCAAACACAGGACCCCGCATACTGTAGGTGCTCAGTCAACGTGTCACCCTGCCTCTGAGCTCGCTCTTCTCTCTCTCTCTCTCTCTCACTCCTGACTTTCCTCGTTTGGGTCTGCTGCACAAGCACATGAATTTAATTCAAGGAAAGGCTTTTGATTGGCAGGTCTTGCACGGAGTCATTTCCAGAATTAGGCCCATGTCTCTACTTCCTTCCATCACCACGACCAGCCAGCTCTCAAGACTTTTCCGTGACGGCAGAACACTGCCCGGTGTACCAAAGCCCTCAGAGTGAACCCGGCAGATGGAAGTGTGGGATGACGCCCCGCTGCAGACGAGCAGGGCACCTGTGACCCACGCCAGCGCAAGTCCCCTTGCCACCTGCCCTGGGACCTCAGGTGAGCCATATGTGTGTGATGGCGGGGTCGGGCTGGCCAGTCCAGGTGTGTGGATGTGCATTTGAGAGAGCGAGGCTCCAAGATGTGAGTCACATGTTATTTTTACTCTGGGTTTCATATGGCATGCTTTTAAATTATTGAGTATTTGGAAAGAGCCCACAATGAAATCATATTTCATTTGTTTCCCCACTTGGCTGTGGAGGAAATCAATTCTCAGGCTGTATTTGGAGGTGGAGGAAGGACAGAGAACCTACAGCTTTGGCGAGAGCGTGGCTGGAGGGGCCCCGCTGTCATCCAGGGCCACTGGACTCGGTCTGCTTCCACTGGCTGTGTGACTTCGACTGGGGGGTTTCTGCACAGTTGGGTTTTCAGGGCAATACCTTTCTAGACCAGGCCCCCGGGGAGCCCAGCCACCCCGTGCTGCTCTCTGCAAAAGAAACTTGTGGGAAGCCTGAGCAGACCCAGGGCCAGGTCGGGAATGTTGGGAGGGGGCTCAGGAGAGTATGACCTCTTTTCCTTTCCGTATGCTGAGTGAAAGGTGGCAAGGGGGACCACAGTGGGGAGCATGTCGATTCCATAGGTCAGTGGCTATAGTCTGCACTGGAGACCCCGGGATGTTCTGCAGACCTTGAGATGTTCAGGACACCATGGGTTGTCCTGGAGACACTGGGATGTCCTAGAGACCCCGGGATGCTCTGGAGGCCCCAGGATGCTCGAGACCAGGGGATGGTCTGTGGAGACCCCAGGATGATGTAGTCTTGCCTGGCAGGCCTGACATCTGGTGCAGGAGCCAGACAGGAGCCAGATGGCAAGACCGGGAAGTGATGTGGCAGAGACCGGCAAGACCACAGGGAGCAGAGGTGGCCTCTGGCTAAGTCAGGGGGGCTTCTCCAAAGAGGGAATTTCCACTGAAATCCAGAGGGTGAGGCTGTGCTATCCAGGTGAGGGTGGGAGCATTCCCAGCAGCCCAGGGGGCAGCGGGCCTGGTGTGGCTTGGATCCAGAGGGGTTGGTCCCTCTGGGCCGTGCAGCCCATCCTTGGCCCAAGGTGCTGAGCCTGGTCACTTGGCCTTCCCAATTCCTCTTGGCGGTGATGCCAGACCCAGAGGGCACTGTGCCAAAGCCCACAGCCTCCTCAGAAGGACCTGGGGGTGCATCCCAGCTCTTCCACTTGGGAATAGTTGGCAATTGGGTAAGCTAAAGCCTCAGTTTTCCTGTCTACAAAATGGGGATGATGATGGGTTTACTGGCACTGAGCTATCCCAGGTCCTGACTGCTCACCTCCCCTGGCTTGGCCCTGGGCATTCTCCTCAGGGGCAGTTTCCACCGACCCTCAGCGCCCAGCACCTGAGCATGAGGCCGGCACCCCCCGGGGGTGAGAGAAAACCCCTACCCGGGCTCTTCTGCTCCATATGAGTAGCCCCCTGGCCCATGGGTCGCTGGCCCCTCTCCCTCCCAGCCCCTCCTGGGCTGGCCTCAAGAAACCCAACCCAAATCTTTACCTGACTCCGATTGCTGGGGTCAGCACTGACACCCAGCCGTGCCCAGGCCCGCCCCACCGGGCAACGTTCTGTACTTCCCAAGGCCTTCGTGCTCTGCAAAAGGGCAATACACATTCTCAGGACAAATGCCCCTAATTTTGAAGCAATTTGTAGGCCTGTGGAACAGTGATAGGTGCCCATGCTTGTCCCAGGAGTGTTTGTCACCAAAAGAGAAGAGCCTTTCCCCGGGGGCGCTTACTGTCCCCTCCCGACCTCCTGTAGGATCTGGCACCTGCCCGGCTCTGCCATCTTGGTTCAATTACATGGCCGTCCTCCTTCAAGTGCCACCACAGAGCAGCGTCCACACCCAAGAGCCTCCTGACCCCAAGGCGGCCGTGGCAGCCCCAGAGGCAGCAGGCCCAGTGCTCAAGGCCCATCCGGGAGGGACAGAGGCAGGTGCTCCAACCTAGTCCACAGGGGCCTTGGAAAGCGCAGCCCTTTCCACGCTTCCCTTGAGTGAGGCCTGGCCAGGCTCTATCCCCTTTCCAAGGCTCTAGGGTAGAAGACCACAGCCCTGCTTCAAGGGTCGTGGAAGGATTAAACCAAATGGACCGTGTGAGTTCTTAGGTGGGAACCATTGGGCAAAGGCGTCTGTGGCAAGAGTGGGCATAGAGCTGGGCCGGGGCGGGGTGGGGGGTCAGCGGGGCCACTGCCTGGGGCGTCCTCCTGCGAGGGGTTTGAAGGGAACCCCCAATGAAATGTCGAGCTGGGAGGGGCCCCAAGGAGCAGGTGAGGCCCCTACATTACCTGCCGGGGGGCCTGGGCTGGGAGGGTGTCCCTCTGTCTACAGGTGGAGTGAGCCTGGCAGGAGGAGGGCAAGCTCCCAACACCTATGGCTCCATCTGCATCTGCACCCACCCAGGCCCAGCTGTCCCTCTGAATGTACATACTCTAATGCATATCAAAGGGTCTTGGTTTGACTGTTTGTCTGGGACCTCCCTGTGTCAAGGAGCCCCTTGAAGGCCCTCTGACACCCCTTCCCTCGGGGCCTCAGGTGGCAGCATTTTCTACAGTGAATCACATGACTTGAGAAACAAATTCTTGTTTTCTTCACTAGAACAGTGCCCAGTACACTAAAGGTGTCCAATAAATGTGGAGGGACAGGAGCACCTGGGTGGCTCAGATGGTAAAGTGTCTGCCTTCGGCTCAGGTCATGGTCTCTGTGTCCTGGGATCGAGTTTGGTATCGGGCTCCTGGCTCAGCGGGGAGCCTCCTTCTCCTTCTCCCTCTGCCTCTCCCCTGCTCCTCATGCTCTCACTCTCTCTCTGTTTCAAATGAATAAATAAAATCTTTTAAAAAATGTGAACGGATAGACGGACAGACGGATGATGGACGGACGGATGGATGGATGTAAGAAACACACATGAGAAAAGAAAACAGTCTCTGGGGGAAGTGATGGAACCCACTTCTCCCCAGTCTGTTTTAATAACAGTACTGATAATGACCATCATTTATGACTTTTTGCCAGGCACTTCTATTACTCCGTTATCCTTTAACAAGTCCTACTGGGGTTGAGATTGTGCTTTGAAGGATAAGGAAAATGAAGCAGAGAGAGAGCAAGCAAATTGCCCGAGGTCACACCTGGTTCAGAGCACCAGGGATGAGAAGCAAAGTGTGGGTCAACCAGTGTCAGCGGGCGCTGTGCGTGCGGGAGGCGAGGACACGTGAGCAGGCCTGCCCCCGTGAGAGCCCCCCCTTGCTCAGGGACCCGCTGAGTGAGGGCAGAGGGTCGGTGGTGGCACAGCTACGGGACCTAAGTCAAGCCCCTCCCTTACTGCTGATTTGCTGGGTGCCTCTGAGCAGGAACTCCCTGAGCCTTAGGTTCTGCTCTCGTGAAAGAATGTGCCAGAATCACATGACCCTGAGATCCTTCCAGGCTGAGAACCGCTGGGACTCCCCCGTCACCGCTGTTTTAACAGTGGCTGCTCTGAGAGACGAGGCCAGCTCCATGGGGAGGCCTGGCGGCCACACAGCAGGCTGAGCTCTGGGACCAGCCAGCACCGGGCCACCCACATCCACCCTCTGACTCATGGGTACTCGGGACTAAGTGCCCGTCCACACCTTGGTTTTTCCCACGGCCAGTTGGTGCGACGGTGACCTCCCTGCCATCCTGACCATGCTCCAGGAGGCTATTAGGAACTTTTGGAGACATGGCGGGGGCGCAGGGAGGATGCTGACGCTTCTGCCGGGGAGGAAGCAGGACTGCGGGGCTTGGCAGAGAGCTCCCTGCGGAGGGTGAGTGGGGGCAGGCGCCCTCCCACCCTCTCTCCGTCCTTCTCCCCCTTCATTCAACAGGTATTTGTGGAGCGCCCACCCTGACCAGGCTGTGTGCGAGGCCGAAAATCGAAATACTGAAGGCAGGATAAGGTCAAACTTGTTTATTGATCTCCACTCCGAGCAGCGCATGGCGTGCATTAGCCAGTGTAATCCTCACAACCACCCTAAAAGGTGAGAACTCTGTCTAGTTGGAGGATGAACACTGAGGCAGAGTTTGGCACCTTGCACCAGCAGGTGAAGCCAGGCTCCCCACCAGGTGGTCAGGCCCCTCGGGGCCTCCAGCCCTGCTGGCCTGCAGCTGCCCTAGCCAAGACCGACAAGGCAAATATAATGCTCTCAGCCAACGGTGGCTCCTTCACTCAGCTTCAGTGGTCCTGATGCCCACATAAGGGAGGGGTCTTGCTCAAGGTCGCACTGAGAGGGGAAGCTGGGTCAGGAAGAAGCCATCTGATCCTTTCTAGTGCTCCTTCCATCACAGTGCACTTGTGTTCTGGGGAAAAGGCCCCAGTGGGCAGGGATTACAGCTTGCAGCTGCAGGCCCAGCCACCGCAACAGGCTAGAGTGTGTGGGGCCGGGACTGACTGGCCTGGCCTATGGCTGATTCTGCGGGACTTGGGCTGTTCCTGGGGCCCCTGTCTGGGGTAGATGGATGCTGCTGAGGACCAGATTAGAGTATCTGCTCCTGCATCCTTTTTCCATTTAGAGTCCACATTTCCAGCGGTCAGCCCTCCTCTCGTTACCATCTCCCAAAAGCCTTGGCCCAAGCCAAATGTCCTCCTGCCACCTCTCCCCGCAGTGCCAGGTTCTGACTCTGCCTCCTGAATGCTCCCCCAGTCCAGCCTGCACCCCAAAGTCCCCTTTTGTCACTACCAGGCGGGTTCCGCCTGCTCCCCCTGATTTCCTGACACCCACCCCTACTCTTTCCCTCTCCTGTACAGGACCCCACTCTGTGTTAGGCGCCTGACGTCACAGAGGGCAGTCGGTGACAGCGAGGGGCTGGGGCCCCGGACTGCCAAGGGGTAGGACGCACCTCCCTCCTCGGGCGCCAGCCAGTGCACCGCTCCGGAAGCCGGCGGTGCGCTGTTCTAGACCTGGAGCGGCGCCGGAATCCCAGCCCGCGCCCCGCCCAGCCTCAGTTTCCCTGTCTGCAAACTAGGGAAGGTGGTGGGTTGGCCCAGAGGTCTTCGGGCCCCTTGCAGCTCCACGACTCAAGAAGAGCTGCTCCAAGTTTCTGCCGCTGGGCATCCCTCCGCACCATTCCGGGTTATCGAGAGCCGGCGCCAGCCACGACGCCAGCCAGGCCCCGAAAACAACCCCGCAGAGACCTGCCGGCGGCTGCGGAAGGCCGCAGCGGCGTCTCCTGCCTGCGCGTGCGCGGGGCGCGCGGCCTGCCGGGACTTGTAGTCTGTCCATTCGGCGGCTGGGCCGCAAAGGCAGAGCGGCGGGGGTGCTGCGCCTACACTTCCCAGGGTGCGTCCCGCCCGCGGCGCGGCGGGGGCGGGGCGGGGCGGAGCTGCGCTCAGGGGCGGGGCTGGCGGGGGCGGGGCCGGAGGGGCGGGGCCAGAGCTCCAGGGGGCTGCGGCGGCGCTGCGGGCGGGCGCGGACCTTGCCCAGGGTCCGCTGATCCGCGGGCGGGCGGTCGATCGCGCGGGCGCGGCACCTGCGGGCAGGAGCGTCTGGCTGCCGTAGCGCCGGACAGCCCGTCCCCCAGCTGCTGCTGAGATGAGTGCAGGTGAGTGTGGGGACCGAGGGA
>NC_138370.1:175546405-175587730 GCF_054177405.1 Leptonychotes weddellii | reverse complement strand
GCGCAGGGCCTCTGCAGACCCTGCTATAGAGAGGTGTGATCACACCGGGGGCTTTGCGGCAGGGGGCGCCGCCCTTGCGCGGCGCTCCCTCCGCCTGAGCGGGGGGGGGGGGGGTTGTCAGGCCGACCCCCAGCGCCCTGGGCTCGCCCGCTGCAGATTTGGGGGTGCAGAGCCCGCAGGTGTGTGCGGCCCGCCCCATTTCCCTCCAGTCAGCATCTCTCCGGCGCCCCCTGCGCATCCCCACTGCTGCCTCCCGCCGCGCCCACGGGATCTGACAGCCTCTGTGCCGGCCCTGGAAAATCCCACATCGTCACAAGCCAGCCGGGCCTATTGCGCTTGGGGAAACTGAGACCAACAGCAGGGAGACCTTGGCATGAAGAGTCTGATGCGAGGAGCCCGGTTTTGAGAGTCTCCTGTGGCCCGCACTGAGCTGAGCTGAGAGGGTTGGTCTGTACATTCCCTGGCAGGGAGGGGCCGTCACCCCATTTTCCAGGGTGCGCCCAAGGCTCACCAGGCTTGAGTCACTTGCTCAGCTCACAAAGCGGGGTGGGGATTCGAACCGGGTGCTCCCTGACTCCTGTGATCTTTCCTCTGAGCCTGTTTGGCCACAGACTGCAGTATGGCCCTTGGCCATGGTGCAGAAAAAAGCCTGGACAAGCTGGGGGAAAATCAGACTGGCCGAGGGGCGGGGGGTAGTGTGCATTTGGTGAGTGCTTGCTCCCTGCTGTCGGTTTAGGAGGGCTGTTTCCAGGGACCCACCTCGCAGGGGAAATCGTCTCCTCCCCCTCCAACCCAGGAAGGAGGGACCACACTGGCAGTGGGCGTTGAGAGAGTGGCTGAGAGCAAATGGCAGGCATCGAGAGACAGAATTCTCTAGAAGAGGATTTCTGAAATGTCCAGCCTGTTATCTGGAGGTGGCTGGGGAGCAGGGGACCCTGAGACTGGCAGAATCTCCAGACACGTTTATCTAATGGCAGGTGGGGATAATGGCAGGGTGCACACAGGGTAATTCTAGGCTTTCTGGGATCATAATTGTTACCTCCGGTCCCCCCTGTAATCAGGAGGAGCCCTGGAAGGAGCACTGGCATTTGTGGTCGTCCTGGGAGAAGGGCTGTGTGGGCACTGGGGGCTGTGGGGGGGGTCATGATTCGAACAAGCAAGGGGCCTGGGGTTTGACTCATACGTCTGCTTGGTGGCAAATTGTGATCTTGGCAAATGGTGGCACCTTCCCGAGTTCAGCTTCCTGAGGTATGAAAGCAGCACTGTGCCTTGCCTGGAGAGGACGAGATTCGAGTGGGAAACTGCACACATAGTAGGTCCTCAGTGGCTTGTGATGGTCACTGCCGGAGGGTCACGCTCCCCTCAGCCTCCCTGTGTTAGCTCAGTCTTTCGGAACTGCCGGAGAGTCTGCTGCGCATCTGCCTGTGGCTCATGCCCCAGATGTGTCCCCAGGCCACCCTGCAGTGGGGGAGAGCGTGGTCCCTGTGCCTGACACCTGGCTCTCTCGTCTGGCCATTGTGCACATCCTTGGAGACGGCTCGGGTGTGGCCTCTGGGCCCCATATACGTGCCTACTTGTTTTGTGGCTCGTTGATGTTGGGTGGCTGGGGGAACTGTCAGAGGGCGTTCTGTGTCAGGGCTGGATCCAAATCCAGTGCACTCACTATGGGTTCCCTGTGCCTCAGTTTCCCCACTGTATGGAGGGAATGCCCTTAGCTCTGCCTGCAGTCCCGGCCCACGTGTATGGGGCCCAGTAGATGAGGCCTGTGGCGGTGACCTCATAACGTGGCAGCCTCTGGAGTCACGATGGGCAAGGTGGGGCGGAGGAGGGGACCTGAGCTGGGAGGGGCTCCAGGGCCAGCCCTGCCCCCGATGGGTGCCAGGTCCTGGAAGTCCAAGTTCAAGGTGTGGCCTTCCTCCTTGACTTGTAGATGGCTGTCTTCTCTCTATGTCCACAGTGGCTCCTGTGGAACAGAAAGGTCTGGGCCTCCCACCGAGTCATGGACTTTCCACGAGCCCTCCTTAGACCTGGCAGCAATGCTTCCTCATTTTCACTGGATTTTTAATTGCAAGAGAGAAGCACGTACCTTATGTACCTGTCTGTGTCCAAATTTCCTCTTCTTGTAAGGACACCAGTCATATTGGATTAGGACCACCTGCCTGGCCTCATTTTACCTTAATTACTCTGTAAAGTCCCCCTCTCCAAATACAGTCACATTCTGAGGTCCTAGCGGTTAGGACTTCAGCATGTGAATTTAGAGGGGGGCATGATTCAGCCCACAATGGGGGCAGGGCCAGGTGGAGAGCCTGGGGGCCTGGCTCAGCTGTCTTGTGGTCACAGCTGCCCGGTTAGGATCCCAGAGCTGGAAGGGACCTAGAGGATACTGCCGTCCAAACCCACTGACATGCACAGAGGGGAAACCGAGGCCCAGGGAAGGAAAAATAACTGTCCAGGGTCAAGGAGAGAGTGTGACAGAGCCGGGACCTGAGCCCCAGTCCCCTACTCTGGTTGGCACAGCCCTGGGTCTCTGGAACAGGACACATCTCTTCACCTAACCCAAGGGTGGACAAGGACGTCGCCGCAAAGATGTTCACATCAATATGACAAATGTGGGGGGGGGTGACGGATATCAGCCAGCAGGGCTGTCCCTCATTCAGTGGCCAAGGGCTTTCTACCCGCGCACCATGAGCCCAGCGGGAACAGACTCAGCCCACATCCTGCCGAAGCTTCTCAGGGTCAGGGCAGTGGGGGGCGCATTCTAGCCAACAGTGTGCGAGGAGATTCTAATGTGAGGAGCGATGCTCAAGCAAACCAGCTTCTCTCCGAAAACAGCGGACGGCAGAATCGTACGTCCTGTGTGATCTCGAGTCTGCTAGTGCAGTAAAGGAGGAAAATCTGGAAGGACACACATCCAGATGTCAGTAGTGTCTCCCTCTCTAGCGGAAAGAGGAGAAAGAGGTTTTTCCCACATCTGCATCTTTATCCTTTCTGCGACTTTCCCGAATTTTCTTCGTGGAGCGTGCTTCTCTCTTGCAATTAAAAATCCAGTGAAAATGAGGAAGCATTGCTGCCAGGTCTAAGGAGGGCTCGTGGAAAGTCCATGACTCGGTGGGAGGCCCAGACCTTTCTGTTCCGCAGGGGCCACTGTCCTTTGGCTCGGGAGCTTCCCACAGGCAGGGGACTGGTGCCCGGTTCCCCTGCGTGACTCCATCTGAATCAGATGCAGCAGAAGACAAATCATCCTGACCCAGAAATTCATCTGAAATTGCATCGGAAAAGGACAGTTGTTGCCCAAGACCCAGCTGGCGCTCCCTGGCTCAGCATGGGCATCCCTGAGCTCGGATCTGTTTCCTCTGAGGTTCAGGGTTACTCCCTAACCCGCCACCCAAGACCCTTTGATTCTTTACGGTTTCTGTCAATGAGGTAGTTTGGGGGTAGATGGCTTATTTTCTGGAATCAAGCTCTGACTTTGATGAACTCTTGGCGAGTCCAGTCTTACTGTCCCAGAAAAGGGAGCGTGACCTTCACTCATGGAGAAGTCACCTGTCTGATGCGCTGACCCTCCAAAGCGTCCTCTGGAGCGTGGGAGAGCCGCGAGCTGGCCAGAGAAGATGGGCACATCCGGGTAATGAGAGGAGAGGGTGGGAAGGGGTCCAGCCGGTGGGGTCTGTCCTGGCACTGGCCACGGTTGCTGACGGCAGCAGCTTCCAGGACGCGGGCCCCTCCTCTGCCCCGACCTGGGGGCTTCCTCGCACCCCTTGCTCTGCACCTGCCTTGGCAGGACGTGGTAAGGCCTCCCCTGAATCGGGTCTGTTGAGCTCATTCCGGCTCTGCCCCCTGCTAGCATTCTTGATCATCGAACCTCTCTGTGTTTCTGAGGCTGCCCGCCCCCGGGGTCTCCGTAGGGACCGAGGGTGCAGGTCCTGACATGTGGGAGAGGCTTGCAAAAGCAGAGTAGTTGCAACAGGAGCGCACGGGTGGTGCTCAGGTAGCAGCCCATTTTTGGAAGACGATCCCGTTTCGAGCTGCTGAGGGGACCAGCCAGATGCGGGCCAGCCCAGACGGGCTGCAAACAGCGGTCCTCGAGGCTGCGAGGACGCAGCACACGGCAACCTGAGCGGAGCGTCTTTGTTTACTTGGGGATGTTTCCATCCCCGAGGTCTCTAGGGTGTCGGGCTGCACCCTACTTCAGTGTCACGGCAGTCACGGCTCAGGGGATGCTCCCTCAGGGCCCCACGCCTGGCCTGATGCTCCTGAACCCTCACAGCACTTCATAGGGCTGCTGGGGTGTCCCCACTCGCGGGCGGGGAAGCAGATGCCCAGAAGGGGCTGTCCGTTGCCTGGCAGCATGCCACACCACCTGTGAACAGCAGAGCTGGACTTGAACCCCGGTGTGCCCAGACGCTCATCTTCCCAGCCGGGTGGCTTCCGTCGGTCTGCCCCCACCCCGCCCCCTCCATGCCCGCATGAGCCGGCTTCTGTGGGCGATTCACGGCCCCTCATAGTGTGGGGCTGAGTGGGATGGATAAGGCTTGACCATTTGGGACATCATGGTAATGCTTTGTAGATGGCCGTCTTCTCTCTATGTCCACAGGGTTTTCCCCGCTGCCTGGGCCGTGAAGCATATTTGCATCTTCCCAGTGTGGCACCTGCCTGCACAGAGCCAGACTCACACCCAGCTCTGTCTGCCTCGAGGGCATGCTCTTTCCTCTGCCTTCTATAGGGGCTCCCGCCTGGGGTCATAGCACAGCCCAGGGTCCACTTCCAGACAGCTCCGACCATGAGAGACAGTTTCACCATGTCAAGCCCGCATGCCTCTCTGTAACTTTGACCCTCTGGCCCCAGCTCTCCCTTCCACCAGGTCCTCGAGGTCTTCTAGAGCTGCCCGTTTCCCCTGCAAGGCAGCAGTCACCCCACTGCTGGTGGCTGAGCTCCTGGGAATCCCAGCCCCACCCACCCGGACTGCTGTGTGACCTGGGGCAGGCTGTCTTCCCTCTCTGGGCCTCAGAGTCCCCATCTGTAAAGACAGGGGCTACCGCCATCCTCGGGGGTGTGATCTGCTTCTGACAACCCTGTCTCCTTCCACTGTTCCCAGAGCAATTTTCTGGGTTTGAGGCCAAGCCAGCATTTCAGGGAATCATGGCCTCCCATCATCCTTTTCTGCCACATAGACCCCATCTGACAATTTCGTGGCAGGAAGCTCTCGCCCTTTACGTGGAGGCTCCCTGATATAAAGGAGTTTCTCCGCAGCCTGCCAGGAAAGCCACGTCTGCGAGTGTCTGTCTGGTGCCTGAGCTGGGAGACCTGAGTCGTCCTCGTCCTGAATCCTCCTTGTCCGTGGGCAGGACTGGGGAGCGTGGAAGGTGTGCTTTGAATCCCGTGGCGCTCACTTCCCCTGGATGCAGCCGATAGCAAGCCCCACTGGGTGCTGGGGCTGGTCCTGGGCGCTTTCTGCCCTTGGTGGGCTTCTAGGCTAGGGGCAAGCCAGGCATGTACGAAACAGCTTCTGTCCCAAAATGGTGTGTTGGGGGGTTTCCTGTGCGGTTTGCTTTGCCTGAAGATTTCTAAGCAACGAGGGAGGCCGTCTTGATGGCTTGGAAAGTACGGCCGTGGCTTTGGGGTCAGGCTCACCTGGGCTCCAGTCCCAGGCATCACCTGCTAGGTGTGTCCCGGCCACTGGATTGCATCGTTGCTCTTTGCCTCAGTTTCCCCACCTGTAGAGTAGAAATAGTGCCTCCTGCTCTTTATGATTGCTTGAGGGCCCTGGGCGTGCATGGCCCCAGGAGGCAGGTGGAGTGGTCTTTGTCCCAGCTGTCCACACCCTCCAAAGCTCAGGGCAGACCTCAAGATGCTCGCCCGGAGAGCCCCCACAGACTGTCTGTGATGGGTGCTCCCTGAGCATCTGGCCAGTGGAGGGGTGAATGGAGGATGGACCTCGGGGCCCCTCTTCGTGCTCAGCCTCCCCCAGGGTTTGCCATCATCCTGGGCTAAGGGTTCCTAGCCGGGCCTCTCTCTGACTCTCTGCTTCTCCTTGAACTTCAGCAGCCACCATCTTACTGGGACACGATGTCTCCAAGTCCCAGTTGGTGCTGCAGTCTGGCATGAAGTTCAAGAAGGAGGAATGGCCAGGACCTTCCCCATGGCCCCCACTTCAGTTTCAGAGGCTTCAGGGTGACCCCACCCCTGTGCCCTGCGGTGGTCTGGGTTCAGGTTCCGCTAGTGACAAGGACATGGATGCAGGTGGTTTGCCGGGGAAGCGCCCCCAGGAAGCACGAGTTGAGAGGATGAGGGATGAGATGGGGGGGAGGGGAGAGTGGGGGCATTTGCATGGGTGGGCAGTCGCGGTGGGCCTGCTCCTCAGAACCATCCCCAGTGGGATGCTGGGGTCTTTAACCTCCAGGGCAGAGGGCCAGTCCTGGGGGGCACAGTCCCACCCTGCTCTGTGCGGGGCGAGCAAGGGTCCACCGGGCTGGGGAGGCCTTGGGCTGCAAAGTGATGGACCTATGGGCTTGTGGTGGGCACCTGTCCCCATCTGCCCCAGGAGACCTAGAGATGGGGTGAGGACAGGTGTCACCCCAGCTGCCACTCCCAGCCTCAGCCCGGGTGGAGGCCACCTCTGTTCCCAGCCTTCAGCAGCCCCTCAGGGCTCAAAGCCATTCCAGAACGCTCCTTGAGTCTTTTGACGACTATTTATTGAGCACCTCCTGTGTGCAACACGCTGTCCTTGCTCCTGATGCCCAAACATCCTCGCTTGCGCTTTTCTTGCTGCGCTGCCATCTGCCTCCCTGCCCCCGATCCTGGAATTCCTCCTCCTCAGTCTTCCCAGCTTCTAACTAGGATTTCAGACTGCCTATGATGCAGCCTGCCCTCCTTGGAGCTGGGGCAGTGGACAGAGCTGGGGTTTCCTGTTGGGGACTAGGGTCTGGCTCTGGCTGTGGTGTGACCCAGGGCCAGGTGCTGCCCCTCCCCGGATACCTCATCTCGGATGGTGGGGGGAGCTGGGTACTGGCCCCCCGAAGATGTCCCTGTCCTTATCCCCGGAACCTGTGCATCTGCTGGAAAGAGGCTTTGCAGATGTGATTCAGTTAGAGACCTCGCACTGGGGAGACAACCCAGTGGGCCCCTCGTGGTCAGGGGCCCTCCGGAGAGGGAGGCAGGAGGGCGGAAGCAGAGTTCGAGGAGGGAGGATGGAGGAAGGCCCCGAACTGGGAACCAGGGCCAGCAAGGGATCCTCCGCTGGAGGCTCCAGGAGGACCCAGCCCTGCAGACCCATTCCAGACTCCGTCCCCCAGACCTGTCAGGGCTTACGTCTGCTTTAGGCCTGTACGTCTGGGACCATTTGTTACAGCAGCTGCCTGACGCTCAGACAGATGGCCCACCTTCCCTGCCTTCCCCGCCGCTGGGTCGGGAGCCAGGAGGCCCAGGGACAGGAGGGTGGTGGCGTTTTGCAGAGTGAGATTGTTCCAGACCCCTCAGTGGTGTGAGGCTGTGTCGTATCTGTGCATGCACGCCACCAGGGCCTCTTGCTGCTCGTGCGGTTCGGGGAGCACCTTCATGAACAAGGAACGAGGGAGGACTGCCCTTCAAGGGAGGAGGGGCAAGGAGGGATCTGTGTTCACTGAGAACCTCCGGGCTCGTAACGTGGGCTCTCCGCACGCAGGGCAGGGGGTCATGCCCCAGGCTCCGGATGCCTGGCCGGGGCGCACAGCACACGGGCTGGGTGGGGCTGGTGCTAGTTCATGTTCCGAACGTGACTCCTGATTATGCAGGAAGCTGGGGCTGAACATCTGTGGTGTGTCCGGTAACTCGCCAGCCAGGATTCGAGCCTGGCAAGCTCCTGGTTCCAAACCCACATCACCCCTACTCACGTCACCCTCTTGGACCTCCGTTAGCCTTTCTCTCGTGGTCATGTCACACCTGAACTGCAACCTCTGTGCAGTTTTAAAGGGTCCACATCTGCGGGGTCTGGAGCCATGCATTTCTCCAGCTCTGGGGGGCCTAGTCTGACACCCCCTGGTGAGTGGGGAGGAGTGTCTGGCACAGTCTGATCATCCCCCCCTAGGGGGGAGGGGGGTCTGGCACAGTCTGATCATCTCCCCTGGGGAGTGGGGAGGGGTCTGGCACAGTCTGTCCCCCCTGGTGGGTGGGGAGGGGTCTGGCACAGTCTGATCATCTCCCCTGGTGGGTGGGGAGGGGTCTGGCACCATCTGATCGTGCCCCCTGGTGAGTGGGGACGGGTCTGGCATCTGGTGAGTGGGGAGGGGTCTGGCATAGTCTAATCAGCCGACTGTCCAGTGTGGCCAGAGTGGGTGAGCCACACGCGAGAAGCCGGGCCGGGCAGCGAGGAGGGGAAGTCAGCGTGGGTGACCCGATGTGAACGCTAGTGGGGGGCCTGCCACCCTGCTGCAGCCCCAGGGCTCCTCTGTTCAAGCCCAGACGCACTCACGGGCCCTCAGGGCCCTCTGATCCAGCTCCTCCTCTGTGGTTCTGACCCAGAGGCCCGCCTGCAGCTCTGAAGCCAGGCCTGGCTTGCCAAGTGCTCAGGAGTAGCTGTGGGGTGCAGAATTACACGCATCCCAGGGTGCTGCAGAAATCAGGAAATGCGATCTGTATGCCAGAAGCCACACATCCAGCTAGGCGCCTCCCTGCCTATCTCTGGGGGGAGGGAGTAGGGCGCAGTGTGGGCCCGGGGTGCAGCCCGGGGTGGGCAGGGGCTCCTGGTGCTGAGGGACAGAGGGTGCCACCGCCAATAGTCCGCAGGCCAGCCCTGGAATCCTCGGACAGGGCTTCCTGGTACTCACTGCTGCTGTGCTTGCCCTTCCTTGCAGGCCCTCTAGTCCCCTCTGGCCAAGGCAGGCCCTGCAGAGGCCCAGGGCTGCCGTGTGAGGCTTTGTCCTGCCGCCCACGGTGCCTCTCCCCTTCCTGCCTCAGCCCCCATCTCCTGCCACCCCAAATCCCTTCTCGGCCCGAGGGCCACCTGCTCTGGATGCTCCGGAGAGAACGCCCTCCTTGCCTCCTCCAGCCTCCTGGGCAGTGACTCCACATCCCTCCCCTGCCCATCTCCCCCCAGGCCTCCCGTCTGTGTGTGTCCAGCCTCCCTCTGCCTCCAGCCCACAGGGATGCTCGTGACCACATCGGGGCCTCCTGGACCCTCCAGGATGCTCCCCATCTCCAGACCCTGCACCTGATCACACCTGCGATGGGAGGGCACCCCCCCCCCCAGCATTCAGCAGGCAGCCTCTGGAGCATGCCGCTTCTGGGACCCACACCTTTTCCTCTCCCCATGGGGCCTCCAGCCTGGCTGAGGGTTTGAGAGAATGACCGCTCCTAGGAAACAAATGTTACTCTTAACTCGGCTCAGTTTAAACACCCCAGACCCCGTGAGCTAGACGCTGTCACAGGCTGCTGACTGGGGCATCAGTTTGTACGAGCTTTAGGGGAGCAATGAGGCACACGCTTCGGGCCTTAAATGCATTCCTGCCTTTTGATGGAGGAACTGCTGCTTCTGGGAATCTTTCTGCAAAGGCTCTGGAACACACTCGGATGTAGACGCGGAGCCTCGCTCACCAGAGGGCTGCTGGTGCAGTCTGCCCCATGGCTGTCCGGCCCCGGGACGCTGGGCACGTAGATCACTATCCATCCGCAGCGGCGGCGCCCAGACTCGAGGGCCCCAAATCAGAATTGTTGAGGGCCCCAAAGAGCTTCTGAGCACATTGTATTTATTGATATTGACTGAGTTAGAAATTAAAATGGAGGAAACTCTAAGATCTTTGCTAATCTGTTGGATCATAGCCCTCTGTGTGTGAACGTATTTTTAGTGACCAGAGACGCATCGCCCTGCAGTTTTGCAAATCTCGTTAGTGTCCGGCCTAATAGGGGACAGCTGGGCTCTCATGTCCAGCCTGGGTTCAATCATCCGTGATGCCACGTGTCACCAGCCTCTGCAGAACTTGCCTCTCGGGAGCAGGTGGAAGTGGAGAGGGGAAATCACATTTCAGTCTTATTACGGAAATGGCTTTGACCCTGCGACCCCCTGATAGCGTCTTGGGGAGCCCCGGGTCTTGGGGAGCTGCTAACAAAGGCAGAAGAGTACGCGGCCATTAAGATGACCATGAAGGATCAGTGGGCCTCGGGCATCGCTGCTGGCCGTGAATGAAGAATACGGGACATGGCATTTTATACCCTGTTTCTAGAAAATCTGCAGAAAAAACCCCTAGAAGAAAATACATCCAAATGCAATAGGGCTATGGGCCCTTTTGTGTTTCCTCCTAATGCTGCACTGTTTTATTTTTTCCTGCTGATTGACTTTACGGATCTGCCAGAGACAGGATCTCGCTCGAGGAGGCTTGCTTGGGGAGCGGCTGCCTGGCTGGCCAGCTCCGGCTCGAGGGATGGCATTCTCTATTTTGGGAGGCGCGTTTTCACAGTGGAACTAGGGCGGTGGGTGGTGCCCGCAGGCTACGGGCACAGGCATCCGACGTGTGCGTGTGTGTGTGTGTGTGTGTGTGTGTGCTCAGGATAACACAGGCTCCCACTACAAACGAGCAGGCAGGCGGCACCGGAGTGGATTCCGGGGTCGCGGGGGGCCTGAGAGCTGGTTGGAAACTGTGCGTCCTCGTCCTCGGCTGGAATGCCTGCCCCTGGCCTGTTGCGGCGGGGAGCTAAATATATCCCGGGTGTGTGCTGGCCCCGGGAGCCCCGCCCACACCCCCGGGACCGGAGCTCAGGGAGGCCTTGATTCCTCTAATAAAAATCAATGTCTGCCATTTGCTGCGCATCCGGGAGCGCGGGGTGCGGTGGAGAAGTTGTCCCGGCTTGTCTCCAGCGCTGCGCGTCGCGCATCCCCCACGCGGGAGGCCACCGTGCCCAAGGTCACCCGGCTGCTTACACGGTGGGTGGGGGGGGAGGTGGGGTTCAGATGGGCCCGCCTGGCTCTCGGAGGACCCCGCATGGCGCCTGTCCTGGGGTGCGTGTCTCCTCCTGAGTTCTTGAGTGTTCTGCTTCTCCCAAGCGGTGCTCGCGAGCATGGCCCAGCTGCAGCAGCTCTGGGCAAGTATTAGTCATTGAGCGCCCTGGCCACTGCCCTTTCCAGGTGGGGACATGGAGGCCACATGAGGGGGAGAAAGCTGCCCCGGGTACCCAGCAGGTCTGGGAGAGCTGGCATTTGAACTCGGGCATTCTCTTTGAAGATTCGGGGCTTCTGCTGAACAGCAACCTCCCTCCTTCTGGAATCTGCATTAAATGGGGGTCAGCTTCCGGCGCCCGAGGACTTCTGTGACCCCCTGCGGGCCCCTGCGGCCCTTCTCTGCGCTCAGTGCAAGGGTGTGTGTGTGTGTCCACACCCCAGCTTGCAGAGGGCAGGGGTTACTGCTGCTCAGCCGCTGGGCTGGGGCCCCATCGGCTGCGGGCACCACTTGGAGCCGTGGGGTGGGGGCGGGAAGCATTCTGAGAGGGTCTCATAAAGAAATCATTGTTTTTCTTAAAATATGACCCACAGCCTCCAAACTGGGTACCTTGGAAGGAACATCTTGCTGGAAAGTGGGGTCCTGAGAGCGACCTGTGCCCCTGGGGGCCCCAGGGGCCTGGGGAGCTGCTCCCCCACGGATGCCCTGCTCTGGGCTCGGATGCCTCTTTCCCCCTCACTCTGTGGGGTACTCCTGCGGCCCAGCGGGGATCTCAGCAGGGCTTTGCTCTGGATTTGGGGGGTGGCAAGCCCCGGCCTCAGCCTGCCTCCCAGCCACAGCACGGGCCAACAGGAAGGAGGAGGGCTTCTCCCTGGACCTCTCCTGCCAACTTCTCTCTGTGAGGACCTGCCTCTCCCTGGGGGGGACTGACATCAGGAAGGACAGCCCCTTCACAGAAGACCCTTCCCTCTGCCTCAAAGGTGGGGCCCCACCCTGGGTCCCATGGACAGCAACACCTTCTAACACGCCGCCAGCCAACCCGGCATCCGTGGGGGGAGGTGGCTGGCAGGGGTGCTGATTTCACTTGGCGTGCATCGATCTGCTGGCCGGGTGCTGGAGGTGGCCCTGACTCAGTTCTTCCTCCAGGCCTGAGAGAAAGGCAGACAGTGCGTGATGAAAACGCACCATAAGAAAGCACTTCTCGGGGAGGCTCTGGGGACAGAGAGAAGGTGGTTGGTGAACCTGCGATGAGAGGGAAATCCTGGCAGGCTTCCTGAAAGAGGTACCCTCAGGCAAAGCAGTGGGAGAAGGGTATCCAGCGTCAGGTACAGAGCCCTAGAGGAGCAAGTGGAGGGCGTGTTGGAGAAACTTCTTTCTGTCCGTGCCCCAGGTTAGGCCCCGGGTAAGGTGCTGGGCAAACGGCTGGCCCCACAGCCCGCCTGCCTCTCGTGCACTGTGGTTGTCCGTGTGGCAAATGGCTGGCAGCTGGAGCTCAGTGACCGTGTGAGGAGCTGATGAGTCGGAGAGGAGAGGAGGAGGAGGAGAGGGAGCCTGGGGACTCGGTTCGGCAAAGTACAGACTCCTGGCTCTTCTGAAAAGGCTGGTGGGGTCCACGAGTGTGCCGGTGATTCCGACGATGATTCGGGGCCAGATTTGGGGACTGTTGGTGTCACATCCCCTGCAAGAGAGAAAAGCCCGAGAGCTGGTGTGGCCTGGGCCAGGGAGGGCTTGCAGCTCCCTGTGGGTGAGAGAGGGAGGTGGGAGTGACGAAGGACTGCCAGCGCCGAGGCCCTGGGCCTGTCCTCCCCTCCTGCTGCCGAGCTGTCTTCCTTGGCCTTTCGCCCCCTGCACTGGGGTTCCTTGAGGGCCACGTGGGCTCGACCTCCTCTGAGGGCCCAGGGACCCCTTGAAGCTGGCTCAGGCACGGGGCGCTGTCCTCGGGGCGGGAGGTGGCACCTGCCTGCAGCTGGGCAGGAGCGAGGCCAGGGTGCAGGTGAGGCCCCCCCTCCCGTGCAGCAGGACTCGCACCGCAGCCTGGCCACAGCCCTGCTGTCCTGGTCAGCGCACCTAAGAATAGCAGAAGTGGCCTCTTTTCAGGCTTCACACATCTTGAATCTGCGGCTCTTCGGGTCCTGGGGCGGTGTGTGCGATCCGTGAAGCCCGGTGACGGGGCGTGCCTGGTGGGTCGGAGCTGAAGCGTCATGGCAACGGCGGAGGGGCTCGGCCTGGGCTGCTGGGGCCTCGGTGCCCGGGCCCAGCTGGGGGCTGGTGGGGCAGCTGCACGAGGCCCACGGGATCCCTGCCCCCTGGGGGTGCGGTCCTGCGGGGGGGGGGGGCTGGCCAGGGAGCAGATAAGCACGGGGGCGGGGCTTCGGGGCCAGAGACCAGTGAGACCCAGGGACCCTGGGGGACGGGTCTCAGGCCCAGTCCCGAGACCCTGGCTTTCCCAGTTCTGGGAAAGAGGGTTGGGCCAGGAATAGAACCTCTTATTTCCCACAGCGTGCCTGACTCTGGGGCCACAGTGATTTGGAGAGGAGTGCCTCTAGCCGCCGGGCTCTGTGGCTTGCGGGGGTAGGGACAGTCACTGGCCACCGTGGCAGCGACAGGACAGCTTTGGCAGGCGACACGGCCCCCTGGGCCAGCATGGATGCCTCCCCAGCACTGCTGCGGAGGAGCTAGGCCCCTCCCCGTCCTCCCCCTGAGCAGGGTGGTGCTGGGGTGGGAGGGGAGCTCCGCGGAATGTGCCGGGGTATTGCTGTCACTTTCTGCTAGGAGCCCGTGAGCAGAAGCTCTTGTTCAGACGCCTGTCCGTTCTCTGTCCGAGGTGACAGATCCCCTCGGCACTCAGGCCCAACATTTGGAGATTTGGAATGCGTGGGCCAGAGCGTGTGGAGGAGAGGAGCGTCACGAGGAACCCTGGGGACGGCGTGGCCAACCAGTACCGTGAGCGCGTTATTGACAAGTGTCCTTTTACTTAGCGCTCGAAATCACCCTCCAAAGAGGTCTCCTGGGCACAGACCTGCAAGGGGATCCACTCCGAATACTAAACGCGTCTAACCTGCCCTCCCCCGTAGCGTCATCCGTGGAAGCTGAATTATTCAGATACCGATTACTCGATTCTGCTTGAACAGATAGACCCGAATCGCATTCGTGTTTGGGAAAGGCCGTTTCCCTGGGTGCCCACGAGCTTCTGGCGAAGGGAAATGAATTGCCGGGGGGGACGCTCTGAACCCGGCCCGGTGGCTGTGGTCTTGCGCAGGAGGACGAGGGGCTGGTGACTAACGGCAGGGCACGTCTGGGGCCCGGACCGGCGGGGCCATGCGGGTCTTCCGTAAGATTATAGCCCCTGCTTCTTCTGAGCTCTGGGGTGTTTGTGACGCCGTTAGTTTTCCCAGAATCCTCAGGAGTGGGGTGGGGGAGGCAGGAAGCCGAGGTCACCTGGCCAGAGGGAGTCAGGGCTGCCTGTCCCCCAGCCCCGGGCCCCAGCCCCGCCCCAGGTGGCCCTGGAAGCACGGGGGTGTGTAGAAGGTGGCGGGGCCGGGGTGACGGTCAGCTGAGCTCCAAGCCAGGTTGAATCCCCTTGGAGGAGCAGTGTCCGCCCGGCATCCGGTGTCGCCCGACCATTTCAGTGAGAGAAGAGGTTTGAAGGACACATTCACACACCCAGGCCCCATCTGCACTGATTCGAACACGCTGGTGCTCACAGCACGCTCCCTGACCCCCGCCAGCTGACCAGCCGGAACCTCTTTCTTTGCTAACCTCCACCACCAGCTCTCTGCTTCCTCCCACATGCATCCAGGTAGTAAGGACCTCACCGAGGGGCCCCAAGCTCTTCCGGGGGTGTCCTCCTCACTCATGTTTCTTAGAGTTGATCTATTATCTTCGTCATCCCCAGGAGGATGGACAGCGGCAGAATAATAGTATCACAAATGACATGCATTTTTGCAAAAGCCGATGGATGAACCGGAAAGGAACAGTCTGGGGCTCCCAGCGCCCAGGAGCACCCCCGGGCCCCACTGCTGTATTTTCTCCCTGCTCTTCCCTCTGCGTGGACCTTCGGGTGGCACGCCATGCCTTCCTCCCCACACACCGTCCGTGGAGTCTGCCCCTAACCTTACGTATGGTGGCTCCAAGCGGGTTTTCTGTGCTTCGTTGGACCCATTCTCTCTTGCCTTCACTAGGTGGAGAGTAACATTCCGCTGGGTGGACCGCATGTGCGTATCCGTTCATCTGTTGATGGACACCCGGCTGCTTTTGGCTGTTGTGAATCATGCTGCTGTGAACCCAGGGGCGTCCAGATCTGTTCGCTTTCCCTTCCTTTGGGCACAATCCAGAAGCGGGATCGCCGGATCAAGGGACGGACTCCTGGGCTTGGCTGAGGGGCTGAGACCCGGGCCCTCCCCACTGCAGGGTCCGTCACCTCCTCGTGAGTGTCCGTGCCCAGGCCGTGCTGAAGCTCTTGGGGTTTCCTCCTCCTGCCCTGGGGGATCTGCTTTCCGCTGCCCCTGCCCCGCTCCATCAGCCAGCGTCTGCTCCCTGGGCGACCTCCAGCCGGCTCCCCCGATCCCTTCCCCCTGCTGATGTACATGCTTGTCCCCTTGGGTGGGCGTGTCTGTGCCCTTCCTGTCCACCTCCCTCAACCAGGGACTCCGCAGGAGGCCCTTTGTCTCCCCCTACTCTCACCGACCCTGTCCACCCCCATCGTGGCCCCCCCACCCCTCCGCCTCAGAATCCTCAGAACCAGCGTGCACCTGCTCGCCCCTAAAGGCCTGAGCCGGCTTGGGGGTAGTGACCCAGGGCCACGGCTCCCAGGACCTGGGAAAGGGTCTGCATGAGAGCGGGGCAGCCTGGGGTTCCCCGAGGCCTCAGGTGGGAAACACAGCCATACTTGGGAAAGTTGCACGGTCCAGGACACGACTCCAGACACCAAAGCCGCACTGAGCTGGAAAATGTGCTCACTTTCTTTCCTCCACTTCCCTTCATCCCTGTGAGCATGATTCAGAGGGTGGCCCCTGTCATAGGCCCTACTCAGACGACACGGGGACACAGGGCCTCCGGTGGGTGAGGGACATCAGGGGCAGCCCCTCTCCCTTGGGCTTTGTAGTTTCTCTGCCTTCGGCACAGGAAGCGTCTATTGACGTTTTGTTTTAATTGTGGTAAAACCTATCCAACACAGAATTTACCATTTTAGCCATTTTTACGTGTCCAGTTCAGTGGCATTTAGGGTGTTGTGCTGGGATCCCCAACCGTCCCCAGAACTGTGTCGTCTTCCCAGACTGAACCCGTCCCCAGGGGACACTAGCTCCCCACCTCTTTCCCGGCCCCTGGTCTCCACCATCTGGTTCTGTCTGTGGATTTGACTGGTTGGGTCCCTTGTGTAAGTGGAGGGTTCATCCATGTCGTGGCACCCGTGTCGTGGCCCGTGTCTTCTTTGAGGCTGAACAATGCCCCATTGCCCGGACACGGCACATTTTGTTTATCCTGGTGGTGGACGCTAGGGTTGCTCCCACTTCGGCTGCGGTGAATCACGTGCGGTCTTGGTTTTAGCGGTCCTGTCAGCAGCTCTGCGGCGGGTCCTGTGGCCCTGCCACGAGTGGGGACCAGGCGCCGGGCCCTCGCAGAGCACGTTACATGTGACTCTCCATTCATCCCTCCCCCCGGCCCTACCGTAGCTGGGTGCTTTGTGTGTCCCCAGTGCACAGATGGGTGCTGGGTGGAGGACCAGCCACGTGTGGCACCCACGTCACCACGATTCCTGGGGAGCACCCAGTGGCCTGTCTGTGTTCGTTCTCTTGCTCGATGGTTTGCTCATTGAGGCCAAGTGGGTCTGTCTCTGCCCTGTGCTGGGCTGGCCGAATGGGGCGCGTGGGGCCCCGTCCTGACTCACACAGAGGAAAGGCCAGGTGACTGGTGAGGGGGCTCGGGCTGAGCGTTTAGGCGAGCGCTGCGACCTGCGTCGGAGGAGCGCAGGCCCGTTGGCCCCACGTGTGATCAGATTTGCAGCACCCAATGGAGGTGAGGATGCGTCCCTGTGCACCTTTGCACGCACATGCAGGTAGACCCGTGGGAGATGGTCCGGGAATGCAATTGCTAAATGGGAGTATCTTCTGGCAAACCGCTCTCCCCAGAGGCTGTCCCGCATTGTACCTTTACCGAAAGGGGCGTGTGAGTCCCTTGTCCCCGTCCCCTCCTAGCCCAGCGCAGGACAGTGTCCATCTGTTCACATTTGCCAAGCAAATAGGAAGGGGCTCCTCCCAGTTTTGAGTCACCTCCCCCCGGTACTGGGGCGCCGAGAGCATTCTCTACATTTCCGGGCCACTTGTCTTTCTGCGGATTTCCTGTGCCCTCTTTTTTGCTTATTTTTCTATCGCTTGCTTGTCTGTCTTTATGGACTCAGGAGGCAGATGGGTGTGTGGGCTGTGTTTTGTCAGGCGGGGAGATGAATCGCTGTTGAGCTCAGGGCAGAATGGCCTCCCCGCGGGCCGGAAGGGCGAGTGCTCTGGGAGGGGCACAGCGGGCACGTCGTGGGGTGTAGCCGCGGGGGCGGCAGCAATGGTCACCCCCAGCCCAGCTTTCTCACTGGCCGGGCTGCCCTGATGGTGGCTCTGGGGGCCGCCGAGGTGCCTGCCCCGCCGCTAGGGCCATCCCTTGGGCCTCCCACAGCCTCCTGTTGCTCTGGGCTCCTCCTGGCCTCAGGGTCCTCACAGCTGCTGATCCCTGTGCTGGACATGCCCCCCTCCCCACCCCCACCTGCTCTGAAGCTTTTTCTGTCTTGTTCCGAAGCCAGCAGTTTAGTTTCTGTGTCACCTCGGGGAGGCCCCCCGGGCCCCCGGACACAGCAGCCGCCTTCCCGCGCCCCACGCACAGCCACGGCCGAGGCGGCTACCCGCGTTCCTCGGCCGTTTCAGCGATCACATGTCGGACCTGCACGTTCAGAGTCGCCCTGTCTTCCCTTGTCGCCCCACTAGCCTGCCAGCTTCACGCGACAAGCCCCCAGCATCTCACACCTCACGCAGCACTGAGCGCCCGGGAGGCCCTCGCCACCAGTGTGGACGCACTCTTTGCTCCATGGCTCCGTGGCGCCGATGGGACATTCATCTCCCTCCTGGCCCGATCTCGGGACGTCCAGGGATCTCCCGCCACAGCCAGCTCCTCGCCGATACCTTGGGGGCCCTGGAAGCACTTTTTCGGGGCGTGCACAGTGCAGATGGTCCTGCAGACCCTGTGATGAGGGCCCAAGCACATGTGAACAGGGCGAGTGGGCGGTGCCCAGCGGCTGTGCAGGGTGGAAGAGGGAGGGAAGGCAGGGCTTGCGGCGTCTGGAGAGGTCCCAGCGGGGCCGGTGTCCAGCTCCGGAGCAAGGAGTTTGGTCTCCATCTGGGAGGCCAGAGGAGCCCCCGGAGTCGGCCCTCGGTGCTGCAACCCTGGGGGTCTGGCAGGGAGGGGAGACCACCAGGGAGGGGAGGACCAATGAGAGTGGGGCAGGGTCTCTACCAGGAGAGAAATGGGGGGGGCAGGGAGGCAGGGGGAAGAGAGAAGGGACGCCCTCCGCAGTGCAGGGGAGAACACGACAGGGGATGTCCACGCTTTGTGCCGGCCGCTCCGAGGCCGTGGATGATTTTGCTGAAAATGGGAATGCCTGTGTTCTGGGTCGAACAAGGTCCCCAAAGAGATATGCTGAAGTCCTAACCCTGGGACCTGGTACCCTGGGATGGGACCTTATTTGGAAGTAGGGCTGTTGCAGAGGTAACTAGTTACGGTGGGTCGTGGTGGAGCAGGGTGGGTCCGATCCACGGTGACAGGCGTCCTAATGAGAACAGAGACACAGACAGGCAGACAGACACACGGACACAAGGCTGTCCTGCAGCTCTAGGCCGAGAAGCAGGATGGCCAGCAACACAGGTGTTGGAGGGCAGGGGCGGTCCCCCCCCACCCAGATTCCAGAGAGAGCGTGGCCCCGCCCACACTTCGATTCAGGACCTCAGCCTCCAGAACAGTGAGGACATAGCTTTCTGCTGCTTAAGCCCTCAGTGTGGGGTCATTTGTGACCACAGCTGTGGAAAAACGATGCCATGGCTAGCTGGGAAAGACAGACGTCATTTGCCAAGGGCCACTGCGTGCCAGGCTGGGCTCCAGACGCTTTCACATAAAACCTGTGATTTATCTCCCTGCAGTCCGATAAGTAGGCATCCCTATTTTACAGAAAAGGAGACTGAGGCTCAGAGAGGTTAAGTCTCTGGGTCAAGGTCACCCAGCAGCTGAGTGATGGTTGCAAACCCGGGGTCTGCCTGAGTTGCAGAAGGAGAGGTGAACGTAGTGGTGGGTGGGAGCAGATACAAAGGGCTCAGCATTCTCTTTTCCCATTATGAGTTGCATGGGGGGCTTCCAGGCAGAGGCGTCCAGCATGCAGCTGGTGTGGGGGCTGAGTGCTCCGCAGAGGCCAGGGCCAGGCCTTAAGAATCCCTGCCTGGGGCCTGGATGATGTTGTGCATTCCTCCAGACCTAAGTTTTTATGCCCCTAAAAAAGTGTTGGCATCTTCCTTGCTTTACAGTGACCTTGAAAATCTCTACCATCTGTTGGAGAGTTCCAGGCCCTGATCTCATTTGTTTCTCTCTTTTATCAGTGTTGGTAAGGATGTGAGTGAATGCCCTGATGGAGCGGTGATTGGGGGAAGCAGCGTGGGGCTGTCGGGGAGAGAAGGATCACGCTGGAATGTGGGGCAGGGGCAGGGGTGTGCAGGGAGGAGGGCGAGGAAGCAGCGGGGGATCCTTGCAGGTGGAGAGGCTGGGGCCGCCTGGGACCATGCCCTCCTTTCCTCTCGCCCAGAGCCCCTTCCCAAGCCACCCGGTGAGCCCCACTGCTGCTGGGGTGCGGGCTGCTGCGTGGGTGGCAGGGGGAGGACCGTCCATGAGGCAGGGGGCCGGGACCACGTCCTCGAGTGTGTGTGTGTGTGTGTGTGTGTGTGTGTGTGTGTGTGTGTGGAGGGTATCCTTCTGGGCGCCTATCAGTCCGCCCACCCTTGCTGTGCAGAAAGAACGCATTTCTCTCTCTGCTTTAAATCACTCGGTTTCGCTCGGGTCCCCCACCCTGGCAGGTGTGGAAGTTGGGATAGAACTTTCTACGCTGCTGGTGGCGACCCATTTGTGGGCACGAAATCAGTTCAGTGGGTCAGAGCCGCGTTGGTTATATAAGAAGTGGAACTGAGTGGAAAAACCGCAGGGCACATCATGAGTAAGGAGAGCGGGTTTGGTTTGGCGAAAAGAATTGTTACATATGTACTTGCCCATAAGCTGTTGCTGCACGTGGCAGCTAGAGAACGACCCCCTCCAAAATAGACCAGGTCCTCATCCCCGGGACCTGTGAGCATGGGCTTATTTGGAAAACAGAGTCTTTGCAGATGGGACTGCGTGAAGGATGTAGCGGTGGGATCATCCTGGGTTACCCGCATGAGCCCTGCATGCAGCCACAATTATTCTTAGAAGAGGAGGGACAGGGAGGTTAGGGGCAGGCACCCAGAAAACAAGGCCACGTGACCACGGAGGCAGAGACGGGGTGACGTGGCCACAGCCGAGGAGGGCCAGCCGCCCCTAGAAGCTGGAGGAGGCAGGGAACAGAATCTCCCCGGGGCTTCAGGAGGAGGTAGCCCTGAGGACACCTTGATTTTAGCCCAGTGGCACTGATTTTGGGCTTGAGGCCTCCAGAACTGTGGTAAACCACTGACTTGGGGCAGTTTGTTACAGCAGTGTGCGAGACGTATACATCGCGAGACAAACAGCCCAGCACTCAGAGGCGTAGACGGGGCCCGCGTGCTGGCTGGGGCTCGGCTGAGCAGGCCGGGCTCAGTGTGGCGGCTCCGCTCCTTCTCGAATCTGCCTCCTGGAACCAGCGCGCTGGCCCAGGAATGTTCTCCTTGTTCAAGGGTAGAAGCATGGTAGGGCAGGTGGAGACACGTGAGGCTCATCGTGGCACATTGTCACTGCCTCCAAAGTGTCACTGGCCACAACCAGCCACGTGAGCAAACACAAGTTATGGGGCAGGAGGATGCTCTGTTCCCGAGCTAGGCTCTAGCAAGGCTGAGGATGCTCCACACCCAGTCCTCCCACAGGTGTGCGCACCTGTCCCCACAGGGCCACTCTCTGATGGGCACGTCCCTTTCCAGGTGCTGCCGTGGGAACAGTTGGCAAGCCACCCACCAGGGACAGAGAGCCCGGCCCCGTGCTTTCAGTGCCCTCGGCCCTGAGGCCCATGGGTGTTCATGGTGTTGGGTCTGCCTCTCTTGACTCTCCTGAGCATCTGCGCAGAAGTTTCCAGGTCGGGCAGGAAGCTCTCCTGCACACCCCACATCTTTAGAGCAAAAGAGGAGTTCCTCCTGCAGGGTCTGGGGAGGGGAGAGGGTTGTTCCCCCAAAGCCCTGCGGATCACAGCTCTAAGATGGATGTGCAAATTGCAAATTAGCATAAGCCCATGGGGGTCCTGGTCCCTGGCCTTCAGACCACATTGGTGACCCTGAAGGCTGAAGGCTGAGGCCCAGGCCAAGGGGTGGGAATCCCCCATGAAGCTGGGAATCCATAGCCTTTCCTCCCCATGGGCGCAGGGTGCAGGCACCCCTCCACCCCTTGGCCCTGGGAACCACCTGAGGCTATAGAAGAGGAAGCCAGGAGTCTCTGAACCCCGGGCCTCTGGGTAAGGGATGCCTCCACCCTCAGTGTCCCCATGAGCCAGGGGCAGCCTCCCAGGGACCTGACAGCCACTGCAGATGGGGGAGCATGGTGCAGGGGGGCTGGGACTCTGTGGGAGGATCCATGCCAGACACCAGGCAGCTGGGGGCTGGGGCAGACACCTGGAGAAGAACGGAGCCCAGGAAGGCACCCAGAGCCAGGCCTGCACTGTGATTTCTGCCCGAGGGTCCCAGAGTCCAAGAAGCCCCCCACTGTGATGCAGCCCCTCTCTCTTGGGAGGCTCATCTGACAGCATTAGGGCAGATGTGGGTGTTCTGGCCTCCAGCCGAGATGGACTGAAGGTGTCAGGCCTTGGGGAACCCTTGGGGACCTTGGGGAGGGTGTGGCCCTGGGCTGGGAGGCTCTGCGGGGGGAGGCCAGGAGGCAGAGGGCTGGCCCCGGCTGGATGCTCTCCCGGGGGAAGTCAGTGGGCAGGTCCATTCCTGCTGTGTCTTCAGGCTGGGAGCCCCAGGTTCCACCTTGTCGGGGAGGGGAGAGGCTCATGGGACCCCCGCCGCCACCAGCTCCTTGCTGGATTTGGGGTGGGGGTGTTGCTTGTGGGAGGGAAGAACTGTTACCCAAAGCCACTCTCGGGACACTTGTCTTTCTGCCACCTGAGCAAAATCCTTCAGCGCTGCCCCCGGTCCCCAGGGAAAACCCACTCTTTGACTGGGGGCCTAGGATGTCCTCGTCCCTACGTGCCTTCCCACCCCACTGAGCACCCCAGGCCCAAGGAGCGGGGGTCTTCCGCCTGCCGGGAACGTCTCCTCTCCAACCTCATGCAGGCCGTTCCCGGGGTCCAGAGGCTAGCTGCCCCTTGGCCTCTGCATGTCCGCCGGTCCTTCCCTCCTGGGCGCCCTCTAGGGCGCTGGCCACACGCAGAGGGCCCTGCCAGACCCTCAGGCTCAAAGCCCACAACCCCCTCTTGTTCACCAGAGCTGGCTGCACCCCACCTGTCTCTCTGCCTCGGTTTCCTCTTAGGGACAATAGGGATGGGATGGCTCCTGCCTTGGATATGGGGCAGCATATGGGACTCACTGAGTGCTCAGAGGGGAGCTGATGTCATCTGAAGTCACCGTCACTGTCTTGGTTTCCGCCCCAAGCTGGGCACGGGGATGCAGGGCATGGATCGCAGAATCTCCTCTCATTTATGGGCCAAAGAGGATATAATTCCGTGCCTGGGATGCATGATTTGTGCCCATGCGTGGGTCCCATGGGCCTGGGTAGTAATGCTGCAGACATGCCCCGGGGGCTTCCCTCAGGAGGCTGCGTGTCACCAGTCCTGTTCACTGGGTGGCGAGGTAGGCATGTCACACCATCGTGGCCGATGACAGATGAGGAAAGCTCCACTCCGGCGGCCGGCACCTGCTCCCGACTCCTCAGCGCTGGGGGATGAGGCGGTTTCTGCTGGGGGTCTGCAGAGGGGTCACGGGGCCCGCCCCGAGCTGTGGTTCGCCCCTCGACCGTGGCATCCGGCGCCGCTTACTGGGCCCGCGTGGGCCACGCCCGTGCGTTCCCTGCGGCCGCTCTGGGTCCAAGCAGCGCTTACCGTGGGCGCGGCTGGTGGGTCTAACGCTGGGACATTAAAGCCGAAGCTGGTGGAGGGACAGCGGGGACATGTGCGGCCAAAGCTCCTCCAGCCTCGGTTTCCCCACGACACAGTGGGGCTGTGTAGAGGGGTAGAAAGGTCCCCCCACCGCCGTGTCCACCCAGAGCCTTGGCATGAGACCTTATTTGTACTAAGGGTCTTAGCAGATGTGATTAGGGTAAGGATAGCAATGAGGTCATCCATCCGGTGACTGGTGTCCTTACCAGAGCCAGAAAGGACACACGGACGCACAGGGAGAAGCCACATAAAGAAAGAGGCAGAGGGGGTTGTGACATGACCCCAAGCCCGGGAGCGCCTGGAGCCCCAGGAGCTGGAAGAGGCAGGGAAGGATCCTCCCCGGAGCCTTCGGAGGGAGCGCGTGCGGCCCTGGGAACACCTCGGCGTGGGGCTCCTGGCCTCAAGAACCGCGGCAGCATAACGTCTGTTGTGAAGCCCCCAGTGTGTGGGGCTCTGCTAGGCGGCTCCAGCTGCGGGTGCAGGCTGTGACCCCCGCTGCCCCGGGGTGGGCTCGCACCTGCTGCCCGCACCTGGCCGTGGGCCTGGCCCTCCCGCCCCTCCTCCCCCACCACGTGTCTTTCCAAAGTCCCTTTCCCGGACGGCTGGGAAACAGGTGCATCTTGGGGGGAGGTGGGGGAGTCTATTTCAGTGTGTCAGGAAGGAGTTGGCCCTGCCCTTCCTGGGGCAGGAGGGTGGCAGCTCCCACGTGACCCTCCGGCGCGTCCATCTGGAGTCGTGCGGGCCGCAGAGGCTCTCCCACCGCTCAGCTGCTGCCTGCGGCCTCCACGGGCACAGGTCCTTGGTGTGGAGGCCACGCTCCATGGGGATGCCAGGAGGAGAGACAGGTAACTGCCCTCATGGCCGAGACCGTCTGGCTGGAGGGGGAGGCTTGCTTTTCCAACTAGGAGCCTTGAGTCCCACAGATAAGCTTTGGGGGTCTGACACGAAGGGAGGGAGGCAGTCTGATTGAGCTCTGCTGTTTACAAAGGTGGTGAGGGGTGATTCCATTTTTGTGAAATTATAGTAAAGGCGGAAACAGCTCGCAGCGGAACCGTAGAGGACGATGTCGGCAGAAAGCTCAGGGCCCTCAGATGAAGCAGCGCTTTCTTAGGCACGACGCCAAGGACACGAGCAGCGAAAGAAAACACAGATCAATTGGATTTCATGAAAACTGAACATTCTTCTGCTGCAGAGAACGTCATGAAGAAGATGGAAGCAGCTGGTAGAGTGGGAGACGGGGTTTGCTGACCTTGTGTGGGATTAGGGACTCTCGCCAAGAACAGTAAACAACCCTTAGGACTCAGTTCTGTCGCTGTCCGGAGAGACGGCCACAGGACATGGACCGAGGGTCTGAGCAGACGATTCTCCGAAGGAGACACGCAAGCACGAATGAGCACCCCTGGTCGTCCCAGATGCAGATCAAGACCGCCATGGGCGGCCACCGTGCACCTGCTCCACAGCCCGGTCGTCCAGACATGGATGCGGGGACTCTGGGCCCTCACCCGCCGTGGCTGGCGGGAAGGGCTGACGGCACAGCCACTCAGGAAGAGGTCTGGCAGGTCCTCCAGTGCTGAAACACAGAGTCACCATATGAATGGCCAAGTCCCAGGCCACCCCTACGGAGGTACCCAAGAGACAGGGGCACCCATGTCCACCCCGAAGGGACTGTGCCTGAGTCGTCATAATAGCCAGCAGGTGGAAACAGCCCCAGAGCCCTTCACCCCACGAATGGACCATGGGGCGTGGTCACATGATGGAATAATAGTGGCCCTGGAGAGCCCAACTCGCGCCACAACGTGGATGAAGCATGGAAACATTCTGCATTCTTCCGAAGCCAGACGCAGAAGGTCCGTGTGTATGAAATGTCCAGAAGGAGTAGATCCGTAGAGACAGAAAGTACATCATCGGTCACCAGGGGAGGGGGAGGCGGGATGGGGAGGGACGGTAATGGGCAATGGGGTCGGACTCTGCCCGTGGCCTTCCAACCAAGCCACAGGCCATGACGAAAATGTTCTAAAATTGATTGTGCTGATTGACACACCACTCTGCGAGTACAGATGACCTTGAACAACACAGGTTTGAGCTGAGTGGGTCCACTGATACGTGGATTTTTTCAGCACATATATGTTCGGTACCGTAAATGTGTTTTCTTCTTCTTATGCTTTTCTTCACAGCACTTTCTTTTCTCTAGCTGACTTTATTGTGAGAATACAGTATATCGTACATGTGACATACGGGATATGTGTTAACCGACTGTTTCCGTCCTCAGTAAGGCTCTGGTCGACAGGAGGCGAGTCGTGGTAAGGTGCTCGGAAGTCAGAAGTTATACTTGGATTTTCAACTGGTTGGTGCGCCTAACCCCTGTGTGTTTCCGGGCTCAACTTTACACTCAAAATCATACAACTGTGCCTTTTAAATAGGGGAATTGTATGGTCTGTGGATTGTATCTTGATAAACTTTTCTAGGAGCACACCGAGCCCCTTCTGCCAAGCGGGGTAGGTTCTGCTCAGGAATTTAGGAGATTGTTGGAGACACGGGACATGAGGACAAGGCTCTGCTCCCTGAAAAGATCATGTTGTTATTAAGTCGTATCGTGGATCCTGTCACATCACGTGTTGTAGGCATGTGTCTGCGTGGAACATGCATGCACATAACGTGTTCGTGGCACACATTTGCTGCCCGGAATGGCCACTGAGCTAAATGGTGGTTAACCTCAGGGTTGAAGATTAGCAGGGGATTTTAAGTCTTCTTCGACTTCTGGGTGCTGTTTGGGTTTGTGGCAATGAATAGTATTATTTCTGTCCCCCCAAAGCAGCTATTTTTGTTGTTGAAACCTAAGGAACTGTTGTCTGGGGGGGGGGCGGGGGCTGGGCCCCCACATAGCACTGGGTGACATCCAGAGGCCACACCTCCGGGCCTGACCAGGCGGACCAGAAGGCCCGTCACCACGAACGGGCTGCAGGACCGGGTGTAAATGAACCCCAGTCTGCCCGAGTTCGGAGGCCAGATGGGACCCACCGACATCGGTTTGTGCGCAGGGGCCCCGTCGGTACAAGTAAAATGCCCCGGGGGACGTGAGGTTGGCAGAAGGAGTGGGAGTGTGGTGTGCGTGTTGAACCCTCCTGCGCGTCTCAGCTTTCCCTGGGCGCCCGGCCAGCACTCTGGATGCCCGGTTTTAATTAGATGCTCAGGACATATTTCCCCTGCCACCAGCCTTCCGTGGACCAGCGAGTGGGAGGACGGCGCAGGAGGAGACAGATCGTGCAGGGGGCAAAGTCCTGGAGGGACAAACCGGTCCCACCAGTTAGGGGCTGTGTGATCTCACCAGGCTACTGAGCGTCTCTGGGCCATGGGCTGCTTCTCTGTGGTAGGGGGTGGTCACGGCAGGCCTGGAGCCGGTGTGTCTACACGTCACGGATGGAGGGCATCGTCACGTCCGCCCCGAACCAACCTGCGTTGTACGGCTTGCGTTTGCTTGTGTACTTCCAGAGCTACCAGATTACAGGGGCTGTAGTTTGTCTCAGCAGCAACCACTGCCCCTTCTAGCTCAGCTCTGCTGGCAGCCCCCCCTGCCCAGGAGGCACAGGGCCACCCAGCCTCACCCCCAGACGCCTGCTGGGCTGGGAGGGGCCACCTGTGTCTCGAGGAAGGAGAAATCTTTGCACGGGAAGCTCACGTATGTTTGCCTTTGGGGGACGGGCCCATTGGCACCCCAGCGATGCAGCTGAAGGCCTGGGTGTGTGCTAGGAGCCCCATGTGACAGGCGAAGTAGGGCCACGTCGTGTGGCCCAGGTGGCCATGCACGTTCCCAGATGCGTTCTACTCTTGGACACGGCAGGCGTGGGGTTCAGAAACGGAAGGTGGGTGCCGGCATGTGGGACACAGCCTGCACAGGGGAGGGAAGCATGGGGATTCCTGGGTGGGCGCTGGGGTCGGACTCTGCCCGTGGCCTTCCAACCAAGCCACAGGCCAGCCCAGTATTTCTGGCAGATGGTGTCACCCTCGCCAGGCCCTGGCGATCCCAGGGAGGAAGGGAGAACAGGGGCCTGGAAGCCCCGGCCAGACATCCCGCAGGCTCCCCACCCCCTCCACAGACTCACCCCTGCGTCCTGGGTGGACAGAGGAGACATGGCATTGAGCCCCAGGGAGCAGGTGGGGGAATTTTAAATTGAACTTTGGAGTGGACCCATCAATTTGCCGTGGGATTTGGAGGCTCGGGCGCAAGTAGCTGTTTTTAGACGTGGGGGGATCAGGGTCTCATGTGCCATGCAAGCCCCCGGGGCACCGGGAGTATGGGGATGACCCGGCCAGGCATTGGGGAGGGTCAGGCAGGGATTAAAGACCACAAGGAAGGGCTGCCAGCTGACAGGGAAGAAAACAGAGGGCTCGAATCCCACTTGGGCAAAGGAGGGTCCTTCCAGCCACGCTGGGAGCCAGAGCCGGGTCCTGAGGTTAAATGGGCGCTCGTGCCCAGCATCCTGAGCTGCCCGGTCCCCAGGCTGCTCCGAGCAGTAAAGACAGGGCAGCTGGGAGGGAGGTCTGAGGAGCAGGGGCCCCATGGAGGCAGGTGAGCTGTCTTGTTGGAAGACCGCACACACCTACCAGGTCTGGGAGGGCCTCGCCTCCCCAGAGCTGGCCCCTCCCACCCAGTGCGGCGCAGCGGGGAGAGCAAGGGCTGGTGAGACCTGGGTCCAGTCCTGGCCTGGGAACCTGTCTGCCCATCTGCAAAGTTGTCAAGAGAGGCCAGTTCCCAATTGTGCAGGACGAAATGATGAGTGGAGTAGAGGTGACGGGTGCTTAGCAGGATCTGGATCGTGGGTAGCGTCCTGCTGGGCAGCAAGCAGGGAGGAGAGGTCGGGGGGGGCGGTGACCTCTCAGATCCCCGTGGCCATCCTTGCTGGATCCGACTTGCTGACCATGGACGGTGGGGTAGCGGAGGCCCCGTCCAGGCAGTCTCTCCAGGTCATACTGCAGGCCCGTCTTCAGAGGCCTGGGCAGGAGGGGGGCAGCCGGGGATCCTGACTGGCCAGCGTGCACTGGGGGCGTCCTGGCAGGCCCCTGGCCGCGGGCCCTACGCTGGCGGGGTCTCACGGGAGCTGGCCTGCTGAGGCAGGGCCTGGCGGGACCAACTGGGCCCTCCCAGACCCCCTCGGTGGGAGTCCGCAGCTGGGGCTTGCGATGGGGCGGCCTGGGTTCGAGCCCCAGCCATGCTCCTCGCCCGCGTTCCCTGCTCTGTGATGGTCACCGATGGAAACCCCCGAGTGTAGCACCTGGCACTTAGCCCGGGCACGGGGACTGAAAGACGATGTTGTCACACACATCACTCCCTGTGCTGATGGACCATATGCGCTGCTTCAGGTCGTCAAACGAGTGTCCTGTTCCCGTGGGATTTAAGGAACGTTTATTGGGCGTCTGCCGGCTAGTGGGCCTGACCAGACAAGGTCACGCACTGCTGCCAGGGTGGCTGCTCTGGTCCGTGGCGGTGTGACGAGAGGGACAAGGGACTGGCCTGGAGGCCTGGAGCCCCGAGCCCTGCGCCCAGCCCGGCCAGACTGTGTGTGTGCCCTGGGCGGGGCCCGCCCCTCTCTGCCGTTGGCCGTGTCCCCGGGGGGTGCGGGTGTGAGGAGGGGCCCAGATGCCCGCTGCGCCCTGACCTTCCAGAATGCCACCCAGGAGATCCTCAGATGCCTCCCCGCTCAGGAAGAGCCGCTCTTCCGGCCGTGAAGTGACACCCTCAGGGACGTGGGTGGCCGGGACGCCTGGACCAGCTGCTGCAGGCGTGATGTGTACTGGGACTTGCCAGAAGCTCGAGCTGGAGTCTGCTGAGCCCGGTGGCCAGCCTGAGCTTGTGGCCCCCACTGCCGCGTGGCTCCCAGCTCTGCCTCCAGAAGGGGCCCCCTGACCCCCAGCACACTGAGCCCCCACCACGAGCCGCCCCTGCCCCGAAACCATCCTCAAGAAGCCCGGCGTGGGGCCACATCATTGTCCCCCTGCAGATGGAAAACAGGCCTGGAGGAGGGACACCGGCACATCCCAGGCCTGGCTTCCTGCTCTTTCCACGGACTGGTCTCCTGGGGTCGCGGTAACAAAGTGCCGCAGACTGGGGCTTACCCAGCAGACCTCTGCTCACATCCCGGAGGCCGCGAGCCCAAGATCAAGGTGTCACCAGGGTGGTTCCTTTGGTGGCCGTGAGGGAAGATGTGTCCTTGGCCTGCAGATGGTGGGCCTCTCCCTGCATCTGCACGTGGTCCCCTCTGTGCGTCTGTCTCCATGTCCTAACGTCGCCTGTGTGGAAGGACAGCTGTGACGACCTCACTTTAGCCTGACTGCCTCCGTGAAGACCCTATCTCCAATCAGGTCATAGTCTGAAGTGCTGGGGCTTAGGGGTCGACACAATTCGGCCGTCACAGACGGGCTCTTTCTGTGGCCTCCCGGGATCCCCAACCTTGGACGGCTCGCACACTCCGTCTGGAGGAAGGGAGACTCAGCTGGCAGGGCGGATTTTCCTTTTCCTGCCTCCCCCATCAAGTTCGAGGCTCATTCCAGGCTCCGTGGGGCTGCCTGGTGGCCCCACAGCCGTGTGTGGCCCAGAGCGACTTTGTCGGAACGCGCTTCCCCATCCCAGGACAGGAAGAACCACAGGGCCCGGGGACCTGACCGCTGGCCCATGGGGCCCTGGGGGTCTGCGCTCGGTCCGCTGGGATCCAGAGGCCAAGCTGTTCTCATTCAGATGGAGACCAATCTCTGACTCCCTGACCTCCCTGGGTCTAGTGGGGTGTAACCCTGTGCAGCCCCCCAACTCACCCCCCGCATTAGTGCTGGGGGATCTGGGGCCCTGCCTGAGGCGGGGTGACCCAGGATTCACACCCACACTGAGGCACCTCGGAGGCCAGTCGCGCTGGGACAGCGAGCATGACCCAGATGCTCTGAGGTGACCTGGGTCCTTTGTCCCCAGCCCTGTACTGGCGTTTAGGGGACCCTGGAGAGCACACGGGAGCCTCTAGTGGGGTCTCCAGTGGAGGGGGCCAGAGGGTCACTGACCGTTTGGGGAGAGGTGACATGACTTGTGCAAGGTGGCTGTCGCTGGTCCAGGGGGACACTGGGCAAGCCCCCCGCCCCCGCATACCTGTTTTCAGGTCTGTCAAGGAGGTAGAGCATTCTTACGGGATCTGGGGCACCAAGGGGTGCGGTGCCCAGAGCTCCAGCACGGGGCTCAGCACACGGGGCTCCCTGTGAACGCGCTGTTGGTACAGGGGCAGCACCGGGCGTGGGCCTTGAAGAAGCTCGGCTTTCATAGGTGGAGGGGGGACGAGGACAGCACTCCCCAGAGAGGGTGGTGGGAGCCAGGGCCGGTGCTGGGGCGATCAACAACAACTCTGGGAAAGAGTCCGGGGTCAGGGAGCCGTGGGAGGTAAGCCAGGGAACCAGCCGGGCAAAGGGCTTGGAGGCGTGGGGGTCCGTCTGCGGGCTGAGCTGAGTTCTGGTGGCTGTGGGGAGCCATGGAAGGTGATTGAGCGGGGCAGGGACCTGAGCAAAGGGTGCCTGTGCTCGAGGCCACTCTCCGTGATCCTGCCCCTTGCCAGCTGGGAGAGCTTGTCCTGGGGGCTCCGTTGTCCTGGCTGTCCCCTTTTGGTGAGCTCGCTGGGTTCAAGGGGACGCTTTCCCACTGGGTCAAATGGGGACCTACTCAGACACTTGGGACTTCGGCACCAGGGTAGATTAGCAGGAGGAGGACAGACCTGGGGTTGAATCTTGACTCTGCCTCTCCTGGCTGCACAGCTTTGGGCTGGTTTACCTCTCTGAGCTTGGTTTCTAGCTCTGCCAAATGGGTGCCAGAGTATCTACCACAGGGTGGTGGTGAAGACTCCAGGCAAGGCCAGGCCAGACTCTGGGCATTTCCTTCCCCGGATCAAGGTGGCTAGCACCTCCTCGTGGGACTTTGGCTATGGAGGGAGTGACTTTCCTGTCTCCGGAGAGGTCCCGAGTGAGCCTCAGGCAGGCTGTGTGCAGAAGTAGGGGGGACACCGTGTCAGGACTTGGGGAGGGGACTCTGGGGTCTGGTTGTGGTGGCATTCGGTTTTCTATGGCTACATAACAAACTGCCCCAAACCTTAGGCACCAAAAGTCCATTCTGTTATATTCACGGGTTCTGAGGGTCAGAAATTCAGAAAGGCACAGCAGGGATGTTTTCTGTCTCTGGTTTCATCTGGGAAGATCTAGAGGCTAGGGGTGAGCCGAGAGCCGGGGACGATGGGAACCTCTGGAGAACAGATCCACGTGCCCCCTGTATGCGGTTGCTTGGTATTTGGGGTGGTTGGGCTTCCTCACTTCCTCTTGGGGCTGCTGGGCTCCAAGAATGAGCATCCTTAAAAGCAAGGCAGTTTATGGCATTATGATCTAGTTTGGAAGTCCATGGTGTCACTCCCATCACATCGTTGGCCGAGGCAGTCCCAACGTCCACCCGTGTTCCCGGGGAGGGGGTCTCGGGCCCCGCCGCTTAGTGGAAGGCGTGTCAAAGCCACAGTGGAGAGGAGCTTGTGGGACGGACGTCTGCATCCAGGGGCTGCTCAGAAGCCCGCTGAGGAGCTCAGAGGGATGAGCGTCCCAAGGTCTCCAGAAGAGCGGTGGTCACATCGCCAGATGCTGAGGCATGCGGTGTGCAGGGGGAGACCGGCACGTGCCCACAAAGGTTGCCGCTCTGTGTGATATGTGTTGATTCGTCCCATTTATGGAGCACCTGCCAGGTGCTGGGCGCTGGGCTGGGTGCTGGGCCCCCATGGTGAGCCAGGCAGGTGTGGAGCCCATACCCCTTCAGAGGAGAGAACTTCAGAAAGACGTTCAGTGCAGGGGGTGAACAAGAGAGGAGGGGCGGCCCACCCACCCAGCAGACGTTCACTGCTGTGCCCTGGGCCGGCCCTGAGCGGGGCACGGAGGACCGCCAGTGGGTCGGCCCCCTGGACGTCCTGGTCCAGGGCTGATGGAGAAGTTGCGAGATGCAGGCAGGAGTTGACCAATTAGGGACTATGAAGCGTTTTCACATAATCAGTTCTGTCTGCAAATTTTGGAGCTCGAGCCCGGCGTCCACTGCTTAGAACTCTGGCAGAGCGGAGCGGATCGCGGACAGCTGACCGCTGTCTGGGCTTGGGGCAGGTCAGGGGCTTGGATGAGCCCACTTGGCTCCATAGGATAAACCGGGGACCACATCCGTGGGGAAGCAGAAGAGGGCCGGGTCATTTCCCGGGTGACGGGATGACCGCTTCACGTGGACGTGGCATCCCGATGGAGTCCCTGCAGTTTGACGGTGTGACTATGGGAACGGGCGTGGGGGCGGGTGCTGGGAGTTCAGGCATCTGGGGCGACAAGCTTCTGTGGGGGGGATTCTGTCCCCCATCTCTGTGCCCTTGAGCGCAAGCTCCTGGGGGCAGGGATGGCTCTGCTCTGCTTGGGCCCCTGGGCCAGCCCCTGGCCCGGCAGGGAGTGGGAGCCCACCGCATCTCCACTGGATGGAGGTCCTGGGTGAACGACATACTTGAAGAGTCAGAGAGGTCGCCTCTCTGGCCGAGCGGGGAGCCTGCTTGCCAGGCCCAGGCTGCCGACGGCCGCGCCGAGAACTGCCACTCCAGAGAGCAGTTCCCGGTTTGTGATTATAATTAGCACTCAGCCCGTAAGTAGGTTAGGGAAGGAAGCGCTCTCGTGCGATTTGGCATGATTTTCCAACACGCAGCTCTGGGGAGGGCAGCGGGAGAGAGCGCGGGACCCGTTCCCGACCTGAGACCCAGCCCGCAGAAGAGTGTGCCCCGAGGACAGGCAGACCCTCTGAGGCATGGGGTGGGTAGGCCCTCAACTCCACACTGAGAAAACCAGCCCGAAGGAATACCTGTGCTGGGGGATGCACCAGCCACAAGGATGGCCACGTGGTGTGTGAGAGTCGTCTCTTCCAAAGCTGGCCTGAGGGAGACACACTCCACAGAGCTGGCCCCTGGCCCTGGCGGGGGCGGGGGGCAGGCTTCCAGGCCGGGGAGGCAGGCACACAGATCAATGGACAAGGGCCACCCAGCGTGGTTAGTACTGAGGTGGAGATGAGCATGGTGACCGGTACTTGCTGAACCAGAAGGCACCTGCCCACCTCATGTCACCTCCCCGCAGAAGTCCTCCTTGGTTGCACACAGGTTCATCTCCCTGCTGTGTTTCTCTCTGTGGCTCTCTGCTCATTGTCATGGTTAGAAGTGAAGGCCTGGGGGAGGATGGGAACTGTGTGCCTGGGACCCGCCCTGGACATAGCGGAGTCTCAGGCCTGGGTGGGCATGCACGGTTTATATGGCTTATTCGGGGTTAGAGCAGAGTCGTGCGGTCTGGAGCCCTAGCCAGCGGTCTGCGTGATGCAAACAGCAGAGTGGAGAGCGCAGCAAGGCGCTCGGCTGATGGGGTGTGGGGACCAGTCAGACCCTGAGCACACAGGGCCCCCACGTGTGGTCCCGCAGTGCATGTACTCCCAGTACAAGCCCTGGACAACGAGATGAGCAGGGAATGTGGGTGTTCGGCCACGTCAGGCACACCAGCTTGGGCTCCCGCACAGATTGGGCCCTTGGAGGGGGACAGGACACGCCGAGCCACTGAGAAAGCGCAGAAGCAACAGCTGGAAATGTCCCTGAGGATCACGAATGACGTGTGCCCTCCTGTCTGGGAAGCGAGAGATGCGTTGTTGCTGGAACAAGAGGGGCGTCTTGCTTCCCCCTTTCTCCCCTTCCTCACCGCTGTGCCTCCTCGGCCCGGCATGTCCCCTCTCCTGCTACCTGCCATCTGGTGGGCCAGCCAGTGTGTGCCCCTGGCTCCCCGATGCCCACAAACTCCTCTGCTCCCCTGTTTGCTGAACGAGGGCACACCTGAGCGGGACGTGCAGAACAGCAGGTGGCTACGAGGATGGGCGGGCATCACACCCCCCTGAGCTGGGGCCCAGCCGAGTCCCTCCTCTAGCCAGGTGACTCTGGGAAAGCCCCCACCTGTCTCTAAGTCTGAGGGCCGTCATCTGTAAAATGGGAGTGACAGACCATTCCTGCAGGTAGGGGGCCAGGGCTGGGCCTGTTTGGTTCCTGTGGAATCCGGGCACCTAGTAGGTCCTCGGGCATTTGTTGGGTGGGTGAATGACTGAGTCAGCAAACAGTAAGAGGAAGAACAGCTTTGTTGTTTGAGTTCTTGGAGTTGAGCTCACTTTGGCTGAGCGCCTTGCAGTTCTGACTTCACAATGAAGTGCTTTGACTCGCGGTGGTCTCCAGGGGTTCAGGGCGCCGGGGAGGCTCAGGGCAGATGCTCCGAGGCCGGAGGAGGCCGGGCCACAGCGGCACCTGCCCTGGTGAAGACCCCAGGGGAGAAGGGAGACCGCGCCCGGCACGTGTTCCGAGGGCATCACCGCGGGCCCCCAGCTTTGATGACAGGAACAAAGAGGGGGCATTCAGCTACGGCATCTAGAGTGATGTCAGGTTGGTGAATCTCTATGAACAAAGTGGGAGGTGGCCCCCGTCGGGCCTGAGCCGACAGAGCCAAGAGGAGAACGGGACGATTTGCTGGGTGAAGAGGCCAGAGACGTGTTCCCGCTCATCAGGGTAAAGAGGCCCATTTGCCCAGTGCCCAGGAGGCCTGCCCGTCAGCCACACGGGCGAGGGAGCCGAGCGTGGCACTGACCTCAGCAGTGGCATTGGTGGGGCTCAGCCACGGTCCCTGTCCCCAAGTCAAGGGCCAGCAAGGCCCGCACTGGTCTGGGTTGGCCCCGCTCACCACATCAGCACTGGGCGCCGCTGGGCAAGGCCCTGGGAGCAGAGGCCGATGTTAGGAGCCCCACCTGCTGGCGGCCGCTAAGGGCACCATCCGTGGCCCCCTGTCACAGTCACTGCCTCCTGCGCCCGCACACGCAGCAGGTGCTCAGCTGGGTCACCGGCTACACACGCATCATCGGGTCTGATCAGCACGAGGGTCCCACATTCGGGAATACTTGTCCCCATTTCATAGAGGAGGGAATAGGCTCCAGAGGGCGTGTGATCTGCCCAAGGGTGGGGGGGGCGTAGCTGGGATCAGGACAGGTGTCCCTGTCGCCTACCCTGCCACGTCACGAGGTGGCAAAGTGTGGCGGCAAATCTGGGACAATCTACCAATGAGGTGGGCGAGTAAGCAAAGGCACGACCCCCCCTGGGAGGCTCCTGGTCTCCTTCCTGATAGCCTCCTCCCATCCCCGTCCCCAGGTGCGGGGTAACCCTGAGATCTGAGGGCCTGGGGACGACCAGGCAGCTGGAACCCTGATACCCTTGGGGTGTTGTTCACAGCCTCCTAGATAAGGCAATTTCTGCACTTTTTCTGGGTGTTCGTGACACTTGTCAGACATTGCACTGGTCTTTTTTTTCTACTTTTATGGAGTCTCACAAAATGCCTCATGAGACCAAGCTCTAGCTCACAGATGTGAAACCTGAGGCTTCTTGGGGTTTGGTCAGTTCTCCAGGGCCACATAGCTGCCCCCGGATGGGGATGAAGACCCACACTCAGCCCTGTTGGCTCCTGTCCTGGGCCCAGCAGCACGAAGCTCCTGTCTCCTGGAGAGAGAGCAGGATCACAGCCTGGAGGGACTCTAGGGCGTCGCCAGGGACTGCGGGGCCGGCCCTCGATCAGGTTGATGGTTCCGGGAATAATTCCTGTTCCTGGCAAGGCTTCCCAGTGCTGGGATTTCCTTATCACAGGGAGATCAAATGGTCACAGCCCCACGTGGTCGATTCTCACCACTTGAGTTTATGTTTTAAGTTATTATCACAGCTGGGGACTCATGAAACCAAAGGTTGGAGCCCATCTTGCAATTGTAGCCAAATGAGCTTGTTGCATTTGTGGTTGGGCCTCTGGGTGTGGTAGCTCTCGACCTCTGTTTCTTTCCTTTAACATTTTTCACACACTTTAGTTCTTAGAGTGGTTTTCAGTCTGCAGCAAAACTGAGCATAAAGTGGAGTTCCCACAAACTTTCCCCTGTAATACGTGTGTTTGTTACAGGTGATGAGCCCATTTTGATACATTGTAATGAACTGAGGTTTCCATCAGGGTTCCCTCTGTGGGGTTGAACCTGCTGTGGGTTCCGACAAGTGTGTGATGAAGTGTGTCCACATCACAGTGTCCCACCCGAGCGGCTTCTCTGCCCTAAACAGCCCCGGGCTCTACCTGCTCATCCCTCCCTCCCCCCAAGCCCTGGCAACTGCTGATTGTTTTTACTGTTTCCATGGGTCTGCCTTTTCCAGAATGTCCTGTAGATGGACTCACACAGCACGCAGCCTCTGCAGACTGGCTTGTTTCCCTCAGTAATATGCATCTGGGTGTCTTCCATGTTGTTTTGTGGCTTGATATCTGGTTTCTGGATAATTATCCTTTTTTACGTAAGACCCGCGCACCAGACACCAGGGCTGGCAGGAACAGCCCGTCCCTGTCCTGGGGCCACCTGGGGAAAACCCCGGGTGTTGCCCCCTGCGGGTCCTGAGCCTCCTTTCCTGGCCTCAGCTCCCTCAGCAACAGGGACAACAGCTCCCCAAGGAGAAACACCCCATCAGAGTCCACATGCAGGGATTTCTTGCAACTGGGCCTCTGTGGGGGTGCAAGGAATGAGTCCACCTTGGGAGGTTAGATGCTCCCGCCACAAATGCGCAAGAATCACAGATGGGATCCCAGGGCCAGGCTGACAACCTGCGCAGAAGGCCCACCCGTCCCCACCACACAGTGTCTGCTTTCCGCCACCAGAGGGCAGCACCACCGCTCTCAGGACCAGCTGTCCCAGGAGAATTTAGAGGATGCTCCAGGTGGGCAGAGTTGGGGCCCCCCCCCAGCAAAACCTATCTTAAAGCAGCTCTCCCCCGCCCCATACCAGATGGATCTCCAGTAGCCAGGAAACTGGCTGTGTCAGGCTCTGTGTTTTTGCAAATGACAATAGCTATTGTGTATTGAGCCCATCATCTTAGCAAGCCCCCCCACCCCACCCCCAAGGCAGGTGATGTGAGCAGAGGGCAGATGCGTAGATGGACAGACACACGGAAGGCTGGGCGTTCCAGGTCACAGCACGCAGGAGGTGAAGCTGGGGCTGCACCCAGGCTGTCTGCCCCTGTATCCTGTGCTCCCCCAGGGCTCACAGTGACCCCCAGGGGGGCTGGTTTGACCTTCCCTCATATTGGACTTGAGCCAGATTCTAGTAGTATAAAAACTTGCTTGTCTGCTCGTGGACAGATGATAGGCTATTGTTCTTTGTCTGCCTGACAGATGAGAAGATAACAGTGTGGAGGATCTGTGTCCCACCCCCCACCCCCGACAATCTCCACCGAGCCTCAGAGGTGGACAGGGTGACTCAGGAGCCCGCCGGGCCCCGGGCTGTTCACAGGTTTTAAACCTGGATTCCAGTGGCTCATTCCGCCAGGGGAGTCTTAAATTCAAGCCCAGGGAAATGCCGCCTTCCACCAATTTTATTAAGTAATAGATAAGGCAATTTCTGCACTTTTTCTACAGGAAAAAGAAGCGAAGGGCAAACCTGCTGTTGGCATTTAACCTGGGGTAGGGAATGTCACCATGGCCGTAGGAGGGCAGACAGAGCTCACGGGGCCCCCCGCCCAGCTCTGCACCCTCCAGTCTGCTGTTTGGATCCTGACTCCTCTGGAAACGCGAGGCAGGCGTTGACTCTAGGTCTGGGGTACCCGGAGTGACACCGAATTACTTTTCAAGCTGCTCACCTCCTTTCCTGCACCTTCTCGTTCCCAGGCAGCTGGAACCCTGATACCCTTGGGGTGTTCACAGCCTCCTCCTCGGACAGCTCGCTGTCCCCAGCATGGCCCAGCCCCCACTTTGTGCCACCTGCTCTCAAACTCTGCACCCCGGGCAGGGACTGCAGCAGAGAGGAGCCCGGCTCTGGCAGATCAGGGGCTGCTGGGACGCGGGGTGCTGGGGGTGGGGGACAGGTGGGAAATCGGGTGGAGAAATGTCCTCTTCTGTCTGGAGGGACCTCCTTCATGTTTACGACAGGACTGAGGAGACCTTGAGGTCTGGTGCTTGCTCAAAGCTAGTGTTAGACAATTGTGTAAATGGGGTGTGTGTGTGTGTAAGTACAAATAGCTTGACCCCCCCCAACAAAGCGTGGCAGGTGCTTCCTCGGCCAGTCCACACCCCGGGCCCACCTGGGGTTTCAGCTACAGCCAGGTGGACACTCACCTGCACCTGCAGACTTCCTGCCTCAGGTCCCCCTCACTCCTTCCTGCCACCTGCTGGTCCCAGATACACACCTGCAGCCCGTCCTTATCTCAGCATCAGGCAGGGGACCCCAGACCAAAAAAGGAGGGTGGCATTAGAAGATGTGGAAATGAGAAAAGACACTCCCCGCCCCACGAGAAAAGCAAAGCTGTGTACCCAGCGCTGGCTGGAGCCGGGGGTTGGCCACCCGCACTTGGCAGAGACCCAGAGGCAGGCAGAGCAGAGGGGGAGCTTCCCAGAGGAGGAAAGGGGGCTCTTGGGTGAGCCCAACAGGGACTGGGGGCCTGGGGAGGCTGGAAGGGGGCGTCCCACATGGCTGGTGAGGCAGCGGGTTTGGCTTTCTCCGGTCGGTCCTGAGTCGGAAGGCTTCAGCCTGTTCGGGTGCCTGCCTGGGCCATGCTCTCTGCCCAGCAGGCCTCCGCGCCAGCCTCCAACTCCACCATCCAACCAGCTCCTCCTTGTGCTTCAAGCGACCCGGCTGGTCCCCAGCCCCTGGGCCTCCCCCAGCCCCAGCTCCGCCATGGGGGTGTCTCCACTGCCCGGCTAGACCTCAAAGGGGCAGACCCGCTGTGGGTCACAGCATCCTGCGTTCTGGCCTCCGTAGGTGCTTTTGGAGGACGTGGATGAGGAGCGTATGACCCTGCCCAGACCCCAAGAGCCCCACGGCCGGGCCTTTTCACTGTCCGCCCTGACCTGGCCCTCGGTGGGTTCCCAGTGCTTCCATAAACATCCCAGGCCATGGCTGGCTTTAAGGAGGTCAGCAACAATATTCAGGTCAATGGCCCCAGGACGCAGAGGGAATTTGAAGCAAGCTCAAAGGAGGACCATGGTTATTGTACTTGCAGAAGAGAGGACTCCGGGTCTCCTGGCTGCAGAAGGGCTGCCAAACTCATGGTGGGGGACCTTGCTTCGGAGGCCCTGCCGGCCAAGGACCTGCCAGGTCAAGGCAGCAAGAGAATAGGCCGCCCGTTGGGAGGGGTTGTGATCTCTCACCACTGCTGGGATGCCCACCTCGTTGGGGGACAGATGGCCCACTGGGTGGGGCTGCCATAGAGAGGAGCCCCCCCTCACTGGGGGTTGACCAGATGGCCTCTCACATTATCCAGTCCCCTCTGGTCCCCAGGAAAGAAGACGTGTCTGTCCCCTGACACCCTATGGGGCTTGAGCTGGGGCGGGGGCTCCCAAGGCTTCATGCCGCTGCTGCTTCGCTCCGCTGGGCCTGGCGTGTGTCCCACCTTTAACGTGGCTCCTTGTTCCCTCCCTGGCAGTGTCGGAGCCCCAGGCCGCCCACAGCACCCTGGAGAAGCCGCCCAGCACCGCGATCCTGTGTAACACCTGCGGGAATGTGTGCAAGGGGGAGGTGCTAAGGGTCCAGAACAAGTACTTCCACATCAAGTGCTTCGTCTGCAAAGGTGAGCATCCCTGGTCTCTGGTCTTTGCCCTTGCTGCGGGGGAGGGAGCACGGAAGGATCCGGAAGCTTCCAGAGAGGGCTGCTCGGCAGAGGTGGTGTTTGGGCTCTAACTTGGTGTAAGGATGAATCCGGCCATAGGAGGGGGTGCTGGGCCGGTCCAGGGGGCGGGGGCAGGGGCAGGGGCAGGGGCGTGCCCTGTGGGCCTGCGTCTGCGGTTTGACCGCAAAGTGCTGCCGAGTGGAAGGGGGAGGGGTGAGACTGGGGGCCCAGCCTCCTCCCCGTGCCAGCAGCTAGCTGAGGGGGCAGCTGGGGCCTGGGGACGGGGAGCCTGTCCCCAGCTGGATTCCAGACCTGGGTGTGGCCCTGGCTGAGTCCCTTGGAGATTTTTGGGAAGCACCTCCTGGGCGTGGGGGTGCGAGGCCGCAGGTGAGCCCCCGGACCCCAGAGGAGCTCTGTCCGTCGCCACGCCATGGCCTCGGGCCCTCTGTGAAGACTGCATGTCCAGTCCTATTGTTTGGAAAGAAAACTTGAGAACCACTGGCCTGGATTCTTCTGTGGTGACAGGGGACACCCCAGAAATGGCCCTGAAGCCCCCTGGCCCTGGAGGGGGGCAGAGTGCCGTGGGAGACATGGGGGCCCTGCGGGGGCCAGTGACCCCCAGGGGAGACCCAGGGACCTCTGGGGTGGCACCGTCTCTGGCAGGGGTGGGAGTGCGCTGGGACCCTCAGTCTGAGGGTGACATTGCCCCTGCCCCTCAGAGGGGCACAGCCTGGAGGTGCCTGTTTTCTGGGAATGGATGGAGCAGCCCCAGGTGGGGGTGTGAGAATAACAAGCCTTTAGTATCCTGTAAACACTGCCTTTGCCCATGATGCTGCCCCCCCACCGTGGTCAGTGCCCCAACCCCGCTGTGGTCAGTGCCCCACCCCCCACCATGGTCAGTGTCCCCCCACTGTGGTCAGTGCCCCACCCCCGCCGTGGTCAGTGCCTCACCCCTGCCGTGGTCAGTGCCCCAACCCCGCTGTGGTCAGTGCCCCACCCCCCACCGTGATCAGTGCCCCACCCCCCACCGTGGTCAATGCCTCATCCCCCACCGTGGTCAGTGTCCCCCCGCCGTGGTCAGTGCCCCACCCCCCCCACCATGGTCAGTGCCCTCATCCTGGTCAGTGCCCTCACCCTGCCTGAAGCATCTCTTCCTTTTCATGAGAGCTTCCCAGACCACTGTGGGATTTATCTGGTTTAATTTTCTCTACTCTCCAAAAGACAAATTTGCTGTGTCTGAAAAGCAAAATCCATTAAAATGCTCTTTTAAAAGGTTATTTTTAAAGACACAGGGGAAGCGGCCACCATGTTTAAAAGGATTGTCTGTAAGCACAGACCTTAGGAACCCGATAGAAGGCATGAGACTCCAGAATCGAGTCCTGGTTTGACCCACAGG
>NC_138370.1:175540760-175546305 GCF_054177405.1 Leptonychotes weddellii | reverse complement strand
CCCCTCCCTCATCCTGTGCATGGCAGCAGTACCTCTCCTCATGGTCTCAAGGTGGCTGCTGTAGCTCCAAGCATCACATCCTCACAGGGTAGCATCCAACCTGGGAAGGGATTCGGGGTGGGGGGGTGCTATGCACGGGCAAAGGGCTCCCTCCTCACGTGATTCTCCCTTTGACTAGGGAGAACCCTTTCCCCAAGGTCCCCCAAAGACTTCAAATCTGATTTGTTGGCTAGAACTGGGTCTCAGGCCCACCCACGCAGGCACAGAGGACCAGAAAGGAGGGCGGTGACTCATTGAGACCAGTCACGTCTGTCCCTGGGTGGGCATGTTGCCAGGTGAACCAAAGCAGGGTCTGTTCGCACAGCTTCTCACCAGAGGCCCCAGTGTGAGGGTTCTTGCCACCTTGGCACTTGTTGGATGTGCCTCAGTTTGCCTGGGAAAATCCATGAAATGATCATGTAATTATACTCTCCTTCATGGATGCTCCAGTCCTGAGCTTCGATGCCTGGAGGTCTGGGTGCAAATCCCACCCCCGCCACTCCATTGTGAATGTGGGTCTTAGACACATTTCCTAACCACAGGGTTCATGCAACAGTGATTTCTTGGGCACCTACTGCGTGCAAGCAGCGTTCTGGGTGCTTGAGATGCATCCGTGAACAAAATGGATATGCTTGTCCTCGTGGAGATCGTGTTCTAGTGTGGGGGACAGACCATAAACACTGGATAGGATACATACATTTTATTTAGGTGCCGTACAGGAAAGGTGGAAGAGGGGCTCAGGAAAGGCAGGCATGGGAGTTCGGGAGGAGTTGTTATTTTCAATTGGGTAATCAGGATGGGCCTCACGGAGGAGATGACCTGAGTGAAGACTTGAGAGATATTTGGGAAGAGCCTTGCAGCCTGAGCAAGCATCTGGGACAAAGACAGGAAAGCAGGGTGTGTGCCTGGTGGACCCGGGGACAGGCCGGAGCAGAATGAGCGATGGGGACGGGTTCCTTGTGAGGCCCTTGGCTCTGGCGTCCAGGGACGACGGACAGAGGAGGGCTCTGCAGTGCTGTGCAGGGGCGCAGCTGGTGTGCGGCGAAGGGCTCCGGGGCCAGAGCCCATGGTGTCCGCCCTGGGAGGATGTGCGATTCTGGCTGGGACTTGAAATCCGGCCGGCTCTATTCTCATGCTGCAAAATAAGATAGAAATGTGTCAAACACCCAGCACATAGTAGGTCCTCAAGATAAAATGAAAGTGTTGCCGTTTTTACAAACAACGTGAAATTTGCCTCGAAAAACCTCTTGACCGTGTATGTGCGGCCAAGTCCTGCGCCTTTAAAACAGGGTTTTTTGACTGTGGTCTTCTGTACCCCGCTGGTAATGCCCTGGAAACATGGCCCCAGTCTGAAATGCTGAGCACGGGAGGCCATATCCACCTGTGACCCCTAGAAAGCAGGCGTTCCTGATCCGGGAAGCCATGGGACTGAGCAGAACCACGATTGTGGAGCGAGCCAGGCAGGGAGGGAAGGGGGTGTGATGGGGAGGTAAGCCCCCCAGCTCTCCCGGTAGCTTGGTGGCAGCTACGGGGTGTACGGCAAGGACACATCCATCTGGGACTATAAATAGCCACCGGAGAGCCACTCTGGGCACCTGGGGGTGACAAGGGAACAGTGCAAAATGCCTGCATTCTCTCCTTTGGGGCATTCCCGGGGCATTCATGAGAAACCGACCAAGGGCTTCTAGAACCAAAGGAAAGCTTCAGACACGTGGGCCTCGTCTGCCTGCCCAGCGCCCGTGTCCTTCTGCACAGCCTGACCCACGCAGGGTGCTCCAGGATCTGCGGCACGTGGCAGGAAGACACTCTGGCAACAGGGGGCTGTTGGTACAGAAGGAGGGTCCCAGGGGACAAGAATCGGGTGAGTGCTGGCTGGCCGTGGCCATGAGCCCCGGGCCGGCTGGCTCCGATCAGGCCATGGGGGTCGCCTGCAGTGGTTTCCTTGTGTTCTGATGTTAGCTGCTCCGTTCTTGGCCCCCCAGCACAGAGAGCCGTAGGAGAGAGTAGGTCACATCCCTCCGGGGCCACCCGAGGGGACCCCTGTCAGGTTCGGTATGCAGCCTCCCCATCCTGTGCTCTGTGAGTCTCTTTAACTGGAAGTCATGTTGTATCCCTACTTCTGTGTCCTGACTAATTCACCGCCCACGAGCCCATCCTGTAAGGGCTTCAACCTCAAGTCCCTCACGTGCGAGGCCCACGGTGAACTTGGCCGTCCCTCTGCTGTTGGACGCCGACATCCATTCCAGCCTGGCGCTAAGCCACGTGGTCGCCCGCACCTGATCTCACTGACTTCTGAAGACAACCATGCAAGATATGGGTGTGCTTGACCCAGTTTAGAGACGAGGACTCGGAGGTCCAGAGAGGTGACGTGGCTTGCCCAAGGCCACACAGTGGGGAAGCAGTGGAGCGAGGGTTCAAAGCCAGGTGCCCGACTCTGAACCCAGCCTGAGTGTACCAGGGTGTGTAATGCTGCCGCAGAACTTCTGTGGGTGTTCCTGGTCCTTTCCTGGGGATAAAGTCCCGGAAAGGAGATCGATGGGTCAAAGGGTAGGAGCGGTTTTCACGTTCTTTAGAGTCAGCGCCAAACGGTATTCCAGAAAGCGTCTCCCCACCGCTGCCCGCGCTCCTGAGCGTTTCTCGTGAATGACCACAGGGAAGGGGGGACCGACCCTCAGGGTCACCCACAGCTGCTCCACTCCCCGTATCAGTGTTGGGTAACTCGACAGGCAAGAGAGAATGTCATGATTGTCCTGATTATCTGCAGCTTTCATTCTGAGTGGGCGGAGGTCCGGAGCTGCAGTCCTGACGTGCTTGGGGGAGCTGCCGGCCGGCCAGGAGCTGGGGTGACCAGCAGGGACAGGCGTGGCTGGAAAGGGCTTCATGGGCTCCCCGGGGCCTGCGATGCTGACTCACGTGGTCTCAGCGGGGCACTACGTGCGTCAGCACATTCTTCTCCTGGATCCAGGATGTGCTAGCAGATCCTTGCAAAGATCAGGGAGACAGCCAGACGCCAGAGTGCAGGTACCCTTGGGTCATCCTGGCGCTCCACGACAAGGCCCCGGGTAGGCTGTTCTCCCCAAGTCGGGGTACGCCTGCTGGGCGTGCAGTGCACCGTGGTGCAAGACGACACCGAGGGTTTGCACTCTCCTGCTGGGAGTGGAGGGTTCAGGCCTGGCCACGGCCTCGGCCTCCAGGGATGAGTGATGTCAGGGCAGCTGCAGCCTTGCTGGGGCCCCGCGTAACTCGGGGCTCAGACAATGCTTCTCTGTGCTGCTGTTTTTACCTTGGAAGTGGGCTGTGTTCCAGATGAGGCCGCAGAGGCCCAGAGAGGTTCAGGAGCTTGCCCGGGGCACACAGCCAAGTGCACAGATGAAGCCGGGATCCAGCGCCAGGCCGCTCCAGCCTCTGGGCTCTCAGCTGCCCAGCTTCGGTCTCACTTTGTCTGCAGAAGCTAACGTCTCCTCGGAGCACCGCTCCAGTGTCCGTAACTGGTGTGCAGCGCGTGCCACCATGTGGCCCTGGCGAGGGGACGGGGACCCTGGAGCGGCCCACGCTCTCACCTTGTGTGGGGATGGGGCTGAGCGGGGGGGGCATCCCTCCCCGCAGGGCCGCCTGGACCCTCAGGGGGCAGGTGAGTAGTGAGGCATGAGCTGAGGGGGCCCCCGCTGACCAGGCCAAGCAGACCGGGCCCTGGGGGACCCCGACTCCCTGGAGATTCGATCTCCAGACTCCAGACTTCCACAGATGCTCTCCTGAAACTTGACCCGCCTGAAAAGGCGCCTGGGGGTGGGGAAGGCTGCCAGGCTTCCCTCGCTTCCCGGACTCCCAGGGCACCAAGCCAAGGAGGGGTTGCACGGTCGGGGCTCGCGTGACCAGGCACTGGGGACTCCTCTCGGTCACCAGCGCCCCTGGCACCAAGCACTGACGCAGGAAGGTTTTCCTTTATGTATCCAAACTGATTTACCAACATTTATCATGTATGTGTTATTTTGATAGCTTTCTACTAATCTTTGTAAAAAAGAGACCCCAATCCAGAAATAACTTATTAAATGTTTAGAGCCTTGTGACCGCAAGAAATTCTGAATAAATCAATGTCCACGTTGACTCTGGAATTTTTTGTTGCAGAGAGCACAATGGGGCACTTCTAGTCTTTTTTTTTTTTATTAGTTATTTTTTTATTAGTTTTGAGGTAGAGGTCAGTGACTCATCAGTTGCATATAACACCCAGTGCTCATCACATCACGTGCCCTCCTTCATGCCCATCACCCAGTTACCCCATCCCCCCAGCCACCTGCCCTCCAGCAACCCTCAGTTTGTTTCCTAGATTTCAGCGTCTCTTATGGTTTGTCTCCCTCTCTGATTACGTCTTATTTTATTTTTCCTTCCCTTCCCCTATGATCCTCTGTTTTGTTTCTTAAATTACACCTATGAGTGAGATCATATGGTATTTGTCTTTATCTGATTGACTTATTTCGCTTAGCATAATACCCTCTTCCATCCACATCGTTGCAAATGGTACGATGTCATTCTTTCTTATGGCTGAGTAGTATTCCATCGTAGATATGAACCACATCTTCTTTATCCACTCATCTGTGGATGTCCATCTGGGCTCTTTCCACAATTTGGCTGTTGTGGACATTGCTGCTATGAACATCGGGGTGCGTTACATTTGCATACGGTGCTTTGGGGAAGTAGAGTGGACATAGACTTTCCAGGCAGAAAAGGGACAAGGTGAAGTTTCTGCTTACTGTGAGTTGGCTATGGGTTTTGCAAGTAGATGTTGGTGGTCTTGCTTTGGCATCTACCTTCCACTGCATGTGCTCAAAAGGATGACGTGAGTTAAATTTCAAGATGCCAATACTTAGAATTCACCAGAAACAGCATCCTTTGCAATCAGTTGATGTGTTGATGAAACATTTTCAGTGTTGATTCAAAAACACGGTGAAGAAAGAAGGAAGGAAGGCAGGCAGGCAGGAAGGACATGGTTTTCAAGACTCTGCTTGGGGGCTGGGACCCACGAGGACCCAGGACTGACCCGGCCAGCAGGGCCGGGGCTGTAGGGTGTCCTCCTCGCCTCTCAAGGGGAGCGGCTGGGCACGCCGGGGTGGGGGGGGGCATAGGCGGCTCCCTCCAAAACCATGCGTGGCTTCCACGTGCCCCTGGGCTGGAGGGGGAGTGTGTGGGGTGGACGCATGGGTGTCCCGGACTCAGACTGGCGGGCTGTCCCGAGAAACCCGCCCCATTCCCCACCTGGCAAAGTGTGCAAAAAGGATTCGCGTTTGAGTGCTCACTGTCTCTCTCCCTCCTGTGGGAGGTCTGGCCTTGTCCGCACTGTGGGAGACAGACATCGGGGCATGGAAATGGGCAGGAGTCAGGGAGGGGGGTGGGGGGGTTCACTGTGGCCTGGGGGCAACCACGGGACGCATCTGTCCTCCGCCGCACGGGATCTTCCCGCCCAGAACAGAGCACCTTGCCGGTGTGTTGTATCCCATGCTGGGAACAGCCC
>NC_138370.1:175527726-175540260 GCF_054177405.1 Leptonychotes weddellii | reverse complement strand
CTGGGTTCCAGATTTGGGGAAGGGTCCCTCCCTTTCTAGCATCTGCCCAGCCACTAGCCCCGCTCAGGTCTCAAAGTGTGCCTGCTTGGGGCCCTGCCATGGCCTCCACACTGGGGTCCCTGCCTCCCCTCTGTCTGTCCCTCCGCCCCGCTGCCCCCTGGCATCCATGAGAAAGTACAAGCCGCTCAGCCTGGCTGAGACGGTCTTCACAGTCTGCTCTCGTTCCTTCCCTCCTTCACTCATTCATTCATTCATTCATTCATTCAGCTGGGCCCTTTAAGCACCTCTGCGGGCCTGGCACAGGGCTGGCACCGGCGGCTTGGAGACGCAGTGGCTCAGACTCTACAGGGCTCTGCACCTAGAGACACTGAAGTATGAGGATGCCCCGCCCAGGGCCTTTCCTACCCTGGGGAACAGCTCTCTCCCTCCTTGGGACACCCACTGTGCCCGGTGCAGCTGCTCTCCTGGACCCCCCCGCCCTGGCAGCCGCTTGATGTGAGCTCCATGCGGGCAGGGGCTGGGTCTGACTCCTCCACCTCCGTGGGGCCAGGTGCCCGGCCCAGAGCAGGGACAAGGCGGAGGATGGCTGGAGTTAGACGAGAGCCTAGTCCTCGCAGCAGGGCCACAGCCGGCTCCCCGGTGTGCCCTGCACCTCTGGGGACTTAGGAGGGAGCCTGGGAGCAGCTTTGCCACGTGAGCAGCCTCCTCCTGCACCCACCCCTGCCCTAGACACACTGCTCCCAGGGAGACGTTCTATGTCTAAGAAACAGAGAACAAAGAGAACCCAGAGTTTATCTGCTCTGTTTTCTCTGTCTCAGTACACCCAGTTTCAAGGGGACTTTCTGAGTGTTATCTGTGGGTATGGCATGTGTGCTGGACAAAAATGGATGTTTCTGCCAGGAGGGGACAATGACGGGGAGTATTTCTAACGACAGTCACTGTGCTGTTGCAGCTAGTGTGGGTCTCAGAGTTCCTGCAAGGATGATCCAATGATTGATTTCCATGCAAACAGCTTAGAGACAAGGGGACATAATCAGAATAAGTTTGAAAGATCACCTCTGGATAATCTTCTGTTTTTAAAATAACAGCAGACAGCTCTGTCACACTGGAGTAACTGGGCTGGACTTACCAGCCTCTGTACAGAACTGCAAAACTCTACATGAAGCAATTGTTTGGGGGCATTGGGGCGCAGTCTGTGTGGGACTAAGACCAGGACCACAAAGGCAACGGAGCCCACAACCACCCAGCTTTGTGCCCGGAGGCAGTTCCTGGAGAGATGAGTCAGGAGGCAGTGATACGAGCAGCAGGGGCTGTGCTCTGGGGCGGGGGGGAGCCACACAGAGCAAGCACAGAGAGCAACATGGGGGCACCTTTGAGCCTTTCACTGAACACAAAGCCACATAGGCATAGAGGACATTTCACAAGGTGGACAAAGGATGGCTAGATTGTTGTAAGCTGAACGGTTCCTGGGGCTGGGAGACATTCGAGTTGTGACCAGGTTGTTGCACACCCAGGTACACAATGGGGATGCCAAAAAAGTCGTGCCTTATTGGTGGGACTAAAATAGCCCTAGAGCAGGGGCGCCTGGGTGGCTCAATTGGTTAAGCGACTGCCTTCGGCTCAGGTCATGATCCCAGGGTTCTGGGATCGAGCCCCGGGCTCCCTGCTAGGCAAGGAGCCTGATTCTCCCTCTCCCTCTGCCTGCTTCTCTGCCTACTTGTTCTCTCTCTCTATCTCTCTGTCAAATGAATAAATAAAATCTTTTAAAAAAATAAAATAAAATAGCCCTAGAGCAAAGGCTACAAGCAGCTGCTGAAATGAAGTACAAGAATAAACCCCCAAAAGTTTGCACTGATCTGCAAATGAGCTAACTGCCTGCCAGAGCAAGTCCAGCACTCTTCATAGGAAGACGGAAAATCCAGCCCTCAGCAACATAGCATCGGCAGTGCCCAATATCCAGTCGGATCTTACTAGTCATAGAAGCTGGGAAATGAGACCCAAAGCCAGAAGAAAACCCAGTCAATAGCAATAGACCCAGAAATGAGAGTGATGTGAAACCAGCAAATGGTGGCTTTGAAACAGTATTGAAAATATGCTTAGGTATTTAAAGGAAAATGTGAATGTAAGAGAAGTCTTACAGAAGGGATAAAAAGAAGCCAAATGGAAATTCTTGAAATGAAAATGACAATTTCTGAGATGACAGATCCCTTCAAAGGAATTAGCAGTAGATTAGGTATTGCAGAGGAAAGGCTTGGTGAACCTGAAAACATAACAACAGAAACTATACAGACTAAAGCACAGAGACAGAAAAGACTGGAAAACATGAAAACAGATTCAGGGATCTGTGGATAATGGATCTTTCTGCCTGTCTGGGCTGGGAGGGGGAAACTCTGGAGGTAAGGGAAATCCAAATAATTGAAGAAATAATGGCTGAAAATTTTCCATTCTTGATGAACACTATAAACCCATGGATCCAGGAATCTTGATAAACCCCAAGCAGAAAAAACATGACAAACCTACTAAGTCCCTCATAATCAAATTTCTGAAAAATAGTAATAAGAATTCTAACAAGGAGCAAGAGAAAAGACCCACATCATATACAGTGGAATGAAAGAATGACTGCAGACTTCTTACCTAAACTATGCATCCTAGAAGACAATGGAATGGCATCTTCAAAAAGTTATAAGAAAAAAATCAAACAATTTCATACCAAGCCAAAAAAAAAAAAAAAAAAAGGAAGAAAAAGACTTTCAAAAAATGAAGGCAAGACCTCTAAAGACTATGGGGTTTCTTTTTTGGGGTGATGAAAAAGTCCTCAAATTGATCATGGGGACACATACACGAGTCTGAATACACTAGAAACCGTTGAATCATACACGTTGAATGGTATGAACATTATGTACAGACATACCTCGTTTTGTTGCACTTCACTTTATTGAGTTTTGCAGATACTGCATTTTTTACCAATTGAAGGTTCGTGGCCACCCTGCATCGAGCAAGTGTGTCGGTGCCATTTTCCGACAGTCGTTGCTCACTTCATGTCTCTGCGTCACCTTTTGGTAATTCTCACAATATGCCAAACTTTTGTATGATTATATTTGTCATGCTGGTCTGTGATCAGTGATTACGACTTGCTGAAAGTTCAGATGGTGGTTAGCATGTTTTTTAGCAATAAAGTACTTTTTGTTAAGGTATGCACTTCATTTTTTAGACTTAATGCTATTGCACATTTAATGGACTACAGCATAAACATCACTTTTCTATGCACCGGGAAACCAGAAGATCCATTTGACTTGCTTTATTGCAATATTTGCTTTATTGCAGTGGTCTGGAACTGAAACTGAAGTATCTCCAAGATGTATGTGATTAGAATAACATGAATAAATGTGTCCCCCCTGCAAAAAAGAAAAATGAAGGCGAAATAAAGACTTCTGTAGACACACAAAAGACTAGAGAACTTATTGCCAGCACACCTACATGACAGTAAAATTAGAAGAAGAAAAATGATGTCAAAAGGCATCGGTAAAGTACAGAAGCAAGCCATCAACTGGTAGATAAGATATATCTGATGAGGGCCTGGCATCCAAAATACATAAAGAACTTCTACAAGTCATCAATAAGAAGATAAACAAAAACCCTATAAAAAATGGGCAGAAGAGTTCAACAGACACTCCACAGAAGAATAGACATGAATGACCATAAGCACACGCAACAGTGCAGATTAAAGTGGTGGACTACCATCATCTATCCAGAATGGCTAAAGCTAAAAAGGTGGGTGATGACAAGTGTTGGTGAGGACATGAAGCTGAAGGAATGCTCATGTATTGCTGGGGCAAATGCAAAGTGGTACAACCTGTCTGGAAATCAGTTTAGCAGTTTGTTTGTTATAAACATAGAGTTAACCTATGACCCGGTGATTCCACTCCTAGGTATGTATGTACCCAAGAGAAGTGGAAACACATGTCCATGGAAAGACTTGACACCAAACGTTCTTAGCATTTTTATTTGTAACAGCCCCAAACTGGAAAGAGCCCAAATATCTTTCGGCAGTGAATGGAATCATGTTGTCCCTCATCTGTCCAGTGGAGCACTACTCCACCGTAACAAGGGGCAAGCTACTGATGCACACAGCCATGTGAGTGAATGTCAGGGGCAGGACGCTGAACCAGACATCAAAGACTACACACGATGTGATTCCATATGTATGCAGTTGCAGTTCTAGAAAAGACAGTTCCAATCCACAGTGACAGAATACCCACCATGGTTGCCTGGGGCCAGGGGTAGTGGTGGGGGGGTGATTATGGACAGTCACAGGGGACTTTCTGCAGTGGACAGAATGTCCCATATCATGACTGTGGTGTTGATAACATGAATGCGTGTATTTGTCAATGTACATTTCAATAAAGTTGAACTAGCAAAATAATAGCTATCATTTATTCAGCCCCTCCTGGTCCCAGGCAGTATGCTAGAGCTTTCCATGCAGTTTGTCTGATGGATGGATGGATGGAAGGGAGATGGATGGATGGATGAATCGACGGATGATGCGTGGATGCATGGATGGAAGGAGGGATGGATGGAGGGATGATGGAGGGATGGAGGGATGAATAACAACCCCATGAGATTGACCGTACCTCAGGTATTACCAGTCCCACTTTACAGGTGAGAAACAGGACTCAGACAGGGTAAGTAACTTGCCCTGGGATCCATAGCCAGAGACCCTGTCAGAGCACATGCAGGGAAGGTGAGGACCCCCCACTCTATGCCAACACCCCACATTCCCAGGTCAGCTGTAAGACTCTAAGAAGGACCGGCAGAGCAGAGCATTGGCCACAGGTGATACAGCTCAAGGCATTAGCTGCAAGGCTCCAGGCCCAAGAAGCCAGGTGCACACGGCTGTCTCACAAGCCTGGGCAGGTGGGCCAGCTCAGCCTCTATTTGCCTGGATGAACACCAGCTGTACAAGGTGGGGGCTAGGGCAGGCTCCGTTGGGGGGAGGCATGCTCCCAGCTCGGGCCTGGCCTGGGGCTGGTGTGACCCGGCAGGCTGCGTGGGGAGGCCAGGCAGGAGGGGGCGCTGCATTAGGCCCCCCTGGAGGCCTTCAGTCATTCACTTGTTCACTCACTCATTCACTCATTAGCAAGTACCTACTGAGTGCCCGGATGCTCCATGGATTGTCAGCCCTGAGAAGGCAGAGGGGAGACATGAAGTTTTAACCCGAGGAAAGGGCATGTCCTGGTCCGGAGAATGCTGCAGGCTACTGCCCCAGAGCTCAGGTTCTCTGGCTGGGCTGAGCAGGGGAAGGAAAGTGGCCCCAGGGCAGCTGGGAGCTCAGTGGCAGCAGGTGGCTGGGATGGACACCGGCAGGACACTGAAGTCGGTCTTCCAGCCCCTGACTGCAGGTGGCCTGTCCCTCGCTTGCCGACGGGCAGCCACCTTACCCATCTCCCAGGCACCAGGGGGGGACATCCTTGGTGCAGGGAGGTGAGGCGGCTCTCTTCTGCCTCCACCCAGCCTGCACTGGGGCTGGGACTCTCTCTGGATGCAGAATTTCAGCGAGTGCCCAAAAAATAAGCGATCAAGGTAAATGATATTTTAATGTGGTATTTAAAAAATTAAAAATTAGTGCAAAAACATCCATGATAAGCAAAATGCCAAACTTAAATAGAGATGGATATAACGTGCGATACCTTGTTGTCTACAAGGCCTGCTTGTACAAGGCACTGACTTCTTAGAGGCCCGAGTAGGTAAATAAATCATGGGGCTTTGGAGCCTGAACGGGTCTTGGTTTGACTCTGGTTCTGACATGCATCAGCTGTGCGTCCTTGGAAAAGTTAACTATTGTCTCTGAACTTCAGTTTTCTTACCTATAGAGAAAAAAATGAAGGAAATTCCAGCTTGGACAAATGTCCCGAAGTTATTACATGAGGCATGCATGTGGGGTATCTACCGTAATTCGTGGCACCTAGCACACAGTAGGTGCTCAGTAAATGCTAGCTGTTGCCATTGCTGTTCAACTGATATGGACAAAGCATCCTGGGTGGTCAGAGGAGGCAGGGGGGAATGGAGGAGGGGGCGGTTGAGGCTGCCTGGTTCGTTGCCACGTGCCAAACACGGGGCTGGCCCTCACTGCTCCTCACCAGGGCCCTGCCATCCTGCCTGTTTGTGCAGTAGAGGACCGAGCCAGGACTCACGCGGCAGGAACGCAGGGGGGCCTGGGTGGGGAGGCCCTGCATCCTCAGCCTGTGGCACCTGTCCCCACAAGGCCCCGGGGGAGGTGGTGGTATACTGGGGGGGTGTCTGGCCCCTCCTGCCCCCACCCAGGAGAAGAGCCGGAGGTGATCCTGGCTGGTCATGTGCTGTCTTGTTGCAGGCTGCCCTTCCCGCCGGGGGACCGAGTGACCTTCAACGGGAAGGAATGCATGTGTCAGAAGTGCTCCCTGCCCAAGACAGCGGGCAGCAGCGTGCACCTGTCCCAGGGCCTCTGGAGTAAGTGGGCACCGAGCGGCGCGGGGGTGGGGTAGGGGCATGGGGGGCTGGCCTCCTCAGGGCCCGGGGAGGGGCCTGACCCCACGGACCCGAAGCAGAAGCGGTGGGAGTGAAGGGTGACTGTGGACGACAGACACAGGAAGGGAACCGGGGACAGAAGTTTTTAGGGGGCTGTGCCCTCCAGCCTGGTCTAGCCGGCCTCCTCCAGGAAGCCTCCTGGCCTCCTCTGGTCCTCTCCCCGACACACACACACACACACACACACACACACACACACATACACATTCAGCTCCACAGATAATTCTAGACCTTCCAGAAGCCTTTTGGGGGAGCCATTAGGAGAGCACTGAACTCTGGGCTCCTGAGGTCGAGAGCTCCTGGGTTAACTGCTCCAAGCCCTGGGAGCAAGGCCAGGGTTTGTATGCAGTGGTACTCAATAGATGCTTGTTGGATGCAGAAGCAGACTGTCATGGAACAAAGGTGGGCTGGAGTGTCGCTGAGGGTGCAGGGCAGCAAGAAAGCAAGGTGGGGCAGGCAGGAGCCTGCCTTCCGCGGCTTCTGCGGCTCTTCTGGGCCAGACGTGGGACGCGGGGACCGGGAAGGGGGCCCGGAGCTCCAGGGCCCGCTGCTGCCAGGCTCCCCGGGCAGAAATGGAGTTTCAGAGCCCACCCTGCGTGCCGTGGTCATGGTGTACCCCAGTGCTGGGGTTGCATGCCCCTCGACAGAGGAGGGCTTTCTGCTGACCTCCAAAGCCAGCCCCTTGCTCTTAGTTCATTCCCTGTCCCCGTGAAGCACCTTCTTCCCACCTCAGGTGTTGTGTTGAAAGTCTCTCCAGAGGAGATTGCACCTGCAGCCTTCTAGAAGCTCAGGGCTGGCCTCAGGGTCTGGGAGTAGTTTTGCTCTGTGAAAGGAGGCAAAGTCTTCATCCCCTGGGGAGGCAAGCTAACAGCAGTGCTAGCTGGTCAGGCTGTGGCTTTGGGGCTTGCTGGGAGAGCCCTCCATTCAAAACTTTCTCTCCCACTGAGGATGGGATTGCTTGAACTTCTGAGAATTTGCTTTGCAATCAATACTGTTATAATTAAATCTGAAATAGTAATCAAAAACTCTAACAAGCAAAATCTAAAAGGGGGGTGAGATTAGTTTGAACAGTTTGTCCAGAGCTCCCCGGCAGCCTGAGTAAAAAGGGAAATATGCCTGAACCCGGACTCATTGGGAATATTGTGAGTTTTAAAAGGCTCTGACCTTTCCAAATGTAAATTTATTTTAAAATACCCAATTTACCTTTCCAGAGGACAAATGCTCCCCTGACCCTCAGATGGTCTAATAATGTGACCTGCCCCCTCTTCTGGTCCACAGTGAGACTCTCCAGCTTAGCACCTTTTTTGTGCCTAGAAAGTGTTAAACATTCATCACCCGTTCTTGGTTCCTGTGTGGATGTCTTCAAAATCTTCCGAGTTCCTGCTTCCTTTTGTGCCCAGAGCAGCCCTGCCAGGCAGGAAGCCTCTGCTCCTTCTATAGGTGCAGAAGTGCCCCGGTCTGGTGGCACGGTGACTATGGGCCAGGCGCCCCGTGGCCAGCTAGAGAATGGTGCACCTGAGGCTTGAGCCAAGGCCTTCAAACCCCAAAGCCGGGGAGCTTACCCTGCTGTGACCAGATGTTTTGGAGGAGGTGGCCTTAGTTCTGAAACTTGACACAGAGGTTCAGGTAGGGGGGCATTGAAGGGAAGGCACTACAGAACAGGGAGAAAGTGGAAGGTGCCGTGGGCAACCACCAGACCCTTGTGAGTGGACAAGGGGGGCTGCTGTGTGGGGACAGGGAACAGAAGGAAACGGGAGAGATGGAAACCAGAGGGCCAAGCCATGCCAAGGAGTCCCAAGCGTGTCCCGGAGGCAACGAGGAGCCGTAGATGGTTGTTGAGTGAGGGATGCTGGGAGGAGCCTGACAGTGTGGTTTGCCTGCAGGTTGCGGGGCTGGGGAGGGGCCGCGGCCCCCTGCAGCGGGGTGCGAGGAGGAAAGCCGTCCTCTCCTGGGGCAGCTGTGGAGGTAGGAGTCCAGCTGGAGTCCTGGGCCCTGAGCGTCCTTCAGAGTCCCTCTTCCGCTCTCTGGCCCGGAGCCTGTTGCTTAGGAACAAGATAAGCACTTGGCATTGGACGCCCACGCCATTCCATCCCTGGAGGAGCACACCCTTCCTTCTGAGGCTTGCACAAGAGTGTCTGCCCTGGGCCGCCTCCCCCACCACCCGGGGGAGGGTCTCCTCCCCAAGAGGGCTTGTTGCTTCTCCTCCTCCCGGCTCCCCTTCACTGGCCTCCCCCAGCCTCCTGCTCTGACCTGGTTGCTGGTCTCGCTGTCACAGGGCAGCCCTCCCTGGGGGGCCTGGCGCCATGACATCAGGGGCAGCTCTGGGCCTGGCTGCCCCAGGTGAACCCTCCCAATCACCCCTGTGTGCCCTGGGCAAGCTGTGTCCCCTCTCTGGGACTGGGCATGGGGTCAGAAGTGCGTGTGGGCATGGAGCAGGGCGGGCAGGATGTGGGGCCTCGGGGGCACAGAGTGGGGAGCAGCTTTGTCCAAGCTGAGGGGCCCTGGGGCCTGTTCTTGGGCTTGGCCACCCGTTCCACACCCACCCCCGCTCTGTGCTTCTCTGGCTGGGGCTCAGCCCTACCAGGCATAGATGGATTCACACCCAGAACCTGGGGTCACCCTGGAGCTGAGGCCTGGAGGCCCCTCCAGAGTCAGCAGGAAGGGGGCAACACCAAGGGTCCACCAAGGGTCTGTGGCCCTTGGAGCTTCTGTGTCTTCTTCCCTGAGAGAGGCTCCCCGAAACCCCTCGCTGGCCCACTCCTGCCTGGGAAACGGGGCAGTGAGGCTGTGAGGTTATATGCCCTGTGGGTTGTACGGCTGGGGGGCACCTGCCCTGTGGGGTGCCGCAGCCCCCAGGAGCCAACTCCCACTCCCGGCCGCCTTCCAGCCGTGCGCCTCACGCCCCCATATTGCATCAGGGGCGGGTTTCTCCGGTTTAGCTCAGAGCCCCAGTGCGTGGGGCACGTTTGAACACGCTTTTTCTCTCCCAGCTGCTCCCGGCTCTTCCACTCAGTTTGGGGATTTCAGAGAAATGACAGGCCCCGCTCATAACATGTCAGCATTTTCACGTTTTAGACCTCAGTGGGCTCCATGCTTTCCAAAGTCAGTCTCAGATTTGACTCAGAGCCCTCCCCTGCTCCCCGACCCGGTTTGACCTGGAGGGCAGGGGCGAGGGTGAGTCCCACCTTCCCCAGTTCACAGCTGGGGCGCAGAGAGGCCGCCCCACATGTCCTGTGTCCCACACAAGTTAGTGGCAGAGCTGGAGATCCGTGCCACATCTGCTAGAGGAGGGAGCACTCTGGGGGAAACAGGAAACTGTTTGGAACTTTCTAGAAGGGCCGTGTTGGGGCGGCAGCCCAGGCGCATCCCCGTTGCTGTGATGAGCCAGTCCAGGGTGTGTGGGTGAGCGGGCGGATTCCCACGACCTCTGCCCCAGGCAGTGGGGACACACTCCTCCGAGGACATGCCCTCTGCTGATGACTGTTGGCGTCAGGACTCACGACAAGACTCTGTGCTGTCCTTTGCAAAGCCCTGCAAAGTGATGCTGAGCTCCAGTTGTGTTTAGAAAGTGATGATTGCTGTTTCCACGACAACGGTCCTTTGTGCATGTTGCTCTTGCCTCCGAGGTCAGGGCTTGCTGTTCGTGAGACTCTGCCCCAAGTTCGCTGCGATGAGTGAGGGGCTGGGGCCGGGTGTCAGGTCCACATCCCCCTGCAGCCTCAGCTGGCATGCTGACCCGGAGCCTCTGGGCCCTCCCCTGGGGCCGGGCAGGAGGCAGACTGTCCCGTCCAAGGTGTCCTCAGATGGCTACCGTGGGGCATTGGGCCACCGGGTCTTCCTGTCGTGACAGCGTTCGGCCTCGTGTGCATAGAGTCGGCTATCAGGCATGCCCGTGGGCCTGTGGCTGTTAGCTCTCCTCAGCCCCGAGACACGTGTGTGAGCCTGGACCATTATTATCCCCACTGTGCCGAGCACAGAGACGCAGCGTGACTTGCCCGCCGTCACACAGCGGGTGGGGCAGCCTGGCTCCAAGGGCCGTGTTTCTAACCACGGCTCACCCTGCCTCTCCACCAGCCCCTGGCGCAACGTGGCGTAGCATGCTCCTCCGCCTTGTCCCCAGGAGCCAACTCCCTGTACGAAGGGAGTGTACGAAGCACGCTAAGGCTCCGAGCCGGGTTTCTCGACTCTGGCACCGTTGACAGCTGGGGCCAGATGATTCTCCACTGTGGGACCATCCCGTCCGCTGGAGGTTGTTGAGCAGCATCTCTGGCCTCGGCCCCCAGGTGCCTGGAGCATGCCCCCTCCAGCTGCGACCATCAGAAGTGTCTCCAGACATTGCCAAGCGTCCCCGGGGGAGCGCAGTGGTCCTCGGCTGTGAGCCAGTGACCTGGAGCTTACGGAGCGAGCCTGCGCTCAAAGCCAGCCCGCTCGAATCCAGAATGGGCGCGTTGCGTTGTCTCTGGGCTGCTGGGACCGATGGAGGTAGCGAGTTGGGAATGGGGTCTGGATGCCTCCTGAACTTGAGAGGGGCGGGCATTCTCTTGGTCCCCGTTCATTCACTCACGCATGCATGCCTTCGGCAGGCGTCCGAGCTGCCAGCCCACGCTGGGCCCCCAGGGTCCCCAGATGAACAAGCCACCCTCTTCCCTCGCGGCCCTGGATCTCGGAGTATGGTCCGATCTTCGGGTGGTTTCCAGAGTTGCATGTGGATTTGAACAGTGTGAGAATTTAGGAAAGCCAGAACTTGACCAACAGTCTTGTGGGCGTCAAGTATTTTCTGTTCTTAGAACAGTATGACACTCTGTCTGCCGAGAAGGGCAGGAGCATGGGTCAGAGGAGCATCTCTGGAGTCCTGCTGTGCACCCCGCCCCGAGCCCTATCCCTTTCCCCTTCCGTCCTGGTGGGCGGCACCTCCTGGCGCGGGCGTGGCAAGTGTGGTCTTCGCCTTTTGTCATTTAATGGGACCGCTCACCCCACCAGTGAGGAAATGGGGGCCTGCAGAGGACAGAGCTTGTCTCAGTGTGACCCCGAGAATGGTGGGGGCCAGGACTGGTAGCCAGGCCACATTCTTCCATCTTGGGGAGCGGGGTCCCCACTCTGCCTGCGAGCCCCTGGGCTGAGCCCGGGACTGTAGTGTTGCTCAGGGGCTCCTGTGGGCCGTGGGGGGCTGTTTGCCAGATGACTTCACCTTGTCTCTGCTCCTCAGGACCCTGTGGGGGTCCCCGAGGCCCTGCCTGTCCTGCCCCCGCCACGCGCAGACACACACACCCCCCGCATGCTCACACAGACACACAGGGACGTGCTCACACACATAGTCACATAGACACACAAACACACACAGACGCACACACAGACCCACTCCCACAAGGACACACATTCATGCAGAAACACACGGACACATTTGCACACACAGACACAAACACACGCACATATGTGAATAGTCGCATGCACACACACACACACACACTCTCACACTCAGCACACTCAAACATGCGCACCCCGGGCAGGTCATGCCGCCGGTCTCTGCACCCGGGGTTCCCCTGGCCTGCTGCACCCCATCATCCTTCAGCGCAGGGGACACTGGCTGTGGGGGCCCTGGTGTGGCCGCCCACACTGGAAGGCCTGGAGGCAGCTGGGCCGTGCCAGGACCCGGAGGCCCAAGTGCTAAGGCAAGGGCCTGGGACCCAGGGGCTGTCGAGCAGGGATGGGCTGGTGTGGGGATGACAGTCAGGGCTCCAGAGCAGGTGGGGGCCCCGGGATGAGGAGCATGCATCACCTGGGGGTGGGGTTCGCCAAGGGAGGAAGCCCCGAGGCTACCTGCCTGGGGCCCGGCTCCGACGTGGGCTGACACTCGCAGCAGAACACGGGTGGGGGACTGGGCGGTCTGTGTCTGGGATGCGGCACAGACGGCCACAGGAGGTCCTGACGAGAGTGGGCCAGGAGGGCTTCCTGGAAGGGGCATCCGGGTAG
>NC_138370.1:175415702-175527626 GCF_054177405.1 Leptonychotes weddellii | reverse complement strand
CTACCTGCCTGGGGCCCGGCTCCGACGTGGGCTGACACTCGCAGCAGAACACGGGTGGGGGACTGGGCGGTCTGTGTCTGGGATGCGGCACAGACGGCCACAGGAGGTCCTGACGAGAGTGGGCCAGGAGGGCTTCCTGGAAGGGGCATCCGGGTAGCGGGAGCTGCTGAGGAAGGAGTGGCGGGGGGGGGCACATCTCCTTGGGGGTGCACGTTGGTCAGGTCACTTAGGTTCACAGTCTGCTTGACGACAGAGGAGGACAGATGGGGCCCCCCAGACCTGCTGCCTCCCCTCCAGGCAGCCCCCGCCCTGCGGTGCGCTCTTGTTCGAGGACACCCCAGCTGTCCAGGGCTGGTGCCCATCCTCTGGCAGGTGCGGCCTCTGTCAGCATCCAGCCCAGGCTGCATGCAGTCAGCACTCAATGCCCGCGAGCGTGAACTTTGTGATTTGTTTTCTACACGTTCACACCATTCAGCACACCCAGCCGGACTGTCCCCTCTGTTCCCTCCCTCAGGGTGGCTCTAGGCACTTCTGTGTCAGGAGACCCAGTGGTCCGGGCCCCCACGCCTCCTGGCCCACAGTGACAATGTCCGTGTCCTGCTCTTTCTTTCAGGTTGTGGGGGCTGTGGCACAGAAATAAAAAATGGCCAGTCCCTGGTGGCTCTGGACAAACACTGGCATCTGGGCTGTTTCAAGTGTGAGACATGCGGGAAGCAACTGGACGCAGAATACATCAGCAAGTGAGTGGCAGGCTCCTCCCGTGTCCCTCCTGTGGTCACTCCCGTCCTGTCCCCCGTGCGGACTCAGGGCCCTGCGTGTTTGTCCCCCGCCCCCCCCACCTGGCGGTCTCCTCCCACCAGCCTGGCTTCCTTAGCGTGGTCCGCAGAGACCACAGCTCCATTTCTGTGGATCGAAACAGAGACAGTGCTCTTTGCCTTTGTAAATGCTTCCCCTTGCCCGTCCCTGGGGGTCACCCTCCCGTGGCGCCTGGATCACCTGCAGAATGCACGGTGGATGCCGGCTGACTCCAGCAGCAGGAGCGAGGGGAAGAGGGCTGAGTCGCCTCACCTGTCACAGAGGAGATGACTCAGCCCCAGCTCCAACTTCTGCAGTGCTTGGCCATCCCGCTGCTCCCGCAGATGACCCTGTGTCCCCAGACCGCAGACGTGCGGCCAGGATGCAGTGATGGCTGGTCTGGGTGGGGGTCGGAGAGCACATCTCAGAAGGCAGTGCAGACGGAGCCTCTGGAGATCTTAGCCCTGAGCAGGAGCAGCTGGTTTGCCAGGAAGGGGTGCATTTCAGTCCCTGGGATCGGGGACTGCGTCAGGGAAGCCCCCCTACGGCCCAGAGTTAGGGGGTGAGCCAAAATGTGCAGAGCAGGCTCCTTCCTGCAAGTTAGGGAGCTCCAGGGGCAGCTAATGTGGGAGAGCCTGCCGGTTCTTGACGCCGAGGGAGCAGAACCGTCCCAGGAACTGCACACAGTCACACGCACACGCATGCATACACACCCACGCACGTGTGCACGCTCATACACATGGACACACTCGTACATTCATACACTCACACACGCATGCACACGCACACGCATGCATGAGTACATGTCACACCCAGGGCATCCAGACCAGGTTGCCGATGTGCCCCGTCCATCTCCTGGCTGCTCTCGTACCTTCCCTGTGCACGAGGCCACTCGTGGGGGAAACGGGGTGACGGGAGTGGGGGTCTCTGTCTGGTGTCCTACAACCCCGTGTGAGTCCATACTCATCTCAAAACAAAACGTTTTCAGTTAAAGCCCCCAAGCCCAGACGAGCCTCTGTCCAGGCTGGATCAGGCAGGGGAAGGCACTGGCCACTCCTCTGTCATAGTAAAGGGAAGGGGAGAGTGACTCCCTTGAAGGCAGCCCCAGGAGACAGAGCACTTTAAAATGAAATAAACTAAAACGTGCCCAGCCCCCAGGGTGCTTCCTGCCATGGTAGCTCACCCACACGGCTCGCCTGTCACTCCGCAGCCTCCAGAACGGTCGCAGAAGTGATAGGGAGGGTGCGTTGGTGTTGCCATAGAGACGTAATCGTTGAGCCTCCGGGGTTCGGGGCACAGACACCCGTGGTGGGAATAACAGGGGCCCTGAGGTCAGTGGCGTTTGAAAGTAGACCTTGAGGTCTCAATTTATCTCTTCCTCTCCGGGAAGGAAGGGCTTCATCCTCTTTGGGGCTGTGGTCAGAGACATACCCTGCAGCCACGGCAACTCCAGGGGCTCATAACCCCCCACTGCCCTTCCCGTCCCGCAGGCCACCTCCTCCAGGAAGCCTTCCAGGAAGTCCTACGTCCTACAGAAGGTCCAGAGGGCGGCATTAGCCCTGGTCTTCCAAAAGTCGAGAACTCTTACCTTCTGTTGGCAGCTGCATAAAAATCAAAACCCAACCGGGAGTAACGGGGCAACTTCCGCAGTGCGGGGGAGGGAAGATGTGTGCGGGGGAAGCGGGCGCCCCTGCCTGCCAGTGGCCTCCACACCCGGGGGGCGGCCTGGTTAGCAATGACAATGGCCTCGGCCACCAATTGGCAAGGGCCTGCCGTGTGCTAGGCCACACCTTCTCGTCTTTAGACCTTACTGTAATTTCTCCCATTTTATGGCTGGGGAAGCCGAGGCTCAGAGAGGTTATGCGACTTGCCCGGGGGCACACAGCGGGGGCGTGGTGGCGTGTGAGCGCTAGCCTGCTCACTTTGCGGCTGCCCACCAGCTCCTCCCCACACGGAGCACGGCCACCAACCCAGGAACCTTGGCACCTCCTCCGGGCCGTCCCCCTGCCATGTCCTGTTGTAATAACAATTGCGGTCACTTTCGAATCAGCTCCCGCCACGGGCCGGGTGCTGTGCCTGGCCGTGTGCCCATACTGTCCTCCCGTCCGCGACCCCGAAAACCAGCTGCCTCCCTCACCGTGCATCCAGGGGAGGCTCAGTGTTGAAGCGACTCGCCCCGGGCTGCCCAGAGCCTCGGAGCGGCACCCGAAACCGTGTGTCGCTCGTCACTGCTTCCCCATGCCACAAACGTGGTGCGCACGCTGTAAATATGCGTGCAGAGTGGACACGTCCCCCGCGGCCCTCCTGACCCCTCCCGCGAGGCCGGGTGCCTCTGCAGCCACGCCCGGGGACAGAGAGGCGCAGTCCCCACCCACCACTATGCCACGTGACATTGCGTGGCCCCTGGCGTGGGCACCTTTGTCACACACACCTTGTGGCCCATGATTTGTAGGGCGCCCCAGACCCCTTTTGGAGGGAGTCTATTTCCTCAGCACCCCCTGGTGAGTAAATAAGTTGTTTCCCATCCACACGCCCCACGTGGGACAGAACGAACCGGAAGGAAGAGCCACGTCGTCGTGGAAACATCTTCGGTTTCCCAGATGCAGCCCTTATTCCCACGGGTGAGCCTGGGAGGTGGCCACCAGCCCTCGCTCAGCCGCTGGGCCCCCAGGGGAACCCCGTGCGCATCCTGACGGCCTGTCTCGTTGCAGGGACGGGCTGCCCTACTGCGAGGCCGACTACCACACCAAGTTCGGCATCCGCTGTGACGGCTGTGAGAAGTACATCACGGGGCACGTGCTGGAGGTGAGTGGGCCGCTGGGCGCCCTCTGGGCCAGGTCCTGCTCCCAGGCCTCTGGGGGTGTCCGATGTTTGTGTGCGTTTGTGCAAGAATTAGCACCCCTGAGTCTTTGCCTCCCCCTTCCTCCCAGTTCTGCCGGGGGACAGCTTCCTCAGCCTTCCAGGACCTGCTCGGTGAGGACCACCTCCTCCAGGAAGCCTTCCCTGGACACTGTCTCTCCTGCACCCTCTATAAGCTGATAGAGTTGGAGAGATGGGGGGTTGAAATCCTGGGTCCAGCCCTCCCATGTCTAGATGGAGGTCTGAGGCCTGGAGGAGTGAAAGTGAGCCCAGGAGGCAGGACCATGTGCCCAAAGGAGGCCCAGAGTGGTCACCTGGCATGCCCAGTCACACAGCAGTCATGGGGTAGGCGGGCTTTCTGGGGGGTGGGAGTTTCATGGCTCTGTCTCTATGAAAAGCACATGTAGCATGCACTTTGGTACAGTTGTTCAGTAAGATAAACGCCATGGGATGACCACACCCCACCCACCGGGTTGTCAGACCCTGTCCATTCCTCTCCCCATTCTTCAGCCCCTCCTTGGCTCTGTGCTGGGGCCTGCCCATGTCCCCGGGAAGGCACAGGTGACAGAGGACCTCAGGGAATGGAGAGGGGGCCCTGACCCTGCTAAGGGACTTGGGAGCCTTTCCCACCAGGTCACAGAGGGGCCTCTGGGTTTGGGAGGGTAGGTTGGGGGATGAGGCTTTCGGGCCCCCACCTGGCGGTGACGCTGACAAAGACTTCTGAGCCAGGGAATGCCTGGGTCATATTGGCATTTTAAAGAGTGTGGGGCTGTTGCCGAGGCTGGAGGCTGGTGCTGGTGGCCAGAGGCTGGAGGCTGGGGACAGTGGGATGCGTGGCGGTGCCCTTCAGATCCCCAAGGATTCCTGCCCTGCCTGCACTCACACCTAGTGCCTGGCACGTGATCGGCGTCCCCGGTGCCGCGGCGGAATTGTACATTGAGCGCTGGGTTGCTTTTCTCGAAATTACACTTGCTGTCCCTCCGAGCAGCAGGGACAGAGTTGCTCCAGGGCCTCAGCACCACCCACTTTCCCTCTTAGGGCTCTTTTGCCCCTCCACCCCAGGAGTGCGAAGGGGAGGGGGGTGTCACACCCACCTCAAGGGCAGGGCCGTCTCTCCCCTCATTCCCAGGGTGGGAACCCCCCGCCAGGCCAGCGCCCAGTGGGAGGGCCCAGGCTCTGCAGAGGGGCCTGAGGGTGGGTGTGACTACACACTCATGGTCTGTGGAGATTGTACAGAGCACAAATCGGAGGCGGGGGAGATCACAGATAATGCGATCATAGGTAGCTGAACTCTTTGGCTGGTTTCCTTCCAGTTTTTTCTGTCTCCATGTAATTCTAGTTGAGACCAAACCGTTGGTACAACATTATATTCTGAGTTTGTCCAGTTTGCATTTCCTAGTTAGCAGGTTCCCCTGTTTTTATTTTTTTGTGTGTTTTGGGTACATTAGGCCTTTTTGTCAAGCAGCTGTATTGGAACATAGCTCGTATAGCTGCAGAGTGTGGGGCCCCCGCCCCCCACGGGGAGTGTAGTCTTTATGAAATCCGTGCCGGTCTGCAGCTGAGAACGTGGGTCCTCACTCGCTCTCGTGACTTCCTTCTGTCCCTTGATGCCGGTCCCTATGATGGTTGAATGGACCCCAGCGCTTTCACTAGCTACTTCCCACATGCTGCCTGCTTACATGGGGCTGGGGTCTTCATGGGGTGGGGTCTTCATGGTTGCCAGCTCCATCTGCGCTTATGGTCACACGACAAAGTTTGTCTGCGGGCGTCTTGTATGTATCGTCTTATGTGTCATAATATTGATACCCACATCCTCTGAATATGTGGACGCAGACTATGACCCTCTTCCAGGACGCCATGGCGCTATAAGTATTAGGGACAGGGACCCGCCTGCCCCACTGCCAATGGTTCAAACCACGTGTCTCTGTTCCCCGTCCAGACCTTCTACTCTCTCCTGGGCTCCCACACACGTGTGCTGGACCATCGGCCACCCCGAGCAGGTGGCAGAACCAGACTTGAAGCCGGGCTCCCCGGGCTCCTGGCTCCTGTTCCTTCCCCACCGTGCAGCCTCTCCCCGGGTGTAGACGCCGGTTTGCGTGTTGTTTTAGCACTGTGCCGCATGTGATGGCCAAAAGTGGGGTGCATCTGAGGCTCAGGTGGGCTGAGCTGTTGTTGCAGGTGTGTGGACCTAGCCTGACCTGCTTCCTGGCACCCTCCGGCATCGGCCCCTGCACCCTGGGGGGCGGGGTGGAGACCTGACCCCAACCTTGCTGCCTGCCCTCAGCAAGCTCTGTGCTGAGCAAGAGAACATTCCAGTACCTCAGGGATGGAACGAGACATGGTCTGTGAAGTGTCCCCCAGCTCAGTGCTGGCCCCGTGGTAAACACTGGGGGTTAGGGGCTTCCTTATTGTCACTAGGTAATCAGCGGGCCTCCCCTGGATGGGTGACCCCACGTGCACTGTGTGTCCTTGATATTTAATGCTGGGCCAAATATAGAATGTGGGGGTTCGGTGCCTGCAAACGGAGCACCTCCAGTGCACTCCGGTTTATCATCAGGAAGGGACCGTCTTAGTTACGAAGAACAGGAGAAAAACAGGTCTGGATTTTCCTCCTTGTCAGTGGTGGGGGATAAAGGCCTCCCAGGGAAGATTAATGCTTTTGTTTTCGCAAGTTCCCTGGCGTGGCTGAGTCGGCGGCGGGCTCTGCAAAGCTCTGAGCATCCTCCTTTGCCAGGCGGCAGCTGCAGGCGGGCAGAGACGAGCCCGATTCCGGAGGCAGGGAGCCGCCGCCCCCCCCTTGCCACCACCTGAACTTGGCCCCGGGCGTGCCGGCGCCCCGCTGGGCGGGCAGTGGGCTCTCAGGGGCAGTAGGTGGCAGGATCTGAAAAAGAAGGAACAGGATCCAGACCTCTGGCTGAAGGCTGAGCGTGCCCGTCCTCACAGTCACATTGCCCGTTGCAGCCGACCTGCCTGGGGAGCAGGCACTGGAGAGGGGCTGTGGGGGCTGGCCGATCGGACTGGGCTCTGTTGCGAGGACCCCGTGCAGGTAGGAGGCCTCTCCAGGCGCTTCGGAGGGCTGATGGGGAGGCTGCAGGAGCCATGCGGGGTTGCAGGTGGGTGGGCTTGCAGGGAGCTGGGACAGATCGGCCAGGTGAGACTCCCTGGGGCACCTGTCACCCCCCCCCCGCTTTGTCCCCACCAGATGCCTGTCCCACTCCGAGCTTTCCTGTCCTCAGAGCCCGAGCAGGAGAGCAGCCCAGGCCCTCTTCCCCAACAGCGGGAGCCAGCAATCTGTGCTGCGTCTGTGTGCGGCGGGCACAGTGCCATCTTGATGCCGGGCTACAGCAGCGCCTGCACGTCCCCCTGTGAATTGTGCATCCTGGGGCGACGGTGGGGCCTTTCCTCCCCCTTCCTTAGTTACTCCTAAATATGTAGCATCGTCTTCCCGGTGTCTTCCCCGATCCTGCGTGTCTCGGGGTGTCTGTCTCGGGGAGGCTGCTCCATGCTGGGGAGCAGGTGAAGGAGCCTCATGGGTCTGGGGGGGACGTGGGAGGGGCTGTCTGCCCCCACCCTATTGCAGAGATGGACGGAAGGCTGGGGGTGTGGGGAGGGCTGGGGTGTGGGGGCTGAGGTGGGGGGCCTGGGGCGGTCCTCTGCATGGCTGGAATCCCCCACAGAGAGAGCTAAGAGGTGGCTACGGGACTGTCTGCCCGGGACAGCGGTGTAACCAGACCAACTAGACCCAGAGTTCCATAAGGGGGGGCTGAGTGAGGGGGGCGAGGGGAGTCCTGGCTCAGTCCTCGCCCCCGCCCCACCCCTGCCTTGTTCTCTGCTGGCTGGAGTGCTTCCCTGCACAGGTGGGAGTTGCGGGGGCAGGGATGGGCCCTGCCCTCCTTAACCCTTGCGGTGCTGGTGCTGCTGTCTGAGCCCCACCTGCATGGTGCAGTCCGCCTGTCTCCATGGTAACGAGAAGCCCAGGGTCCCTCTGGGACCACTAATTAATTCCTCCTTCCCTCTCTCCCTCCCCCTACCCGCCTTCCCTTCTCTCTTCCCTAACCCACCACTCACCTACAGACCCTCCGAACACTCCCTGTGTCCCCTGTCCCAGGCTGGTGGCGGCTGGGCTGCCAGCCTGCCCTGCACCCCCCCCCCACCGCCCAGGAGCCCTGGTGGGAGGGGGGCCTCACAGGCAGCTCCCGCCCTGGGTCAGGCAGCCCCTAAACATTTCTCCATTTCAAATAAACCATCCCCTGGGGCTACAGGACATCCGTTACTTGCTTTCCCCGTCTTCCTTTGGCATGCTCCATTTTACCCTCCTAAGCAGGTATGACTTTTATCAATGGGAGAAAATATGTTCCAAAGAAATAAAACCATTTCCTCAGGACGGAAACCAAGTCAGCTTCCCAAGGCCCCACTTCTCCCTCTCTTTTTGTAATTTGATGAATGTGTTTACTTAAAAAAACATTCAGAAGCAATACCTGTTTATCATAAAATAAACGGAAAAATCATCCATAATAAACACCACCACCCAGACTAACTACTGTTAGCACTTAGAAATCAGAGACCCCGAGCCGAGAGGGAACACGTGGGGTCAGCGATGGGGGGACAGTGACAGGGGTGAGGTCAGGGGCTCTGGGGAGGGGGCTGCCGATCGCACAGGGCTTCGCCCGCAGGGCCCTGCATGGTGAGGAGCTGGGCTCTTCTCCCGGGGGGACGTAGCTCCTGGGGGGTCGTAGGTCACGGAGCCGGTCCGGGAAGTCTGCGCGGCTGCCAGACACTCCGCTGAAGGCTTTCATTAGCTTCACGGTACATTTCATCATCTCGGCGCATGCTGGTGATGAGGTCTTTTCGACCTGGAGTCCATTCTGGCCGCTCAGCAAGGACACTGGAGCTGTGCCTCAGGCCGGTGGAGGCCCGGGAGTGGCATGGGCGGCCCTCCGCAGCCTGGCGTTCAGGGGAGCACGCAGAGGGCCACAGGGGCGCAGCCTGTTGTCCAGGGAGCAGAAGGGGCCAGGGGTGAGGGGACGCCTGCCTCCCATGTGCGGGGCCTATCCCTCTGTGCTGCCCACGGCCGGGTGCGGGGCGGGAGCTTCTGGAGCCCAGAGACACTGCCCGAGTCCCCGGGGCTGGCCGCGCCCTGCGTGTCGGTGGTGGGACGTGCTCCAGTCCCCCGTGCTGACTTGGTCCTGAGTAAGGAGCTGCGCTTGTTCTAGGCCCCTGGAGCCCACCTTCCTGCGTTCCTCACGAGCCTTGTTCTGTCTTATTCAAGATGACAGCCACTTGCCGGAGGCACACACGTCACTTTAAAACCACGCACTGCAGAAGCTCATGAGCTTTTAATATTCTTCAGAAATCCGAGCCATCTTGAGACCCACCTGGCGCAGGGCTGGGCCATCTGCCCGGCTGGGGGCTGGGTGGTTGCACAGACCACACCCCAGGTGCTGACGCTCCCGGCCCGTAGTGCCCGGGAATGGGGAGGAGAGGCTCTGAAAGGGCAGGGGCTGCAGCAGCCTCAGGATGACGTGGAACATCCGGTCACCGTGGCCACCGGGGGAGAGGACAGGAGATACCGTGGGGCCCGATACAAGGAGCGAGGGCGCTTTGACTTTGGACTCTATGGCGGGTCTTAGTCCACCGGAGCTGCTGCAGCCATTCTGGGCCCTGGGTGCTGAAACCCCAGGCAGCGTTCCTGTCCGTGCTGGGGGCAGCAAGTCTGCCGTCCTTCGGTTCCTGGGGAGGGCCCGCTGCCCGCACTGCAGACGGCCACCTTCTCCCCGTGCCCTCACATGGTGGAGACAGAACTCTGGTGTCCTGTCTTACAGGACACCGACGTCCTCATAGGACATCTCGGGGCCGCACGTGTCAGGACTCCAGTCCTTTCTAAGGCTGAAGGATATTCCACTGTGTGGCTGGACCACAGTTTGTTTACCTGCTTGCCCCCCCGGGGCCATTTGGGGCCGTTTGCACCCTGGAGCCGCTGTGAAAATGGCTGCCGTGGACACTCGCGTCCAAGTTGTGCAGACCTGTGTTTTTGCTGTGCTCTCGCCTCCATTCTGTTCCAACCCAGGAGTGGAACCACCGGGTCCAGTGGTAACTCTGCGTCTCTTTCTGAGGCACCAGCAGCCACACGCACATTCCCCCCAGCAGGCGCACAGGGGCCCCGCTCTCCCCACATCCTCGCCGACACGCACTGTCCCTTGGGTCTCACGTCGATTACGGCCACCCTAACGGGCATGGAGTGGCGTCTCGTGGCAGTTTGAACTTACCCTTCCTCCGTGACGGTGACATCCAGCATCTGGCATGTGCTCCTCGGCCACTTGTGTGTCTTCTTTGGAAAAATGTCTATTCGAGTTCTTTGCCCACTTTCTAAGTGGACTGTTTGTCTCTCTGTCATTGAGCTGTAAGAATTCTTTATATGTTCCAGATGTTAAGCCGGGTCCTCCCATTCCACAGACCGTCTTTCCACTTTCTCGACCATGTCCTCAGATGCACGATAGTTTGATATTTGTGAGAAAAAACATACCTGTTTTTGTTATTGCTATTCTTGCTTTTGGTGTCCAATCCAAGAAGGTACTGCCAAACCCGGGGCAAAGATGCACCCCTCTTTTCTCCTAAGAGATTTGTAGTTTTAGCTCTTAATTTCAGTCATCAATCCACCTTGTGGGTCTTGCTGACGTGTCACACACACAGAATCCTACACGAATCCTACAGCTTGATCGGTGTCCATAAACCGGACACATCTGTGTAACAAGCACCCCGATCAAGAAGGAGAACGTGCCCAGCCCCCGGGAACCCCAGGGCGGCCGCCTCCCTGACTCTAATAAAGGAGACTTCATCGGCCTGGTTCTGCACTTCGTGTGAATGTAATCCGTGCTCTCCAGTGTCTGCCTCTTTCCTCCCTCCTGGGTGTCTCAGGGTTTCCCTGTGGACTGTCCAGGGCAGGGACTGGGGAGCAGGTGACGCTGGGGTCAGCACCCGAGAGCTGGGACCGCCAGGCTGGGGGCTGGGAGGCCACAAAGGGCCACGCTCCTGGGCTCCAGTCCTGCTCCACCAGCTCTGTGCTGTGTGACCTTTCTCAGCTCCCTCCACCGTTCTGTGCACCATGTGGAAAATGAGGATAATAATGTAGCTCATAGGGCTTCTGGAGAGTGAAGACAAGGTAGCGTGTGAAAGGGCCTCGGCTCGAGCTATGGAAACAGTGGTGGAGTTGCTGTTATTTTGGGGGGTTGGGGACGTTTGCCAGGTCTGGGTGGGAGTGCGTCCCCGAAGGCCGAAGACTGTGTATGCAGGGCCAGCCCCTCACAGCGGCCCGGGGCTGCCTCTCCGCTCTGTGTTAATTCTCATCCGTGCGGTTGGGGTTTCAAGCCTGTCGTCTTAGAAACCGTCCCCACGGTTTTCTCTCTCCTCCTACTCAGGTGTAGATGCCCTGTGTAGACACCAGGGTCTGTCTCCTTCAGTGGGTGTTGCAGAACTCCTGCTGTTTGAGATCATGGGGGTTGTCCCCCACCAGTGGGAAGGGGGCCTGGGTGACGCGGGCACGAGGACGGGTCGGAGGTCACAATGTTTAAAATCACCGAAATGACCGCTTCGCCCTCATTCTGCCTGGGCCCGCGCTGCCCTGTGACCCTCTACTCGGAGAGGACCCGCCAACTAGCGGTTCCTGAAGTGGCCCTGGGTAGGCGTGGCCCCCGAGGGGCTCCTTGTCTAGTGGGGAAGAAGAAACCAGCAGGAGCCCAGACCAGGGATGTGTGCGGGGGAGGCTTTCAGGAGGAGGCAGCATTTGAGCTGCGATAAAGAACAGGGAGGGCCCGGGCAGGTGGAGCGGGGGAAGGTGCTCCCAGCGGAGGGATCGGGAGGAGGCTCCAGAGCAGGCGGGAGGACGATGGATGCAGCAGCCCCGCACTCCCCGGGAAGAATCCCTTCGCCCGGATGCATCGGTGGGCCGTGCCACGGGGCACATCACGCGGGAGAGGAGCGTGTTCGGGATCCCTCCTCCCTGCCACAGGGGTCACCTTGGGGCAGGGGTTCTCCGACGGCTCGGTGGTGAGGGAGGAGAGTGAGATGCCGGTGTGCATTTGAGCCCCTCACGTGCTCATCCGCGGAAGTGCTATTACTAACTCACATTCAGGAAGCGGTCATCGGACCTTCCCACGTCCGGGAAGACTGAAACATGGCGTTAGGACCACGGCTGCCAGCCGGCTGCTGCCCGCCTTACCCCAACGCTAACGATATTACCACGGAGGGGTGCCGAGTACGATAGTTTGGGGCGATTCTTCTGTGCCGTCCAGAACTACGCCACGGCAGCCAATGTGATTAGTTGACGTTATGTCTGTATTAATCTTTGCATTTAACTTCATGGATGCTAAGGATTATAAAAACAGTAAATGCTAATTGAGAAATTTGAGCAATAGGGAGATGCGTAAGACAGCCCACACCTCCGGTGCCTCCACCTGGAGAGTCACATTAGCTTCGGCCTCCCCTCTGCCCTCTCCCACTGCGCCCCCCAACTCCGGTACAGAGACGGACAGGACCCGGCCCCCCTGCCCCATGAGGGAGGCAGATCCATCAACCACCGGGCCGGAGGAGCTGGGTGACACCCCTGCTCGCCTGGAGGTCGGGTGGTGCAGCTGGTCTCTGCTCCCAGATGTGGCCCCTGGCGCGCGTGGCCCCAGTGCACGTGGCCTGCTTCCATACCCAGTGCCCTGGACAGCCCGGGAGCACCCAGTGGACCCAGGCTCTCTCGGGTGCCGTCCTGAAACCCTGACGGATATGGGACATAGCACACACTCAGCATCCTCTGAGGACCCCTCATGTGGGCACACTGTCACCCCAGCCAAGTGTGGCTGCTTCTGTGGCCCCTTTAGCTTCGGTAGAAACACCTCTGTCTCGTTGTCTTTACAGGCAGGAGAAAAACACTACCACCCACTGTGTGCGCTCTGCGTCCGGTGCGGCCGGATGTTTGAGGAAGGCGAGGAGATGTATCTTCAAGGTAAGGACAAAACCGCGTTGCCCCGTCCCCTAGGGCAAGACAGGAACATGCCCTGGGCCCGTGCCCCGTGCTGGGTGGGAACTGGTGTCACCTCTCTAGCTGGGAAGCCCCCCACCCAGCCCAGTGGCAACGTGTGGGAGGCAGAGAAATGGGACATGGTGACGGCCCGGGGCTGCTCGGCCCCTCCCCAAGACGATGGGTTGGGTCTGGAGACCCCATCTCTGCAGCCACTGTTTCTATTCAATGATCCGTCTGTGTCCAGCGACCCCGGAGGCAGGTCGAGCGGGGCTGGACGGATGGGAGAGCCACACACAGGCTGTTTCATGACCTCATGGGGCGGTCGTCTTGGGGCTGTGTGTCACACAGGCCTGCCTTTCTGAGCCCAGCCTCGTGGGGTGACGTCGCTAGGCTGGCCTCGTCCCCGGTGTCCCCTCTTGTTCCTTGAGTCTCTGCTTGAGAGCCCATGAAAGGGGTCCTTTGCGCCCCTCCCACTGCTGCTGGGACGTCTGGGTGGGAGGGGGCCCCCTCCAGCATCGCCCCCACTGTAAATAGTGCTTTCAGGCCTTTCTGATGCCCAGCACAATGGGCTGGGACCGCAGCATGGGGACAGGAGCTCACCATCAAGAGGGACCCAGTCTCAGGGAATAAAGGCGCTCTTCATGGCTCTGGGCTGTGGCAGGCACCCCGTTTCTAAAGCGAGTCCTGCCATGACTTTCTCTGGGATATGGAAGCCAGTCCCATCCCCTCTCCCAGCCTCAAATTTCCCAGTCGGTGTGACAAGGGGTGGACCCGGGTTGGAGCACCGGCCAGGGCCTCTTTGGGGGGGGGGGTCTGGCCCCCGCCCAGCCTGGACACCCTGAGACCCTCTGCCTGGTCCACCTGGATGTTGGGGCTCCAGGAAGGTGCTGACAGGTGAATCCCGTGCAGTCGAAGCTCTGAAAAGCAGGGGTCCCAGCGAGCCTCTCAGCCTTCGAGGAGGACGGGGCAGCTCACCCCCTCCCTGCTACCACCAGCGCCATGTACCATGGGGCACACCTTTCCAGTAAATGCAGGGGAGGAGCTGTTGATGCTCAGTAATGATCAGGGAGACCCAGATGAAAAGAATAGTTAGATACTCCTTTCCCCCACTGGGTTGACAAGGACTGAAAGGAAGGTCGCGTCCCCATTGTGAGGAATCAAGGAAACGGGCCTCTTACCTGGCTGGTGTGGCAAAAACCGGGAAATCGTCAGAATGCTTCAAGAGCCTTAATGTCCACACGACTCCACTTCTAGGAAGTCCTTAAGTGAATGGCAGGGGTGTGCTGGAACTGGCGTGCCATGGAAGCCCCCCCAACAACGTGACTTTAGAAATAAAACACTGCAACCAGCGGGCGAGGGACGGAAAAATCCTCCTCTCTCCATGTGGGATGTTGCACGGCCCTCGTGGTTATGCTTCTGATATTTAATTACGTGGGGAAACGTTCTAGACACTTTAAACAAAAATCGTAGGACGTAAGACTATGTACAACATTATCCGCATTCTCTGAAAAACACACGGGAACGCTAAAAAGCTGCCCGAGCAGAGTGGCTCAGAGGTTATAGGCGGTTTTAATTTTCTTATTTATACTTTGTTGGGTGTCTTTAATTTTTAATAAGGAATATCAGTGACTTACCTATTACTTTGGTAATCATAGTTGTCAAAAATGAATGTTTTACACACGCACACGCACACACACACACACACACACACACACCCTCAATCGTGGTCTCCCCAGGAGCTCCAGGCTGATGCAGACGCTTTGCCAGAGCGAGGCAGTAATAACCTGCCCTCCTGGCCATTAGTTCATGTGACCTGGAAGCCTTTGCAAGCCAGAAATAGGACGTCGCTCTTTCCTTCACACACACTTTTAAGTGCCTCTCATGCGCCAGGCCCTGTGTGGCTTGTTGGGCGGCGGGGAGGGGCACGGAACAGACACAGCCCCCTCCCTGATGGGGTATGAACCTAGACACAGAGCTGCGGCGGCCAAGGGGGCGAGGGGGCCAGGCTGAGATCCAGGGAGGCCCCGGAGGGAGAGCAGGTGCTCCGGGCCCTGAAAGATGGGGCGCAGGGAGGGCTGACACGCGCCAAACCCACCCGCACTGGACATACGGCAGTAATGCAGCGAACGCCCTAGGCTACAGTTCACCAGGCACCGTTCCGGTGTGTTATTACCCCAGATTAACCTCATCGGATTCTCCCACTGGCCTGATGAGCGAGGAACGTTATCAGCCCTGTTTGAAGACGGGGAGAATCTGACACCTGGAGAGCCTGAGTTCGAATGAGGAAAGGGCGGGGCCCGTGGGGCCCGTGGGGCCCATGGTGCTCTTGTTACCTTGATGGTGCTGGATGTTGGTGTGGGTGGTGGGGCCACACTGGCTGCTGAAGAAACTGAGGTAGGATCGGTCTCAGGACCCAGGGAGTCAGTGAGAGAGTCAGGCTCACCCTGCTCTTCACCCCACACCCCGGCTCCCACCTGAGGTTCCCCCTCCTGCCTCCCGGCCGAGAGCTCTTGCCCCCCAGCCTCATTCCCATTCCCGAGGCTGGTTCCCACCCCAGCTCTGGCCCCAGCCCCAGCCGTGCCCGTGGTTGGGCCGGGCTGCTACCCCCGCACCCATGGGCAGCCCGTCCTCTCTCCCCCGCCGCTGAACAAGAAGCCACCTGACACCCCTCTTCCGAGAAGCCTCCTCTGGGCACCCCGGGTGTCCCCAGTGCTCACAGTGGTGCGCTTCCCGTTCATTGTATACCCCCGGCCCCCCAAACTGGGCCATGAGCCCCTGGGGCCGGGCAGCCATCTGCTTGCCCCAGGCCCAGCACCCCCTCCAGCAGAGCGTCCGCGCGTGGACTACCAGCTCCCCGCTTCTGACTCCCTGCGCAGCGTCTGCACTGTGGGAAGTAACACTGAGCCCTCCCTCTTGGGGATCTGTCCGCAGGTTCCTCCATCTGGCACCCGGCGTGCCGACAAGCAGCCAGAACTGAAGACAAAAACAAGGTTGGTGGAATTTACTGCTTGCTCTGGTGTGTTCTTCGGCGCCCATGTGCCGTCACCTGCGTCTGATGGCTCGCTGGCTGGTCACACCAGGCCACGGGCCAGGTGTCATGAGGCCTGGGGGTGCTGAGGATGGTGCGAGGTGGGGCGGGGCATCTCGGGGCCTCCTGTCCTGGCCCGCAGGCCTCTCCATGGGTCCAGAGGGCATGAGGGCTGCAAAAGTTTGGGGACAGCTATGACATGAGCAGGTCTCCAAATAGTCCCCAGACCGTCCACACTTGGGACACCAACTGCAAGGTTGAGGGGCCCCAAATTGTGATCAGTCTCAGTCATTCATGGGAAGGACTCACAGACTCCCTGAAAACTCTGATAGTCACGGTTGGGGTTTATTACAGGAGAGGATACATGTGGAATGAGCCGAAGACAGAGGCACGTGGCGCAGGGCCTGGGAGGGGGGCAGACACAGAGCTGCTCCTCTGCCCTGGAGACTGGACGGGGGACCTGCCAGCCTGTGTAGGACCGCATGCCCGGAGTATTGCCCAGCAGGGGAGCTCTGTGTCCAGAGATCTTACTGGGGCTCCATTGACTGACTGACTGACTGACTGACTGATTGACATAGTGATTTCACTAGGTCCAGGTGGCATGACCCTAGACCACCCCAGATCACACGGTTGGTCTCTCCAGTGTGTCCGGGTCCCATCCTAAGACTGTTGGGTGTGGTTCACCCCCTCCCTGAACGGACACTCTGACAGTGGACACAGATCACCTTCCAGGGTCAAGGGTGCAGGCCGGACCTCTCTCTGGGCGAGGCCAAATTCTCTACCGCTCAGAGGCCCAGCTGGGCGCCAGGCACAGGTGAGGAAGGAGGTGGGCACGGACCTTGTTCTCTCGGGACTGACGTTCCAGGGAGAGACAGAAATTGACCCTTACACAAGCAAATTTGCAGCAAAGGCTGTTGGTGGGGGACCGAGGACGCCAGTGGACGGGAGGAGGGGAGGCCGGACGCACGGTCAGGAAAGGCCTCCGGAGGAAATGGGGTCAGTCTGCAGGCTGAGACTTGGCGGTCCTGGAGACAGGGCCCCGGGCAGGGCGGACAGACCCCTCACCCTTAGCTCTACAGCGTGGACACAGCCCTATCAGCAAGCCCAAGCTGGTCCCATCCCCAGAACTTGCAGGTTTGGGGAATTTCTCGTGGGGCTGGAGGGAGACCCCACAGACTTGGGCCTCTGAGCTTCACAGGGGTGTTGGCTGGTGGAGGAGACACTCCCCACACCGGCCCCCGCAGGTGGGTGGGCCCCAACCCAGTGCGGCAAATTCTCGATAGGCCTGCGCTGAAGGCAGCCAGCAGAGGGACAATCCCCCATTTCCCTTAGAAATGGCTTCCGGTGGGTTTGGAAGCCCCCGCTTCCCACGCATCTCTCACGGCTCACCCTCAGTCATTCAGCACAACTTCGCCAAGCCTCTGGCTGTGCCAGGCCCTGCTCTTGGCCCAGGACACCGAGGTTGATGGAGTCCTGCCCCCACATGCTCTGGGCATGCGGGGGCACACGTGCACATCATGTCTGATGGCCACGGGGACCCGAGCACAGGGGGGCCCTGGGCCGGGATAGGAGGGCTCCGTGGAGAAGAGGCACCTCCTCTGTGTCCCCCAGGCCTCCCCTCACCCGCGACAGCCTCACGCTGTTGCTCAACCCCTTTCTGTGGACGCCAGGCTGGGCCCGAAGGTGGGGACTGCGCCCTGGGCTCCTCTCTAGGGCCGGCCCTGCCCTTCATCTGTGACCTTGTTTCTCAAGTGGTGCCGGTTGCTTTGCTCAGAGTCCTCAAGTGTCTACAAAGGCCTCTGGTTTAATCCAGTTCAGAGGGTCCCCTTTGACGCCCGCGGAGAGGAGGCGCGCTCGGCCTGGAGAGCCCCCGTGTTAGCCCTGGTGGACACAGACCGCCAGCTGGATGCTGCTCAAGCCGCGGGCCTGGGGGTGCAGACAGGGAGGGGCCCTGAGGGTTAGAGGCCCAGGGGTCCAGCCCCCGGCATACAGGTAGTGGCAGGAGCTGCAGTGCAGGGGCAAGGCACCCTAGGGCAGGTCTGTGGCCCCTGCACCCTGGGTTAGGCCACACCTGTGTCTGCTCCTCCGTCACCCGAGTGTCCTCGCAGAGCGTGCAGAAGGAAGCAAGGGGCACAGGAAGCCCCACAGCCTGGGAATGGACCTCGGGGGGATCCAGTGGCCAGGCCCACTGCTCCCCAGGCACACAGATGATGCCTGCCACTAGTTTGGCTGAATTCGCAGAACTGTAGCCCAAATTCTAGAACACTGGGACTGGGGCCGGGAGCGCCTGCCCCGCCGTCCCCCTGCCCTGCTCCTCCATCTCTGGGACCACTGTTGCCGCCACTTGCCTGGGCCACGGGGCCCCCCACTGCCAGGGGGCCCAGGGCGCTCACACTGAGCATGTGCAGGATGAGCCCCGTCCCAGGCCCAGCACTGGGCGGGGGGAGCTGTGTGAACGTGAGGTTGGGGGGCAGATCCATGTGACAGCCAACCTCCCAGCTCCAGGGACGCAGAGCGTGGAGACTACGGGAGGAAGCTGTTGATTGTATTTGTCCCTGGGGCTGCTGTGACGAATGACCACACATTTAGTGGCTTAAAGAACCACAGACATCTCCCTTCCTTCTGGAGGCCAGAAGTCGAGGATGGGGGCACAGGGCTGTGCTCGCTCTGGAGGCTCCAGGGAGAGCCTTGTCCCCCTCCGTTCCTGGGTCCGGAGGCCGCGCGGTCTGCTCCTGAGCCCGCCTCTGTCACCACCTGTGCCCTGACCCCCTCCCCCGTGCCCTCCTCACCTGAGATCCCAGGGAGTCCACCCACGGCACCGGGATTGGCCTACCACCCCAGGCTCCTTAGTCGCATCAGGCTGGGAGTCCCTGTGGTCGCACGTGGTAATACGTTCGCAGGCGTGGGCATGCTCGTGTGCTCATGGAGGGCAGGAAGGGCCCAGTTGGTCATGTACACGACTCGGGTCACGGTAAGTGGCAGGGGCGCCCTGGTCTCCCGTGGCTGACACAGCTCCCGATCCCCTCTGTAACCGCCCCTGGGCTACTCCAGGCCTCAGAGATGAGCCAGGCAGCATCCCTCACCTAGAAGTGGCCGCAGGGCCCTGACCTTTGTCGGTGGACCCCTCCCCGAATCCCAACCCGAAGGCCTGCCAGAGGGACCTGGAGGGAGCCCACGTGCTGAGAAGCCTCCAGACCCGTCTCCTGAGAGTGACCGGGTGAGAAAGGGGGAGTCAGCCCGCGGCCGGCCCACTCAAGGACAGGTCGGGAGGGCCAGCCCTGCCCCTGGATTCTGGAGCCGGCCGTGGAGCTGGCCTCGGGGCCTGCAGGGAGCCCAGGTCCGGCCAGGCCTGGCAGCAGCAGGCCCCTGTGCTCTCAGCCCAGAGGTCAGCCCGCCATGACCGCGGCCACTGGCCCAGAGGTAGGGAGGTCGTCTGAATGCCGGACAGGGAAGGAGGAAAGGGTCATTGCCCAGCCAGGCCTGGCTTCCTGGGCTGTGTCTCTGCAGACGCCCCGCGAACGTCTGGTGCCAAGGCCGTCCCTTGAGAAGAGTTCTCTCCTTGGTGCCGTGCCCGAGGCTGGCGCGCACAGGGCCTGCCCTCTGTGTCCTGGGACAGGATCCAGGCCCCGGTCATGCCTGCTTGTCCCGCATTTCACCCTCCCTCCCTCCTTCCGGCCCCTCAGAGCCTCCTCTGTCTCAGAGAAGTGAGAACAGACCCGGGGCGGGGCTGGCACACGGGTCCCCTTATAGATAGTTCTCCTGGCCAGACTGGCTGATCCTGGCCTGCAAGACAGGACAACAGAGCTGTACTTTCCTGTACTGTTCATTTCGTGCAAGCCGGTTAAGGAGCATGAAGCAGCCAGCTCCGGGTCAGCCCCTGGTCCGCTCGCCGAGGCCGGCCCCTGAGAAACAGCAGAGGTGGTGCGGGCATCACTAACTCTCTCTGAAAGTGGCCCCCAGGTGGAGCTGGATCTACTGCTACCTGGTAATCCAGACAATAGCTAACTCACCATTAATTGACCAGTAACCAGTCATTTAACAAGTGCCCCTCCTTGCTAGGCTCTGGGACCCATTGGACCAGGTCGGTCCGTGCCTCCGAGTTCCTCTCCAGCAGGCGAGGCCAGTGCTGGGATCCCCCAGGACAGACTAGGAGAGGGAGGGCCCTCTGTCCTCCCTGACTGCATCCCCCGGGGGCACGGCCACTCCCCAGGACAAGGATGGCTCCTGGGTGTCCGCTGAGGGTGCGGACCTGGTGCATCCTTGGTCTTTGGGTCATGTGATCATTCCACGCACGGCTAGCCACTGAGCTCCTGCTGAGCACCTTCTGGCTAGCAGAGATGCCTGAGACGCAGAGATGCCTGAGACGCAGAGATGCCTGAGACGGGCGACCTGGTCCTCACGGGTCACATACAAGTCACACTGACACGGTTCAAGGGGTCCAACACCCACTCCTCTCCATTTAATGCTAGCTGCCCTAGTCGCTGTTACAGGACAGTGTCTGTCTGGGCCAGGCTGGGGATGGTGCTGGGGCTGGGCGAGCAGCCCGGCCCCGTCTGTCTCTGCGGGTGTGAACAAGCCCCTGAGAACACAACTGGGTATTGATTAATTGTGAGGCTCCTTTGGGCGTTTGGAGTCCAGACAGAAAGTGAGAGGAAGCCGGGTCTCTGGGCCCTGGAGGAAGCTCCCGGGACTCAGCTCCCTCCCGTCTGGGGACAGGGCACAGAGGGAGGGGCTGCCCGCTGGGGACAGCTTACAGGGGCTGGAGCACAGCCAGGCCCCGCAGGCACTGAGGCAGCCCAAGCGCCCTGGTCATGGTGGTAGCGCCCCTGGGCCGGGAGGTGCTCCTCGGGCACGGGGCAGTCCTTGGGTCACGCTGCTTAGGCACCCCTTCCTTTAAAACACCGGAGTCAGTCTGCTTTACAGACTGTCCTGAGCCCAAGCTGAGCTGAAGTAACAGCAAAGATGATTTGCTGGCACCGGGCCCCCAGCATGTCATAGCTCTAGTCGCATCCTCAGAAAGGGAAAGTGCCTTTTAGGGAGGTTTTTCCCTTTTATAGAGAAGGAAGCAGAGACTGAAAGGGTTTTTTCCAAATGTATAAAATGTGTACGGACCTCATTTGGGCCCGGCAAGATGGGCCACCTGCACACAGGGCCAGGGAGAGACACACACCCGTTAGCTGTCTCAGGATCTTCTCTGCAAACAGTATGGGATGCTGTGTCTGACCTGGGGGAGGCCGATGACTCAAGACTGCACAGTGGGGTCAGGCTGTGTCCCACTGGCCCTCGGAAGCCCTGGGTCAGTGCCCCGTTTAGCCCTGGGGCACAGCCAGGGCCCTGGGAGGCAGGGCAGGCCCCGAGGGGAGTGGGCGGCCCCATGCCTGGTCCTGGAGGAAGCTGGCCGTCAATGGGAGCATGGGAGGCCCCCACGTGACAGACCAGCACTGATGCGTGGGCGAGTGAGGAGGTGACCCCGAGCATCGCACCCTCTCCGTCTACTCTTTCCTCCCCAGATGCACAACCAGGGCTGCAATCAAGTTCCCCAGGCCTTAGAGGCCTCCCATCTGCTCCTGATGTTGTCCTGTCCTCGCTGCTGTCCTGCTGAGTGAAGGAGGAGCTGGGGGTCCTCTAGCTGGGAGGGGAGGGCTCCACAGCCCGTGATAGTGTCCTGGGCCCACTGCATAACATGCTGCAGACTGGTCGCTCAACTAGTAGAAATGTATCCTCTCCCAGTCCCGGAGGCTGAGGGTCCTGGCTCAGTGTGCGGGCAGGGTTGGTTCCTTCCGAGGCCTCTCCATGGCATGTAGACAGCTGCCCTCTCCCTGTGTCCTCACGCGGTCGTCCCTCTGTGCGTGTCTGTGTCCTGATCCCCTTTTCTTCTAAGGACCCCCGTCAGCTTGGATCAGAACCCACCCTAGTGATCTCATCTTCCCTTAATTACGTCTTTAAATGTCCTCTCTCCAAACAGGGTCACATTCTGGGGTGCTAGGGGTGAGGGCTTCAACATATGAGTTTCAGGAGACATAATTCAGCCTGTGACGTGGCCCTTCCCAGGCTGCTGACACCCCTGCAGTGGGCGTGGGCCACCGAGAGGAGGCAGCCAGGGGGAGCTGTCCGCGGGGTGGGGAGGCAGGTCCGCGTCCTTGGCTGGGGAGGCATGGGAAAGCCAGGCAGTGGGTGGTCCAGGCAGGGGTGGAGGCTGGATCAGGCGGTGTGGGCACCCGCCAGGTCACGCCCTACAGGTGGGGAGAGACACAGGCATAGAGAGTGGGTTGGGAGCTGGAGAAGGAGGGTGTCCATGCAGGGATGGGCGACCCCGATGCAGGGGACAGAGGAGGGGCCAGGGAAACCATCCCCTGGGGCGAAGCAGGAGATGTGATAGGGGAAGGAGGAAGGATGGGGTGGACGTTCGAGGAGCAGGTCACAGATGTGGTGGCCGCGGAGTCCGACAGCGGAGGACCGGGCTGCTAGAATGAGCAATCACCCCCACCCCCATAACCTAGGCGGAAAATAACACCTCTGAGCAGCAACATTCTGGGTAAAAGGATGGCCTTTGCTACCAGAGCCCGCAGAACCACTTGAAAATGCATCACTTGCTCTTGTCCTCGGGAACACAGATAATTTCCGTGCGTGCAAGCCGGGTGATCATCGGAGCGTTTCCAGCCGTGCAGAGAGCTGGCTGCCATGCTTGCAGCCCGCGTCACCTGCTGTGTCTGTCTGATTATAGCTTTCCAGTGGCTCATTCAAGCCTGTGTGTTTATTTTAAGAATTCTTTCAACCTGCCCAAAAAAAAAAAGTCTCATAACTGGCATTTCTGTTGGAGTGTGACCTGTGATAATTGCATCTGGAAGGTTCCAGCATCGACATATTCTGCTTTCATTCTCCTCCTGTCTCCTTATCCAGGAAACCAGAAGCTCTTCCGAGAGCATCATTTCTGTACCTGCTTCCAGCACCTCGGGGTCTCCAAGCCGCGTGATCTATGTGAGTTGGAGAGTGGGGAAGCTGGTGGTGCTTCGATCCGGGCCTGGGTCATTGCTGGGGTGCCCTTGGGGGCTGGGGTGTCCTCAGGCGTCAGGGTGTGGGGCCGGCCCTCTCACCCCTGCCACGGGGCACAGGCCGGTGCAGACTTTTGGAGGTTAACTGGGAGCCTTCGGTGAGGACTGTCATACCACCCGGGGACTGCCTGGTTACACAGCCATGGTGCCCAAAGAGCTGTGCTCACAACTGTTGTCCACAGGGCAGTCAAATCAGTATTGCATCCCCGCGCCACAGCTAAGACTTGTCTGAGTACCTGATACTCAGGCTCACGTAGGACTGGGCAGGCGCTGTCAGAAGTGGTGCAGATCTGCACCTGTTACCCTGGGAAGTGTGTCCAATGTGTTCCTGCGAGAAGCATGTTAAAGATAGTATGTTACACGATGCCATTTTCATTAAAGGGCGTATGTGTATGGGGGTGTGTACAGGTGTGTGTGTGTGTGCATATGGGTGGTGTGTGGGTGTGTACGTGTGCATATGGGGATGTGTGTGTGTGCACATACAAGTATAAAAATAGCAACTACTTCTGGGCTGCAGGTTCAGCAGTGGGAGGTTAGTACTTTTGCTAATTTACCTGTGAGTACCAAACTCCATTGTCTGAGGAAGAGCCCGAGGCTCTAGGTGCAGGCTGGGGGAGGGGCAAGCCCTGGACTGGGTGTCTGGGCCTGGCTCTACCACTGTAAGGAACAGCAGGTGTCTTGGGGCACGTCACTTCTCCCATCCCCTTCCCACCCGGCCAGGACCTCTGTTATCTCTCACACAGTGGGGTTGGATTTGCTCTTCCTGACGCCTTTTCAGCCCTGAATCTCATACTAGTTGGATGCAGAGTCATTCCTGACCCTAATTCTGATGGGTAACAATACCATGCAGTCTAGTCCTCGGGGGAACGTGATGATCACGAGCCCCGAAGATGAATCGCAGCGTGGCCCTTAGTGAATGTGCACTCAGAGGCTCAGGAAGGGGGTATGGAGTCATCAGACCAGCTGTGTGCCCTTGGGTGAGGAGTGAACCTCTCTGAGCCTCCGAGAGCTTACCTGTGCCAAAGAAGACCCACAGTACCTGCTGTCCAGGGCCCGCGGAGGGACAGCGTGGGAACCCTGAGTGCAGCCCTGGGCCAGAGGGAGGACTTTGCATATGCTCACTGCGATGATGATCAGTATGAGATCTGCGCTCGTAGCTCGGCCACCGTAGCAAATAAATCCCGCAGGGCAGGTGGCTCCAACCACAGAAATGCGTTCTCTCCGCATCCGGGAGGCTGGGAGCCTGAGATCCGGGTGTGGGCGGGGCTGGCTCTCCTGAGGCCTCCCTCCTTGGCTTGAAGTCTTCTCCTGCGTCCTCACGGGGTCGTCCCTCTGTGCATGTCTGTGTCCTAGTCTCTTCTTCTAAGGTCACCAGTCTGATGGGATCGGGGTCCACCCTCGTGACCTCATTTCACTTACCTCTGTAAAGAGACCCCATCTCCAAACACAGTCCCACCTGAGGTCCTACGGACTTGGCAGGACGTAATGCAGCCCACGGTGCCGTCAATGTCGTGAGAGATCTTAGCTATGATTCCTGTTACTTCAACGAGACAAGGTCAGTGGAGCGCTTAGCAGGGGGCCCGGCTTCCGTGGCCGCTGTGGCCGCGCGGCACGTGGTGACTGCTCGCTAGGCGTGAGCTCCTCTTTTAAACGATCTGGTGTTTGACAAGGACCGAGGTACTGTCGTGACCATGTGTTGAGCAGTGACGCTGGCCACTGTGGTCACAGATCCTTGAAAGGCCCCATGACGGTGCACAGTGGAGCATTCGACGCACCCCGCACTCCTCCTCCTCCTCCTCCCCCTCCCTCCCCGGGTCGCTGCAGCCACTCTCAGATGCCGCTCAGAGACCTGCAGAAAGTCGTCTGCATCACAGTGCGAAGTCTCGGAGCCCCCACCCAAGAGCACACGTGTCCTGTGGCCACACGTGGGCTCCAAGCACCGCGGCCAGCGCCCAGCCTGGACACGTCCGCCCTCCTGGGCGCCAGGCAGGCCACGGGCCAGAGCACCTGGCTGTCCACTCCTCCCCCCAAACCAGGGTGGTGTGAGCATCCAGTCGGTGCACATCCACGGAACTCCTTCACCGAGGGGGCGTGAGTCCTCTCTCAGGGCTCTGCCCTGCTTTTTCTCTTGTCTCTCTGCTGGGGTCTGCAGTGGGCCTACTGCATACCTGACACCATGCTCAGTGCTGGGCCTCGAGAGGGGGGCCCCGATCCCTGCTGCAGCTTGGAAGGATCCCAGCTTGGAAGGATCCCAGCGGCACAGGAGAAGATGAATACCATGCGCTATCTGACCACCCAGAGTAGCCACCACTCATACTGGGCAGCACGCCCCTAGGTCTCTTTGCGCTGTATTTTTTTTTAACCCAAATGAGGTCATGCTGAATATTGTGTTTGTAACCTTTCTTCAGCATGGCAGTGAATCAGTAACTAGGTGAAGCCGAAAATCAGCATTATTACATGACAGTGTATTATTGGTGAGAGCTTATTGTAACTCTACTGTCGTCGATGGCCATATGTTATTATCGTTTATCATGCTGGACGGAGTATGGAGAGAAAAAAGCAAGGAGAAATCACAGGAACATATACACGTCCCAGTGGCCTTCCGCCAATTAGAGCGTAGCCCGTTGTCACAGCAACCGCCCCAAGGCCAGCAGAGGGACGAAACGGATCTGTGCGCCTGCTGCGCAGGGCAGATGCTGAGGAGCCGGGAGCAGAGCCACTTGTCCAGGGCAGGCGCGAGCGGTGTGGTGCCCTCAGGCCACCTCTCTGATCCGTGCCATTCGGGGATCAGCAGGGGCTGACCCAGGGCTCGCTGACCCGTGCGCAGCGGGCTGACACCCGCAGACGGGCGATGCTCTGATCATAGCGGGGTCCGAGGCAGGGAAGGGGGTCCGCCTGTGCAGGGACCTGTGAATGCAGGCCTCACCCAGCCCCTCATTCCAGTGTCAGCTTTAATCTGAGGCTCATGAAATCCAGAGGGTGGGCAAGATGTAGGTGGTAGTCTCGTCTTGTAAAATGGTCCAGAGAATCCACCTGATTTTGGCAAATGCCCCATGGATTTTACTTCAGTTTGGCAAACGTGTCCCAAGGATCTTGCCGTGCCAGGCACGGAGTTAGGGAGAGGGACTCCGTAATGAAACAGATCGAGTCATGGACCCCCAGAAACCACCAGTCCCAGAGAAGGGGAGACTGGTACACCAGCCAACATCGGCACCTTCACTTAAAGGAGATAAGCATCCAACCCAAATGGTGGAGGGGAGCAGGAAAGGAGATAAGCATCCAACCCAAGTGGTGGAGGGGAGCAGGGACGGTCTCTCAGAGAGGGAGACCTGGACTGAGTCTGGAAGAGCCAGCGGCTGAGCAGGCCAAGGGGCCTGGGAGAGAGAGCAGCAGGTGCTGAGCCGTTGGGCTCCAGACGGCCGGGGAGCCGTAAGGAGCTCAGCGTGGTAGACAGTATGGGCAGAGGAATGGGCCGCTAGGATAAGCAGGTGCACAAGAGCCCCTAGGGAACTGCTCAGAAATTCTGATCAGGGCCCATCCTGACTACAAACGACAGACTTAGGATTTGAACTCAGGTCTTCTGAACCCTGCCCAGGGCTCCACAGGGAGGAGTCAGAGGTCTGAGACATCAGACGTTCCCTCTCTCAAACTATATCACAAATGGCAGCATTCACCCCAAGAGCACCCACCAGCTCATGAGAGCCTTGGAGTCGGGTGGTCAGGGAAGGCTTCCTAGGGGAGGTGGGCTGGGGCTACTGAACCCAGGGCTGAGCCTGGCATGCTGGGGGCACAGGGAGGAGATACCTCAGGGGGAGTGGGCCGGGAATGTCAACCTGCGTTTGGGGACTGCAGTGAGGGCTTGCATCGCGCACCCGGAGACCCTGCCGGAGGATTTGAGCTGGAGGACAGTGTGCTGGAGCTGGAGCTCCAGGGGAGGGCGATGGTGGGGAGCCCGGCTCTGGAGCCCGACGACCCGGGCCTCTTCCCACCCCATACCTCCCTGGCTGTGTGACTCTGGGTGAGCTATGTAACCTCTCTGGGCTCTGCTTTCCGCATCTATGAAGTGAAGGAACTGTGGGTGCCCCCCGTCACGGGCTTGTCGTGAGTATTTGGTGAGCAGATAATAAAAGCCTTAGGCCAAGGCCATCCCAGGGAAGAGCTCACAGTGCTAGCAGCCTCTGTCAGCGATGTCTGTTCAGAGCAAGTGCGGCAGGAATGCCCCCGGAGGCTCTTGCCTGGCCTAGATGTGAGCACCGAGGGCCTGGACCAGAGCCGCCTGGGCTGGAAAGGGACAGCTAGTCCCACCACAGAGAAGAGTGTGGGCCCATGCTGGCCCTGGCCCGGTCACTGGGGGACACTGGGGTTGAGCAGAAGGTTCCCTTGGGGTTCAGGTAGAGCCAAGTTGGTGGGGGCAGCCTGGCGTCCGGTAAGGCCAGGCTGAGATTAATGCTGAGAAGGGGGCATGGTGGGGAAGAGGTGACCACGTGTGTCCGCTCCGGGATGGAGGGGAACGTTGGCACCCACAGCAGGAACACGGGGACCGACACAGATGATGGTTCCTGCTGTGACACCTGAGGATTGTGTGGGTGTGGCCCTGCCCCGCTCAGGGACCTGTTTCAGCCTGCCGCATGGCCTCTGCAGCCCCCTGGAGCAGGGAGGGGTGGTGGGGCGATGCAGGGGAGGGCGATGCAGGAGAGCGGGTGGTCAGGTGGCCTTCACGTGAGCAGATGCAGTGGTTCCGCGTGCATCACCCGTGAGCACCTGCTGCGGGCCGGGTGCGGTCCTGGCCCCACCTGCAGTCCTGTCGCAGCCAGCCAGCCGGTCCAGTGTCAGGCCCTTTGCTGCTATATCTCCAGTGTGTGAGTGCAAATACGTGTGCGAGTGTGCAGTGGTTTGTGCGAGTGTGATCATGTGTGCAAGCGTGTGCTATTACACGGGAGTGTGTGCGTGTGCATGTGTTACATGTGTGGGTGTGAGTTGGGTGTGAATGTGGATTGGTGTGTGAGCGTGTGTGAGTGTATGTGCGAGTGTGTGTGCTGGGTGAGGGAGTGAGTGTGTGCTGTGCCTGCAAGTGTGGGCGTGTGAGGGGGCGTGCGAGTGTGTGTGCTAGTGTTTGGCAGTGGCCGTGAGTGAGTGGGCAGAGGTGTGTGAGTGTATACACGAGCTCTGCTGTAGGCGCGTCCTCTGTGCACGTGCGTACGTGTGCAGGAGTGGATGCCCAGTGCTTGCACGTGTGCATACATATATGCACCCACTGGGTGTGTGTTTAAATGCACGTGCACGGACATGTGTGTTTGCACGCAGACACGTGTATGTGTGCGCATGACTTTAAGCGCCTGCATGCGCCTGTTTGCATATGCACATGTCTTGTGTGTGCACATGTGTTTGTTGCACATGTGTGTTTGTATATGGGTGTGTTTTCATTTGCATGTGCTCACACATGGGTGTGCGTGCGTGCACACATACATGTTATGCGTGTTTGTGGGTGTGCATTATGCATGTGCATCCAGGTATTTGCATGTTCATATAAATGTGTGTGCATTTGCCTCTATGCACACATATGTGGTTGATGTGCCTGTATGGGTTTGTGTGTGTGCACACAGAGATGTGTGTAGGTATGTTTAGGCCCTCGGCTGAGTCTCGGGGTCTGCTGGGCTCTGTGCCAGACAGGTGACAGGCTCTACCTCTTTGACCCTGGGGCTGTCCTATGCAACCATCTGTCCCACTTGGCAGGGAGAGAAGTAGAGGCTCAGAGAATACACTTTCTTAGGACTCTGTGGTCTTCCGTGGGGGGGCCGAGGGACCCAGGCCCACGTGACTGTGAGGACTCCCTGGCCATGTGCCTCTGCCCCTTTACCCCATTCCACGGAGCCTGGGTCCTGGGCTGGGCCCCGCTGTCCCCACGGCTGCCAGAGCACCTGCTGCCCTCTGGGCTGTGGAGCTACAGTGCCCTCCGCTCTCTGTCTCTCAGGCGAAGCTGGGCGATGAGATTCTCGACTACAGGGACTTGGCTGCTCTTCCTAAAAGCAAGGCCATCTACAACATCGACCGCCCCGACATGATCTCCTACTCGCCGTACATCAGCCACTCGGCGGCGGGCAGGCAGAGCTGCCACGAGGTACGGCCCCCGCAGCGGGTGGTGTGCCCACGGCAAGGGCCGCGTCCGCTTCCGCCCCCTCTGACCGCCGGCCTCCTGTGATCCCCTCCGATGGCCTGTGCGCATCCCCTTTCAAGAGTCCCCAGGGGCTCTGCCCCCACCCTCGCGGAGGGTCTCCTTCGCTGGGGGAGGAATTAGGAAACATGCTGGTGTGGAGGCAATCTGCCGCCCTCAGCAGCTGGCCTGCCCCCGCCCCCCGTCTCATGAACCCCCTGCGCTGGTCTGACCACCTGTTTGGACCACACACGGTGGATTCCCTGGTGTCCCTAAGGCGTGTCCTTCCCCGGTGACTTGGTTCTCACGGCTCCTCTCCATCTCACGTGGAGTCCGCTGTTGATTTTCCCTGCCCTTTGGTGGTGTTGAGACTCGAGTGTGGCCGTGGGTGCCCAGGATAGGTAGGAAAAGCGATTTGCCAGCTGGTGGCCTGAGCCTCAGTCTCCCCTTCCATGAAATGGGAGGATTGGGGGACACTTTCCCTTTCCATTCTGCAGAGAGGGGGAATCCCCAAACCCCGAGGCCCTGAACTGCCCTCCTTTCTCTGGGCCGCTTGTCTCTCCTCTCTGGGGAAAACCAAGGCTGCCGGGCTCAGAGGATGTTGTCATCTCCCACCCCAAACTGATGGTCTTCCTTTTGGAAAATATGTCCTCACGAGGGAGCAGTGGGCGTCAGGGTGGGCCGTTGTGGAGGCGCACTCCAGGGTTGGCCCAAAGAAGTGTCCTGGGGACCCCTTTCTCAGGGTGCCATTGACTGTATTTCTCCAAAAAGAAGGTTCTGGAATCTTGCGTCATGTCTCGTGGTGGGGTTCCTTTCCCGTTTGGAGGAGGGTCTGGGCATGAGGACGTGTCTGTGCCCTTTGCTGTTTCTGCCCCCCCACTCCCAGCGACCTAACAGGCCACTCTGTGTGTTGTATCCACAGTCCCCACAGGTACTCTCGCCGACGCCGACAGAGGTAACCACCTGTCCCCCAGCCAACGCCCCCTCTCACTCATGGTGTTGCCGCCCGGGTTATAAACATAACCGCCCATGGCACCCCCAGAAGGGCCTCTGCGGCTCCTGACCATCTGGGTCATGGGGCCATGGTCCTCGGTGGCCTGAAATGCCGTCCTCGGTGTTGGTTATTTTTATAATCACATCTCATCTTCATGCTTCTGTGGTGCACCTGTCGTCCCTGCAGTGGCAGACACATGGGACATGGCTCTCTTGAGGTCTGGCTCATGGCTTCCTGTAGAGAAAACACCCAGGAGCCTGGGTTAGCCTGGGCCCACCTCACGCTGCTCTGAGTGGGACATATGGAGCACCCAGATCCTTGCAGACGGGTATTCCGAGAGCATTTTTCTATCAAATAGCATTTATATCCGCAGCTCTGTCTTTCTGTTTCCCAGAGCCACTCAGTGGTATGGACAGGTGCCCACCAGACTCCCGTCTGCATGGGCATTGAACCCTCAGATCCAGGAATGCGCCCACCAGACCGGGCAAGTGGCCATCAGTGCCGAGCTTCGAAAACCACAGGATGGCCGGCCAGGCCCTCGGACAGGCTAAGCGAGGAGAAGGGATGCCCGTGGGGTAGAAACTAGCCAGTGGGGCTGTGTGGAGGATGCCCAGAGAAGCCGCCACCCCAAGGAGAGAACACCCATCGCCGTGGGTGGGACGGGCCAGGTGGGCTCAGGACGAAGCCAGGTGACAGCTGGTGGGTGTGATCCCAGCCTGGGGACCGGCCTGAGCCAAGCGTGGAGGTGGGGGCATGGGCAGGTGTTAGGGACAGTGGCTCAGTGGGTTCTGCCGAAGGACAAGCCTTCGGAGGCAGAAGGTCGGCTCAGAAAGCATGAGAGCTGTGAGCTCCAAACCCAGACTCTCCCCTCTCCTGTGCTTACCCCCGTGCTGGACTCAGGGGCAAAGCAGGAGCGTCCCCCGCAACAGCGGGCTGCCGGGCTGGGCCGTCCCAGGACTCCGGCCAGCGTGCCATGCCGTGGGGGGCCCAACTGCCTGCCCTTCCCCCACGCCACGGTGTCATGCCATCTCATGCCACCTGCCGCCTGCTCTGACCGCTCCCAACCGTTGCTCATGCTGCTTGAATGGAGTCTCGTGGGCCAATGCTTGTGGGTCTGACTCAACTGGGCCTTTGGGCCTGGGAGGGGTGCCTTCCTACGTCCCACACGTAGGAGCCCCCCTTGGGTGGTAGGCGGGGGGAGAATGCAGAATCTAACGGTTCTCGAAGATCTCAAAATGTCGTGGTTGTAAGGAGCTTGGGTGCTGGGGAGGATGGGGCAGGAGGGGCGCTGAGGGGTGCTGGGGAGCCAGGTGCCTCCACCACCCCTCTTCCAGAGCCCAGCCATAGGGAGGGGCTGATGGAGACTCTGCCCTCTGGGATCTGGGGGTGCTGGGGCTGTGCTCAGGCCACGGGGAGTGTCGCCACGAGGCCTGACCCCTACCTGGCTCCTCGGGTGCCCTGGCAGATGCAGAGGATTTCGTCCTGGGGCCACGTTGAGTCAGCCTCTCCAGTCCAGAGGGCAACCGCCAGGAGGAGGGTGAATGCGTGGGGGGTGGGCAGTGCCTCAGCTCTGCTGTTCACCAGGCCTTCTTCCCTCCCAGGGGGACCAGGATGACCGCTCATGCAAGCAGTGCCGGACCTCCAGCCCGAGCTCCACCGGGTCAGTCAGCCTCGGGCGCTACACCCCGACCTCACGGTCACCCCAGCACTACAGCCGTCCAGGTACTTAGCCCCCGTGGCTTCTTTGAGCCCGGATGAAGCTGTACCTCTCGCTGCTTTCCCTCTTCTGACTCTGTCTCTTCCTTTACACAACCGGAAAAATGACGGGCCGGGTGCGGGATGGCCAGCGGGTGATGGGAGAGCCTGGCCGGGTCACGTGTCCACGAAGGTTGGCCCCTCGTGTCTGGGAGGGGAGGACCGCTGCAGAGGCAGCTGGTTACCCTGCTGGTTAGAGGAGCCGTCCGGTGAAACACATGAGCAGCACCGAGCACTTAGAAATGTTTTAGTCGCAGGAGATGTCAGGAAGCTAAAGGAGCGTAAATGTGGGAGACCAGAGGTCCGTGAGTCCCAGGCTCATCTGGGTCTGGGGGGGTTTGAGCTATGAGGGCAGCGTCAATGGCCAAAAAGTAGTGAGAATATCTATTGACCCTCTTCACCTGTAGCTAGGATGGTGGCCCTGAAGACAGACAGCCAGCCCTGTGGGAACATTGGTGAGGGCTTATTGCACCCTCCTGGCAGGGAGACACCCGGGGCAGGGTGCTCTCTACCCCCAGCCCACCTCCTTTCCTGCCTGGCACCCAGCTGTGTATTGCTCACCCTTAGCTTCGAAAACTCATCGTTACCCTCGGTGTGTCAAAGCCCCAGGGACACTCCATGCACACACTGCCTTTGTGAGGGATTTTTCCAAGCTGCTTCCTCCTTGGCCAGCTGCTGCATGACTCCATTTCCACATCCATGGGCTACAGCTCTAATTTTCGCAGCCTTTGTGGAAAAATCAACTCATTCATTTGCAAAGTTATTTTCATTGACTACCTGCAATGTTCTTGGAACATCCTGCTCAATAAGTGGAAAGTAGATGAATCAGTGAGTGAGTGACCCAGTGAGTGTGTAAGTGAGTGAATGAGTGAGCCAGTGAGTGTGTGACTGAATGAATAAGTGAGCGAGTGTGTGAATTAATGAGTGAGTGAGCGAGTGAGTGAATGAGTGAGTGAATGAGTGAATGAATGAATGTGTGAGTGAATGAGTGAGTGAGCAAGTGAATGAGTGAGTGAGCAAGTAAATGAGTAAGCAAGAGTGTGAGTGAGTGAATCAATGTATGAGTGAATGAATGAGTGAGTGTGTGAGTGGGCAAACGAGTGTGTGAGTGAATGAGTGAGTGAGCGAGTTAGTGTGTGAGGGAGTGACTGAGTAAGCGAGTATGTGAGTGAGTGTGAATGAATGAGCGTGTGAGTGAGCAAGTGTATGAGTGAGTGAATGAGCCAGTGAGCGAGCAAGCGAGTGAATTAATGTGAGTGAATGAGCGAGTGTGTGAGTGAGTGAATGAGTGTGTGAGTGAATGAGTGAGTGAGCAAGTGAGTGTGTGAGGGAGTGACTGAGTGAGCAAGCAAGTGAGTGAGCAAGTGTGTAAGTGAATGAATGAGTGAGCAAGTGAGTGAATGAGTGAGTGAGCGAGTGTGTGAGTGAGTGAATGAGTGAGCCAGTGAGTGAGTGAATGAATAAGTGAGCGAGTGTGTGAATTAGTGAGTGAATGAGTGAATGAATGAATGTGTGAGTGAATGAGTGAGTGAGCAAGTAAATGAGTGAGTAAGCAAGTGTGTGAGTGAGTGAATCAATGTGTGAGTGAATGAGTGTGTGAGTGAGCGAGCGAGTGGGTGAGCGAGCTTGAGTGAATAAGTGAGCGAGTTAGTGTGTCAGGGAGTCACTGAGTAAACGAGTGAGTGTGTGAGTGAGTGTGTGAATGAATGTGTGAGTGAGCAAGTGTGTGAGTGAGCGAATGAATGAGTGAATGAGCCAGTGAGCGAGCAAGCGAGTGAATGAATGAGCGATCGAATGAGTGAATGAGTGAGTGTGTGAGTGAATGAGCGAGTGTGTGAGTGAGCGAATGAGTATGTGAGTGAATGAGTGAGCGAGTGTGTGAGGGAGTGACTGAGTGAGCAAGTGAGAGAGTGAATGAGTGAGCAAGCGAGCGAGTATGTGAGTGAACGAGTGTGTGAGTGAACGAGTGAATGAGTGACTGATGAGCGAGCAGGTGAGCAGGCGAGTGAGGGGTGAAGGGCAGTCAGGCTCCCCAGGCGCCCTCTCCGAAGGCCCCTCTCCCGACCCCCGAGCACCGTATTTTGGGTCACCCGGGCCTGTTGGCAGTGCCTGGCCAGGTGCTCACCTCAGAGAGCCAAGACGCATATCTCAGCGGGACGCGGCCGGGTGCCCATTAGGTGCACACTCGCCCGGATCCAGCCAGCAGCTGTCCACCTGCCTTTGAAGCCAAGGAGCCCCCAGTAGAGGGACAGGCAGGGCTCTGGAGCCCGGGGCTGCCACCCTGACCCTCAGAGGGCCGGGCTTCCTCACTCAGAGTCTAAAGCGCATCTGGTGACTCCCCGTCAGGGGCCTCACAAGGGTGTGCCTTCTTCGGGAGAGGAAGCGCGAATGTCCCTGGTGGAGCGGGGCCTAGGACCATGCTGTGGCTTTGCGGCTCGCGGGCCCGGGGCGGACTCTGACTTGCTTTCTGTTGCCTGCAGCTGGTACTGTGAGTGTTGGTACTAGTAGCTGCCTGTCCCTGTCCCAACACCCAAGCCCTACATCCGTGTTCAGACATCATTACGTCCCCTACTTCCGAGGTAAGGTGCGCAGGGCCGCGGGCCACGGGCGCTCGCAGGGCGTCCGGCCACGCGTCTGTGTCTTGCTGTCCTGTGTGCGCCGCATGGCTTCCCCGAGCCCTGTGTCTCCGCCCGTGCTCCCTGCTGTGTGTCTCGTGGGTCCAGCCCCGTTTCTGTCGGTGTGTCAATGTTCCTGGGATGAGGACGTAGGCAGCTTGCACTGGGAAGGAGTGAGGAGTGAGGAGCCGAGTGAGAGCCGCAGGGGCAGGAGGCTAGGATCTCCCCCGCGCCCAGCCTGGGGCCTCATTCCCAGAGCCTTTCCCCCATGACCCCTGTGGAGGTCCCACGTCAGCTCCGCGGGGGCACGGGGACCGCTCGCAGCCATTATCAGGGGCCAAAGCAGAGGGGGCTGTGATTTATCCGTGGCCTCGGGGCTCATGGTGGCTGGGGCCGGACGCACACCCTGCGGGGGCTCTAGTTCCTGCCTCCTCCCAGGGCGCAGACCCCCCCCCCCACCATCCACATCCCTACACAGACAACAAATGCCAGTCACACCAGGAAAATGGCCAAGCTCGTTTCCCGTGTGTTACGGACTGATTGTGTCCCCGAGGTCCATATGTGAAGGCCCTAACCGCCCATGTGACTGCATTTGGAGATGGGGTCTTCAGGAAGCCATCAAGGTCGCATGAAGTCACTAAGATGAGATCCTGATCCATAAGATCGGTGGCCTTACGAGAAGAGCAAAAGACACTGGAAGAGCCCTCGCTCTCTGCGTGTGCTCAGAGGAAGGGCCTCACAGTCATGTGAGGACAGGGTGGCTGTCTGCCAGCCAGGAGCAGGGCTCCCACCGAAACCAAGCCCTGCCACGCTTCGGTCTGGGACTTGCAGCCTCCAGAACTGTAAGAAACAACGTCCGGCACTTTGGGACACAGCCCAGCGGCCCAAGACACCGTAGAAGGGTGCTCCGGGTGTTAGAGGAAGCAGCGGTGATGTTCTTACTGATCCCCCAGAGAGGCATTGAGCCCCCCGTTCTGTACAGCTACAGAGTGGGACCTGGCCCTCCTGATGGGACTGGCAGGCCAGCCAAGCTCAGCTGGATTGTGCCCCCATCTGATGGTCTCGAATGGGGCTTGCTGGAACTTGTGTGTTCCCTTACGTGCGTCCCCGTCGCTAGTTTGCGTGTCTGCCCTGGGTCAACGGAGAGCAGAGCCCCCGAGCATCGGGACCTGTCCTCACAGCTCACCATCTGACTTTTCTGAACATGCCGTCCCTCTTGAGAAGCAGCAAAGCCGGACATGGTGCCTCCCGTGAGCACGACAGCAGCCAGCAAGGCCTTGCCACATGCAGCCGCGTGGCCCGTGCGCGTCCTGTGGGCAGACAGCACACTCCCTGCAAACCAGGGGGAGTTTGGCTAGTAGACGGGTCATAGCAGGTCACCAAGGAGATGCCTCTTCTCCCTTCGCTCACAGGTCCGAAGGCCCCTGGCCACACAGCTCCCCCCCCCCCAACCGCCACCCGCCGTGGCCCTGCTTTCGGTGGGGCTGTCCCCCTGAGGGCTCTGGAAGAGGGGTGGCCCGGAGACAAGGCCCGGCCACGGGGCACTTGCTGTCTCTGCTGCGGTAGCCTTGCTGTCCCGACAGCCCCCGTGAGCTGGCCGGACCACACGGGGACCCCCTTTGTCCGAGATGAGTCCAGGCTGGGGTCTGCGGCCAGAGCAGACCCTGTGACCCTGTCCTCCGCTGTCCCCTTCTGACTCTCCACCCTCAAGTTCTTAGCCCTCCAGGGTGAGGAAAGCCAGTGAGCGCCCTCAGCCAAGGGCTGGCCCTGGGACGGTGTCTCAGACCTGCAGCATGCCCGCTCCAGGTGGGTCAGGGGGAGCAGCACACCCTCCTCAGCCCCGTAAGGGAGGGCCGGGGGGTCACAGGGAGAGACAGCCGTGTTGTCCTCGGGCAGGAGCAGCTAGGCCCCTCCTTCCACCCCATGGTGGGAGAGACCATGCAGACAGGCTCTAGCCCCTGCCCACTGAAATAGGATTTGGAAACCATTTCAGAGCCTGGCCAAGGGCATCTCCTGGGGACAGGAGCACGGTCCCCATGCGGCCTGCCAGGTGGGCCCAGGCACGGGGCCTGTGTGGGTCCTGCAGCCTTTGGTGCGGTATCTGCCCTGACCCTCCCAGCTGCACTGGCCACCAAGCCCCTTTGTCAGAAATCAGACAAAGCCCCTGCTCTCCTCTCTGGGTCAGATGCAGGGGAGTCCTGGCGCCATGTCTCTGCACCATACCCAACTTCCAGGGCCATCTGTGACCTTGGGAGTGCCCAGCCTCTTCACAGGACTCACCCCAGAGGAGACCAAGGCTCAGACAGACGATGCTGGCCTGAGATCCCGAAGCTCTGTGGGGCAGAGCTGAGTCGGGCCCTTGTTCACCAGCCATGTCCATCACAGGTCCTGAGTCCACCTCAGAGACCACACCGAGGGAGCCTGTCCTCTGCTTGATGCTCTCATTCAGCCGCATGCTCTAGCGCATCCCAGCCTATGGGCATTCAGTTGTCAGCTGTGTCAAAGGCCTGTCCTCCTCCCAGCTGGTCATGGCCCCGTGTCCACCCACCCTCCCCAGGAAAACCTTTCCTGGCCTCTCCTCATGGCATCCTTAGCATCTTTGGCTCCTCTAGGTGATGACCCTCTGAATGCCGCTGTGGGTGGAGGGCTCCCCAAGGAGAGGCATGCCCTCACCCCAGCCACCACCTGCCCTGACCCAGCTAGATGCTGACGGGGCACCTTGCTTTCCTCCTCTCTCCTTGCTGGACCCCTATCCCAGACACACCTTCCTCCCCCCATGTCTCAATGCCCAAGGCCACTCTCTACCAAGACCGGCAGGCCGCATCTGTGTTGGTGGCAGTCATTTGCACTTTAGTATGAATTTCAGACCCGGGGATGTCTCCTGAGGCAGCGTAAGGTTTAAGCCTGACCTCTCACCTGTTAAGGAGCAGGTCAAGGGGAGGTGGTGCTGCTGGGACCCCTTCACTGGGCAGCTGCAGCTTACTGAGCAGCGGGCCTCCTCCCCCCTGTGGCAGGAGTGGGGGAAAGGGGCTGCCAGTGCAGAGCCTCAGGTCAGGGCCCGCTTCCCACCCACTCACTGTGCCCCAGAGGCACCTCTTCATCTGGCCCCAGTCCCTGGGCCATGCACCTTACTCAGACGGTTGGTGGAGCGCTGCACATGTGAGAACCCACGCACGTCTTGCTCATCGTCCTTAATGCGCCCTTTCACGCAGATGGGAGCTGGCTTTGCTTCCAGCCACCTTGAGGACTTGACAGGGGCCAACCCAGGGCAAAGCTGGGACGATCGAAGAGCAGAATGAATGACAGGACATTGGACAGTCACCCAGCGAGTGAGGTGAGGGCCCGCAAGTCCATGCTGTCAAAAATAAATGAGCAAATGAATAAACGAGGGCAAAGGGACAGATCTTCCGAGCAGGAGAGCTCCCAGTGACTTACATGGACGTGCCACCCTCAAGGAGGGAACCCACACCCCCCCCCCCAGTCCCCAGGCGTGCACGGTGCATGGCCTGCTCAGGGCACAGCCTTGGAGGGCCAGGAGGGAGACTGCTCGGGAAACCTGGCAAACCGCACTTGGCCAGGGGCTCAAGGTCACCATCCCAGTGACCGGTCACGTTGATGGCAGGTGCCCTTGACCTGATGGGATGGGAGGGCACTGCGCCCCCAGGGTGTTCCTCCTGAGAACCTGCAATCCCCGTCTGATCACGAGAAATAATCAGACCAGTCCTCACGGAGGGACGCCGCGCAGAACACCTGCCCAGGACTCCTCATGAAAATCATGGCAAATCAGGGAAGTCTGAGAAGCTGTTGCAGCCCAGAGGAGCCTGGGGAGACGGGAAGACGTGTCACGTGATGTCCCGGATGGGGTCCATGGACGGGGGAGGGGACGTGAAATCTGAAGGGTGGCCTTTAGCCAACACCAAGGCAGCGACGCATGATGCCCGCGGCAACAAGAGCGGTTACCCCGCGGGGAGACTGGCTGCAGCGCGCTCCAGAGCAGACCGCTTGCTTCAAATTTAGGAAGAAGCAGCCTCTCCCCGACCACCACCAGTAGAGGTCAGAATCCGACCTCCTTCCCGAACTGCCTCCAGAGGCCACAAGAGCCTGCTCCGCAGGGGCTTCTTCTCAAAGTCAGGCCGGGGCCTCCTCTCGTTTTCCCGCATCCGTGGTGACATCGGTGGTTTGGGGTTTTACTGCTGATGCCCAGGGAGGAAGCCGGCCCCCGGGGCAGTGACTGCAGGCTCGGGGGCGGCATGGTGAGCCAGCTGGAGCTGGGCCTCACCGGGACCCTGGCCCCGGGCCCTCCCAGCCCCGTCCCTCCTGCAGAAGGCGGCCAGGGAGTTACGAGTCCTACGGGGCTGCTGTGGGCATTTCTGTGAGCTTCTGTGGGCAAAGCACTACAAGGGACCCTCGGGAGCGGGGGGGGCGGGTGATGTTAGCAGTGTCTTATGAAAATGAGGTGACCCATTGAGTCCAGACAGGAGAATGGTCAATGGTGGCCTGGGTCTCCCAGGGAGGCTTTGCACTGGGGCCTTGACCCAGGAAGGGCCATGACAAGTGGGGAGGATTGCAAAGGGGATTCTAGCGGGGGTGGGGAGGGGAAGGGAGGCTGGGAGGAGGGGATGCCAGCAGAGACATCTAAGCCTGGGACCAGGGAGCAGAGTTTGGTGATCTCTGTACCCCTGGATGGTAGGTGTGGATGGGCGTCATGGGCCACTGCTTCTGGGTCTGTGACCCCAGCTGCCCCAGGGTCTCGGGCCCCGTGAGGACCTGCTGAGCACTGTGGGTGCTCCCCAGATAGATCAGCACACACACACAGGCTGTTGCTTGTGCTGTAGGAACACACTGCACTGTAGGCTTGGGGCCTGGGGGGACAGGAGCCCTGCCACATGTCCCATCATCTGCAGCCACCTGGGCAGGAGCTGGGTGCACGAGGGTGTCTAGGCAGAAGGAAGTGAGCTGTTTGAAGCCTCCCAGATCCGCCAGGCTGTGCCCGGAGCACAGCAGACTTAGTGACGACCCCCAGAGTGGGCCGTCCTCGGCGGTTCCCGAGCCTGGGCAAGGAGACTGTTTAAACTTCTGCCGTGTTTCTCTGTCCTTGGGGTGTACCCCCTCACAAGCCACCGTTGGTAGAACCGATCGGCAATCGGGAGTTTCCTTTATGTGCACATGGCGGTGGTTTCCCCCAGGGGACTCAGCAATGGCTTGAAGGCTCGTGCCCCAGGGAGCAGCGGGAAGGAGCCTGGACTGGTGTGGGGCTCTGGAAGAGTCTGTGCTGCAAGGGGGGTGTGGCTCAGGGGAAGGCAGGGTTCACGTGGTGATGGGGGGCAGTCACGGGCCCCAAGTTCCATCAGCACTAACGGGCGAAATTGGCACCCAGGCGCAGGGGGATGGATGTTCTGAGCTGTGGTCAGCAGCCCCCTTTGTGGTCTCAGCCCGGTTTGGGCCGCGGGGCAGGGGCCTGCTCAGGCTGAGTGCCCACCTCTGCCCCTATGAGCCCTCCTGGGTTCCCGGTGCACCCGACCCAGGCAACAGCGTGCTCGGAGCCCACGCCTGCTGCACCCTCCCGTCCGCGTCTACCCCGTGGGAGGGCTGCTTCTTTGCCGGGTCACCTCAGGGCCCTGCCGCTTTGAACAGCTGCACCTCACAGGGGCTCCTTCCAAGTCTGGAGGGCCCCTCCCTTCGCCAGGCCATGATCCAAGGTGGCAGAGGGTTTCCTGAGGCTAATGGGAGAGGAAATGAGGAAATGCCTTAGGCGTGTCTTGCTAAACTGAGCCGTAAACCTCATCATCCAAAGTGTTCAACGCCCATTGCATTCTATCATGTCATTCCTTAAATAGGTACGTGTAGGGTGGGGAGGGGGGACGAGGGGGTCACCCGGGGAAACTACGACTGTCTAAATTTGTGACTTGATAATCCAACCTTGTTCAGAACACAGAAATTATAAATCCAGGTGGGATATGAAATTGGAGCCAGAATTGGAGAACTCCTTTCATTTAATTTGCCAAAAGTAGGTTTATTTAGGAACATGGCAGCTAATTAGTATCAACTTGCTCTTATCCTCCTATAGCTGATAAAATGTTACTCAGCGGCATTTAGGAACCGATTTTGTAATCCTATTCTGAATGATTTGTGGATCCTCTGGGAAAGCGGCATCTTTTTACACAAGGATACTGAGGGAGGGAGGCTTTAGTTTTGGTGAATTTACGATTTGCTGGATTCAAGCCCCAGCAGGTGCTGAACGGCAGACCAACTGTGCACCCCGAGGAGAGTGGGGGTCAGCTGAGCCAAGCCGACATTCCCATGAACTAGCAACCCGCAAGTTCTTTGCCCTTGGGGCTCTTGGGGGCCACTGCTTTGCCCTTGGGGCCACTGCTCCTTGCAAATGGGGCCACTGGAAGGGGTCCACTCGAGGTTGGATTAACAAGCTGTGGGGCACAGTCTGGAAGTGTCGGTGGAGGGCACCCTCCCCTGGGCAGAGTGTTGCGGGGCTCCACCAGCCAGGGGAGATGGGTTCACTGGGAACCAGCATTCCTACTTGACATACTGTCCTTTGCCTTCCCCTTCCTCCCTTCTACCTGTCTTTGCTCTTCCGTCTGGAGGCAGTGAAAGTGGCCGGAGCACCCCCAGCCTCTCAGTGCTCTCAGACAGCAAGCCTCCCCCCTGCACCTACCAGCAGGCGCCTCGCCACTTCCACGTCCCAGGTAGGCACCCAGGATGCGTGATTGGGCTTGCCACACAGAGTGTCTGATTGCACGGGATTGCTATGATTCCCAAGCCTCTCGGCCCCCACAATTCTAAGGGTTTGCATATCCGCCTGCTGGCGTGCGTTGGAGTTTCCCCCAAAGCCACACAAACACCAGGGAGACATTTTTGCTCTCCCGGGAATGTGCTGGAGAGAAGGCGCTGTCCGGCCAGCTGCCCACTCTAGCTGCCTCCCTCCCCGCGCCCCTTGAACTAGGTTCTGGCTTCGGGCTGGGCGACGCTTGGTCTGAGGTGTGGGCCCCGGGCATCAGTCGCTTGTGAGCCTGTCTGGCCAGTTGGAATCTGGTGCCTGACGCCTGCTTTGGAGAAGCAGAGGGGTGGAAACCAGTGTGCTCGCTCACCCTGCCCTTCTCCTCTTCTCTCTCTTCTTTCCCAGACACTGGCGTAAAAGATAACATCTATAGGAAACCCCCTATCTACAAACAGCATGGTACAGTCGGATTTCCTCTGCTGCCGTGTTCCCTGCATGCCTCTTGCACCCCTTTGCTTCTGGATGCTTCCTTTTGCTGTGTTCCGGTCGGGGATGGGGAGGCACCAGGGGCTGTCTGAATAGTAAGGGCAGATTCGCTAGCGGGCTCTTGGGAGCCTCTGCATCGAAGACTGCGGAGGGCACCTCTGAGTCAGGACGCCTCTGTGTGCTCTAAAGCTGAGGCTCACACACGTCAGTGGGCTTGGGGTGGGAGTCATCACCGACGGCGGGTTTCTGGGCTTCGGTTATGCCACTTTGAGGGAGGCAGCCGGACTGACGCCAGCCGAGATCCTGAGGTACAAAGGCTTCCTGGACCCCAACCCAACCCAGCTGGAATTTTGGAAAACAGAACCAACCAGAGTTAGTCATCCATTCCTGTGTTTTAGGAATTTCTGAGGAGAGAGTGAATAGCCAGCCTTCAGTCAGAGAGTTTTGTTGCATCAGTGAGTAGGGGCTGGACAGGTCGAACAGTGAGGGGGTCTCTCAGCCCCTGGTTTCCCTCTCCAAGGGGACCGCCCACCTCCGCTCCGCCTGAGTTGGCCTGGGACAGGTGCACGGGCTGCAGGTGGCCGGAGCCATGGAGCAGGAAGCAGAAGGCTCCAGGTCTCCTTCTGTTTCTTGATGGAATTTCTGGGTGATTTGGGGCATGTGGCTCCACCATCCTGAGCCTCTGTTTCCTCATCTGCAAAATGGGACTGATCCGTCCACCCTGCCTTCTTCACAGGCTGGTTATGAGACCAGATGGAGTAATGAACGTGGAAATACGGTCTAAACTGTGAAGTGCTGTGCACATGATGGGGAGGTGGGAAAAGGAATTCCCATATTTAAAGTTCTTGTCCGGATGCACCCGAAGAAAACAGCCTCGTCCCCCGTCCACCACTGCATCGCTGTTAGGTGGAATCCTATCAAAGCGTGCTTTCTGTGACTTACTGATAAATCAGTGGTCTGATTATACAAACAAGACTTCTGATTTTTCCTTAAGTACAGTAGGCTTTGTGCTTATTGCTTTGTGCATTTCTTGCTCTTCCCAAGAAAGAAAGGAATGGGTTAAACTCTTGGGTGCCCAGAAGGCGGTGGCTTTACCATTCCCTCTCAGCCAGGGAAGCTTGGAGCACAGATGTTCTGGAGGGATCAGAGAGGGCTGGGCCAGTTAGATCCTAGGGCCCTTAGAGATTGTCCAGACCAGCCCCTTGTTGCTACAAGTGGGGAGATTGAGGCCCAGCTGAAGGCAGGAGCAGCTGTGTTGAGGGCTGTCTTACCATCATGGCGCCCGTGTTCACGCCTGCATGGAAAGCTGTGTTTTCTGAGCTTGTCACAAGTGGCATTGGCTGACTTGGCCTTTTATTAACCTCAAACATGTGGGTAACACCTGTGGTAAGAGGGGCCAGCCTCTTAGGAAGCAGAAGAGGCAGTGAAGCAGATTATGAAATTACTCAGCAGCTTCTGAACAAGCCAGATCTAGGACAAAGAGCTTCCAACCCTAAGTCCTTTGACCAAATTGTCCGATGGAGAGACATTTTGTTTTACTGTTATCAGCATGAATCCTTGCGTTGTTGGTTTTAAACTGGATACGAAGGTCCCTCCCATCCAAAGGCAAGGGAATTCTTGTAGGACTGAATGCTGAACAATGACTGAAGCTCATTTACCGTTTCAGAAATCTGGCATACTGATTCTTTTAGCAAATAGACTTTAGAGAACCTACTCTCCACCCAGCATCCGGCCATATTCAAGGGGTAAACGTGAATACAGCCTGTCCCTTTGTGAATGGGAATGGTCTGTGGATGGGGGTCTCAGCATGTGTGTGTACTGTCCTTCACCAGGTTTCCTTAGGGAATGCTCCAAAAATAACGTTTGTGTTAGCATGTATTTGGTTCCTGATATATTTGAGATGTTTTGATTTTACAAGATTTCCCCCATCCAGGTGGAGCACATCCTGGCAGAATTGTGTGTGTGTGAGTGCATGTGCGCATGCATGTGCAAGCATGTGTGTGTGAGATCATGTGTGTGTGACCATGCATGTGACTGTGAGTTTGTGTGAGATCATGGATGTGTGAGCATGTGTGTGTGAGCGTGTGTGAGAGCATGTGTGTATGACCATGTGTGTGAGATCATGCATGCATTAGCATGGGTGTGGGTGTATGAGAGAGCATGAGTGTGAGATCATATGTGTGTGAGCATGTGTGAGAGCATGCATGAGTGTGTCGGAGCGTGTGTGTGAGCATTGTGAGAGAATGTGTGTGTGAGATCATGCATGTGTGAGCGTGTGTATGTGAGTGTGTGTGAGAGCATGTGTGTGAGAGCATGTATGTGTGAGTGTGTGCGGGTGTGAGAGCACACGTGTGTGTGAGAGCACACGTGTGAGCGCATGTGTGTGTGAGATAATGCATGTGTGAGTGTGAGCATGCATGTGTGAGTGTGTGAGCATGTGAGAGCATGCATGTGTGAGTGTGTGAGAGCATGCATATGTGAGTGTGTGAGTGTGTGAGAGCATGCATATGTGAGTGTGTGAGCATGTGAGAGCATGCATGTGTGAGAGCAGGTGTGTGTGAGATTGTGTATGTGCGAGTGTGTGCAGGTGTGAGTGTGTGAGCGGGTGTGAGAGCACACATGTGTGTGTGAGAGCACACATGTGTGAGCTCATGTGTGTGTGATAATGCATGTGTGAGCGTGAGAGCATGCATGTGTGTGAGCATGCATATGTGAGCGTGTGAGAGCATGCATATGTGAGTGTGTGAGCGTGTGAGAGCATGCGTGTGTGAGAGGTGTGGAGATCGTGTATGTGTGAGTGTGTGCAGGTGTGAGTGTGTGAGCGGGTGTGAGAGCACACGTGTGTGTGCATGAGGGCACACGTGTGTGAACTCGTGTGTGTGATAATGCATGTGTGAGCGTGTGAGAGCATGCGTGTGTAAGTGTGTGAGCATGTGTGAGCATGAGTGCGTGTGTGAGCATGCATGTGCCTGTGCACGCCCCCACACACTCAGCAAAGTCACCAGCCAGTCCTCTCTCGGGGGAGAGACTTGAGAAACCACTACGTTGACCTCCACCTGTCTCGAGACACTCTGGGTGATGATGTTGCATTACTGGACCATTTAGCTAGTTTAAGACAGTATGCTTAACCGGTTTAAAAAGCATAGTTTTTAATTAATGCATTTACTTTTCGATGCCCTATCTCCAACTCATACACAGCATCACTCTTTTCTGGTGCTCGCATCCCGTTCCTGTTTGGGGAAGCGAGCTCCAGTGGTGAGCCCGCCGGCCCTGCAGTGGGGCGCTGGTGTTGTGGACGAGGGGGGCCCGTGCCCGAGCAGCTGCGGTGAGGGCACCCCCATTCTGGGGGGCGCTCGACAGCTGCCTGCGCATCCCCTGTGGGCCCCCAATGAGGTTGGCACCCCTGTGGACGAGGAGCCTGAGGCTGGGGCTGAGAAGTGGCCGCTCTGGGGTCCAGCTGGTGCTCATCTGCCTGACCCCTGACCTCTGGCCCCTGACCCTTCCGTTCTCACTGTACAGCATTTAGTGCCCCACAGTATGTTTTGTACTCTATTAGTTTCAGCTCTACTTGGTTACGATTTTATGGCTTTTACAAAAAAATAGTAAGAAAAAATAGAAAGGAAGCAAAAGGCAGTGAGTGGAAAATTGAAAACAGCGGGGGGCAGGACAGGACAGGAGCGGAAGAGCCCTTTCCTGCATAGCGGGGGACCGATGTAGGACAGGCAGGGAGCGGCAGGACACGGGGAGCGGCAGGACACGGAGTGCGGATGGGACCGGGGTGCCACGGTGCTCCCAGGCCGTCTGCAGGCGCTCGCAGCGGGGGGTGCCCCTGATTTTGGTGAGGCAGGCATGGTTCCTGCCACGGTCGCTCCCCGTCTCCACTCTGAGAGTAGGGTCAAGGCTGCCTCGCCATTGGGCTTTGCGGGAGTTGGGGGAGGCCCCGGTGACGTGGGGCGTGGAGCAGGGTCATTCCAGTGGTAGGTCCCCTCAATGGAGCGACACTCTGCTAGGTTTTAGACTGCTCAAAATGAATTCCAGGGAAGAACAGAACACGTGTCCCCACACCTCCCAGGAAGCTGAGCATCCAGACGCAGGGACAGGGCTAGCTGTGTCATCTGTAAGCAAAGGGCAGCTCTGCGACAGCCATGGGAGTGGATGCCCGGGCCCTGGACACAGGACATGGCAGCTCAGCCCCACACCTGCAGCGTCTGCTAGCAGCAGGGTGCTCGCTCCATCCTGCCCCCAAGACCAGTCAGCAGACGGGGCCCCGTGGGGCATGCATGCTATTCGTCTGGTCCCTGGTGTAAGACAGGAGGCAACCCCTTCTCACGTGTCTCCCTGGGATTCCTCCGTGGTGGGGCCAAGTCTCATTTTGGTTTGGGGTCCTGTCTTGGGACGGGAGGAAAGGGAAGGCAGGCGGGCTGTGGGTCCAGAAAGAACATCAGAGGCCAGCCAGTCTCCTGGGGATGCCTCCAATAGAGTCCCCTGGGGGATCAGAGGCCAGCCAGTCTCCTGGGGATGCCTCCAACAGAGTCCCCTGGGGCTCTCCCCGGAGGGCTCCTTATGGCAGATACATTCCCGGTTTAGAGGGCACTGCCTTGTCTGCTGGGACAGACAGTGGGTCGTCCTTAATCGGTCTGTCTTCTCCTGACTCTCTGAAACACAAGGCTGTCCGCTCGCCTCAAGGCTGTTCTCTTGTTCATTCCTCATTTTTCAGACCTGGGCTCCTGGGTGTGTTACAGCATCTACATGCATTACCTCATGGGATCCTCGCAACTCGGGGGTGGGCATCATCTGCCCATTTTACAGATCAGGAAACTGAGGCTCAGAGCTGTTCAGGAAGCAGGCATATAATACAAAGTGCCGGACACCTGTATTTTCCTACCCCTGCTCCCACGTCGGGGCACCCGTCGCATGTGTTGTGGGCTGGCACGTTTGGCCTTTGGAAAGCCCTTGGTGACTGAGTGTGGCTGAGTCGTACGCTCCTGGTTGAGCCTTTGCAGAGGAAACTTGCTTAATCCTGGTGGGAGAGCTTCCTCATCAGGTGGTGGGGCCGTTTCTTGAGCCCCGAGGTGGCTCCACAGCCAGACGCATCTGACCCACCCGGTCACCCACAGCTATGTGCAGTCCTCAAACCCAGGGTGGCCTTTGGGCCCCGTGGCCTGAACTCCAAGGGCTGGGATTTCATATCCTGAAGAGCCCTTTGTTGTCTTTGTACTTGCAAATTACCCCGCTGTAGTGGTCCATTTGGGGGCCACCGAGGGCTCATTGGGGGTGGGGGTGCGCTCACTGACTTTCACTGGTGGACCCAGCCCTGGAGGCTTCTCTGGGTGGGACAGTGGCTATGCTCTGGAGCTCCAAGTCCCCGCTGGCCTGACCATCCCCAGAGCTTGCTGGGCGGCCGCCAAGAGTCATGGTGGATGTGTGGCCAGACCCTCAGGGCTCTGCTGCCCTGCGGCCACCATTGTCCGGACAACAGGCGAGCCCGGGCCGCTGGGCATGCGTCCCTCCTGCCCCTGCCTCTGTCCACCATGGCGCCCCTCGCGTAGGCTCGCTGTAAATTTGCCTCCACCCGTGGAGAGAGCAGGGTTTTTATTTCCACGCTGGAAAATACTGTCTCTCCTGGAAGAAGGAGAAACAGCCATCGGGAGTAACAAAATGTCCGTGTGTCCAGAACGCTCTTCAACTATGACCTTATCTTGTCAAGGTCCTGTAGCCCAATCCCCAATTTCCAAGCTCTCGGGCCTGATGTCAGTCTTGTCCTTGGTGGTGCACAAGGCAGGGTGCTCCAAAAGGCTCAAAGGTCCAAGCCCTCCGCAGGCTGCAGGTAAGGAGCCCACCCTTGGCGTGTCCTTACTGTGGCCTTGGTCTCCGTGGCGGGTGGGAAAAGAGCCTGGGGTTTTCCTTTCATTGTTCCATGCATGGGGTCCGTGGCTTAGTACAGGAAGTCCTCAGTTGGGTGCTGAGCACTGTCATATGCCCTTGCGTGATGTACTTGATCATACTCGCTTGGAGATGACCCCACCCCCACCACCAAAAATAAAAAGGCCAGTGGAGAATATAGACACCTGACTTCTCAGCCCCAGATAGCGTTCTTGGTGGACACACTGTGGCAAAGTGAGCTTTCGCTCCTTCCAGTCCACTAAGGTCACCTCTGGCTGTATGTCGTACCTCCTTTACCTCTCTTCACGGACTTTTCCTGTGGCAGAGTTCACTGACCGTTCTGCGTTTCGTGGGTGGCAGGCAGTGAGGGGGACAAACGGGGGGGGCCTTTGGAGACAGAGCACCTGGGTTCACATATCAGCCTCTGCCATGCCCTGTGCATGTCATCGTCTCTGAGCCTCAGTCTCCCGATCTGTGAATGGGGTGGCGTGGGGATCCGCAGGAGTGCCGGTGAAGCACCCGGCCAGGTTGGACACAGCAGGCCCTGCTGGACCAAACCCACCTGTTCCTTTAGGGTTAAACTGGGAAAGTAGAGAGTGCGCGCTTCAAAATGCCAAGTGGCTGCATCCAAACACGTGGCGCGATCTCGGCGGCGTGGGGTTGGCTGGAGTTCTAAGACCGCGTCACTTTGCACCCCTGCTCTTGGTTTGAAGAACCGTCAGGAGGGAGGGTGCATGGCCGCCGCCCGCGGGGCTCCCGTGGGAGGCTTCTCCGGCGCGTCCTGCTCCCCGGCCCTGCAAAGGCTCTCGTGCCGTGGACCTTGGCTTGATTCCTTTCTGTTTCTGAGCACAATGGGAAGTGGGAACCGTGGCAGGGACACCCAGACGAGATGGTGTATCTCCTTGACAAGCGGCCCCTTCCCTTCCAGCCGTCAGGCGACCCGATGGAGAGGACGGAATTTTCGAGCAGGATAACAGGAAGGTAATGCGGGGGCAGGTCTGGGCGGGAGCAACCTTGCCCAGAGGCAGTCTGGCTCAGGGGGGGTTCCCCAGCCAAAAGCTCAGGCTCCCTCTCCCGCATTCTGCTCCAGAGGGGCCCCACGAGGCCCCACGCGGCAGGGACCAGATTTCAGAGGTGGCCCCGTCCGCCGCCGCCTCCCACCCAGACTAGCACGCCTCCTGCCGCAGTCCTCCTGCCGCACCCCTGTAACCCGGTTACGGCTCTGTCACCGAGGCCATGTCTAAGCAAAGAAAGGAAACTTAGTCCAAGGGCATTCTGGAGGCATCTGGGGTGCTGGCTCGAGAACAGGCTGGGCAGGGGGTCCCGGGGAAGGGTCCGAGGGTAGAGTGAGGCTCTGGGGGCCGTGCAACTCGGTGACAAAAGCAGCCACAGGGAATGTGTGGAGGCCTGGGCGCGCCTCTCTGGGGGGGTTTGGCCCCCAGAGTTTCCCGCCCTGGCTCCAGGGAGGCCGAGGGCCCCTGGCTTGTATTTAAGGGAGGGAGCTGTGCGTGGAGAGAGCCCACGCCTGGCTCACCCGTGCACCCCCAGGAGAAGCCGTTTGGGCCCCTCACCTCCCTGACCCCATTTCCTCCTCTGTAGCACGGGGCAGCCCCATGCAGATGGCCTCCGCATTCACGTGGCTTTTTTCCTCCCTCAGCAGAAGACCAGCTGGCTGCTTCTCAAGGGGGATGCAGACACTAGGACTAACTCTCCAGACCTAGACAGCCAGTCTTTGTCCCACAGTAGCGGGACCGATAGAGACCCTCTCCAAACAATGCAAGGGGACAACTTTTACTCACGTGAGTGGTTCTTTTGAGCAAGGAGCTGTACCTGTGGCATGAGATGCCTCGCAGCAAGGGGGCCCCACAATCTGGAACCCATCCCCCAGAACTGAGCCTTGCTCGTTAAGAAATCTAAGGAGCAAACCAGGTAGGAGAGCGGACCCCCTTTCCGTGTGAGTTCCCCTGGACACTGTGAGCTCGCGTGTGGCCCGTGGGCACACGGCATGTCTCCTAGAATGCTCCAGGGCTGGAGACAGCCCAGGAAGCCAAACTGGTCTCCTGGGTTCTATTGCAAAGAACATCTCCTGGGCCATCAGGCCGGGAAGCGGGGGGCCCATTTCCCTCCAGAGCAGCCATAAGCATGGTCCAGGAGGGTGAGTCCAGACTGGGAGTCGATGACCGGGTACAGGCACGCGGCGCTCGGCCTGAGCAAGGCACCGGGGAGTGGGGACATCCTGTCTGCAGGGAGTACGGGGACAAGTGACCACTGCCTGACTCTGGGGGTCAGGAGGGCTGAATTAGGGGGGATTTTCAGATGCAGGGCAACGCTCCACATAGAGCTCTAGAATTGTACATTGTGGGTGAGAAGCACGGCCGGCTAGGGTGTGATGCCCGCAGGAGACCTGGACGCCGTGCCTGGGTCCCAGCGGGTGGTTTCCTGTGGGCACGTGTGGGGCTGAGCTGGGACGCAGAGGTGGACAGGGGTGTGAAGAGGCAGAGCACAGAGGCTGGTGTGGCCATGAGCCCGGCCCGAGCTCAAATCCGGGCTCACGCCTGATGGTACGTGGGACCCTGGGCCGCGACCGCACCGCTGGGCCTCCGTTCCGCCTGTCCGCCTGGCCAGGCCAGTAGAGACCAGAGGAGGTGACACACGTCCACAGCCGGCGTTCTGCCTGGCCCATAGTAGGTGCTCAGCAAACAGACTCTCATTGTCATCCTCATGCTCATGACTCTGAACTGTAACCTGTCTTACACATGGAAGGGGCGGCCCGGGCATTGTCGTTTGTTAAAGAAGAGCTCGAAGCAAAGCAAAGGCGCATTGTTTTGTGTATGATCTTTGCGAGCAGACATCGTGAGCCACCCCTCCCCGTGCATCTGGCCCCGCCGGGGGTGTGGCGCTCTAAACATGGGGCTCTCCGGGCCGGCACATGGGTGGATGCCACCACAGGAAGTCCACGTCAGAGCAGTCCCCCAGAGTGACTCGTCCAAGGTGGTGGTGTGCTCCTCCCGGGGCAGGTGTGGGGCGGACGCGGGGGGCTGCCCGTCCCCCCCGCCGGCAGGTCACGGCGCGGACCAGCCCAGCAGCTGCGGTCCGTCCCCCGGCCCTCGTCTGCTCCCAGGCACCCACTGCCCCGGGTGCTGCAAGACCTGACCATGGGCCTTGCTGCTCCGTGTTCCCTTTGTCCTGATGGCGTTTGGTTTGGAAGGTGGTGGGATCCTGTTGCGCCAGCCCTCCAGCACCCCCACAGCCCTCGCACGCCTGGGGTGTCGTCGTGATACCCATGAGGCCCAGGAGCTCTCAGGCAGTGAGTGTCTGGGGACCTCAGGGGGTGGCCTTTTATGGCTTCCCATCCTCCCCTTGCTGGGTGGTGCTAGGACACACCTCCGGCTGACCCCGGGATCCCCACTTATGTCCGCAGCCCACCTGTGGGGGGGTTACCACGTGGGGAGAAGCCTGGCCACGGTCCCCCCCCCCCGTGCCGTTGACCTGCCCTGTCACCGGTGTGTGCCGCCTTCACCCCCGGGCACTGGCCCCTCGCCCGCACGTGCTGGGCCAAGGGGCCCCCGGCTCATCCCGGGAGCCCCATAGGCGGGAGATCCCCCGCGAGGCCCCCAGGCTGTGCGTGCTATTTTGACTGGCCAGTCACACACCTGCAAGGTCTCGTTTTGGCTCCGTCCCCCCGTCCTCACTGTTGTCTCCCCATCACTGGGGCCACGGGCAGCCACAGGTGGGGGTCCCGGTGCTTGTCACCCAGGGCGTACCTGGCCGGCAGGAAGCGCCTCGCCGGCGCCAGAATCCAGGCTCTAATGGGGGAGATTCCTCCACAGTAGAAACAAGGCGTGTGTGTGTGTGCACATACGTGTGGCCTTCCTCTTCACGAACGCTTGCTCAGGACGATTATGACAGTTCTGTCATTCCTCCGCTTTCTACGGTGGTCCACTGTCGGCTCTGCTGAGCGGGAAACCCACCGCGCACCTGCTGCAACCGTGCCTTTACCTCTGTCCTGAAGACCTCACCTGGTTTCCCGACATGCATGGGCACAGCATCTGGGACCCAGGCTACTGGTCATGCCTCCCATCACGCGTGCCTTGCTGCGTGCTAGCCTGTTGAGACATTGGGGTGGGTGGGCAGTGCTCCTAAACGGAGGGTCACGTACCCCCTTTCCTCGGGGCTCCTTCCACTCTCCCCGAGTAGCTCCCGAAGTGAGCCCACAGACACCAGTCCCATTTGCAAACAACTTTCACCGAGCAGGGCATTTGCACGCAGCAAGGCACACCCCACCTGCATCCCCGGGACATCCATCTGTAGCGCGCCCAAGGAAGGTGGGATTGTGACACTCAACACAGTGGACGCTCAATAAATGTTTGTTGAATTGAGATGCATTAAATTCAACGGGTATTTACTGAGCACCCACTCTGTGCCAGACGCTGTGTGGGGCGCCAAGGGGGACACCAAGAAGACAAGAGCAGCCCCTGCCCCGGAGAAGCACGCAGGGAGCTGAGAGAGGCAGAGGCGCCCACGGGAGCGAGCACCCACGCATCCCGCCACCGCCCGCCCGAGGCCTCCGAGGGCTGACGGGGCGGGGGCACGGCTCATCCCATCCATGACCCCATCGGCACATCTCACCCGGGGCTGAACTCATCATCCGGTCATTCATCCACCTCTCCACCAGACATTGGCTGAGCACCTACTATGTGCTGGGCACGGTGCTAGGCAGTGGAGAGGCGGAGGTGAGTGTGGCCCGGCCCCCGTTCCCCAGAGGAGGAGCAGGTGACTGAGCAGCGACAAGCCACCCTGTGACACCCTTCTTTCTCGCCCGCTGCCGCCTACTCCGAAGAGGGTCTCACTGAAATACACGTGGTATTATAGATGACTGAGACTCTCCTTTGTCCTACACCTCGGGCTTTATTGGGACTCTGTGCGTAATGTGCGGTTACCAACGCGCCCGATTTCTGCACATGGAAGGGGTGATGTCGAGTTTTTGTTATGCGAAGAGGGTCTTGAGCTTTACAGGATGAGACTCACCATCCCCAGAAGAACACGAGGTGACGTAGGCCCCCCTCCCCATAAGACAAAGGCCCAGCTGGCTGGGGACCCCGCCTAGAGGACTCAGTGACCCCTAGAAAGAGCCCAGGGTTTCTGAAGACACAGACCCTTCCTAAGGCCCCAGCACAGAGAGGAATGGGGGAGGGGGCCGGTTAGGAAGAGCTCTGCATTGGAAACTGAGGCAGCACAGATGGTGGTCCCGGGGCTTTGGCTTTCGTGTCACCTTCTGTGTGTCCCTCCCTGTGGAGTCCTGTGTTTGATGGGACATGCTTGTCTTCACCTGCTGCCCACCATGGCTGGGGGCCTGGCGCATTGTCTCGGCCCAGGCTCCCTCCCAGCGCTCGCGGGGCGTGAGGCTTGGTCAGAAAGGGCCCGCTCCTGTCATTCCTCTGGAGTGGTGCCAAAATCTTTCCCGCATTTCCTGCTCCATGAGACACTGTGATTTGCTGTGTGCTGATCTCTGAGAATACCCGGTGGGCAGCCACACGCCTGGCTTAGGTCTGCCCCGCGGCCCCGAGGGCTCGACTCCACCAACATCAGGCCTGAAGAAGCACGTCAGTCCATCTCCTCGTTCACGACAGGCAGGACAAGGCCCAAACCTCACCAGATACCTCCCGAGCACCTTCCGTGTTACCGCACTCTTGCGGGTGCTGGGGGTCAAGCAGAGGATGACATCCCCTGCCCCGAGGGGCCGGCGTGCTAGGGGGGTGGGGGCTGAGACCAAAACAAAGTTAGGAAGTATACATCAGTGCCCTGCAGGTAAGGAGGCCAGGAGGTGCTGGGGGCAGTTGTCAATACAGTCGGGGGAGGAAGACTATCTGAGCAAGACTCGACAGGGGTATAGGCTCGAACAGTGAGGATGATCGGGGGAAGCCTGGTGGGTTTGCAGGACGGCGAGGGGGCCTGCGTAGTAGGGGTGAAGGCGGTGATGCGCAGGGTCATGGAGGACTGGGTCACCTGGGGAGGACTCCAGCCTGGCGTCCGAATGGCGACATGGTCCCGGAGGGATCCCAGCAGAGCCCGACCTCGTCTGATACAGGTTTTCGACAGGCCTGAGTGGGGGCAGGAAAGACCATAGGAGGCAATTGCCATCATCCAGGTTGGGGGACAGTGTGCTGGGAGGTTGTCCTAGAGGGGTTGTCCTAGGGGCATGTCTGGGGGGGAGGGTTCCTATGGGGAAGGTGTCCTGGGGCGGCTGTGCTGGGGGAGGTATCTTAAAGGGGTGTCCTGGGGGGTGTCCTTGGAGAGAGTGTCCTATGAGGAGGGTGTCCTGAGGGGTTGCCCTGGAGGGGCATCCTCGGGGGCTGCTAGGGGGAGGTGTCCCCGGGAGATGTTCTAAGCAGCACGAACACCATGTCCAAGCATATGCCAAGGCAAGAAGCAGGACAGCCATTTGGGCAACAGGAAGCCAGTGGGTTGGCAGAAGAGGGACTAGCCAGGACCCAGCTGGTCTGTGTACGATGCTAGGAAGCTGTTCTGTCTGTTAGGGAACAGGTCAGCGGGGTAGGGCTGTGAGCAGGCAGATGAGGCAGTCTGTTCTGCATATTTAAAACAAGGATGGGCAGCTTCGCGGAGGATAGACTGGAGGCTGCTGGGCCAAGCACAAGGGATTGGGGTGTCCATATAAGCGGCAGGGAGGCCCCTTGAGTGGTCTGAATGGCAGGAGCATGTGTGAGCAGTTAGGGGTGCGTGGGGGCTGCAGAATCAGGAATGACATGGGGATAGTTCTGGCTCAGGTAGATGGAGGCACCTTTATTCAGAGATAAGGAAAGAACGGGGTGGTTCTCCGCGTGGAGTCGGGAGCCTGGACATCCAGGCCGCGCTGCCTGGAGCTGGATGGATGGGCGGGGAGCAGAGTCCCCGCAGGTCCTCAGCTCCCAGATGCAAGTGGGTAACCTGAGACCTGGGACTTTCTGCCTGATAAACATGTTCCTGAGCTTGCATGACTTTCTCCAAAGCTTGTGAGGCCCAAAGAAGGTGTGATTCTCTGGGTCCTTTCCCAACTCACTCTGGGTCCTCCTCCTCCCATTTCCTGTCTGCCAAATGCTGCAGGAAAGGGGAGAGAAAGAGTGAGCAGGTGGGCGAGCAGGTGGGCGAGGGGCTGTGTTGTATTGGGGCAGGAGGGGACCCAGAGGAGCCGCCAGGGCTGGAGAGAGCCAGGGCTATGGGAGTGGGCCAGGGTTGGGTGGGGGGTGCACCCTGGCATTCAGCAGGTGGTTAGGTCCCCTGGTGCAGGGACTGCTGGGGAGGGCGTGGCCTCCCGCTGGATGGACAGACTGCTCTCTGCCCCTGCTCCTGGCCAGTCCCCAGAGAGAGCAGTGGGCACTCCAGGTATCGGGGAGGGGACCCTGGCCCAGAAAACACTGTTGGCCCCTCATTGGAGAGACCACCCCCAGCTGTGAGAGTGGGGCACCCTTGGGCAAAGCCTACCACCATCTGGTGGGGGAATTTTAGCAAAATTCCCTGTGCCCCCTGTTTCCAGCAGGCTTGCCCTTTGGGACTGGACAGGGTGTGGCCTCTGATCTGTGGGCAGGGCTGATGCGATGTTCGTAGAAAGGAGCCAATGTTTCAGGGCCCCCTCTGCTCCCCTCCAAATCTGCCTTCTTGAGATACCCCCACCCAGCTGGAAGCTCTCTCCCCTTCCTCAACCCAGGCCCGGGGGCTCCTCATAACCCTCTGTGTCCTTTCTCCCCTGTGGACTGTTAGCCCCTGGGGAGCAGGGTCCCATGAGGATGTCCCCATGCCTCCCTCACCTGCATGTGGCAGCTTCTCGGTGAGTGCTCCCCAGAGCACTGGTGGAGCTGGGCCTCCTCAGAGCAGCACCATCCTCCCTTCGTGGGAAGCGGCATTGCTCCTGGTGGGGTGGAGGGGATGACAGTGACCGCTGCTGACACAGCAACAGTGTCCACGAGATCACAGGATGGGCCAGCAGAGAGAGCGCCAGGTCTGGGTGCTGGTCCACTGGCGCTTGAACCCCAGCTTGTCACTTGCTGTGTGACTTCGGGCATAAGAGCAAAGTTGTCTGTTTAAAATGGCCTCATGTGTAAAAGGCCTCCTGGCAGGAAGCATCTGGGCTTTGGGGCTCACATGTGAGCACTCCGGCATCCTATCTCCTGAGCCTTGGGGGATATCACGGCAGAGCGTGGTTAAGTCCACAGGCCTGGTTGCGGTGAGCCCGTCTTGCTTGCTTCCGGAAGCCTGGAGCTTGGGTCATCCTAGGGCCTCCTGCTCATAGGCACTCAGGGCTGAAGGCAGTTCCAGCCCCCTCCTGGACCCAAACCCCTGCAGGGCCATGCGGCTGCCAAGTTCCTTGTCCGGGCGTTGGTGGAAGATGCGCCCAAGGAAGTGCCTTGCTGAGCAGTTGTGCACAGAGCATCCCTGGGGGCGGTGACGAGCTGCTTGTCTCCAGCGGCAGCTGGGCCTCTCCTTGCATGTCCAGCAGATCCCCTAACCTCTGACCAGCCAGCCCAGAAGAGCTACAGACCCAAGGAGACAGTGCTCAGAATGCCGAGACAAGGCTACCACAGGTGGGCTTCTGAGAGGAGGCGGCAGGGGAGCCTGTCTGCGCTGAGCCCGGACATGAGGATGGCTGGTGTCCAGCCCTTGCAGGGCTGATGGGACTCGCAGTGGGCCAGCTGCCGCCTCGCCCCAGGTCCAGCAGACCTGCCTTCTCACCGTGCACACAGGCAGCGCACGCTCTCGCGGCCACCTGATGGCATCCGACACGCAGGTGCCCAGAAGCCCACACCTGCAACCCACAGGGGTGCAGAGATGCTGGCGCAGATGGGTCCACCGGTTCCCGAAGCCAGAAGTCCTAGGCCCTCGTTTTATCCTCTTCGTGAGCAGACGTTGACCTTGTAGGGGCCATTATTCTCACGGGGCCTCAGCTTCCTTACCTGTAAAAGGAGGTCCTGTGTCATGCAGAGGCCTACGAGTTTCAGGTAAAGTCTCTGCACGTGCGAAGGGACTTTTTAAGCCAGTGGCTATCAAACCTAGCTGCATGGGTGGTGGCGGGGGGGTCACTGGGACCTTTAGAGTCTACTGATGGCTCATCCCAGCCCCAGAGAGGCCAAGTGTGATGGGTCCACATGGCAGCTGGGGGTGGCGGGGGGCAGATAATGGAGCCTCCTCTCTCCCTGCTCATCCGCATTAAGTATAACCCCACCCCACCCCCAAAACAGTAGAGCAGACACATCATAGAAATCTCAAGGGTGGAAAGAGGAAGGTGGGCTGGCTAAGGACCCCAGGACTTGAGGAAAAACACAGGAGCCATGTCCCCCGCCTCCCATGAAGTGGCACCAGGCGGCCAGGTAGGCATCTTCCTCCCCAAGCCTCACCGGCAGATACGAAACAGGAGGCCTATGGGCAGCCTGGAGGGTGGGCCCGGGAGACCCTCTCCACCGCAGCCGCCGCCTCACACCCCCACCTCGGGGCACAGAGCAACGGGGGAAGCACGGCTGGTCCCGGGAACCCCAGCCGGGCTCGGCAGACCAGAAGAGCATGTTCTGAAAACCAGCCTGTCCTCAGAATCACAGGCCGTAACACACCAGGCCCCATGTGCCAACTCAAGCAGGCGGCAGCTCCTTCAGTAGAAGGCTCTACCAGGATGCGGTGTCCCCAGACGTCTCGTCCGGGAGACGATATGGAGGATTACTCCCCCACACCAGGAGCCATGAAGATAACGATTTGAACCGGCAGACGAGAGAGATGCGACACTAAGAACCGGATGTCGGGGTTCCCGGACGAGGATGTTTAGGGCAGCCACCCGAAAAATGCTTCAGCAAACAAATACCCGAAAAGAAAGAAATTTCAGCAAAGAAATAGGCATTACCCACCCCCCCCCCAAAAAAGAGAATCAAATGGAAACTATAGAACTGAAAGATAAAATAACCCAAATTAAAAAGTCACCGATGGATTCAGAAACAGCGTAGCAGAATACGGCAGAGCAGTCAGCCGTCCCGTACATGGAGCAGCAGAAATGATCCAGTCTGAGCGACAGAGGGAAAACAGCAGTGAAAAGATGAACGGGGCCTCAGAGGTCTGTGGGGCAACATCTGTCGCGGTGGAGTCCCGGAAGGAGAGAAGAGAGTGGGCTGGAAAAAGCGTTCAAAGATATGGCTAAACACTTCCAAAAGGTGGTCAAAGACCTAAACCTACAGGTTCAGGAAACTACAAGAACCCCAAATAGGACAAGTCCAAAGGAGTTCATGCCAAAACCAGTTACGACGATAACTGAACCTCTAAAATCTGAAGACAGAGGATGGCAGGTCTTGAGAGCATCCACAACAGAAGACAGACTCCCTGGAGGACAAGGCCAACTGGAGACAGCAGGTTTCTCTGCAGAAACCGCGGGGCCAGCGGAAAGGGGGTGCTTTCCGTGTGCCGAAGGAAGGTTGCCATCGACACGAATTCTGCACCAGGGGAGCCTATCCCGCGGGAATGAATGGGAAATGAAGAAATTCTCAACACTAAGCATTTTTCACGAGTAGAGGTTGTTTAAAGAATCGCAGGCAGCAGGTGTTCAAGCAGAGAGGAGGACATGGTAAGAGAAGACTCGGGGCTTTAGAATGGAGAGGATATCAAAGAGGTAAAAACGGGGCGAATATCATCGACCCTTCTCCTTTCCACGAGGTTATGAAATCCTGTCTGATGGTTGAGGCAGAATTTGTGATGTTATGTGATGTGGGAGCTCAAGGTAGGTAGAAGGGACACCCAGGACAATTGTCGTTGGAAAGTCAGGAGAACAGCTCCGTGGAGTAGGGTCTGTGTGCTTCATGCGAAGCGGTCAGACGCGGAGACCGCAGGTGGCAGCCTGAGCACGGGGCCCTGTGACAGCCATCCGGGTGACAACGGTGCCTCCGGGCACAGGACAGAGGTGAGGGTACTGCTGTTCTCAAGGCCCCAAACCTTCGTGTGCATCAGAATGTCCCAGAGGGCAGCTTGTCTACCACAGCTCATGGGACCCCAGCCCAGAATCCAATGCAGCAAATCGGGGGTGGGCCCTGAGAATTTGCCTCTCTAACCAGTTCCCGATGAGCCTGATGCCGCTAGTTGGGGACCCCACTTTGAGAACCACTGCTCTAGCATCTTTGGTCGATCGGGAGCCCCTGTGTCTCAGTGGAGGGTCCCTCAGGTCCTCAACCGCACAGCCTCACGTTGCGGAATGTGCCTGACTCTGTGTGTAAATTAGGAGGGACCCCAGGACTGTGAGTCAGGGGGCCTTGTTTGGCATCCCGGGGCTGGGTGACCTCAGGCAGACCCCCTGACTCAGGGCCTCAATTCCCCCTCTATAGAATGGGAGGCTTCGGAGAGGCTGGGAGGAACAGGGGCAGCACAGCAGGTCTGGCCCCTCGCCCCTCTTCTGTGTCCCGCTCCCCTGCCCCCGTCTTTCATAGGTCGGAGTTTACATAAACTCTCGTGTGGCAAGAGGGTGCCTTTGTTAAAAGAAGTTTGAGAACCCTGACCTTGATGTGGCAAAAGGCCCTTTCTGACCCCCATCCGGGACCTTCCGACAGGCCGCATGGGGGCAAACATGTGCCCAGGATAGGTTTCCCGGGTCCACACGTGAGCCATGCAGAATGTCGTCTCCGTCCCCAGAGTTCGTGAGGACCCCCTGAGATGAAAGGCATCTGGATGAGCCTCCGTCTGGCCCTCCTGGAAGGGTTGGGTGGGCAGTTCTGTGCGTGGCACCCACCTCGCCTCTGGAGGCTCGGTGCTTGGTCGCATGGACGCACACGGCCTTGTGAACACCCTGACAGGCAGCCCGCTGGCCCCCGTGGTGGGTGCCGGCATTTGGTGCTATGTGTTGTTGCCGAGCTGCTGGTGGCCAGCCAGTGCTGGGAGCAAGGAGCCCCGGAGCTCCCTCCAGGGGAGGCGGCATCCTGCCCCTCCGGGGGGCTAGGCTCTGCCGCGTGTCCTGCCCCTGAGCCAGGAGGCCATACCAGAAAGCCTCTGTGCCACCCTCTCCAGACCCGTTGCAGAGGTTAACCGGGAGACCTCAAAGCCCAGGGCCCATGCAGGGCAGCCAGGGACGTGAGCGGCAGAGCTGGGTCAGCTGCGGGATCCCCATGGTCTCAGACCAGCCTTTTTTGTTTCAAGAGAAGCCAGAAGTTAGGATCTTAATGTGAAATCCCCCAATGGCAAGTAGCTCAAGATCATTTTAAAAAATAAAAAATACTTCCTATGCCGCCTTTGGTTGGTGGCAGGCTCCCGTGAGCCGACCCTGGCACAGGATGGCACAGCCCTAACCCCCCACGGGGTTTCCTTCCTGCCCCTGTCCCAGCTCTCCAGCTCTGCTGGGTGAGGAGCTCGGCCTAGGTGACAGGTGATGCCAAGACCTGAGGCTGCCGGAGAACACAGGTGCCCAAGAGGGTGCCACGGTGTTCCCGGGGTCCTAGGCGGGCTCAGGGGCATCACGCCCTTGCCGGCTTCTTCCTCAGCCAGCACCCTGGGGACAGAGGTCATGACGGAGGCAGGGCGTGATCTTCGGGGGCCCCTCTGGGTGTCACGAACTCAGCCCCTCTGGCCGGGGCCCGGCCTCTGTGCGTGCGTGACAGAGCTGTGCTGTGTCTGTTTCAGGATTCCCCTATTCCAAATCTGACCCTCTCCCAGGACACGGAAAGAATGGCTTGGACCACCGGGTAGGTACTCGACCCCTCCCTGGCTCGCGGTATACTAACCATCACCCGCCGGGAGCCTGAGCGTGGTGCCCACAGCCTCTTGACCACACAGCCGGAAGGAGGGGCCCGGGGACCCCTCTCGCCCACTGCCTCTGCCTGTGCCCCCCACCCCCGCCCCTGCCCCAGGGGCTGTGCTGGTGCTTCTGCAGACCAGGGCCAGACCAGAACTGGGACACCCTCCCCTCCTCCCGTCTAACCCCAGCCCCAGCTCCCAAGGAGACCTCAGTGTGGTGGGGAGCGGGAGACAGGGCCACGCAGAGTATTCCGACCCCCTGAGGCCCCTTCTGACCCTCATCCTTCTTCTGTGACCCGGAGCCTAATAAGGGGCTTAAAGGATCAGCTACTTGGGGAGCAACGTGAGCCACGGATCCACTTCCTTCCTGAGGTGCCCCGGCCCCTCACGACGGTCACCACGAACGGTACCTTTAACATCTGTGGCTATTACCTGTCACCCCTAGTACTGCCACTTGCCCCGTAATTATCCCTGGGTCCCACACTCCGTAGCTGGCTTTCTCTGGCTGCTCCCAGCTAAAGGCTGGCCGGACTTCCCAATCCAGGACATTGGAATGTGAGCCCAGAGAGTTTGGTGCCCGACTTGGCCCCACGGAGGGGCTGGGCGACTTTCTGTCACTGTTCCCACAGCTTCACTAGTCCCCAGTGAGGCCCCCCGGGGTGGGGCGGGTGGGATGGCACCAGAGCCCCCCCCACACACACACAGCCCCAGGACACCCCCTCTCAGGCAGCCTCTCTGCTGTCTGAAACCGGGGCGAGTCGTTCCGCTGGAGAAGGTGCTCAGAGGTCGAACCCCCGTGTGTTGCACGGCAGGGTTCTCAGCAGTAAGTGTGTAATGCCCGGGACAGCCTTCTGCAGCCCCCAGGGCACACCTCGCATCCAGGGGCCCAGCCACAGGGACCCGTCTAAGAACAGGGATGAGGCAGGCGTTTTCTCAGCCTTGTTCGTCTTCCTCGGGCCCTGTCCGACCTGCCGTTGTGCCCGTCCGGGGCCCAGGCACCTCTGCATGGTTTGACTCTAGTGAAGCCCCCTTCCCACTAATCTCACTTCCAATTCTGGAATGGGCCGAGTCAGGGCGTGCATGCCGCATGCTCCTCTCGATTTTCTTCTAAGGATTTCTGCACCCTTCATCTTCAGTGGACAGCGGGTAGGCACGGGACGGGGGGCAGGAGGACGTCCACGGGACCCCCACAGCACCAGGAATTGTCAGTCCTTGGGCTCAGGGTTAGGGGTCCTGAGGGGCGGTGGGGAAACGGTCCAGAATGTTCTCTGCGTACCTGGAACAGCTGTTCTGGGACTCAGGGGCCCATGAGGGCGGCAGTGTTCCACCCCTCGAGCCAAGTCCTGGACTGTCCCTCGATACGTGGAAGACCAGGGAGGAATGCCCAGCATTTCTAGCCTTGCTTCATTGGTGCCTGGGCCACGTGTCCTCTGGGGAGATGCCCTCCTTGGTTCATGCTGGAATGACTTGGATCGATGCCCCCAGCACCTGCAGAGAAGGCCACGGCCTCACACGCCCCACCCCCGCAAGAGCTGGGAACAGCTGACCCAGACATTTCATCATGGACACCGTCTTCAATCCCTCTCCCAGAACAAGTGAGAGTAGAGGCTAGAGCTGTAGAGTCGAGAGCTGAGCCTCTGTGAATGTTTCTCCTGCCGGCCTCAAGGCGGGGGAGGCCTGTGCGTCCTGCAGATGCTGGGGGGTTGGCAAAGGGGGCTGCATCCTCGTGGGAAGATCTTCAGCTTTTCACGTGGCTTATGTGGAGATTGGTGACTCGCATTGGAGACTTTGCTTTGGGGTTCTTTTTCTCTGCGAAGATTCTTTCCTGTTTTTTCAGACTTTCTAAGACTTTTATGTAATTTTATGCCTACTTCTCAGTGGGAAGACCGGATAATTGAGCTTTTGAATGACCAGCCTTTTATGGTGCGACCATGCTCAGCACCCAGACGTGGTCACCCACTGCTGTCCGTGGCCTACAGTGCTCACAAGCCACTTGTTAGATTGTTTTTTGGTGTGTCTCCACTTCCAGAAAGGATTCTAGGTGGCCCGAAGTAAGAACACAGGTGCACTGAGACCGGAAGCCCACAAAGCCCAAATCACAAAGGAGCAGAAGAGGAAGCTCTAAAAGAAATCATATATCAGAATTATATCAGAAACAAAAGAACATTGTATGAGCGAAACCGCTGAAGCTTAGCTCTGAGCTTCCTGGTGGCCAAGGCAAAGGGGCAAACATGACCAGCTATGTAGTTCTCGTCCGATGGAAGGAAGATCAGTTCATCAGGGGATAGAGGTTTCTAGTTCTTGCTTCGAGAGGGATTTGTCACAAGGGGCCACCACCCTGAGTCCCAGAGCTCGTTAAAATGTCCTGCTAACCAGCCTGCCACAGAGCCTACTCCTGGTAGATGCTCTCCTCTTATGGAATAAATAGGGCAGTAACCACCTGTCACAGGCATTCCTGTAGATGAGGCAGCGTGGCTCCCAACATGTGCCACCTGGTCTGTTAGTAAGAGAACGACCTCTGGCCACCGACAGAAAAACCCTGAGGGCAAATAGGGACAGACTGAATTCTCCTGCTGGAGGACAGAGCCTGCCAGATTATAGCAATAGCCTAAAGAGGGGACACTGGTTTGTGATGACACACGTCATCCAGCAGGTGTCGCATTCCCACATGGAACTGCGCCGAGCAGCACAGCTGTGCCAGGGACCCTGATAAGGTACAAGATGGGAGGCAATTTGAATGTGGCATTTGGAATCAGACATGTGGATCTAGTGGACAGAAAATAATAAAAGACGTAGGGAGCAGTTAATAGTGCAAACAGTAAACCATCTACTAGGTACATGAGAAAAATCTGTATCTTTTGAATCAGGTTTTCACATGTCCATAAAGCATTTGCAAAAATGCCTTATGTACAAGGAAAACCTTAATAAATTAAAGAAGTCTGATATTTTCCAACGGTAACTCTGGACAGAACACGTGCCGCACTGAGCCCCGAGTTCAAATCCCAGCTCTGCCACCAGCCACCTGTATGTCTTCGGGCAAGTCACTTATATTTCCTGAGTCTCTACTTCCTGTCTTTAAAAAAGTTATCCTTACCTCTTAAGATCATTGTGAGGACAAATAACAGTCAAAACATGTGAGATCTTCTTGTAAGCTCTATAGAGTGGTTCCCACAAGAGTAATTGTTATAAAAGCAAGTTCCTACCCCTTCTTCCTTCCACAGTGGTGGCTACTAAGTGGCAAATTCCAACGCAAGTCTTAGCAAGACAGTAACAATGGGCCGTGAACAGCCACAATTTCATTCCTACTACTAACAATTCCAGTATCATTTTTGAGAAACAAAAGACATGGATTACAATGTTTACAGTTCTGTGTATTTGCTGTATGATCCTGGGCTCGTTCCTTAACCTCTCTGAGCCTCGTCCATAAAACCGTGACGATGATGCCCACCTCCTAGGCTCGCAGCGAAGATTGCAGAATGTGTCTGTAGGGTAACTGACACCTAGTAAACTCCAAACCAATGGGAGAGGTAAATAATCTGTTGCTTTTCAATTCTCCAGTGCCTCTGCTGAGAACTGCAAGGGAATCAGCCAGGGTTGGGCCTGTGGGGCTCCCCTGGCCACCCCACCTGTTAAGGAGTGACCCCAAGGCTCCCTCGCACCAGAGAGGTCTTGAAGATCTCAGGCACTTAGAGGACCAAGAGGGGGCTGGGCTGTTCTTCCCCTGCTCTGGACTGATCTGGTGCCCCCGCATCCATTCCAAAGATGCCCTACCCTCTCTCCTGGGAGTCTCTCTCTGGCCTCAGAGACTGGCAGACCAGAGGAGGCTGGTTTTGCTGCTAGGAAAGGCGTCTCTAACTGCCCAAGGTGGCGGTCGCCTGAGATTGAGTGGCCTGTGATGCAGGGCAGTGGGCGCTAGGGGGAGGCATGTCTCTTCCGCGTCACCGACCGGCCCGGTGGGAGAAGACGAGTAGAGGGCAGGTTTGCCTTGCCTTAGGCAGGAAGAGGTTTCCAGACCAGACAGGTACGCCTGGGGCTGCTTCTCAGCGTCCTGAGAAAATGTCTCAAAAATTGTTCTTGCAAACCCCTAAGGAGAATTATTCTGTGATGGTCATGAGAGTGGGTGGGGGTGAGGGCACCTGGCTCAGGGTCCCGGGGCTGAGACTAGGTGAGGCGAGTGAGGCACTTGCCGAAAGGCTCCGTAATCAAAGTAAATAATGTTCTAATGCAATGTTTTTTTAAAGCCCAAGTCAATGCAAGAAAATTCGTGATGAACAAAACACCAAATCTTTAAATAGAGACTGGCTCCAGCCCTCCACTTACGTACTTGCCCGACTCACCACCCTTGTCTCCCCTTTTTGGGATGAAGGACTTTGGGCTCGGGGCTCTCTGGCTCGTCCCTTGCCCGCACACTCTCTGGAACTACACCTGTTCCTTGCATGTCGCCCCTCTACCGCAAGAAGTACTGCTGACTGCGCTTTCCCGGTCGCCCGAGCAGGGTGAGGCGCGACTCTCCCCTGGGACTGCAGGCCTCCCTTGAAACCCCTGCACGGGATCCCAGAAATGCCAGCCCAGAGCGCCGAGGCTGCGTCAGAGTAGGTGCTGGGCCTGCAGGAACCGTGTTCTTCCAGCGGCTCCATGGACCGCAGGCCGTGGCAGAGCTTGACTCGTGGTGTTCATGCCAGGCGCAGGAGTGGGGGTAGAGACACGGGGGCTCGGTGCCTGCTTTTGGGGCCCAGACCCTCCTGAGCGGTGTGTGGGGCGATTTTTTCAGGCAGGCGGACGAAAGAGAATTCCCAGCATGGGTGGTGGAGATGCACGGAGTCTGCTGATGACTGCCGTGAACGGGGGAGGCAGGCACCCGACGGTGGCCCCTGTTCCCTCGAGTGTCCTCACCTCAGGGCCATCCTCTGTCACGGCCGCTCAGGCACGCGGGGCTCTGTCCAGGGGCTGTACGAACTGGCTCTCCTGGGCGCCTGGGGCCCGTGGGGTCTGGAGGGGAGCAGCGGCCCCCCTGGGCTGGCCTCCGCACCGGGCTGGGCTGCACCCCTAGGGGACCACGGGGCGCAGGGAGCAGGCGTGCAGGCGCGGCTCGAAAGGCGGGCAGGAGAGCTGGGCCAGGCAGGGTCCCCGCCGGCCTGGAAGGCAGGGGGGAGGCACACGAGCAAACCCGCCAAGTGTGTCCCAGCGTGGCCCTTCCAGAGCCGAGGCGCCGGGGACTCTGGGGAGCCCAACTTCCTCCCCTCACCCCCACCCCCAGAGCCGGGCAAAACCAAGGCACGACCACCCGCCCCTACAACCTGCCGCCTGCCGCCCTCTCTCTTTCTCTTCCAGAATGCCAATCTGGCCCCTTGTGGAGCAGACCCGGATGCCAGCTGGGGCACGCGAGGTACAAGACGTGGGGACCCCCGTGGGTCTCCGGCTGGGGCAGGGGTCTCTTAACCGTTTCCATGAGTCTCATTCTGGGACGGGCCCCTCCAGGGCCGGCTGGCAAAGGCTCCAAGCATCGCGCAGTGGGGGGAGCGTTGGGGTGCTCGTTTCGGCTCGAGGAGCCAGTGACCTCCGTTCTTATGTTGCCTGAGGTGCTCCCTTCCCTTCATCCTTGAGAACAGCTGACCCTGTCCTGATTTGTTGGTCACTCTGGTCACTTGGGGAGAGAGATATGTGTTGGAATAGCCATCCCGTACCAGGACTGAGGCCAACCCAATCACCCACGGTTACATTTCGTGGCAACATAACGCCCCTGGGGTCCGAGTCAGATGAATTCGGGTCCCATCCTGCCTCCCACCCCTCCTGGTCACGCGGGCCTCCTGGGCTTCAAACCAGGAAGGTTGCTTGCCGGGAGGCTGGTGTTCCTGGCATGACCCCGGTCGCATGGCAGGTGCCTGACCGGGGTGGGGGGGCTCTGCTAGCTCTGAGCCCCTCCTGCGTGGGATGTTCGTTCACCCCTGTCACCCTGGATGGCAGGGAGCATGTTCTCATGGGCTGCTGGCTCACGCTGGGCCGTGGAGCACTGGGGGCTCAGAGCTGGCTCCCTCCACGTGGCTCTCCAAGTCATCAGGATGTTGAGTGTGGCCCGCTGGGAAATTTGGGGACCGGCCCCTGTCACCCAGGCCCCTTGCCAGGGTCTCCCTCCCAAGGCCAGCTTGTGGCCCAGGTCCTAGGGGTACTGCTTTCTAGGGGGTTCTACATGCTCACAGAGGCCCTCTGATCCATTCAGGTCTATTTTCTGACATGACGATTTTAGTCTGGCAGAAAAGCCTTTTGAAAAGTAAGCATGTGGGGCTCAGGAATATAAAGGAGGAACTACAGGCCAAGAAGGTGAGAGAGTAAGAGCCGTGGGGTCAGACCCTGCGCGGCTGTCAGTCTCTGCAATGCCCCCAATACTGCCCTGGAATGTCTGATCCGCAGGTGGGTAAACTGAGGCAGGCCGCTTTCTCAGGGCGGCCCGGACCACCAGGGAGACAGTATCACGCCCGAGGAACACAGCGCTGCGTCCGGCTCCCAGTCTGGCCTCCAGCCTCCCGACCATGCCTCCCGCTCTCGGGTCCCCCTGGGCAATCAGCTGCCCAAGGACTAGCGCCCCAGGGCAGGCCGCCGGGGGTGGGGTGGGGGGTCCCCAGGACAGGACTGCTTCTGCCGTTGGGCCGCGTTCCCGCGCTTTCTAAACTGCCACGCGTGGCTTCTGCTCTCTCTCTTACAGAATACAAGGTAAGAGGGGCCGCCCACTGCCACGCCGACCTCTGCCCGCCGCCACGCACCTGCCCAGGTTAAAAGTTCCTTTTGTTGTGGTTTCCTATGAAATGTGTGTGTCCGATGCCGGCGCAAGTATGTACCTCTCGTTGGCCTTCGGCTCAGCCCTTTGGTCCCGGCACACGCCTGCTTCCCGGGGTCAACCTGCGGTCTCCCCTCCCCACAGGTCTATCCTTATGACGCCCTCATTGTCACCAACCGAATTCGCGTCAAACTGCCCAAGGATGTGGACCGGACGCGGCTGGAGGTAGGAGGGCATCTCTGGGGGCGGGGGGTGTGCATTCCGGCTGGGAGGTCCCCGGCACACGTCTGTCTGCGGCGTCAGCGCTCAGCACCCCTGAGTGTTCCCGTGGGCGGCGGGGGCGCCACCAGGCCCACAGCGGGCTCGGAGCCCAGGCCCCGCGTTGTTTCGAGGGTTGAGAACCGTGGGAGTGTCCCCCAACACAGGTGGCTTCGCAGAGGGCTCTGCTGTGTGTGTCTGGCCAGGAAGGGCTTCATGACAGCGCCAAGTCGGTGGTGCTTGTCCTTCCCCTGGGGACTGGTGTTAGGAAGTTGGTCACGATCCGTGGCCTCTCGTTTGGCCACATTTACACCCAGTGAGAATAATAAACCCATCTCTGGAGAGCACGTGTAGGCTTAAAAGGCCAACAGGATGTCAGCTCAGGGTAGGTATTTGGATGATACTTGTTGATCGCAAGGACTTTGCTGAGCGCTCGCTAGGAGCCGCGGTCCCCACGGTTGACGTGCAGGACTTAATCCCCACAATTGCCCTACCGAGTAATCAATGTCCATGCACTAGATCTCACCTCCTGAGCCCTGTCACGGATGTTTCGCTGCCTTTTAATGACCGTTTTGCGGGGTGCTGCGGGATCTGGAGGCTCCTGAAGGCCTAGGGCTGCCCTGCCCCATCCGTGCCCCAGGGCTGGGCACACGGGAGGTGCGGGGAGCATCTGACGCAGAGTGTGTGTCCAGCCAGCGCTGGAGCTGCCCGACCGCCCACCTGGGAGGGAGCCGTAGGGGCGCGGACACAGCCGAGGGGCACCCAGCCAGCGCGGGAGGGCTGCCAGGAGAAGTCGGGAGGCCAGGTGCATCTGTACAGGATTGCCGCCTAAGACGGAATGGACGGAGGCCCCGGCGGTGCACTGGGGTGGAGGGAGGGGGGCTGGTCCACTGCGCAGCAAGAAACATGGGGCTGGCCTTTGAAGGAGGGATGGGACTCTCACCAGCAAAGAAGGGAGAGCATTGAAGGGTCTTCCAGGCCAAGGGACCCGCAAGTAAAGTCTTCGGCGGGGGGACCTGCAGGATGTGCCTGGGCAAGAAGGGAGCCCTCGGTGATGGGGGTCGGGCACCGACTTCCCTGCACTAATTGGCCTTGATGCGTGCGCCCTTCAGGTGAACATACAGCTGCCTACTGCGTGGGTCACTGGGCCCCTCACCTAGGGCCCGGGACAGCATCCCTCGGCAGGGGGATAGTGGTGGTGGGGAAGGGCTTGGGGACGCTGGTGTGGCCACAGCCTTGCACGGAGACACATCCGTGTTGACCCTTTCTGTTGCAAGTGATGGGTGCCTGACCCAAAGTGAGACTCAAGCAAAAAGGAGATCACCAGCCATAGGGTTGATGGGTCCCCACAGGGGTGGCTCGGTCCTGCCTCAGGACCAGTTTCCTTCCCACCGTCTCCTGGCTGTGCGTCCTCTGTGTGTGTGTCGGCCTCGTCGAGAGACAGACTTCTACCTCACCTCTCCTAGGCTCAGAGTCTGCAGAGAAGAGATCCCATGTGCCTGGTCTCTCTCTCTCTTCCTCTCTCTCAGAAGTCCTGGCCCTGCCTTATTTCCACCTCTGGGTAGGTCCTCTGATCAGCCCTGAGTCAACCAGCTTGGCGGGGGACTGCAATGCCCATCTGGCCAGGCTTGGCTACAGGCACTCCTAGAGCCAGGGGACAGCTCGGAGCTCTGGGACCTGGGACCTGCAGGGAGCTGGGGTGCTGTGGCTGGGGGGGAGGGGGCGGCATGGCCCAGTGAGCCCACAAATGCCACAGGAAGGCAGTGCCGTGAACCCGCCAAATCCTGCCATCATCCAGGACACGAGGGCATCGTGCCCGGCAAAGGACCACAAAGGCGGAGGACACATGAGCACCTTGCTCAGGATGCTGTCCGTTTAGCAGGACATTTGGACCTTGCCCCACAGAAAAGGAAAGATGCTCGAAAAGTTCTGACCTGTTGGGATAAGCGCAGGTCATCCGTGGGGTCTGGGGAGGCCGGGGCAGCCGAGGCCAGCTGGGAAGCAGGTGTGCGAGTCTAGGGGGGCAGGGGGCCCCTGGGGCTCATCCCCAGGTGCAGCTCCTGGCACGTGGAGGTGGCCAGAGAGCACGTGTGCACACAGACGCCAGGAACCAGGAGGGCCGCCTCACACTTCGGGGGTGCCTGCCCTGGGGGAGTAGATAGGGTCTTGGGCGGCCTCTTCATGGGGCTCAGGTATGACAATCCCCACTTTCTCTGTAGGGGATGTGCTCTTGGGCTCCTGCTGAGTGGAGTCCTTGTTAATCATGCGGTCATGTCCCCAGCCTGGAGGGCGCCTATTTGCTGTGTGTCTTTGTTCCTTACAGGGCCAAGCCCTGTGGGCTGGTTGCTCTCATCCCAAGAGCCGAGCCCAGAACAAGATGCCTGGAGCTTCCGGCACAGCGACGACCCCGGGCCAGGTTTCCCTCTTGGGACTGGGGTACCCTTTAAATGACACCCCCTTTTCTTTTTGCTAAATACCGAATGCAAGATGAATAGTGGTTAATACCTCTAAATACTTCCTTTTGAACAAACTCTGAGGATTGGGTAATGGGTTTAATCATCCATTCTCCAAGAACACACCCACGGGTCCGTCTCTGTAATCACTTTCCTCTCATCTCCGCCGAGCCGGGAGGCAAGCTGGGAATGTTACCAGCAGTGGGGCACACCCCACATTCTTCGGGGCTCGGAGCTGGGAGGTGAGCCAGGAGTGGCCTAGGAGGGGCCGGCCACATCCCAGCAGGACAGGAGGCCCCTGATATTTTTATTTCAGGGAGAGAGCTTTATTTTTAATATCAAAACAATTTATAACTCTTGTAGAACTCCAGAAAAATGCAAAGAAGAACGCAAACATCACACGGAATTCCCCCACCAAGTCATAACTTCTGTTAGCACCATGGTAGACATGATTCCGGAAATCTCTTTCTGCACAAATACCCAAGATTGCTGAATCTGATTTTTGATGTGTAGGTTCACACTGTTTATGTAGTTTGATATCAGCTTTTTAAAAAAGATGTTATTCATTTATTTATTTGAGAGAGAGAGAGAGAAAGAGCATGAGTGGGGGCGGGGAGTAGCACAGGGAGAGGGAGAAGCAGACTCCCTCCTGAGCAGGGAGCCCGATGCGGGGCTCGATCCCAGGACCCAGAGATCATGACCTGAGCCGAAGGCAGACGCCTAACCAAATGAGCCACACAGGCACCCCTGATAATCAACTTTTTTTCGCTTAAGTTTGACATGAACATTTTCCACGCTAGTTAATATGGATCTGCTCATCCTTTTAATGGCTGTGTGATGGTCCCACGTCCACACTTGGGAGGGTCTGAAAGGCCAAGCTGTGGAGTGGCAGTCGTGGCCTCTGCTCGCGCCCCGCCGGCTAGACCTTGGTCACACGTCAAAGCTCCATGCAAGGCAGGCTGGGCGTGTTGTGTGGCCAGCAAGAGGAGAGGATGGATTTGGGTGGACAGCTGGTGAGCCCAGCTCATCTCTGTAGGGTCAGTCTCTGGAAGGAGGACTGCTCTGTCGCGTTCTCCACCCTTGCTCCCAGAATGCTTAGCTGACTCTCTCATTCATTTGCTGAGTATGTGCCAGGCACTGAGCGGGGGTCCCGGGATGCGTGATGAGCAAACACAGGCATGAGCTCTGCCCTCCCAGGCTCAGTCTGATGCGGGAGACAAAATCAATCACCTGATAGCCCAAACGAGTGTGTGTAATTATATACCAAGATAAGGGCTCTAAAGGGGAGGAACATGGGCCATTAAAAATGGGTAAAAGTTAACTGGGTGTAGTAAGTGTTGTGTTTACGTGTGTGTGTGCACGTCTGTGCATGTGTGTAAGGTGAGGGAGGCCCACAGGGAGAGAATTCCAGGAAGAGCAGACTGCATATGCAAAGGCCCTGGGGCAGGAGGAAGCCAGGGCTATTTGAGGAAGCACTTTAAGGGGCTAAGGTGGCTGTACTTGAGCGGGGTGAAGGTCAGAATGGGGCCAGGCCTTACAGGGCCCTGGGCCATGGTAAGCAGTTCGGATTTTAGTCTTAAGGACAATGGTTTTTAAGTTGAGGGACTCCCTGATTAGGTTTGTAATTCAAAACACCAGTGAGGCTGAACTGTGAGGCCCAGATTGGCCATGTGGGTGCAGGGAGACTGTCTGGGAGGCTCACAACGGAGGGGCCTCATCCAGTCTGCTGGAGGCCTCAAGAGCAAAACCGGCCGCTTTCCCGGAATGAAATTCTGCTTCTAAGTGTCAGAGAGGTGCAGGGAGTGGCCTCCGGATATTTGCTTCTGCCCAGGGACAGTTAGGGCTCCTTCTGCTCCTGGAAACTCCTGGAAGCAGACTCTCAGAGGGTAACCGCCAAATGCAGGAAGGGCCAGAGCTCCTCCAACGCATGAGGCCCTCAGGTTCTGGGGGCAGGGCCCAGACCCTCTAAGACAGAGAGCCCTGGATCTCAGAGCCCTCCAGACTCGACACCTCCAGGGTTTGCAAGTGCTCACGTCTGTGGGAAGGGAGGGTCCCCTTGCAGAGGAGTCTTGCGGTTTCTGGACCGCCCCCACCAGACCTTGAATCTAAATGCACACCTGACTTTGTTCCAACAGTAAGAACCCAAGTCAGAAAGTGCCTGGGAAAAAAAAAGGACCCTGTGGTTAAGAATACTTCCTTTGTTTAAACCCATCCAACTGGTCTGGTGAGAATCTGATAGACCGATGGCAGCAGCTGAGTGTGTGCCCAGCGCATGGGCATGGGTGCCTCTGAGAGACGGGGCTGCACGAGAATCCAGCACTTCGGGGGCCCCCAGGTCCGAGCATGAGCAGTCCTCCCAGGCCAGGCCAAGTAGCAGGGATTGCAGGGGTGGAGGATGGGGAGGGAGGAGGGAACCACAGGGGAGAGTAGGGTAGGCTGGTAGAAGCAGACCACATGGAGAGGGGAGGAAGTGGGGAGGCAGTATGACAGGGACATGGGAGCAGAGATTTGGATTCAGGGGTACACGTGGCCAACAGAGATTGTCCCTGGGGGAGGGAGGGAGACCAAGCTGAACAGGCAGGCCCGTGCCCATCCTCATGGAGTTGGGAGCCAGATGAGGTCAGCAGTGACCAGATCAGCAAGGGCCTGATTGGCTAGGGCAACCCAGGAAGGCCCCCTGGAGGAGGGGACATTTGAGCTGGGACCTAGGATGAAGAGGAGACTTTGTGTGAAGTGAGGGAAAGAGCATTGCAGGCCTTGAGGGTGGCAAAGAACCTGGCATATTCTAGAACCCATCACGGAGCAATGTTGGTGGGAGAGGTGGGCAAGGACACATGATGGTGATGCAGGGCCTCAAACCACCTGACAGCCACGTCACTCCGCCTAGCAGAGCCTGCATCCCCTCCCTACCGCATGGGCTCTGGGAGAGCTCACGGGACTGTGGGTGGAGCGCTGCCAGCACCCCCAGACACAGACCAACACTCCAAAAACCATGGTGGCCATTGTCGTGACGACAGTAATATGATGATGGTGTTGTGATGACGATGATGTCATGGTGATGCTCTCATGATGATGATGTCATGCTGATGATGTCATGATAACGATGATGTCATGATGATGATGCTGTTGTGACGATGGTGTGCTGGTGATGCGATGGTGATGTCACGACGACAACGATGTAATGATGGTGATGTCATGATGGTGATAATGTCATGATGATGATGTCACAACAATGGTGTCATGATGATGTCATGCTGGTGGTGATGTCATGATGATGATGTCATGCTGATGATGATGTGCTGACGATGGTGTCATGACGACAACGATGATGTCATCATGATGCTGTCATGATGATGTCATGCTGCTGATGATGTCATAACGATGTTGTGACGGTGGTGTCATTGGGCTGGTGATGTGATGACAATGATGTCATGATGATGATGTCACGATGACGATGTCGATGATGATGTCATGACAATGGTGTCGTGATAATGGTGCCATGATGATGTCATGCTGATGGTGATGTCATGATGATGATGTCATGGCTGACGATGATGTCGTGCTGACGATGGTGTCATGATGACGATGGTGTTATGATGACGATGGTGTTATGATGATGTCGTGCTGGTGATGTCATGATGGCAATGATGTCATGATGATGATGATGTCATTGTGACAGTGGTGTCATAGTGACCACAATCCCATGATGACGATGATGTGATGATGATGTCGTTGTGCTGGTAATGTGATGACAATGACGTTATGATGATGATGATGTCATTGTGATGGTGATGTCGCGGAGACCACGAGGCCACGATACGATGATGTCATTAGCAGGGGCCTCCTGCTAAGGGGCTGAAACTTCAAAATGTGGGCCCCACTCAGTGGGACTCGCCTCTGCAGCAGGCCCCCCATCCTTGCAAGCTAAGCCATGTGAGCGAGCAGAACCACACCGTGGAGCCCAGTCCTCCAGAGAAAAGCGGCCCCTCGCTGGCCCAGGAGAGGCAGGCTGAGCACACCTGAGGCCTGAGCCCCACCCAGGCAGCCCATACTGGTGCAGGGCCCGGCAGTGCCTAGTGGGCCGGGTGGAAGGAGCCGGTGAGGGTCAGCCAGGCCCCTCCCAGGAGCACAGCTGAGCTTGGAGAAGTGAGGGGCTGCTGGAAGTGCCCTGCAGGGTGAAGGCCAGAGGAGGGGCAAGCTGGTCCCGGCAGGGTAGCCCAGCCCTGCTGGGGCAGAGGCTGCCTAGCCCCAGGGGTGCTTTCCAGCCCCTGGGCCTGGCTCCAGGCTCCCAGGTCCAGCCCTGTGGCTTCCTGGATGTGTGACCTTGGGCGAGGCCCATGGCCTCTCTGAGCCAGGTTTCCTGGGGCCATAAAATGAGGAGAATCCCAGCATGTGCGGATGGCGGCAGATGCCGTGAAGGCTCTCACCCCAGCCTGGCCCGTGGTCCTCAGTCGGTGCAGGAGAATTGTGAGGTTTGCCTCCCTAACTGGGGTCCCGACATGGGCCTCACAGTGTCCATGGAGCTCCCTGACACTAGACACCAAGACTGTATGAGTGATGTGTTTTTCTACCGGGATGGGCCGCTTCACCAACGTGACCCAGAAAAAGTTGGGGATTTCTGCCACCAAAAGGATAGCATGGATGGCCAGTCCTTGGGGCCGGCAGGCCCGAGTTGGGCCCTTCTTCCAAGGGAAGCTCTGGGCACCTGCCTGGCTGAGCCGCACAGGAGTCTGGGAGCACTGCAGGTGCATGCAGCAGGCTGTGGTTCCTGGGGTGGTGCTGAACCCCAGGAGGAGTTCGGGGTTCTGACGTGCCCTTTGCGGGCTGCATTACACTGGGGCGTCCCCCGTCTGCAGCTGGGTCTGCCGCCTTGCAGAAAGGAGGTGAGTGTGGGAGTGCCCTGTGCCTCACACACTGACCACTCACTGTCCTCCGCTCTGTGTGAAGGTGTGTGCGGGTCGGTGGCTAGGAGCAGCACCTCCCATGAGCTCCTGCTGCGAGCAGGGGGTCAGTCCTTATGAGTCCCACGCTCAGGAAGCCTCCACCGAGGGGTCCAGGTCACAGACTGAAGTCAGAGGTTCACTTCCCCTGGAAAACACCCTTCTGGCCGCAAGATGCTGGCAGAAAGATCATTAACGCTTTATAAGGCAGCGAGGCTTCTGGGTCACGAGTGTCCCCTCGACAAGGCCCTCCTGGGTCGTCGCTGGTCCCGCAGCCCTCACAGGGACCGAACTGCTTTCTGAGCTGCCTCCCCCTCTGAGTGAGATCTCTGTGGGGTGAGGGCGGCCCGGTCAGATTTAGTCCTGTGTCCCGGACCACCCCCGCCCCCGGCCCCGTGAATAGAGGCGGAGAGCAGGTGCAGAGCTCAGCCTGCGAGCGCCCCACATTGGTTCTGGGGCACAGGCGTGGGGGTCCCCGTCCCTGCCCGGGGTGCCCATTACCTCGGGAACCACACCTCAGGCCCCTCAGCGGCAGTGGGCTTGCTCCTACTGTTAGGTTTTCAGGAGTTCTGCATGCTGCTTGTTGCAGCCTGCCATGACTGAAAACGGAGTAAACCTGCAGTGACATAAATTAGAGTTAAAGCAAAGGTACTAACTACTCAAGAGTCAGCCCTGCCTAACTCCTTCACCACAGTTACTACCCTCCGCGCTCTCGAGGTTGCTGACACCGACCACACCTGTAAGGAGAAACGTCCTGGGGCTTGTGCTACTGGGCCTCTCTGTCCAACTCCGCCCTCGGTGACATCGTGTTGGCAGCTTGAAACGGGGGGTGGTGTGAGAAAGAGGCCGGGGGGCTCTGGGAGCCTGCGGTGAGGGTGCAGTCAGGAGAGGCTTCCCGGACGAGCCGAGTTCCACGGCCAGGTCTGAGCAGTGAGCGGGAGGGACTGACGTTCCAAGGGTGGAAGAGCGGATGAAGGCACAGCCGTGCTTATTCCCATTTCCCAGAATCGTAACTGAGGTCAGGTCACGCGGTGCAGCTGGACCGGGATGGAGCCGGGACCGGAATCCTGGGGCATCTGGCTCCTGGGCTGGAGGTCTTTGCACGATGCTGCCCTGGAGGGTCGTATGTCAGCAGACCCCCGGCAAAGCATGCAGGGCCCCTGCCATGTTGCAGAAATGGCCTCCTCCCCAGGGGCACATCTTGGGGAGCCCAGGGCACCCCAGGAGTGAGGCTGTGCCAGAATGAGGCCAAGCCACCCCTCTACAAAGGCGGCACACCCTGGGCTTCCTCCCTGTTCACTCAGGAAGGAGCTTGGCCATGCCTGACCTTGGTGGGCACCTGGGGGTCAGGCCGCCCTGCCTCCCGGAGAGCCTTCAGGAGCCAGGGCCTGGGGAGTAGGCCCGGGGTCAGAAAGCTGGCTCCAGCCACTGGGGGGAGCTGTGCCCCACGTGTCCCGCCTGCTACAGGGTGAAGGAGGGCGCCTGAGTCTACCACATGACCTGAGCGAGTTTATCTTGAAAGTCAATTTGAACTCAGCTCCTCCTCACCTAGGTGGTAGTGGAGACTCAGCGGGGCAAGCTCCAACACTTAGGACCACACAGCTAGAGCTGGGTTGGGGCCAGGGGGTGGTGAACAGATACCCTGCTGGGCATTCCTCATCTGGCCCTTGCCTGGCCCTCCAGAGTCCTCAGACAGCCAAATTCTGTTCTCGCTCTGCAGATGAGGATGGGGGCCCTGCTAGCCTCTGGGACTTCCCCTTACCCCAGCATTCCCAAACAAACCCAGCTACCATCACCGGCTGTGGGAGGCCTGGGCCACTAAGCCTACCGTGGTAGGTTTCCGTGGGCCCAGATCGTCAGCTCTGACAAGCGCCCCGGGTTATTGCCAAGGCCTGTGGGGCTGGGAACTCAGCTGGGACCCCAGGTAGCATCCTCCCCGCTCTCTCCTAATCCCACCCTGTCTTCCCTGCCCTGCAGTGGGCTCCTGGACGCAGGACCGCATCATCAGGGTTAAGAACACCCACCTCAGGCTCCCCACATCCCAGCCCCAGGTGGAGCTCTGTAACCCCCACAAGGAGCCAAAAAGGAGGGAAGCAGCCTTGGATCTCTTTGAGGGCCCGGTCGGGCCTCCTACCCAAGGATGCGTCAGCCGCCTCTCGCAGCCTGGCTGTGTTCAGGCACTGGGGACAAGCTCCACACCAGCTCTCCCCACCCTCTGGTCTGCCTGCCTCTCTCCTGCCACCGTGTGTCCCCAGGGTACAAGTCCTGAGGGTGCGCGTTTCTGTGGCCACGGGACCTGGGCTCTATGCAGCTCTCCGACAAAGTTCCCAGGGCATCTTGGTCCCGAGGGTGCAGGTGAGCTGCGTGGGACCCACAGTGACAGGGCTCTGTGGCTCCGCAAGTACCCCTGGGCTCCCCCGGCAGTCCTCCCGGCTGCCACTGTCCCCCTTGCCCTGGCTGGGGGGGCTCCCAGGCTTGAGCGCACAGTCACCCCTCGGCACCGTCCTCGCCACCGCTGGGCACCATGCCTCTTGCCTCGTCTCCCTCCGCGTATCCCCAGCCTGGCTACCCCCTCAAACAGCTCAGCGTGGGGATCCCTGCCTGCTCTGCAGGACCACTGTCCACTGAGGATAGCATGGAGAAGGGGGACGCCTGCCCCCGCGCCAGCTTCGGGCTCTGGATGGTCCCTGGATCCGCTGCACGTCCGTCCACTCCCCCAGGGGCCCATGTCCCTGGCCAGGCCGCCAGTCAGCGCTGAGAGCACTGGAAACAGTTTTCCTCTTACCCTCCCTTCTTCACCTCTCGATTGCCCCACAGTGATTGGGAAGTTGTGATTTAGTGCCTGGAAAAGGGGTGATGTTGTCCAATGACAATTCCATGTCTCTGTGGACTGGCCGTGGACTCCCCAGCACACCCGCATCCACGCCGTGCAGAGGGTTCACTTCTGGCGAGTGCCGGGTTCTCGTCCTGCGTGCAAGCTCAGGATAGCAGCGGAGGCCGGCCCCCTCCTGGCAGAGACTCACTTGATGGGGTGTCTGCGTCTGTGTGTCCGTGTGTGTCCGTGTGTGTGCACAAGTGGGTGTGTGTGTGCACGCGTGTGTGTGCGCGCACACGTGGGTGTGTGTGTGCATGCGTGGGTGTGTGTGTCCGTGTCCGTGTGTGTGCACCCGTGGGTGGGTGTGTGCACGCGTGGGTGGGTGTGTCCGTGGGTGTGTGTGTGCACGCGTGTGTGTGTGCGCACACGTGGGTGTGTGTGTGCATGCGTGGGTGTGTGTGTCCGTGTCCGTGTGTGTGTGTCCGTGTGTGTGCACCCGTGGGTGGGTGTGTGCACGCGTGGGTGGGTGTGTCCGTGGGTGTGTGTGTGCACGCGTGGGTGCGCATGCGCATGCACATGTTGAGTACTCTGGGCCCAGATTCAACCAGGAGGGCCTTTGGTGACTCACACAAGACTGAGGGGTGTCCTGTGTTCCCTCCTCCAGATCATGCCAACAACTGGGCTCCAAAACCCACTGCCTGCCACGCAGATTTGGGGATTTTTGTGAAGGCATGAACAGTAATGACGGGTGTCTATGCTTTTCATAGTTCACCAAATGTCTTCACCTCTGTTTCTCTCCGGACCATCACAAGTTTTAGTATGAGTAGTTTTGTTTTAAAGTCAAGGAAACCACATTGGGGGAGGGGGGCAAGAATTGTTTCCTTTAATTGTAAAATTCCCATAAAATTCACCCTGTTAGCCACTTTACAGTCTAGAAACCAGTGGCCTTCAGCACATTCCCACGTGGTGCAACCACCTCCTCGATCGAGTTCCGGAACATTCCCATGCCCCCGAAAGGAAATGCTGTCCCGTTGAGCAGTCATTCCCCACCCCCGTCCGTCCCCAGCCTCTGACAGTCGTTCTCCGTTCTCGGTCCCTGTGGACTCGCCTCTTCTGGATGCTTCGCAGAAACAGAACCACACGCTGTGGGCCCTTTGCGTCCAGGCTCCTTCACTGGCCCTCCTGTCGCACGCCTTATCTGAGTCACTGTGTGCGTCAGGGCTTCGCTGCTTCTCGTGGCCGGACGACACTCCACTGTGTGCACGGACCCCGCTTAGGCAGCTGGGTTGTGTCTGTGTTTTGGCCACCGGGAACAATGCTGCCCTGAACATGGGCGCACGTACCTGCTTGAGTCCTGTTCGGTCGGGCCCCTAGCCGAGTCTCTTTGTTCGGTGCCGTGCGCTGCAGCGTGGGAACAGCAGGGATGCAGAGGGCGCGCAGGGGGAGCCCGCGGCCTCCTGGACGCCGAGCCCGCCTCTGGACCACCCAGCAGCACGGAGCTGGCCCTGCCGCGCGGGTTACAGCATTGCTAACTGCTCCTCTCTGGCTTTCCCTGTTTGTTTGCAGAGGCACCTGTCGCCCGAGGATTTCCAGGAAGTGTTTGGGATGAGCATGGAAGAGTTTGACCGCCTGGCCCTCTGGAAAAGGAATGACCTCAAGAAGAAAGCCCTGTTGTTTTGACGGCCGCCAGGCTGTATGACCGTGTGCACCGGCGGCAGAGCCCGGGACACCTGGAGAGAACCACGAAAACCCCTCCTACTGCACCTGGCTCTGGCTTCCCTGTGTCCGTGGGGGGCGGGCGGTGGGCCCCTGGAGAGGGCTGGGCTGGAGGCGGGGGCAGGAGGAGGTCCCAGAGCAGATGCGACCTCTGTTTCCGCCAGCAACGCTCCTGCCCCTGGTTCAGAGCCCAGAAGCCTTGCTTTGCGCTGTTCCTTCCCCGCTGTTGCTTGGCATCAGGGAGATGCTGCAAAGTAGCTGTCCCAGGAGATCAAGGAACACTTACGCGACGTGCAGCCCAGCTTCCCGACCCCTGTGCAGTGCCCCGACCTCCCCACCCCCCGCACTAGGCCCTGGGGGCACAGAGGTGCCTGGGACTCGGGATGGGAGGAGGTTTGTCAATGACAGATGCTGACACAATCATGGGTGGGTGGGCACCTGGCTCCCAGTGGCTGCTCACCCCCCAACTTGCTCAGCCCTGGGGAGGCACAGCCTTGCACCCGGACAGGCCAGGCCAGGGAGAGTGCCGCAGAGCACCCGGGACTGCATGAAGTCAAGCGCGGGGTGCATGATTTTTGCATCCGCTTGTGACGAGTCTGTTTTTAGGGACAAACGTCAGCCTGACAGGGTACCTTCGGCCAGGGCCCTCCGTGCACTGCATTTTTCTTCCAAATCATCCCCTAGATGCCTAAATGATATCTTTAAAGTAACACAGAAGTTTTTATTTTATTAAAGAGCATAGCCTACTTAAACATAAGACGACATATATAGAGTTCCATTTTATGGTCCCGCGGAAGGGGAGCGCCTCCAGCCTTATTCTCCACTGTTCGGATCTGTGTGTTTTCGCTTCTTGGTGTGTTCCTAACACCTAGGGCTCCTTGTCGGTTTTCTTTCCGTTGTTTTGTTTTTTTTTTTTCTTTTTCACCTGTCACCCGGGTGCCCTTAAGGGCAGCCCTCGCCCACGTAATGCCCACGTAACGCCCACGTAACGCCCACGTAATGCTGTTTATAAGTATGCGTGAAGTGTAGCCACCACAGTCTGCCTCGCTGTTATTCTCCACATCTTGGAGAGAGAACATCCTCTTCTGATGGCCAAAGCCCCGGAATAGAGGATTTCCATGCATCCAGCCTAATACCCAACGTAGCCCTTGCTGTGCCCATCTTTCTCACGGTGGAACGTAGCCCCCTGGGCAGAAGCCTTCCGCATGAGTGTGTGGTCCTGAGACAGGCACCTGGCCACTGGGGAAGGAGGAGGGAGACGCCACCCTCTTCTGGCCTGCAAGGTCAGCACAGGGTCCTGCAGCAGAAGGCCGGCCAGGCCCCCTGCTGAAAGGTGTCCGTGTCTGGTGCGGGTAGGGCTGGTGCCTGTCCCAGGAAGCTTGTAATGTGGGTTGAGAGGTTTATGAATCACTGGGAAGGTGTCACCAAAGTCTGTTCCCCTGTCTTCTGTGGAGCTGTGTCTTTCTGTGTGTCCTGGCCGTCCCGTCTGTGAGTCAGCGTGACTCAGATCCTTCCAGCCCCACCACGTACCCTGTTGCGCACCGGCTTCCGACCAGCCCGGCTCGGCCAGGGAGGCGTGTTTCTCGCACCTAATGCACTTCCTTCCCTTTAGCAATCTGAGCCCCGAGCAACTGGAAACCCCTGGCTTTTTCATTAGAGCAATGTCCTGTCAGCTCCCAGGGGAGCCTGGAAAAATAAAGGACGGTGTATCCTAACTTGTGAAGGTGAAAGCCACTTCTCATCGACGTGTGTCATTTCTCAGCGCACGGGCCCCCTTCTGCTGATGGCGCCTGGGGAGAGTGTCCACGGAAAGCAGCGGCACTGGACGGTGCCCAGGGCAGGGGGGTGCTGCTAGGGGCGGGACCCTCACCTGCATGGGGATGCCATAGGATGCCCCTCTCTCGGGAGGCAGCAATTCAGGGGCACGTCCCAGCCAGCACCACACTCCAGTGGTAGAGAGGGGCATGGGAGCTAATGCCGGCCCCCGTCGGGCTGGGGAGACCGACCAGCAAAAAGACAAAGACAGCAAGACTGACCACTGCCCTCTGGGGAGACCCCAGATACACCCCAGAGGTCACGGGAGGCTTTCCAAGACAGTGCTGCCCAACCTAAGTCTTGACAGATGCGGAAGCATTCCCAGGGGCCAATGAAGGGAAGGGCATCAGGCTGAGGGAACAGTAGGAGCAGACACACTGCGCCCCAGATAAAGCCTTCCCAGGTTCTGGAAACTTCCGTAGCTGGTTATGGCTGGAGCACAGGGCTCAGGAAGGGAAGAAAATGTAGGTAGGGCTCCCATGCGGGAGGGCCTGGCTGGTCTGCCCCACCACAGTTACCCATGCTGTTCTGGGATTAAATGTTTCCTAATCTCTGTTTTAGCCTGCTCAGATTAGGATAACAAAATCCCATCAAATGGGTGGCTTAAACAACAAACACTGATTTCTCGTAGTTGTGGGGTCTGGAAGTCCAAGACCCGGGTGTGGGCATGACTGGGTTCTAGGGACAGCTTGTTCCTGGCTTGCGGACGGCTGCCTCTCACCATGTCCTCACTTGGTGGACAGAGGTGCTTTCTCTCCGCTCTTCCCCCCCCACCAAGGGCACAGCCCCATCGCGAGGGCCCCACCTTCGTGGCCTCATTAGTTCCCCGAGGCCCCATCGCATGGGGGGTTAGGGCTTCCACATACGAATCTGGGGGACACAGACATTCAGACTATAGCATTCTCTAGTCTCACCCCAGTGAACGTAATGGCGCTTGTGAACTTCAGGGTTTCCCCCCCGAAAGCCGGGCCACACGTACACCGTCTGCCCATCTTGGTAAATGTCACAACTCTATGCACCCTCCATTATGCAAGTCGGAAATGGGCGCACTTTGCTCAGCCCCCAAGGACCACCCACCGGACACATCCTCCTCCCCCCCAGGCAAGGCCCCTCTCTACCTTCTGGGTTCATTTCAGAAGTCCCCATGTCACACAAGCCCCTCGCCGGTTCTGTAGGAAATTCGCACCCCGGCTGTGCCGGGCTTCATCGCGCCCACCTGCCGTCCCCACACTGGCCTCTATTGACTCTTTCCGTCCACCACCTGTAAAGCTGAGAGGGCTGACGGTTTTATCGCCGTGCTCTGCGACCTGGGGACAGGGTTGGAATATTTGGTAATGAGACGGGGGCCTGTCTGGATGCTGTGCTGACCCCAGCCTGGTCCTTAGTCCCCAGGCTGCCCTCCAGAGGGGAAACCCATCTACTACCTAAGTGAGAGCTGGATCACTGCAGAGCTAGTTTCCATCCCCGTTGTATCCCCCCTCCCCAACCCCCACCTTCCCGTGGAAGAAACCCTGGGGTCGGGGAGGTAGCCCACCTGTGCTAGGCGTTCTGGGACCCAGCACAGCCCCTCCTGGGGGGGTGGCGCGTCCCTAGCCAGCACACCTGCTGCAAATTTAACAAAGAAGGACATCAGTGCCACCCTGGTGGCCTCCAGAGGCTGCTGGGATATTACCAAACTAGGTTTCATGAATAATAGAGGCTCCCTTTCCTTCTGCCTGAATCCTGAGGTCCAAAGAGCATCCCTCAGCTGGACGTCATTCCCGAGAGCTCCCTTCAGCAGCCCTGCCTGCTGATAGCCCTTTCTGACTCTGCCCCCCAAACATCTCTCTGTTCTGACACGATGTGCCCCATCATTCCCTCTGGTCCATCCTGTCGATCTGCCTGTAACACACACTCGCCCATGCCATCCCCTGCCTGGAGACCTCCCTGGGGGGAGACCTCCATGGCTGTTCCCTGACTCCTTCACAAGCATCACCTGGCCACCGGCTCCCTCCACACACTCTTCTTTCTTCCTCCCCAATTACCCTTGTTTCTTAAGCAGCCCCTCCCTCTTCCCTCCCACACACAGTGCCACCCTTTGCAAAGGCTCTTTCCTCTGCCTGGAATGCCCCGTCTAGCAAACTCCTATTCATCCCTCAATACCCAGCAGAGACACTATCTTCTCTGCAAAGACTTCCATGATATGACCCCCCCCCTTCCCAAACTGTTAGCACTCTTCTTTCCATCCAGATAGCCTAGTTCATCCACAGATATTTACTGAGCTGGGCATGCATGACAAAACAGATGAAAAAGACACTGTCCCTGACCTCAAGAACTGATCACAAACCCACGGGGGAAATGTACTATGGACTGAATTGCATTCCTCACAAATCCACCCATTGAAACCCTAACCCCCCGTGTGACTATATTTGGAGATGGGGTCTAGAAGGAGGTAATTACGGTTAAATGAGGTCATAAAGGTGGGGCCCTGGTCTGATAGGGCTGGTGCCTTATAAGAAGAGGAAGAAAGTTTCCTAAAAGGCCATGTGAGGGCACAGGGAGAAGGCGGGTATCTACAAGCCAAGAAGAGAGCTCTCAGTAGAAACCAAATTTGCTGGCAGATGATCTCGGACTTCCCAGCTTCCAGATCTGTGAGGGCAAATTAATGTTGTTGAAGCCCTCAGTCTGTGGTATTTTGTTACACAGCTCATCTGACTGATACAAGACGGTCAAAGGACCAGGCCATGGCAACACAGGTAGTCAGCTCCATGAGAGTGAGGGCAGGAGCCTAGCCGGGAGCAGGTGGGGTGTCTGGGAAGGCTTTCTGCACCGAGTGCCACTAGGGCTGAGTCCAGAAGGGTGAGCAGGAGTCAGAGTGAGAAAGAGGGAAGGAGCGTTGCAGGCCGAGGACACAGCCCATGCCAAGGTCAGAGGACAGGAAGCTGCCGGCCGCCTCCAGGAGCTGCCCAGCGTGGCTGGGGCAGGGCGCGCTCCCTTCTCTGTGCTCCACGCCGAGAAGCCTGGCTGGACCTGGCTTAGGACACTTGCCCCATCAGCTCATAATTACCTGTACCCTCCGCTGGAGAGATGCTGCCATGCCCTGCCTGGAGCCGCCTGGCACACACCATGCCTACATAATGTGTAGACCTGGATGCAGACATCTGCGTCTCTGGCTGTGGGATCCGCTCAGCCTCCGTGAGGGGCAGGTCCGGAGCGCCAGGGAGTTAATGCAGCTTCAGGAGCAGCTCTCAACCAGTAAGGCATCCCAGGTCTTCCCTCATTGATCGGGACAACTCTGAGCTTGCCCCCACTGGGATGGAGCCCCCGCTGCCCACCGCGGCCGCCTGCTCATGGACACACCTCCCTGGGTTCCTTCCCTTCTTCCCCGACCTTCCTCCCTCTGTCCCGGTGCTTCGTGAGATCTCCTCTCACTTAAATGGCTTGTCCTCAGTCCTGGTTTCTGGGTCTACTTCTGGGGATGCCCGTCTTGCCTCCCCCCATCCCAGCCTCACCTACAGGGGGTAGAAAGGTGTTGTTCTTACAGCCAGCCCAGGAGTAAACACAACTGTCTGGCAATAGCATCTGGGGCCATGCAAGGTGGGTGGGTGATCACCACCGCGCTCCTGTAATAAGGCAGGGGCCCTACCCCATGGTCGAAGCCCCACTGCCTATCCCAGAAGCGTTGGGATAGGCTCTTTCTCTCTCTAGCCTACGGAAAACACTTTCTGCATCTCAGGATGGATTTTTCTGGCGTGCCCACAGGAAGCTGCTGGTCTGCGGGGACCTACAGCTCTCTCTTGAGACCCTCTGGCAGCAGGACGAGCGGCCACACCCTCTGTCCTGTCTGAAATCACTTCTCCCATTGACCTTCTGCCTTGGGCTCCATCTGGCCCACCCTCCCTCAAGGGGGTCTTTGTCCAGCTGCGCTGGGTCACCAGCTCCAGGCTGGCTCCCGACAGGCCCCCTGGCCCCAGCAAGTCTGAGCATGCACAGACCCCATGGTCTGCCAGCTTGCAGTCCTGGCCCTCAGCACGTCAAGGCCTCAGGCATGCGAGGGCTGCCAGGAACCCACTTTACCGCCCCCCCGCCCCCGAGTATGGCCCTCTGCTTAAGATGCTCCCTACAAGTCCTATGAGGCTTTGGAGACCAGGCTGCAGGTCGAGCAGCGCCTCTCACCTGCCTGAATGCTTTCTTACCTTCTCTGCACTAAACGCTTGGTGGTCCTTCAAATGTCTCCAAGAGTTTTTTCTGCCCTAGAGAAGTGACTAAAAGGACAGCCTTTCGGTTGGGGTTTATGGTCATTTTCTGGGCTCAGATATTCTCCCATAGGCCAAAGAGAGCCCCTCTCACTGTGGGGGGTGGGGAGACATCTCCCATCACTTTTGGGGGGTAAGGCCATTCCATCTGTATCTTCATCTCTTTCGGTGCTGACCAGCTATGACATCTCCCAGACCCCCGGCTCTCCTAAGGGGCAGCCCTTAGTGGGCTTACAATCAAGAGGTCAGCTTCTGGGCACTGGGTCACCCCCTTCTCTGGGTACTCCCAGACACGTCTGCCAGTCCATTCTTGCTCAGAGCAGGACAGCTCTGTTTGTTTCTTTGCCTCAGCCCATCTACCCATGGCCTACAGCTGCCTGTAACCTTCCCTTCCAGCGGCTTCCCAGACCAACCCATATGCTTTTCTCCAGGAAAGGAATTGTGAGGTTGGCCCCTCCTTCTTTGCCATGGGCTCTCCCGTGGAGGAGGGGTTGGAGGGACGAGGCCTGGGAGAGGGAGACTGATAGGGATGCTTTTGCCATAATTCTGGGGACAGCTGCAAAGCCTGGGCGTGGAGGCTGTGGATTCCAGAAAGAGAGCCAGCAGGACCTGGCGGCTAGGGGTGGGGGACGGGGAAGAGGGTGGGACCCTGCTCCCTGGCAGGGCAATGGGACAGATGCTGGAGCCACTCAGGAGTGACGAAAGCTAAGAGGAACAGCAGGTCTGGGGTGTGGAAGGCAGGTCTGAGCTGCTGTGTGTCATGGATCAGGCGCCCACGTGCAGCCCAAGGGAAGGTGCCCCGGCTAGGATGTTTCTGGTTTCACCAGAATATGAACCATCCCTAGGGACAGTGCAGAACCAGTGGAGCGCACCCAGGGGAACACTGGCTTTTTGAACACTTGGCCTTCCTGCATCCGGCAGAGGAAGAGGGGAGGACAGAGGCAACCAAGGAGGGCAGCAGGACAGAGAGGGGAGCCAGGTGGGTGTGGTCGAGCTGAGGCAGGCGAGAGGAGAGAGGGTCAGTAACAGAGCAGAGGGTGAGGTGAGATGCGGTCGGGTGGGACCAAGCTGCGTGGGGCGGAGGAGGCCGACGGTGGGTGGGGACCACGGCCAGTGCACATAAGTGCTGGTAGGTTTTGGAGGAGATGAATCGACAGGTGTTTTGTTTTTTCCTTTTTCTTTCAACATTATAAGACTGTTTCGTTGTCTTTTGACTTCATTTATTTCTGGTAAGAAGTCATCTCTAATTCTTATTGTTATTCACCAGAATATGATGTTTGTTTTATAGAGCTGCTTTTTTTTAAATCATTTTTTAAATTTTCTTAAAAAGATTTTATTTATTTGAGAGAGAGAGAGAGTGAGCAAGAGAGACAGAGAAGGAGCAGGGGGAGAGAGAGAAGCAGACTCCCCGCTGAGCAGGGAGCCTGATGCAGGACTCGATCCCAGGACCCTGGGATCATGACCTGAGCCGAAGGCAGACGCTTCACCGACTGAGACACCCAGGCGCCCCTCTATGGCTGCTTTTAGGAATTTTTTTTTAAATCATTGGTTTTCAGCAGCTGTGATATTGGGTACAAAACATTTGTGGCTTCCACCTTCCTTGCTCTGAGAAAAGTCAGCTGCCACATAAGTTGCCCTGTGTGGGGTTGACATAGTGAGCAGCTGAGGGGGGCCCGCGAACAGCCGTATGATTGAGCTTGGAGACAGAACGTCCCCGGCCAAGCCTTCCCGTGAGACCATGGCCCCAGCCAACAGTTGGATGGCAGCCTTGTGGGCGACCTGGAGGCAGAGGTACCCGGGCAAGCCGTGCCAGATGGCTGCCCCACACAAACCGTGACATGATAAATGTCTGTCGTTTTAAGCTGCTGGGCTTGGGGGTGACCTGTTGCGTGACCACAGATGGCTGGTGCAGCCGCCTGTTGGCTTTCACTGCTCTGCTCAACTGACATCCCATCCTAAACTGGGCCCAGCTGCCATGGACAGTCTTTGCTCCCTCTCGGCCCCAGAATCTAGGAAGACTGAGTCAAAAGTGCCATGGAAATGCAGCTTACCTTGGCATATGATAGTTTGTAATTATGTTTTTCCTTGAGAGACATGTTATTAAAAGAATCTGGGAAGAGGTCTCAGGTCACGAGCCCCACCGAGGAGCCCTTCACAGTATCAAACCAGGTCAGGAATTTCCACAAAGAGTGTTGGTCTAACTTTGGGGTCAATAAACTCTGATTTATTTTCCTACTGAATGAATGCTCTCTTTACATCAGGAGGACTTAGGGGGCAAACAGGGACTGGGCTCATTTCCTGAGGTGCCAAGAGGTCCCAACATTCATGTTCATATCGGAAAAAACCTTTCTACTAGTCAGAGCTGTGAAACCTGCCTGGACTGGTTCACTGGCTGGTGGCTTTGTCAGTGAACGTGGGGCCCAAACAGGATGGCCACGGATGAAGAAAGAGAGTCAGGCTGAGTTACTCCATGTGACAGACATTCGTTGAATGTCTCTATGTGTCACTTAGGAATTCTGTAAGTAACAGAAAAATTGACTAACACTGGCTTACACAACTAGGGATTTGTTTTTTCCTACCTAATATGGAATCTGGAGGTAGGTGATTCCTTGTCTTGATTCAGTGACTCAAGGGAGCATGGGCCAGAATCTCTCTGATTCTGACTTTGCTTCTGGTTGTAAAGTGGCTGCTATGGATCCAGATATCACATGCGCATCCAAAGGTAATGATCTCTGCCGCCGAGAAAAGGCAGCATCAGCTGTGCTGATTCCTTTTCCCGAAGAGGAAAACCTTCCCTGGAAATTAAGGGTATGCTGGTAAATCTTCAATTCGTGGCTTTCTGGGGGATGGGAGCAAGGAAGAAAGTCCTGATCTAGAGTCGTTACCAATTTCTGTGCTATGAATTCTCCTACCACATCGAATTTCAAGCTACCAACAGGACGTTGCTGGCTGTGGTTATGGGAAGAGATGCCAGGAGCACATTATCTGGCATTTCTATCATACAGTTACATTAGGATGTAAAATCCTCGATAGCAGAGGTAATTGTACACTGTAGTAAAATAACTAGGAAGTAATGAATTTTGAGCATTTATCTTTGTTTTTAATATAACTTTTAATTGTAAGTTTATATCATTTGATTTTTGAGTAATGACTGTGCTTCAGAAGTGACTTTGCAAAATTCTTACACAATCAGTTCTCAAGGTCTGGTCCAAATTGGCTCGAGGGCACCACTATTAGAAACCTTTCAGCCAACTTCCACTACGTCTCGCTGGCCAGGACGAAGTCACATGGCCACCGCAGGCAGGCTTGAGGGAGGCCGGGAAGACAAGACACTATTCAGGTTTATAGAATGGGATGTGGCCAGGGAGAAGGGGCTGGAAAGGACGGGAGGGCCAGCCAACAAGCAGACTGATTGGTCTTTCTCCAGCCGACTCCCCTGGAACAGAACTGTGCTGGGCATTTGGAGCACAGGGTGAGCAAGACACATCCCATTCCTATTCTCATGGGGCTTTCAGCTCTAGTGGCAAGACAGAGGCTTTAAACAAACACGTGTAATTGAGATGAATGCCAGAAAGACGTACAGGGTGTTGTGAATGTCTGTATTGGGGAGGGGTCCTGGTATTAGTTTTTTATTGTTTCAGAAGAAATAACCACAAATGTAGCAGCTTAACACAATGCACACATGTCTTAACAGTTTCTGGGTTACATTTTAGCTGGGTCCTCTGCTCAGGCTTCACTCAACCTGTTAGCCGGGCTGCATCCTCACTTGGAGGCTTTGCTCGGGAAGAATCCACTCCCAAGCTCATTCAGGTTGATGTCGAATTTATATCTGTGGGCCTGCATGATAGGGGGCCTAGCTTTTTGATGGTGTGTCTGTCACAGTTGTGCTTGATGTCGGGGTGGCTACAAAGCCTTCCTGGGGAAAGTGACATTTAGGGAGAAGCTGGAAGTGTCAGTAGGAGTTGGATGGAACAGGGAGAAAGTGTGTCAGGCAGAGGGCAGTATGTGCAAAGGTCTGCAGCCTGGAGTGACCCTCCTTTGTAGTAACTACTTTACTCCCTGGGAGGGTATCTTCCTATTCTCTGAAGACATCCCCAAACCACAGTGGGGGCCTGGCTGGAGAGGAAGAGGGAAGCTTCTTATATTCATGGAGGAATTTGTTTGGAAGTTTGGAAGTCAGGCTTTCAGTGGGGTGTGTGTGTGTATCTGCATGTGCAAGGAAATGGGACCTTATCCATTTATCCATGTATTCTCTCACCATCCCCTGAATACCTTAAGGGCACGAGGCTCTGTTCTGTGCAAAGAAGTGAGTCAGAGTCCTGCCTCGTCCTGGAGAGGTCACACTTCACTGAGGATGGTGGGGGGAACCACTCAGACAGGAAACTCCAGTTGGTGCTGTGAAGGAGGTGGGAACGCAGAGTGGGATTGCATCAGGGAGCAAGGGACATAAAGCACTCAAGGACGGATTTCAGATTTTAGCCTGAGCAACTGTGTGGATGGAAGCCATTTACTGAGAACAAGAAGAATGCAGAGGAACCGGTTGGGGGCTGTTGAATAAAGCACTTGTGTTGGCCATGAGAAGTTAGAGATGCCTCGTGGGCATCCAGCTGGGGATCTGGGAGGGGGTCAGGCAAGGTTGGAGATAGAGACCTGGCGATCACCACAGTATGGAACCTGGAAGAGCATGAGATTTCCTGGTTAAGAGAGTCCATGGTGGATAGAAGGGCATCGGGCCCCAGCCAAGGGCTCCCCTAGCACCCCAAGATGTAGGGGTTGAGCAGAGCAGGGGGATGGATCCTGGAGACTTGAGGAGCAGCTCGGGAGGTAGAGAGAAACCCAGAATGCATGTCAGATGATGCTGAAAGATAAAATACAATGAGGACAGAGGTTTTCAAGATGACCCACACTTGAATACATGGGGGTGAGAGGAGAGGAAAGGAGGGCCTTTCAGATGCAAAATAGCAAAACCACAAAGGCTTTGAGGTGGGAAAGGACAACAGCTTTACTCCTGGCTCTTTTTTTCCCCCCAAAGATTTCATTTACGTATTTGTCAGAGAGAAAGAGAGCACAAGCAGGGGGAGCAGCAGAGGGAGAGGGAGAAGCAGGCTCCCTGCTAAGCAAGGAGCCCAGTGCCGGACTCGATCCCAGGATCCTGGGAACATGACCTGAGCGAAAGGCAGACACTTAACCGACTGAGCCGCCCAGGCGTCCCAGCTCCTGACTCTATCATGAGTTAAAGTGACGCCGAGATATCTCTGGTTCTGCGCGGGAGGGCCAAGTTTGCCTCTACGCCATTCCTAACGCATATCCTCTGTGCTGCGAAAATGTTTGTCGAATGAATAAAAGATGAATGAGTGAACAGGAGGACTGTGTGACTTGGGGCGGCAGGTGATCTCTCTCCTTGGGTCTCATTTTCCCTTTCTGTAACGCAGGCCAACCCTACAAACCTGAATTTGGGGTCTGGGGTGAGCACAGCCGGCTGAGCAGATTCCGAGTGGTCAATACGCTCGGCCTTCCCGGGCTGGGCCTTGGATTCGGCCGCTAGCTGTCCCGCAGCCCCGCCGCCCCGCCGCCCCGCCCCGGCGCGGCCCCGCCCCCTCCTTTGTTTCCCCGGCCCCGCCCCCTGCGCGCTGCTCCCTCCCCATTGGTCGGGGGGCGGGCCCCGAGCGCTGGGCGCCGCTGGGGGCGGAGCGTAGGGGCGCGGGCGGGGCGTGTGCGCCTGCGCGCTGCTCCAGCCGGCCGCAGCCTGGCGCCCGCGGCTGCTCCGCGCGGAGCCGGAGCCCGAGCCCGAGCCCGAGCCGGAGTCGGGCTGAGGCGGAGGCGGCCCCGCCCCGGGGCTCCATTGTTGCAGCGGCCGCGGCTCCTCCGGCTGCTTGGCTCTGTTTCGTTCGGCCCCGAGCGAGTGCCGCCGAGGCGGTGGCCTGAGGTGAGGCGGCGGCGGCGGCGGGGCCGGGCCGGACCGAGACCGGGACGGGCAGGGTTCCGGGGTCGGGCGAGGGGCTAGGGCTGGTGTGGGTCCAGGGCCTGGACGGGGGTCTCGGGGCCGGACGGGGTCCGGGGCTGGCGAGGGGCCAGCACCTGTGTGGGTCCAGCGGCTGGACGGGGGTCCCGGAGACGGACGGGGTCGAGGGGCTGGACGGGAGTCTCAGGGCCGGGTGGGGGTCCTGGGGCTGAACAGGGTCCTGGCAGTCAGGGTTCCGGGGCCGGGGGAGGGACCAGGGCCGGTGGGGGTCCAGGAGCTGGACGGGGGTCCCAGGGCCGATCGGCCGGGCTGGGCCTGGCGGAGGTCCCAGGTGGCTGGAGTCCCGGGCCGGCGGGGGTCTCGAGTTGGGCGAGGTTCTCGGCCGGGTGGGGGTCCGCGGACCCGACTGGGGTTTCAGGGCTAGGTGGAGGTCCAGGGGTTGGACGGAGTCCCAGGCGGCAGGGGTCCCGGGGCTGGGCGAGGGTCCTGGGTCGGTGGAGGTCCCAGGCGGCAGGGATCCGGGGGCGGCGGGGGTCCTAGGGCCGGGTGTGGCAGGTCCAAGCGGGGCCACCGCGGGGTCGCTGCCAGAGGTGGCGGCCGCCGCCCTGAGCGCTAGGAGGATGGGGACCAGGACTGACCTGGCCGTCGCGCATCTGGGCGCCCCGGCATTGTCTCCGCCTTGGGGGGCATCGAGGGGGCTCCGCGCCTGCTGCGACCCTCTGTGGACCCGCGCGTAAATGCGCGCGCGGGGGTTCTGAGCAGAGTGGGGACACTGTCTCGGTCCCCGCTCCCCTTACGGCTTGGCTGGTTCGGTGTGTCTATGAAGGTAGCTCTGCGTGGGCCCTTGCGCGTGGGGAATCCCAGACAGCCTGCCAGTGGGAGAGACTGTTTCTGTCTTCCCTCCCCCCATGGTGTGACCGGGTTACTGTGTCTCATTGAGGATGACTGCATGGACTCTGATCGTGGGGGTCCTGCTCACCCTGAGAGTGAGAGACTCTTTCTCTCGCTACCCACCCCCATGACCGGTTAAATGAATGCGTTGCCAACGCGGGCTCCTGGTGTCCTGGCACCAGCGAGTTGGGAGACTCTGCCCCTGTCCCTCCCCCGTCTGGGGGCTTGTAGGGGTGTGATCCCACCACCACCACCCCAGCGCGTGCGCCTTGGTCTGTGTGGTGAGGAGGTCCTTGTGCGGGTAGGGGAGCCTGGCCGGGTGTAGCGGGGTTGTGCACCAGGGGCGCAGTTGGCCTGGTTAGCTGACTCGCTCTTTTATTGTTTATTGTTGTTTTTTTTTTTTTTTTTTTTTTTTTTTGCCAAATGAGCAGAAAGGGGAGCGGCATCTCACGGCTGCCCTTCTCCGGGAACCCACCCCTCTCCGTGGCCCGGGTCCCGCGGGAACGCGGGCTGTCACCTTGCCGGACCCCTCGTCAGGCCGCCCCGTTTCCTGCTCCAGCGCGAGAGCTGGCTCTGATTGGAGGGAGCTGAGCCCCTCTGCTTGGTGCTCCTTGATTTCTTCCGTTAGGATTGGGAAGAAAAAAAATCTTTAAAGCCAGATTTAACTTTGCAGCGCTCAGCGCCTGGAGAGTGGAAGAAACTCTCTTGGCGGGCTGGAAAATGCATTTGAAGGAGGAGAATCCACACCCACGGAATGAGGCCAAAGCAGTTACAGTTAGAGGTCAGGTTGACAAAGGGATAGGGAGGGTGAGGTTGTGGGTGGAGAAACTCAGATTTCAGCCTGATGTCAAGACTTGATGCTACCTTGCGGGCTCTGTATCTTTCAGCCACTTAAATAAAGTGGAAATACCTACAATGTCCCAAGGATAATTCTCTTCTCTGGGGGATGCAAAGTTGAACAAGACAGTCTTTTCCTTTTAGGAGTGTTTTGTTCTGGTCCAAGGCAGAAGACTGAGGCATAAGCAGAAGTCGTTCTAATATCCAAACTGAAATTCTTTGTGAACAAGATGGTGTATAAATAACAGGAGGACAGGACGAAAATGTGGTAATAATGCAGTTGTTGCTCTTATACAGTCCAAACTCTGCATGCAGACCCCTCTCCCCCACCTGCAGCTCCTCTTACCCATTCTTCCCTGTCAGTTTAGGTGACTCCTCCACCTGGAAGCCTTCCCTGAATCCTATGTCCTGCCCTCTAGAGCTGAGGTCTTCTAGGACAGAGCGGTGAGCTGTAGTATGGTGTGATAAATGCTCTGATGGAGATGCGCACAGTTTGTATCCAGAGCTGAGAAGAGGCGTATTTAAATGGGAGGTTTTTTTTTTTTCCTGTACCATGGTTCCAGATATTTCATGTGATTTATTTCTTCACAATTCTGCAATTTTTCAACTCTCCCAAGGGTTTTTAGAATAATACTTGCTGTTACTTCCTAGTGTTTGCTGCACGAGTGAGTATAGGGTACTTGATTAGCATTCATTCGGTCTACTTCTGCCTCCAGAATTAAGTTACTGCTTGTTCCGGCAAAGCTACCCCTTCTGGGCTTGACTTTCTTCACCTTTGAGAGTCTTAACACGGGGGAAGAATCTTCTTAGTCCTAAACCTTTAATTCTTTTAACCAAATAGAGCAGAGGAAAGCTCTCTTAGCACAAGTGGAGATCTTTAAAAATACAGATTCGAAAGTGGCAGTTCTTCTCTTTTTCTTCAAAAAGTTTAGGTGCATGGGTGTATCCTTTGTCTCAGATTTAAGGACAGGAGTCTATGAAGGAGACTGAAGCAACATTTTGATATTGGCTTGCATATTCTTTATAGTTATGTTGTCCTTGCAACATCTGCATCTTATCAGATTGGTTTGATGTTTTCCTTAATGAAGTCCTTGGGTGCAGAACTCTTGTCTGGAGCATTTCGTTGATCTTTTGAGTGTCATATGAAGGCGGCCAACTGTAGGCTTCTGTATGTCCCAGTCTCTCACAGAGATTTTAATTTGGGGAGTCTGAAATAAGTGGAATTTGGAGAGTGCCTTGAGTAGGTGCGTGTGACTTTATATAATGGCTTAAAGCACAGTTTAAAATTGCTGCTTGCAAAAAATTATCTCCAATGTTGAATGGCCTGTAAGGAAACTCCAAGTCTAAGGAATATAGTAATTAATCCTTTAAACTATTAATCTCCTCTCCAATTTATCTGTTTAGTAAAATGGGAATTTGGTGTGCTTGATTTCCTGAAAGCCACATGTCTGTCTATAGAAAGGATACATAGTTTTCTCTGCTAGTCTTCTTTGGGGATTAAAAATAGGATAAACCGGGATTAAAAATAGGATAAGCCGTCTGGTAGCGATGCCAGTGAATTAGGATTTTCACTTAACTCAGTAGGAGTTTTGTCCTTTTTTTGTTTTGCATCCTTTCCTAATTAAAAAGAAAGTGCTTTGTTACATACTACATGTGGTTTGTTAGTGATTTTATTTTAGGAAGGGCCTTCGGAAACTCATCTGGATCTTCTTTGTGGTTTTCTTAGGATGTATTGATATTCTCACTGAAACTTAACTAGTTAATGCTTATTCTGTGTCGAGATGACCATTTCATTCATAGACGGCTGGATCTTTATATGGATCCAATGAAAAGGAGTCTCCCATGGAATGGAATGCCTGGGGTTAGAGATGGTAGAGTTTGGACTCTGCATTTCAAAGTTGTCCTCTCTTGTTCTTTACTGAAGGAAGAGAGGACCCCTCACTCCCACTCAGGGGCCCAAACACAAAGCCTCATTCACCCTGCTTTCAAGGACTGATGGTGCTTCCTTTTTTTTTTTTTTGAGATTACGATGTTCTATAAATCACCTTTTTCTTTTACGTATTATATGCCTCAAAGTCAGTCTTTGGTGTTCAAGCCTAACCTCCACCCCAAACCCCATATCACCCACCAAATGGATTTTCTTCTCTCTTTTTAAAGTCCTCACCATGTATGTGCCTGTTATTGCAGGCTACCTCACTCAAGATCTTTTTATGTTGGCAGGATGTAAAGACAAGTGACACAGTGAAGACTACTTCCTTTGGTTCTCTTGGACAGGAGACATGGAACTAGAGACTCGGTCCTAGTAAGGCTTTCGTGAAGTCCAAGTGCGTCTTTGGACTTCAGCTCCCTCAGCTGTAAAATGGAGTTAGCTGTTCATTATGCCTCTTCCATGTAGCTCAAGAGGTTGTCCTGGGGACGCAATGAAATCAGGGAAGTAATGCAATTTGTAAGTTGTAAAATATGATGTTGCCAAGGATTTTCAAAAAAATTACTTCATTAACACTTTAGTGAATCCAGGTTGTTCTTCAAATCTCTAAATGTTTAACGTACAGATGGCCCTTAGTACGAGCTGTGTCAGGCAAGTTCATTTAGGATTTTTACCTTTAATTGGCCAGTGCTGTTTGATACTTCAGCATTGTGGGGAAACATCATGTTGAGTCACCACTAATCCTTTGTAAGCAAGATGATGGCGTGTGTATAACGTAGCCTTTAACTGTCTCTTCAGGCTCGTGCGATCCCATGGATGCTCCTTTCACGAAGCACACTTTCTTGACATTTCAGTTCCTGAGTGACCTGTTTTGCTGTAGGAAAAGGCAATAGGCAGTCTGAGGTCAAGGTCAGCAAGCACTCGCCGGTTCACATCGGAGCTACCCAGCACGAGGGGGCAGTGGGCATCAGCTCCAGGGTTTCTCGGGCCTTCCCCTCCACAGGCCAGCCTGCTCCGGAGACTGCAGTACTTCCCAGTGTCTCTTTCTCTCCCTCCTGCCTTTTCTTTCTCTCTACCCACTGCTCAGTGCCTCTGAGCTCCCCCCACCTCCCAGTGGGAGGGATACAATGGCTAATAAAACACAGCACTAGTCCTCAAAGAATCTACCTTTTATACACAGATATTAAATTATACTGTCACGCAGCTCAACAAACCTTTATACAGGTTACCTGCGACGTGCCCAAATCCTATGGTAGATGTGGACATATGAGGTGGGACTCCGTGACTCCTGCGTGAAGGGCGGGGGGCTCCGTGGTCCAGGGGGAGAAGCAAACCTGGGTATGATCTCAGTACCATGCAGTAAGCGCTGCCAGAGGTCCGTAGGAAAGTTTGGGGGCCGGGATGGTGCACACAATCCAGCATTTATTCCCCTACATACTACTTAGAGTTTATCGGACAAGACAGGTATCCCAGGTTTCTAAGTTGAAGGGCAGTGAATTACCCGAAACCTAAAATTTGTAGAATGTTCTGGGCACTTGGTAATTCCCCAAATCTGCATTTGTCAGAACAGATCTCTAAATGTTTGGCTGGCCATGGCTGTCTGTTGACTTCAGTCGGTTTACTCTTCTCGAATGTCAACAAGGTGACAGGACCCTGCTGGGTGTTTTCACATCTGCCACCGTATGGGCTTCCTGTGGCTGCTGTAACAAATTACCCCACACTCAGCAGCTTTAAAACAACACAGATCTGTCATCTCACAGTTCTCCTGGTGAAAAGTCTGACTGGCCTCACCGGGCAAAAAACAAGGTGTGGGCAGGGCCGCGTTCCTTCCTGGAGAATCTGGGGGAGAATTGCTGCCAAGCTCGTGCAGATTATCAGCCGAATAGAGTTCCTGCAGTTGTTGGAGTGAGGCCCCTGTTTCCTCTCTGGCTGTCAGCCGGAGGGCCGCCCACAGCTCCTAGAGACCTCTTTCTCGTCCTTGCACACACCCCCATGAGCCCAGAACCAGCAGGGGCCACTGAAGCCTACTCCAGCTCTCCCAACTTCTGCTTCTGCCACATCTCTTCTTCTACCTGGAGAAAGTTCTTGGCTTTTAAGGGCCCATGTGATTAGATGTGGCCCACCTAGATAACTCAGGATAACCTCCCCATATAAGGCTAAGTCCCTTTGCCATGTAATGTGACATAGTCACAGGTTCCAGAGATTGGAGCTTGGACATCTTTCGGGACCATTATTCTGCCTTCCACTATTAGCAGATCCATTTAGCAGTGACCGATGAAGTTGTTACTGTTACCTGAATTGATATGTAAGTTAATGAAGGCACCAGAATTTTAAGCCAATCGGCAGGACCGTTAAGATCCCTATTAAGTGACAAGACAGTTCTTCTGATTCGCTGTGGAGCTGTGGGTGGGGTTACAGCATGAGAGACCCTCAATCAAAAGCAGAGTAACTTTTGTGCTTTGGGCTACTTAAGTGGTCCGCTCTGATTAGAGAAGTTTTGCTAAGAAGTCATTAGAGTAATTCCTCAATTAGAAAAACCAGCTGGGGGGGGCGGGTGGTGGTGGGCATTTAGGGCCTTGCCTTTTCAAGGTTTACATGAAGGACTCTGTCCTCATGGGGTAGAGAGTGCAGGATTCCATGTCCATTTCTAGAATGGAAACAGCTGAGTCAACCCAAAGGGGATTCACATTCCTGAGTTTTAGAGAGTCTGTTTCAAGGCTGAGGCAAAGCCCAATAAAACCAAGTTTTCACTTTCATTGATGATTAGGAATGAGGTGTATTTCGTGGTCCAGGAAACAACTGGTGATGATCACCAAGGATTTAAGACCAAGCATGACCTCATTTGATCATGTAGGTGTTCTTAATCGTTTTTCATAAGGATTTTTTTTTTTTCCTTTACAACAAATGACAAGCTCTGATTTGAAATAAACTTCCTGTAAGAAAGCAGAATCTAGAATTCTAAGGCTTTAAAGCTGGCCTTCGGGAATTTATGAACTGCCTGTGATCCTGGGCAAACATTTTGTGTGTCCACACCCGTGTGTGTGTTTAGTGGGGAGAGGAGTTCCAGCTTGCCATTCATTTTCAACGGGGCTGGGTTCCAGAAGGTTGAACACACCACTCAATGTGATCTTCCTGCTAGTCAAGTATCAGATTTTGTTTAAAAATTTAATGCTCATTTTGAACAAAGTTCTACAGGCACACAGTTTTAAGAGTCAAAAGTTCTGTGAGACTTAGAACAAAAACACAGCAATCACCTACCCTGCCCTTCTCCACCCTGATTCCTGCTCCTCAGTGGCCATCATTTTAACGTTTCAGCTCTTTCCTCCAGATTTTGTGTGTGTGAAACATCCTACTGTTAAGAAGCCGATTTAGATCACTTATCCTACTGCCTCCTCCCACTGCCACCTCTTTCTGCCCTGTTCTCTCTGTGTGATTATGTTAAAGATTTTGCTGAAGAATTCAGCAGCACTTACGACAACTGTGGAGATGTTATTCACAGCTGAGATGTTTGGTCTGTTTTGATTACATTTCCTTTCTGTTTTCCTAGAGTTTGTTTTGCTTTGTTTTCTTTGTGTCTGTCCTTTATTCACCCCTCACCCCAGAAGTGTCAGTCTCCTCTCAGTACATCCACACCCACCAGGTAATAATTCTTCTGAACTTCTCATCCTGCTGCCTTTCCTCTCCAGTGCCTCCTTGTTAGGCCTACTGCGACTGTCCTCCTAGATCTTCCCTATCACCCTGAGAGTTTCTTTCACTCTCTCCTGGGTTAAGATTTCTCCTTTTTAGTTTTCTCTTTTACTCTGGTGGAGCATATACACCAGTAGCTGTCGAAGAAATATATATATTTTTTGAGATCTTGTATAATGTTGATATTCTCGCATGTAATTGACCATTTGTCTGAGTATAGAATTCTGGGCTAGAAATAATTTTCCTGCAGAATTTTGAAGACACTGCTCAGAATTCCAAGTTCCAGTGTGACAGTTGATGTGTCCAAAGCCTTTTCTTTGTAGGTGACCCACATTTTCCTTTGCGTAATCTTTTAGGCCTTTGTTGTTCCTGGTGTTTGGAAATTTTGTGATGGTCATGTCATCATGTGGGTCTTGTTTTTGTTCCTTGTGTTGGGCACTTGGTGGGCCCTGCCCCATCTGTGGACTCCTGTCCTTTATTCTGAGCACACATCCCCCTACGGGTCTTCTGCGCTCTTCTCTTTACCCACTCCTTTGTCTCTGATTTCCTTTTTGGAAGATTTCTCCAGCCTTTTCTCTAAACCCTCCTATGAATTTTTATTGTTATATACGTATTTTTTTAATATTAGGAACTCGTTTATGGTCCCTGAAAATACATATTTTTTACAGTTCCATCCTTTCTGGTTTTGAGGATGTGGTTAGATGTGGTTTTATTGCGCTCTGCTTCCTGGAGGAAAGGTTTATTTTAATATGGTTTCTCAGTTTGATTATCTAACAAAGTCTGAAATATTTGATAGTAGCTTCATGACACGACTGCAGTCTGCGAGAAAAATTACCTTTCAGCCCATTATCTATTTTTCAGTATGGAAAAAAAAAGGTTACCTCTCCGTCCTTGGCGGCATGAGACACAGCGTTTGTGTTTCCAGACACCTTCTTCAAACACATTTCTTTCCCATCCGTGCATGTCGCAGCTAAATTTTGCCCTCCACTTTGTAAATCTAAGAGTGCCCATTCGGTACTCTGTGTGTGGCTGCCATCAGTGAGTTCAGAGTTTGGAAATCCTTGTTTCCTTTCCCTCGACCTGGCGCGCTCCTAGTTGACTGTACCCACACACGTGGTATGCAGCGCTGCTGGGGGCAGGCAGCACTGAGAAGTCTCCTTTTTGGGGTCATTATTTAACCGTAAAAAATATTAGGAAAAGGGGAAAGTAGCAGTAGTAATGATGGATTCTTGTTCTGGACACTAGGTAGTAGTGCCACATACTGGGGGTATTTTTAGCCACGGTGGGTGGAGCTAGGCTTGGGGCTGTCAGCTAGTCTGGAACTTTCTACCAGAAGTAGTAAACAGAAATGGCTTCTTGGGAGCAGGACACAGGCCTCCTGGGGGGGTGTTTGATGAAGACATGTGTGACAGATGTCCAGAGAGGAAAGGAGAACGCATGGAACCCTATATCGAGAATGGCTCTTGAAAAGTAAATGGTTTTTCGGAACGTGTACAGCATGCAGTTCTCAGTTACGTTAACTCTCTGATATGGAAACAAAAGTGAAAGTGACAATCAGGATGAATCTTGAGGACATGTGGTGTGATATTGTGAAAATCCCCTCTTCCCAATCAATTCAGATTCGTATGTTGGGAGGTTATAGGAAAGTTACTTGAATTTTTTCTCCAGGTGGGTTATTTCAATTTTCCTGCTCTTGAAGAGCGACCCTCTGTGTCAGTCTGTTCAGGCTGCTGTAGCAGAATACCAAAGACCAGGTGGCTTGTAAACACCAGAATTTTATATCTGGAGTTCTGTAGGCCAGAAGTCCAAGATCAAGGTGTTGGCCCATTCAGTGTCTGGTGTGGGCCCTCCTGGCTCACAGATGACGTCTTCTTGCATTGTGCTCATGTGGTAGAAGGATAATGGGGCTCTCTGGGGTCCCCTTTATAAGGTCACTAATCCCATTCAGGGGGGGCTGCATCCTCATGACCTGATGGCCTGAGGGCCCCACCTTCTAAGACCATCCCTTTGGGGGTTCAGTTTCAACGTAGGGATTTTGAGGGAACCCCAACATTCTGTCTGTAGGACCTTCTGAGAAGCTCGGCGTCCTGTATCACCTCCCCCATCACTACTGCATCTGTGGGTTGAGTGCTTACTGTGCCCGAGGCACTGTGCCAAGCACTTCACGTCCACACCTCTCTTCACCTTTGCAGCCACTCTGTGGTAGGTCATGTCCTCATTTTGCAGGTGACGGAACGAGACGAGACTCCTGGGGACTAGAGTTAGCAGTCTGTGTGGTGTATTTGAAGTTCTCATCATGAGAAGAAAAATCGGTAATGCTTTACAAATGATCCGTGTGAACCAGACTTACCGTGGCGATCACCTCACAACATACACATGTATCAAATCCTGATGTTGTACACCTCAAAGCAGTCCGTTGTTGGATGTCAGCTGTATCTCAGTTTAAAAACCAGAGAGGAGGGGACATTGAATAACTTGCTCAAGATCACATGGTAAGCGGAATTCAACTGCTAAGGCCAAAGCCTGGGCTCCTGACTCCATGCTACACTGGCCTCTTTATCTGCTCGGACTTCTTGGTGTCTCGGCGCTGAGTTGACTGGTGTGCCAGGAACTGTCTTAATGGAGCTTTTCACAGTGCCAGCAACTTCCGCTTGGCCGCCCGGTGGCTCTTGCAGGGCGCTCCTTGTGGTGCGGGCGGGTCTTCGGTGTCCGTGCGCCGTGCCCCCCCGCGCTCACTCCGTCCATCAGCCACTGGGCAGTTAGAGCGCCTCGTCTGGAGGCGGGAGTCCCGGCCCAGGCGGCCCGGACAGCTGTGCGGGGAGGGGGGCAGACATATTGTGTGTTCATTGGCTGCTTGGGCTTGTGACAAATGCAGGCAGAGGGGGGAGCCAGATGCTCTGCGACGTTAGTGGGCGTGGGGGCATGGCGCCACAGAGGACGTGGTTTGGAGGTGGACTGTGGAGGAGGAAAGGGGTTCCCAGGGTGAAACTGAGCAGCTGGCGCTTTCTCGGCCCTTCGAAGATTCCAGGCGGTCCCCCTTGGATGGCCTTTCCCGAATTCACGGTATTTTTAGTGCAGGGCAGGAAGTGACCACAGCAAAGGAGCTGTCCACCTGCCATGAATGTGTTACATCTTCGATGTGGGACAGATTGGGCCAACCTGGGCTGTGAGAGAAGAGCCTGGGCCTCCCACCCGGTTGGACACCTGTCAGGCAAGGCCCAGAGGGTGTTATCATGCCTGGACCCCGCGTGCCACCTGTATTTGGGGGAGTGCAAAGGAAGCTTCCGTACTGTGCATGAGGGCCATCGCACGTAACTCTCAGCCCGTCTGTCCTCTGGGTGAGATAACCCCACAGAACAGAAGGGTTCTACTGATCCACACCCTGCCTCCCTGACGACGAACTGCCCCTTGTACCACCGTGGAGGGCATTTCTGAAGCCTGCGGATCCTGGCAGTCTGTCGGCTGCCCACGGCGCTTGGGGAGAGCAACCAGGCTGAGGGCGGAGACACAGGCCCCCCAGACCCGGGCCGGCATCTGGCTCTGCCACTCAGTGATTAGCAGTGTGCAGCCTTGGGCTCATCGGGAACTTCTGTGAGCCACTTGGACAACGTGGAGACACTGCCTGCTTGGTCAGGGGAGCGGGCGTGCGAGGTAACGAACGTGGAGCGTGCGCGAGGCTTCCTGAGTGGAACAGCACGCCCGGGGCTACTCGTAGCAGTTACAGCTCTGACTCAGGTGCACCCTGGTGAAGAACAGCACCCAGCCTGGGGGTACCTGCGGCGGCAGCAAAGGGGCGGACGTGGGAGCCTCTGGCTTGAGTAGGGAGCGGCGGCGCGGAGACGCGGGTGGGATCTGTCGCGGTCGCTGCCGGGCGGTGAAATTTGCATCCTTGGTTTGCAGCCACAGGCCTGGTGGACCTGAGGCCGCCTGGGTCGGGCGCGGCCTCCCGGAGCTGCCGGTGGGACGGTGCGGCCGGGCTGTGGGAGGGAGCTTGGGCTGCCTGGCACGGCGTCCGGGCTCTAGCTCCGCAGGGAAGGCACTCGGAACGGTGTGGGCGGTTAAAGTTTTGTTTCTGATTGTGAAGCAGATTTAGGAGTGAGTGAATAGGGCACATCCGAGTCTGCTAAAAGTGGAAGTGAGGGGCAGCGTGGAAAAATCACTTCCTAACGAAGGATCATTGAGCGCGAGTTAGAACGACCCATACCTAAGTTGAAAAGTGGAAACAAACATTTTTTTCGTGGCCCTCCGAGAGCCTGGGTGCCATCGCATGTAGTTGACTGAAAGGGGCCCGAGTGAGGGGCCATCAGCCTCATCCTGAGGTGTCTTGCTATTCTTCCTGGGGGAGAGAGGGCCGGGACGGGGGTGCCCACAGCTGGGAGTATGTGTGAACCACTTTACGTACAACGTCCCCTTCAATACGAGCTGAACGGTAAATACTATTTTTATTAAAGATGGAGACAGAGGCTTAGTGGTGTTAAGGGACTTGCTCAACATCGTATGGTTATAAGTGGAGAAGTGAGATGCTGATGAACTCTGGGGTTTAACCCCAAAGCCCTTAAACTTTCCTTAATACCCGGTCACTTCCCTGGTGGTAGGGGGAAGGACTAAGAACCCCAGTACATGGGGCTTTGTGGAAAGAGCCTGGGGGATATGATGATGTCTCCAGACTTGGGACAAGCTGCGTCACAGTTGAGTTACGGAGTGACCACCTGGAGAAAAGCCCCTGGTTTAAGACTTTTCTTTGTAGAAATAGATGAAGAACAAACATATGCGAAAGGCAAAGCTGTGTACCCAGCGCTGGCTGGAGCAGGGGGTCGGCCACCCACACTTGGCAGAGACCCAGAGGCAGGCAGAACGGGGGAGGGGGGCTTCCCAGAGGAGAAAAGGGGGCTCTTGTGTGAGCCCGATGAGGACTGGGGGCCTGGGGAGGCTGGAAGGGGGTTCCTTTCTCTCAGCGGGTTTGGCTTTCTCAGGTTGGTCCTGAGTCCAAAGCAGGACAGAAATCAGGGAAGGTGTCCATTATCGATCCGGTCCTGGCTGATGGTCACAGGGGTTATGGTTGGGTTGCTGGACTTTTCTTAGATAGCAGTCTGTCTTCCTGATCCCTGGATGGGTCACTGTGGGTAAGGGGATAGGTTGCTCTGGGTAAGGGGCCAGTTCCCTGAGCAGGTGGCTCTGGGGAAGGAACCGGTTCCCTGGCAGGGTCACTGTGGGTAAGGGGCCAGTTCCCTGGGAGGGTCACTGTTGGTAAGGAGCCAGTTCCCTGGGAGGGTCACTGTGGGTAAGGGGCCAGTTCCCTGAGTGGATTCCTGTGGGTAAGGGGCTAGGTTGCTCTGGGTATTGTAGCTTCATGTGGCTGCTGGAAAAAGTTTTTCATACTGACATTTACATCAGAGTGCCTGTAAACCGTAGGGCCATTACCTCCAAGGTTTAAAATAGGAAGGCTTCAGTAATATCCCCTTGGTGTGGTTACATGTTTCATTCATCATTACAAAAATCTGCTTTTGTCCACGGCTGGGTCTTTGTTATCCACTTTGTGGTTGATCCAAATCCCTGAGTTTCTCGTCTCCTGTGTACTTCGTGGTTGGTCTCCGCTTGTCCACCTGGTCAGTGAAAGTGAGTTTTGTCACCTTTATTGACATCGGGGTATTGAACTGTGGGTCAGCCCACTGATCGCACTGATAAACTAGGACGCAGGGAAATGCTCTAGCGTTTTTGGTGGCAAAGCTGGGAGTAAAAGCTCACGTACCTGCCACAGGAAAGTAAATGTGCGGCCCAAAATGAAATATTTTTCTAACTGATTTTCATTTATCTCTGCTTCTCATTCTTTTTAGCACAGAAATTTTAAGTTGGCCTTTGCGTGTTATAAATGTAAACGATATTGACTTGTTGACATATAGTTTACCTTTTTTCCTGTTCCTTCCTTTGCTGATTCAACACGATTGACAGGACACTGTTGTGGACCCCCCCACGTTCAGTTGGTGAAGCCCTCACCTCGGTGTGATGGTACCAGAGTGGAGTCTTCGGCAGGTACACGGGGTTAGATGAGGTCGTGAGGGTAGGGCCTGGTCCTATGAGAGGAGGCTCCTGGGAAGAAGAGACAGCGGAGAGCTTGCGTCTCCATGGTGTGGGCACACCGCGAGAAGGTGGCCGTCTGCAAGCCAGGGGAGAGCTCTCCCCAGGAGCCGCATTGACGGGCGCCGAGATCTTGGACTTCCAGCCTCCTGAACTGGGAGAAATCACTTCTGTTGTTTACACCCCCAGTCTGTGGTCTATGGCCGAGATGATTAATTTAATACAGACATGGTTCTAGAATACTGTAGTCTGTATATAAGTTGGCAGTGCTATAAAAATAAAGACATGGTACTTTGTATGTGGAGACAGCCCCGTGATCCCGGGGCCAGTACCCTTGCTCATGTCCTCCCAATGGCGTCTTGTCTGTATTAGGATAGCTTCCTCAGCCCTTTCCACCCTACCCCATGGCAGGAATAAATCACGTATGGTGTTCTACTTTTAGCATTCCCCATCTATACAAACCCCTTTTGCGATTTTCCATTGTTAAGACAGGGCCGATTCCTTGGCTCGGCATTCAAGGCCTTCGTGATCTAGATGCCATCTGTAGGTTTGGGTTCCTTTCTCTCTTACTGGCACCAACCTTGCACTCCAGCTAGTCGTGTGAGCCCTTTCCTGAAGCCCAGTGTAAGAGCTGCACGTACAATTTATGCTCTCTCACGCTTCCTCTGCGCATGGCTGCCTCTTCCAACCTTGCCCATCCTTTGAGGTGTGAAGTACTCCCTCTCCATGACCCGTTCTCCGACACCCCGATCAAAATTGCGCTGTCATCCCTAGAACTCTGACATTTTGTGCCTTATTTAATTAACACAATGATCCTGTGAGGTAGCTGTTATTAGTTACCTTATTTCTTCTATAGTCAGGTTAGAAATGCTTGCCTCAGTCCTGTATTTTGACCACGTGACATGAGCAGTGGGGCGACATTCAAAGGGTGCTAGAGAGTGAAAGGGGGCCCCACTCTGGTCCCCGGTCCAGCTCCCGTAACCACGTGACCAGCTGCGTTTGCATCCTTGAGGCTTATCTGAGCACGGTCAAGCGTTTATGGATAATTGTGTCTTCTTGAAAAAACACAGAGGTAGGCGTAGTATGAACACTATTATTCAACGTTGACATCGTTCCCAGTCTTTTAGAATAAGAAGCATTGCTGTGTTTATGTAACTCCTGTGCAGGGGCATGAGTATGTTCATGAGATGGTTCTAGAAGTGGAGCTGCTGGGTCAAAGGGTGTGCACGCTTGAAATTTTGATTGGGTGTTGCTGGGATCCCGTTCATCAGGGTTGGACCATTTAACCCTCTCCCTGTCATCATTTAAGGGGCCGGTTTTCCCGCCCCTTGACAACACAGTAAGTCTTCACGTGTTTTGTTCTTTGACAGTGTTATAGCTAGGTTAAAAAAAAATGTGTCTATTTTAAGGAGTAGGGGACTGAAGCTAAGAGAGATTAGGGAATTTGCCTAGTCTCCTAGAGATAGGTAAGCCATGACCTGAATTTAGCCTTCTAAATTTCAAAATCTGTTTTCTTTGGAGGCAAGCTGACATAAAATATACATTGCCTTTGACAGTAATTATGTACTGTTTACTCCTTCTCCTGGAATTACAGGCCATGTGTGTGTGCGTGTGCATGTGTGCGTGTGTCTGTGTGTGCGTGTGGGCACATGTGCGTGTGTGCAGAGGGAATTTTCAGAGTAAGAGAATTTTTTATTGAGTCTAGGGATAGTCCTCAAAAGGCAGTGCAGATGGTAAAATAACGTTAGTAGATTCTTTTATATCTCAAAACGTACCTAAATTGTCTTGACTTCTTGGGGCACCTGGGTGGCTCGGTTGGTTAAGCATCTACCTTTGGCTTAGGTCATGATCCTGGGGTCCTGGGATCGAGCCCCACTTCAGGCTCCCTGCTCAGCGGGGAGTCTGCTTCTCCCTTTCCCTCCGTCCTTCGCCCACCTCATGCTCGCTTGCTCTCTGTCTCTCTCTCTCAGATAAATTCTTTTTTTTTTAAGACCTTTTTTTTTTTGAGAGAGAGAGAGCAAGAGAGGGGGGAGGGTCAGAGGGAGAAGCAGACTCCCTGCTAACCAGGGAGCCCAATGCGGGACTCAATCCCAGGACCCTGGGATCGTGACCTGAGCTGAAGGCAGTCGCTTAACCGACTGAGTCACCCAGGCGCCCTCTTAAATAAATTCTTTAAAAAAATAAATTGTCTTGACTTCTCAAACCATTTGATATAGATTGATTCTACGGGCGAAGTCTAGGCCATTTGTGTTTGAGGGGTTCCAGCTTTTTGGTAAGAGAAAGGGAACCTTGTTAGGAACACTTTCAATTTGTAGCAGCTGTCTGTGTTCAGTAAATTATATTTTCCATGTGACTTACAAGATTGTTTGGGGAAGCAAGTACAGTTGAGTAATTAAATTTGCTCCCTTGATCATTAAATTCTCTTTCCTTCTTTCTTTTATCCAGTCTAGTGACAGCATAAAATCTGCCTATAGGGCACCTGGGTGGCTCAGTTGGTTGAGCGACTGCCTTCGGCTCAGGTCATGATCCTGGAGTCCCGGGATCGGGTCCCGCATCGGGCTCCCTGCTCAGCGGGGGGTCTGCTTCTCCCTCTGACCCTCTTCCCTCTCGTGCTCTCTGTCTCTCATTCTCTCTCTCAAGTAAATAAATAAAATCTTTAATAAAAAAAAAAAAATCTGCCTATAAAGCCCCTGGGTTTTGCTGTCATCCGGAGAAAGGTGACCCCCCCCAAATATGGACCATTGCATACCACACTATGAATTTAGTCTAAAACGATTGTGCATAACAATTTTGATATTGTCCAACTTCCCAATATATGAACTGAACAGTATAATTCATACATGAATTGTGTGTGTATGTATGTATAAATGTACGTTTATTTATTTTTGTGGTAGGGATCAAATAATACTGTTTAAAAGGGCCTTTCTGACAAATTCCAGATAGCCCTCCTGTTCCAAAAGTATGGAAATTTTAGATCCGTACTTACGTACAACCAGTTATCTGATAGCTCTGTGTTTTAGCCATCACGTTCCCAGTGTTGTGGATCTGTCTTGAATTTGTCGTCAGACTTAAGTTTTCTGTTCAGGCGGAGTGTTTTGTTTTGGTTTGGTTTGTTTGGGTCACTGAGCTAATTATAGTCTGTGTGAATCCCCCTCCCTGTCAGCTGTGCTGTCTTTCTGATGGATCATCTTAATAAGCCACGGGACTGTACCCTCTTTCCAGCAATGGGCGTTCAGGACTCTGGGCTGAGCAGTCCCAGAGAAATCGTGTTTATAGCAGTGAGGACTTTCAAGGCCTACAAAACACATGAATACTTGTTATGGGACTGCACACCAGCACTCTTCTGGGAGTCAGGAGACCTGGCTCTGCCCTGCTTCGAGCGATGACTCGCCGAGTTACCAAAGACAGGTCATGTCCCTTCCCGGATGCATGTCCCTTTGTAAGTAGAATGGTGATGACATGTGCTCTAAGGTGCCTCCTAGCACAGTTATTCTCTGTTGTATTGTGTGCACTGTGCCAAGTGTGCTGGGAATGACAAGCTAATGTCAGGTGCGTTTGAGGCCACAAGGGATTGCAGTCCAGTTTCGGACACAAAGGGGCAAGCTAGTGACGCTGGGCAGGTGCGCACACTGGAGGAGTTTGGAAGGCTGGTGCCAAGTCCCTCAGGGTGGTTGATGGGCCCCAAACCTCCCGACTGCTCTGAGGAAGACACACGCACAAAGCATGAGGTTGCTTAGAACAATCTCAATCTCTGAGTCTTGGATTAGGCCACAAGAGAGAAGGTGGAGGGACGGTGGTCTGTGTCTGCGGGAGTTTGGTGCACACGTGTACGCCAAGCTTGGACTTGACACTTAGGTTCATCCGGTTCAGCTTCTCTTTACCCTCCTGATGCAGCTTGCTTCTCCGGAAAAGTGGCGGTGAATTCCTTTGAGAAACTCCACAGAAGGAATAGATGCTCCCTGAAAATAATTCAGATAGATAGTTAAGTGAGACAAAGAGCAAAAGGGGAATGATTCTTTCCTCACTGTCTTTGGGGTAACCAGTATTAATATTTGGTGTGTTTCCTTCCAGATCTTTTCCAGTGTACATACAAATATAAATGTACATTTTGGAGGTATTTTTTTAAAAAAACAAATAGTATTTGATACACACTGTTCACACCTCTACCCCAGTAGTATAGACAGACATCCTTCTGTGATGATATGTGTAGATCTAACTGGCTCTTTTGCCCGTGGAGGGCTAAGTAATCGTAGCTAATGATTACTGACCTTTACCGAGCATTTGAATGTGTCTGGTCCTGTATGCTAAGCTTGTTTCACGAACTGGGTCACGTGATTTTCCACAACAACCCTGTGGGTGAGTGTGGTTATTGTTAGCGTTGATCATTTTACAAATGAGAAAACCGTCATAGAGAGAAGCCGCCTGCTCCAGCTCACGGCATTATTTCCAAGAGGGATGACACGTTCGAAAGGATTCCTGTTTTTGTTTTTGTTTTTTTTTAAAGATTTTATTTATTCATTTGACAGAGAGATAGCGAGAGCAGGAACACAAGCAGGGGGAGTGAGAGAGGGAGAAGCAGGCTTCCCGCGGAGCAGGGAGCCCGATGCGGGGCTCGATCCCAGGACCCTGGGATCATGGCCTGAGCCGAAGGCAGATGCTTAACGACTGAGCCACCCAGGCGCCCCCGAAAGGATTCCTGTTAAGTTAAAGTGATGGACATTAACTCATTGCAGGAAACATTTATTGACTACACTTTGGGTGGGGCGCCATCCGAGGAGCTTTTCCTGAAAGCATGTTTGGGATGGGGTAGAGGAGAGACCCGCACAGATGCTGGGCCCCGCCAGTGCAGGGAGGGACCGGCCCTGTCAGGGAGAAGGGGCACAGAGAGGAGGTGACTGGGTGGCCCGTGGGATAGCCATTTTCGCTACTCTCTGTCCCCCTCTTGTACACTTGTCAGAGATTCGGTTTTGGTTTTATGACGGCTCATCTGACACTGATTTCAAGCCACCTGAGTCGAGGTCAGTGCTAACGCCCCTCTAGTTGGTGAGCCGTCACCCCCAACCCTGTGGGAAGGGGAGTCACCCGGGACTAGACTGGTCGCTTACAAGCAGCTGAGGGGGCTCGATGCTGGCTGTGGTGGGTCAGGCGCTCTTGCTCTTTCCCACTTGGAAGAAGCCGTTTTACTCGTCCCTGAGTTCTGCTGAGGGGCCGGGGGTTAGAGCAGTGGGGCTCTGGAGTGCGTTGGTTGATACACATGTCACCCCAGTGCAGTGAGAAAGCTTTGTGAGATGTGGGAAGAGCACAGAGCGCCGGGGCTGGGTGCTGGAGGTCACCGTGGCTGGGTCGTAAATGCTTCGGGGACAGAGCAGCATCGGACTTGTGGCCACGGCGCTGGGTGCCTGCTCTACGCTCTCTCGGCTGTTTGGGCGAGTTTGATTTGGGTGTCTCCTGTAGAGAAGGCATGACATCAGCTTTTGCCGCCAAGTATTTATAGCAGTCAGTACCTCCTATGTGGGTCATTTTCTGTGCTGCGGTTTCTTTAAGTTGTAGCTCTCCTACCCCAAGCCCACCGCCAGCCCATCTCAAGGTGTTGGCGGTTTCCGAACACCTGGGAAGAGGCATTCTGAGCAGAGGAGGCACCTCCCCCCCCAGCTGTGGGGTCTGATGGTCGCCTGGGAGGAGGAGGGGAGTAATGAGGGCTGTCCCGGCATCTCTCCCTCCGAGGCCTCCCTCTCTCCCCTCTCCTCCCCCACTGTGTTTTGTTTTAAACATTTCTTATTAAAAATTGAGCATGTGTTTTTGTTTCTTTCTTTTACTGTTCTCTGCTGATTGCATGTGGGGTGAGGCTGGGAAAGTGAAAAAGAAAGTTGTTCCTTCCCTTGGATGATGAGGCTATGCGCTCTAATGGAGGGGCTTACCGTGTGCCGGGCACTGGGAGGCAACTTGGCGCACATTCGCTTTCCCGCTAACTGGGCGACAGAGGTGGTGTTTATCCCCCATTAATGATAAGGGCCGTTAGCTCCACGTGGTTGAGGGAGCCTCCCAAAGTCACATAGCTGGAAAGTGGCAAAGCAGAACCAAGCACAGATTATCTGAGTCAGGCAGCCGTCCCGATTCCACGGGCCCTTAACTCTTGGAGGTCAGAGAGCCGAACTTGGGTTGGAATGGCCATGAAGTGCGTATCTTTGTCATTGACCCTAGACATTAGTCTGAACTCAACGATCCTGCCTTCAATGAATATGAAGTACTTGAATATTTAATGTCTAAATTTCAGCCCTAACATTTGGTAGGAGAGAGAAGTACACTTCAGGTTTGTTCTAGGACACACGTTTTCTGTCCAGCCACCAGGGTCTGCAGTGACGACCCACCTTTCCCCCAACAGATGGGAAATAAGATCCTAATCAGTAGACACACGTGCTAATTGTTTTTATTATATGTTTTAGCTTGTTGTTTAGGCTTTATTTGTGATATCGATGACCACAGTATCTGATACCATAGGCAGAAATCAGAATTTTAAGGTACGAATACTCAGAGCTGTGTTTTTTTGAACTGGACGTTTTACATTGCCCAATATGTAACTGGAATTAAAGTTTCACAGAACAAGGCTTGGCTGTGATGGGGTGCTGAACTGGCCTGCTTCTCTCTCTGTTACAAAGTGGACCTCGTTGCCTGGAGCACCCGGACATCCATGGGCAACGGAATAAGCCCGGACCTAAGTCTCACCATAAACAAAAGTCGACTCAGAGTAGATCGTGGACTTAAATGTAAGATGTGAGACTATAAAACTTTGAGAAGGAAAACACAGAAACCTTTGAGAAGCAGGGCTTATAAAGAGATCTTACTTGTACTGCACATTGACACATAGAGCATGGAAGGGAGAGCTGGTTGATTGGCTTCATCAAGATCAAAAGCTTCTGTTCTTCTAAAGACGAGCTACAGACCAGGAGGAGACATTATAAACCATGTATATGAAAAAGGACCCATGTCCAGGATGTGTAAAAAAAACCTCTCAAAAGCAGTCACAAAAACAATGCAATTAGGAAGCAGGTCAAGGACACAGAGGGACGGTTCACCGCAGACGACGGGCAGGTGACCGGCGAGCCCACGAAAGTCGTTCAGCCTCACTGGCCGTTAGGGAAATGCGAATCCAACCCCAGTGACAGGTCACTGCAAGCCTACAGCAGTGGCCCAAATAAGACACAGCGACACCACCAAGTGCTGGCGAGGATGCGGAGAAGCCGGACCCCCCATGCGCGGATCCCTCATACGCGGGAGCCCAGGATGGGACCACCAAGCTGGAAAACAGTGGGGCAGTTTCTTAAAAAACTAAACACGGAACCACCCCGTGACTCAGCACGTGCGCTCCTGGGCGTGTGTCTCAGAGAAATGAAGACTTGTGTCCACGCAGAACCCTGCACGCGAGCGTTCACGGCAGCTTTATG
>NC_138370.1:175397979-175415202 GCF_054177405.1 Leptonychotes weddellii | reverse complement strand
TGCCCGAACAGTGGTGCAGCCCCCGCGTGGGACACGACTCAGCAGTGAGAAGGACAGGTGACTGCTACGCGCCACGACCCGGGTGAGTCTCCGGAGAGTTAAACTGAATGAGAAAAAGGCAACCCCAGCGACTCTGTGCTGTCGGATTCCATTTATAGGATGTTCTCGAGACGACATGAGTGCAGAAATGGAGGACAGAGTAAGGTCAGGGCGTAGGAGGCAGGGATGAGGTGGAAGGGAGGTGGGCGTGAGTTTGAAGGGGCCACAGGAGGGGGTGCCCGTGGTGGCAGAATGTTCTGTATCTTGCCTGTGTCAGTTCGAGGATTCTGGTGTGACATTGCACTGTGGTTTTGCAGGACATCACCACTGGGAGAGGTCGGGTAAAGAGTACACGAGATTCTTCCATATTCGTTCTTACAACTGCATGTAAAGCTACAGTTATTTTGAAATAAAAAGTTTAATTATGAGAAAGATGCTAGTTGTGAAGCACTTCGTTGGTTTCGTTATCCATTGGAAAACTCTTCTAGAGAATTTAAATGTGAACTTTTTTGCTGTTTAAAAAATTATTCATGTTCTTGTAAAACACGTTATATGCACATTGTAAAGAAATCAAATGATGCAGAAAAACACACAGATAAATCACCCAAAACTCGTCCTTCGAAAATTACCATAAAGGTAAATTTTTAAAATACAGTAGTGTTTCCTTTGTGATACATTAATTTGTTCTTTCCTTCCGAAGACTGTCATGGCAGTGCTTGTCCTCATTTTGGCATCAGGAATCCAAAGCTTGGAGAATTCGGGTGTCTTGATCAAGGTCAGGTACTGAGTTAGTGTCCAGAAGCAGAACCAGCCCTAGGCGTTGTTAATACCTTGCCTGGGGCCTGCCCTGCCTCAGTCCTCTCCCTTGTCCCCCAGCGTGGTCCTCTGGCCACTCTGACCACTGTCACCCGGAAACTTGTTGGAAATGCACGTTGTCACGCCCCCGCCTTTGGAATCAGAACTTTTTGTGTGGTAAGCCCTCCGAATGATTCTTATGATGCTCTGGAGGGTGGAAGGTGCTGTGCCATCACCGTGATGCGTGGATGGGGCACCTTGAAAACCAGGAAATTTGGGCACGCATCAGCCACTGTTTCTGCTGTTCCCTCGCAGTCCTCGTGTCTGTCTTAATTCACGGATTGCCTGCTCATTTGTGCCACATGCCTGCCCTGTTCACTTGGAGCTTCGGGGTATTTAGCGGGGCCCTACAGCGTCTGACCGAGCATCTGGCACATTCGGGCACTCAGCTAGCTGAGTAATGAGTAAAGTAAATGAGGTAATGAGTCTGTGAACGGAGCACAGTTATGGATGACTGCCTGGTTTCTGTTCCCGCCTCCAGGATCCAGACACTAGCGACCCAGTGGTCATATCCACCCGGCTTCCTTTACTTTCCTTCCTCCTGTTGTCTCTTCCATAGACATCCCCCCACGTGTGTAGTCTGTGCTAGACTCTGGAAATCCAGGATGGTTCAGCGATCCTCACCTTGGGTTGCTCATGCTTCTCAAATGAAGCATAAGCACGTTTCTCTTCCAAGCCTGCTTCTCCTGCCCTGTTTTTACTTGGGTAATGACATCCTTACTCATCAGTCCTTTGGACTAGAAGCCCCCTCCTTGTTCCCCTCCCTCCCTCCGGCTGTCTAACTGGACTTTATGCACATTGCTCTCTAGGGCATGTCTGCTGCGTCCAGTCTCAACCTCACAGCCCCGGCTCAGCGCCCCGGCCTGTTGCAGTTGAGCAGGTACAGGAGCCCATGTCATTCCCTCTGACTGGTCAGAGAGCACCTCGTGCACGTCCTTCCAAAGTGCAGATGGACTGTGTTGTACTGTGTAACCTTCCTGAGTAAGCAAGTGCTCTCCATCGGAAGCTGGTCCCCCCTTGTCCCCGGCATGGTGAGGGCTCTGGGGACAGACCCGCTTTCTGCACTCTTGAGAGCCGGCGAGCGTCCCCCAGAGGGACCGTGTGGGATGTTGGCAAGTTCTGGAATCCAGAGGCCTCGTGCCCCGGGTCTAACACTAGCTGGGTATCCTTGGGAAAGTCACTGAGTTGCTGTGAGTTTTGGTGTCACCATCTAGACAGTGGGTATAATGAAATATACTCGACATATCACACAAGGTTGCTGAGAGGCACAGATGCAGTGCACGGTGGAGAGGCTTTGCCGTCCGTAAAGCATCACGGACACGGGGAGTGATGCTGTGTGAGCAGCACTTCGGGAATAATTGTATGAAACTCTTTAAAGCACGTCTGTGGTTCTGGCTGGTGACAGCAGTGAGCACGTGTGTTATACATCCTATGTCATGGGGTGGGGGGGTTCTGTTTTATTGCTGAGTTAGAGATGCCCCAGGCCACCCGGCCCCATACGTTGGCCTGGAGAGAGGAGGCTCTTCCCTGCCTACATTTGGTGGCATGGTCTGAGTGCTTTAGGGCAGACATGTGCAGTGAGAGGTAGAGAAGAAAGCTGTCCTCACCACTAGCTAGCCAGTCCGCATGCCCCGGGGGAGGAATGGAGGGGAGTCACTCCGTGGTCACTTGCCAAAGCCTGTCCTGACCCATCTGCCCACAGAAGTGACCAGCAGGACAAGCACTAGATCTGCTAGAGACAGATGGACTGCCTTAGCCCCGTACACTTGTGGCCTTCAGGGCCTCAGAACAGCCCGCGACAGCTGCCAGGACAGGATAGCCGTCTGGGGGACGCCGGGTCAGCCAGGGGCAGGAGGCACCCCAAGGAGGAAGGGCGTTCCCCGTGCTGCCGTCTGGGAGCATCACCGAGGGGGCATTGAGGCCTCTCTGTGCTGCAGTCAGCTTCGTCCGTGACATGGCGGCCGACAGCAAACGGGTCGGTGATGGTTAGACGTAACGCGTGTGGCATCTGAGGGGGCTGCAGTCAACGGAAGCTGAAAGTGGGTGGGGTGAGTAGCATGGAAAGTGCTTCACGTGTCTGTGGAATGAATGCATGAGTGGGTGGACAAGGGAGCCACCGCCCATGGCACTCCTGATCCTGTCCCCTCGGCTGTCGCCTGGATTCTGCGCCCAGTGCACCTGGTCGGACCATCGCTGCGCTCTCTGCTCCCACTTTTGATTCTAAGGAATGGGAAAAGGAACTTTGGTTTCTTACCTGGTTGGTGGCAGAAATCCCATTTATCACTGTTAGAACCTGGAGCCTGCAGGGACCCCTGCATGTTGTGCTTTACCTCTCATCTGCTGGTAGCCAGACCTTTTCTGTTTCCATTCCTGAGAAAGTGGTAGCTGAGCCCTCCTTCTGGGGGAGGGTGCACGTGGACTGTGGCAAACGGCCAAGACCTGAATATCTCATTTCTGCAGGCTTCTTGTGGCTCAGAGTTAATCTTCCGGCTACTGACAGGGAGGATAAAGGAAGTTGTTTGTACGTAAACTTATACAAGAACATTTTTTTCACCGGGGGTTTATTTGGTTTGAACTGGAATAAATCTCTGACCTTAGTTTATCCTAAAAGCAGAGAAAACTGTAAATACTTTTTTTTTCGGGGGGCAGGTGGTCACTCCTCTTACCTAAGCTGGACCCCTAGTGCTTAGAGTCCCAGTGAGCGTTTGGCTAACTGGGCTGAAGGGTGTGAGCATCTGGAGCAGCGGTTCCTAACCCTGGCTGCGTCCAGGGCCAGGTGGGGGGCTCTGGGAAAATCAGGCATGCTCACTCCACACCAGTTCAAATAGGATCTCCAGGAATGGAACCTGGGCATCTGTAGGTTTGAGAAACCGCCCAGGTGATTCTAATGGACGGTGAAGGTTGCGAACCGGAGTCCAAGGTGAGTGGGAGTTCTAGCACGAGAACCTCCTGCTTTCACCAGCTTACGATGGCTTTGGGTGCTGCGGGGCAGGAGGTTCTTGTGCTTAAAGAATATCGTGCCAATAATGCCACATCCTGCGAATGTCTGTCCTTTCTTCAGTTTATTCAGTGTCTACCCATTCTACTTTTTCTTCACGGAATCATTTGGCGGTTAGTTGTGCAGAGTGACAGCAAGTCTGGTTTGACTGGCACAAGATGATCTTGGGTTTGAAGTGCTCTGTTGGTATTTCTTGTAGCCGGTTGTACGGGCTCTCCGCCGGACAGCTTGTAAATACCACCGCTTCGTGCAGGGCTGTGGAGGCGGGCTGCCTGGGTTTTGCCAACTGTGTAATTTGAGGCAAGTATTAAAACTTGTGTAAACCTCGCTTTCTTCATCTGTGAAATGGGATGAGAGGGGTCATTGTCATTTCCCAGGATTGTCCTGAGGTTTAAATACAAACGTGTCTATAAAGCGTGTAGCTTGAAGCCTGTTCCTAGCACATGGTAAGCGCTCAGTAATTTTCATAATTTTCTTAGTGGAAATACTCAGAGCTCATAAATTGGCCAAAGATAATTCATCTTTAGCCCTTGAATCAAAGATTTCTTCGGTTTGAACCAGTAGGGTTAATTCATCACTTGAATATCAGCCTCTAGAGTACCTTGAATTTCAAGCCAGTGTAGCCAGGGGATTTCCTAATTGGAGCATTGCCCCTAAAAAAGCTGGTTTCGATCTGTATTCACGCACAGTCCTGGAGCTTTGTTTGTTCCTTTGGTTTCTTCTCCTGAACCCGGCTCTGCAGTGACGTCTGGCACGCAGGGGGTCGTCACATTGCGGCTTCGTTAGCCGCCGAGGGAACGCGATCGCACACTGTAGGAAGTGTGTGTTATCTGCACGCCAGCCGGACCAAGTGAGTGCATCCCTCAGTGGCCAGGGCTCATTCTTCTCAGCTATTCCACCAAACCTCGTCCCGTCTTCCTCTGCTTCCTGTCCGACTCCAAGCTCTATCTGAACAAGGACTCTGGTTCCAGGCACTGCGAGGCCATCTGCGCTCGGCAATGTCCAGCATGTATTAGGTGCTCATTAAATACTTAGCAGGTGAAATCTAGGAGAACACAGAATAAATCTAAAAGTTAAGGTTTAAGCTGTGTGGTACGAAATCTGCATCAACAAAACTTAGTAAATCAGTTTTGTTAATGAAAGTTTAAAATGTTCGAGCAGTTACCTTAGTTCATTCATCGCTTAGTGGGTGTCTTATAGGCTGGGCTTTGGGGATAGAGAGGTGATTATAGCTGATCCCCGCTCTCATGGATGTGCGGTCTAGGGCGGTGGATGCACAGGCGGCTACAGGGTAAATAGGGTGAGTATTATGATGAGGGGGTACACTGTGTGCACTTGGACCACAGAGCAGTTTGTGCTTTATGAATACAGGTAGCAAGTTGAAATGCAGCCGAAATGACTCTTTACATATTCAGGCTTGCGCAGTTGGAAGTGCCTACAGAAGTGCTAAGTAAACTCTTGAATGGCCGTAGTGTGGATCGGTGGCTTTTCCTGGGCTGTCTTTATCTTCCTTCCCAGAGCAGCTTTGCTGCAGGAGTTCGGGGCCCGAGGTTGGGCCAGTGGGTTTTGGCTTTGGCTCTCCTGTTCTGCCATTTTCTGGGTGTTGGGGTGCTGCACTGTGGGTTGGGTTAGATGATGCTTGTGGCCTCTTTTAGTTCTGACTTCAAGACTCATCATCTCAACCGATCTTCCTGGGGAGTGGAGAAAGAACATGGCAACTGAGGAGTTGTTTACCTGCATTTACTGGGACTTTGCAGCGTGATTTTGGGGAACGCCCCGGGAGAAGTGTTGGTGGTCCGTCTGATGCTCCGCTGTGAGGAGCACGCAGGTGTGTCATTTTCCGTGGTGTTGTAAAAGCTTGGGTGAGGTCAGAGCATCAGTGGAGTCAGTCGGAAGGAGGCAGAGGACTGAGCACTACGGGTGATAGTGGATGCATTTGAAGCGGAATTCACTGAATCTCTTCTGTGAATACATTTTTTGGGGATTCCAGCTTCATGTGATTTCTATGGTTTAAGCCTGGGATACTTAGTATCATCATGTGACACTGAACGCTCTTTGGCCTCTGCTGTAGTACAGACACCAGCTTCTGAGTTTAGCGGGGGACAACTCCCCAGGTGGCTTAGCTGTGCTGAGAGTTGGGATGACCTCAGACCCATCCGAGAAAGTGTGGTCTCATACGTCGGTTTGGTTCTCTCTCTCAGAGAGCTTTCAGACCCCTCGGAGGAGTGATACAACTCAAGCCCTGGGCTCTGGGGTTGCCCAGCTAGATCACCCGCACTCATGGTGCACTTGGTCAGGAGAACCTGGGAGGAACTCAGTTTTACGTGGCTGTTATCAATGGTGGTAATGACTTCTCACATTTGTGTTTTGCTTCATGGTTCACAAAGAAGTTTAAAATCCATGGTCTCATTTTATTCTCTCAGCAGTTCTGTGCAAAAGGTGGGTGGGTTTTCACATCTCTTGTCTTTCTGGTGATTTTACTGGGGCTCCCAGAAGATCAGGGACTTAACCAAGGGCTCTCAGGTATGGCATGGTGACCTTAGTTAGTAATACTGTTTTGTATATTTGAGAGCTGCTAAGAGAGTAGATCTTAAAAGATCTCATTACAAGGAAAGGAGATCTTGTGACTGTGTGGTAAGGGATGTTGACTAGATTTATTGTGGTGATCATCGGCGATACATACAAATATCAGATCATTATGTTATACACCCAAAACTCACATAATGTAGTGTGTCAATTACACCTCAATTTAAAAAATAAAAAATAAAGAAGGGGCTTAACCAAGGTCACACACCGAATTAGGGTGGCCCTGTATCTTCCTCGCCGCTCCACCAGGGCTCCACGCTCTGGTTGGGACAGTGCTACGTTTAGTCTCCTCTAAACCCCTCACCCATTTGGGGAGGAGTTCTTGGGGGGCATTCTGTTCAGTTTGGAGGCTTTAGATATCCCACCCTCTATTCCTGCCTCCAGATGCCCGGACGTCCCTGAAGCCCCCGGTCGCCCCTGTGCTTGGGGGCCTCCTCCGCCTCCGCGTGGTACGTTTCTTAACCCCTGTGAATGAGCTCTCACGCTACAGGGACTGTGTCTGCCTGGCCCCCACACTCTGAGCTTCACTTACTGTTCAGATCTGATCGCTTCCTTCTAGAAATGGGATGTGCTATGTGTGCTAGGTTCTTTTTTTTTTTTTTTAAATTCAAGCTAGTTAGAGCCATGGCTGAAATAGGTAATAGCAATGAGTGTGCTACTTTAAGACTGTGGCTGGGTGGCCTCCTTTCCCCGTGTGAGCTCCTCGAAGGTGTGGCCATGTCGTGTCCCTCCGTGTTGTCACCACAGTGGCTGACTTGGCATCGGGGCCATGGAAATTCAAGTAAGGCCAGCAGAGGTATTGCGTCTGGAAAACGACAAGCAAGCTAAAGGAATTTTTACTTAAGATGTTTGCAAAAGAATATTTTAGAGAGTTGACCTGTTTCTCAGTTGGAGTTTAATTTCAGCTCAGAAAGCAGCTGGGTGCCTGAGGGCTTTGGGGTTTCACTGTGTGACAGATGAATTTAATTGTTGTTGTATGACTGTATTATCCTTTTGTGGCTTTCGTGGACCTTTCTCCCAAATGGAAACACCATAGATTTTTCTATGAAAGTCACACTTGCTTTTTGAGAAGCGTAACAGTAATTTTGTGGAATGATCTCCTGTTCGTTTAACCCCAAAGATTACCTGCTGAGAAGCAAACACTCTGCTTTTGGCTCCGGGGAATGCAGTCTGGTTTCTGCCTCCGCGGCCGAAGGGCAGCGAAGCAATTCTCAAAGCCAGAGAACAAGATGCGTGTGTGCATCGTGGAAATTCTCGAATGCTATTTCAAGTCTCTACGTTGGGATTTCTGTCGAATTTTAGGAGCTAAGCGGGTATGTGCACGTTACGGTGTGGAGGGAGAAGAGCGGTGTTAACAAAGGGACACTCTGCTTCGGTCTGCTTTCTCCCCACCGACTGGCTCTCGGACTGCGACCAGGCCTCACAGGGTCACTGAATGCCCTGCCTTCTCTGTTCGGCTTCTGTCGAAGGGTTTTTGCCAGTGAGCTGGTATATGTGAAGGTGCTTTGTGCTTTTAAATTTTGGAAAATTTCAAGCCTGTATGTGTTTTGGAAACATATGTAATTATTTTGGAAATATGTTTAATGTAGTCATTTACTGGGTATTTGGCACACTTTTAATACTGCCCAGATGTAGCATCTAAAACCTTCATTTCCTGGGAATACCCCTGGAATAAAGTTCACTAGACTTGCTGAGGGGGAGATAGGAGTATTTGGTCAGGGAGAATTTTGCTCATCTTGCATGAACAGGTTAGGGTCTCGTTTACATCCTCTCAAAGCCCCTAAAATTTATATATTTATCTTATAAAAATTATCTCCACAGTTTAAGTATTTTCTGTGGCCAAACATGGTTCTGAGAATGTCACAGACATGAAATCATTAAATTCTCATTACAGCCCCAGGAGGATTGTGATGCTACTCTTTGGATCCTTATCGTACAGATAAGGAAACTGAGGCCCAGGGAAACTGAAGCAACTTGCCCGAGGTCACAGAGCTCTCGCGTGGTAGTTCTGGGGTTGCAAGCCAAGTCTCAGTCCCAGAGGCCTTCTCAGACCCCCTGCTAGAAGGCTGCCTCCTGTCACCCCCATACCTTACTCACGATCTCTTCTTCGAGTGAGCCGCACGCCCTCTGAGCTCTATGGGCCTATGTCTGTCTTATTTACCGCCGTATTGCCCGGGCCTGAGCCTGCACATAGTAGGCATTTGTGGAATGATGATGTGAGGGGTTTCTGATATTAGCATCTTATCATTAAAATTCTTGTACATCTGTTTTCTCACCTGACCCTTAGAATTGTGAGGCAGGCCGTGTTTCCCTCCGCTTTTACCATAAGGAAATGATGTCGTAGAGTCAGGGATTGAGTTCTGGGTCATGTATCTCCAGTTCATACATGTTTTGTTTTGTTTTTACCTTTTAGATTCTTCTGAAATTCTTTCTTTGGTGAAGATCATCAGAAGGAAGCACAGGTAAGAAGATTTCATGATCTTCCAATTCAGTGGCATTAAAAGAAATTAAACTGTCTCAGCAAGAGCCATTACACTGTCTGCTGGGGGTGCTCGGAATAGAGGTCTTTGCATTAAAACCAAGATAGTGCCTGCTTATATCCATGTCAGAGATGAAGTCTGACGATCTGGCTTGTTTGGTTGGGGGAAAAGCTGGAAATCCTGAGGACATAGGTGGAGTTTTCATCCCTGCTCTTCACCCAGGACCGCCCATCCCACAGTGGCTCTCTGGCATCCTCGCCAGCCCCGCTGAGCTCTCTCCCTGGCCTGTCTTCTTATGGCATTTGTGAATATTAGAATTCCCCTGTGTCGGGCGCCTGGGTCGCTCAGATGGTTAGGCATCTGCCTTCAGCTCAGGTCATGATCCCAGCGTCCTGGGATCGAGTCCCACATCGGGCTCCCGGCTCGGCAGGGAGCCTGCTTCTCCCTCTGACCCTCTCCCCTCTCATGCTGTTTCTCTCTCGCTTGCTCTCTAAAAAAATAAATAAAATCTTTAAAAAAAAAAAAAAAGAATTCCCTTGTGTCTAATCTGAAAATTGTCATCATGCAAAACAGAGCTTTTAGGAGCGTGTGACACACCTCCCCACTCGTAAAGGAAATACATGTTCATTGGGGAGCGTTTGGAAATAAGAGAGGATAGAGAAGAAAATAAGTCTCACCAGCAGACATCAGCACTATGAACGTTTTGGCCTCGTGCAGAAAAGTGTTACCACGGCAGGCCAGAGACTGCCATCCTCTGGGAGGCCTGCTTGCAAGCTTGGCCCTTGGCTGGTGTCTGGAACTTTGATGTGGGGACGGTTCCCACCACCCTGACTGGTGAGAGCGGCTCGCCGAGCCTGAGCTCTTTGTGCAGACAGCACGGTTCGTGCCGGCACACCCGAGTTCCTCCCGGAGCCTGACTAAGGGGGCCCATGTGTCCAGTCCCCAGTGAAAACCCTGATGCGGGGTCTCTAACGGACTTCCTGGTGACAGCGCTTCACATGTGCTGTCCTGCGTAACTGCGAGGGAGAGGACCCCGCAGGTCCCCAGCTGGTGTCCTCCGCTCCCTATGCCTTTCCTGCTGCTGCCTGTGCTTTGTTTCTTCTCGCCGCGATAAGTCTAGCTCCGAGTCTGCCTGTGTGCTGAGTCCTCCTGGCCAGCATCGAACCTCGGGGCTGGGGCTGGGGCAAGGTCTTGGAGACCCTTGACTAAGGCCTATTCCTTTTCTTTTTCTCAGCATAGATTTTTTTCTTTTTTTTTTAGTAAAATGGGTGTTACATCTGTCTGAGATCTCTTTTTTATTCCACAAATATAAATGAGCATTTTGTCACATCATGAAATACTCTTTCAAAACACGATTTATACTTAAATTATACCTGAAATGTTTATGTAATGTTGGATGTTTGGGTTTTATAGTTTATAGTGCTATTGTGGGTAACGAAGACCCTTGTTTGCAGAACTCAGTGTGCATGTCAGCGCAGGTTGTTCTTGGGGTGGGGTGACAGAGGGTATGGTGGTGTGGCTGATCTTGGCAGACGCCTTCAGCTCTCCTTCAGAGAGGTGGTTTCCATTGGTACGGTTCAGCCGTGCTCAAGGCAGCCGCCTCACCGAGTCCTCACCAATACTGAGTATTACCAGTCAAAGCAATTTGCCAATTGGATAAATAATAGATGGTATCATTTTAATTTGCATTTATAAAAAAGATTTATTTGTTTATTTGAGAGAGAGAACACGCGCAGAGTGAGAGAGAGCAGGAGCAGGGTGGGGGAGAGGCAGAGGGAGAAGCAGGCTCCCTGCTTGGTGGGACTTGATCCCAGGACCTTGGGATCATGACCTGAGCTGAAGGCAGACGCTTAACTGACTGAGCCACCCAGGTGCCCCTTAATTTGCATTTTTCATTATTAGTGAGGTTTGAGTGATTGATTTTCTTTTCTGACTTGCCTGCTCATGTCTTTTGGATTGACAGTTTCCCATCCTTTGCCCAGATATTTTGTGACTATTCTGGGCCGGGATAATGACCTCCCAGGGCAAAGCCTTGTATCCTCACTCTGCCATACCCACCCCAGGCCTCTGGCATGGTGTGCATTGAAGAAGTGGGCTTTCCTTACGGCGGGAAGCATGACATCCGTTGCCCATTGATGAGGTGCATCCTTAAAAGAAGGCCCCGATGTGTGTGCTGGAATCGATATGCACCATGGGAAGGATGCCACGGCATCCCACGGAGGATGGGGATAGCAGCAGCTATTTCTGTGGGGGAGAGTGGCAATGAGGGGCCTCTGTTTGTTTATCACTCTCCGTAATGGTATGAATATCTCCACCAGGACGTATCCATGTCTTTCTCATGAAATAGAAAAAGACTCAGAATGTGAAAACCTTAATAAGCCAACTAACCCCATGTGATTGCAAAAGCAACACGGGATGGTCGTGGGGACACAAAGGCACAGAAGGATTCTGTCCCTGTGTGCCGAGTCCCTGCTCGAGGAGGAATCGATCACGTGGCATGTTCGTGTCTACCACGACGACTGCCAGTTCTTTCCGGCTGCTGGCCGAAAACACGGCTGCACGTGGGACAGGGCGGGGAAGGGGAGCCGGCAGCCAGGAGCTGTGTTTGTGTGACAAGCTGACCCTTCACCTTGACTGTTTAGAGGAGGTGGCAGGGAAGGTGTCTCACGGAGGAGGGGCGTGCAATCGCTACGCCCGCTCAAGGCCCTGGGGGGGTTCCGTGGTGATGTAGACAGTATCTCACTTGTGTGTGCGCAAGGCTCCTTGTTTGCACACCCATGGCAGCGCTCTGGACGGCTGGGTAACATGCTGATAGCACTGGTTGCCCCAGAGGAGGGGCTGGATCGGGGGTTAGAGTGGAGGGAGAGTTTCCCTGTTTGGCATAAATCTGAGTTCATTTTATTATTTATTGCATCGTTTTATTACTTAGTGCATCTTTTTTTTTTTAGATTTTATTTATTCATTTGAGACACAGAGTTAGAGAGAGAGCATGAGCAGGGGGAGAGGCAGAGGCAGAGGGAGAAGCAGGCTCCCCGCCGAGCCAGGAGCCCGATGCGGGGCTCGATCCCAGGACCCTGGGATCACGACCCGAGCCGAAGGCAGACGCTCAACCATCTGAGCCACCCAGGCGCCCCTATTTAGTGCATCTTAATTATGTTTACACTTTAATAACATTTGTAACGGCAGCGATATTTACTTTTGAAAATTTGAAAAAAATGCGAAATAACCTGTGACCGTGGACTAGCTAGCTATTCAGCCTTTCCGTGCCTCGGTTGCGGAGTGGTATGGTACCGATCTTATGCGGTTGTCCCAAGAGTTCAGTGAGATAAAACTCAGAGCCCGGCACCTTCCGAGTGCATAATAAATGCTATTATTTCAACATTTTAGAAGAAAGAGAATACTAACAGGTCATCATGGTTTCTGTCGTGTAAATACCTCCGGGCTGTTGTAGAAAGAACCTGAATTCAGCTCCTTGTAAACAGTGTGATGGAAAAGCATAATTTGGGCATCAAGAGACTCCGGCTGTGAATGGGGCTCTCTGATTAGCATGCCGTCCCAGCAGCTCCTTGTTCCTCCCGTGTGTGATGGGAGCCATAGCACGTTCCTGTTGCAGGGCCGTGGGAGCCTTCCAGGGCCTGCAGCAAACTGGGAAGCGGGGGGCGATGGGGAGGGGCAGGCGGATGTGGGAGCAGAATGCTTCCAGAGAACCCAGTGCGGTCTGTCCTGTGCGGAGAGAAGGCTCCTCCTCTGTTCCTTACCACCTTCAAGGAAAGCAGGCCGGCGGAGGAATCCACCCCTCGGACGGCCCGACAGCCCCACTGTGCGGTGTGTGCTTGTGGATTTGGCCCCATTGTCATGGCTGCAGCGGCAGAAGGGACAGCTCGCCTCGATTTGCATATCTGGGGGTGTGTGCTATTTATAAACAGAAAAGGCGTGGAAGACTGTTTGTGGCAAGCTGGCAAATCTGGCAAAACGGATAGTTCCGTGAGCACGGTTTGCACGAGCGCGGGCCCCGAGCATCCACATAAACAGACACATTTGCCCGTATTTAAGAGTCCCTCTTAAAAACAGTCAGCCGTCGGCCATATGGTTGATCAGCTTTTCCTTGAAATGCAGCGGGTTTGGTGCCCAGACGTCTGAAATCTGAAACCATCTTAAAACAGTTTTATGCCCCCTCCCTCTTTATTTCCATTATGAAGAGAGAAGAATGGAGGGAGGACAGTGTCACTTTACAGTGGCTCTCGTCACTGTCCTCTTCCCTGCTGACCTGGCACAATGTCAGCATCACGGCAGGCCGGGTGGAGATGTTCTTTCTCCCCTCCTCCGCGGCACGCTTCCGTACGGCATCTGTCACTCCCTAGCGTTCGGTTTGTCCGTGCGCACCAGCACACACATGGGCTCCCCGAAGGCCGGGTTATTGTCTCGAGTCGCTGCTCCGCCCCCCGCCCCGGCACAGCGATTAGTATTTGCTGAGTGAACGGGCGGGGTGAGACGGCCGTGTCATGAAAAATGCTTGTGGAAAAAGCTGCGTGAGCAGGGAGTGGGGGACTGTAGGCGGGGAGGCCACATGGGTCCCTGCGGGATGACTCATCGGCCCAAATACTTAACCTGGAAGAAGGTGCGGGTCTTGAGTAGAAATGTGCAGACCACTTCCTCGGGAAATCAGCAGGTGGTCACAGCGTTACACACAGGTGAGCAACGCTGCCCCGTGTGTGTGTGTGTGTGTGTGTGTGCGCACGCGTGTGCCGAGGGCTTTTATCCTGGTGCAGGTAGAATATAGAGCCCGAGGCACAAGAAAGCGAGCTGCCCAGCATCACCTGGGTGGAGTGGGACCAGAGCCTACCTGTGTCCTTCCCAGAGCCTTTCAACTGCTCACCTCACCACCCTCTCTCCTGCTCACACCGTCTTCCTCGACTCTGAATATGCAGGAACGGGGGAGAAAATGTACCCCAGCGCCACAGGCACAGAGAAAAACCCGGCAGCTTAAAATCATATTGACACGTCTTCTACTGAGAGCAAGTGGTGATTTTTTACAATACCTTTAAATTTCACAGTACCTTACATTTTCTCATACGTTCGATAAAACAAGACAATCGAATGAGTTTGGGGAATGGCGACTTTAGAAGAGGGGGATGAAAAAGGGGGAAAATAGAGAATTGCAATTTTTACTTTATTCTCAGCCTAGCATTTAAGCGCTTTGGACTCTTATCCGTGCTACAGCTTGAGCCCTTATGTGGCCGGTCAGTACCCATCATGGTAGAAGAGCATCGCAGGCGCCGACTCTAACGGTGGTCTGGTTAATTTTAAATTCAAATGACAGAAGCAGCAGATGGCGAGGTGGGGTAAGTATTTAGATGCTTGGCCGTTGACAGCCCTTTGCTTCCACGCATTACATCAGCACCTGGGACTGGCTGGGCCCGCAGAGGACTGATTACGATCTGTCCCCTCGCCAGCTGGGCTCTTTATCACGCCGGGCCCAGAAGGATTGCCCTCCTACAGTCAGTGAAGATGGACTGCTGATGGTTTTGGAATCATGAAGGGTTATTCGCACCATCCAAAATTCTGAAGCAGAGCTACCAACAGGCTGTCTTCTGTTTGTATTTCAGGTCTTTCAAATCTGTATCTCAAGTCTACGTGAGCTAATTAAGGTTTTCGTCAATAGATAACTGAATATATTATTGATTGATGTGCAGAAGAGGTGTATCCCACGGCATAGCCCCTGGCACTTTGTTTGCACAAGGATGGGGGCCTTAGAATGTAACCTGGATCTTCTAAATGATCACCTAAACGTGAATTCTTTCTAAATGATTATTACTTTCTAAATGATTTTCCAAATGAGTGACACGGAACACCAGAGCGTATACTTATTAGAGAGATCCCCTTTTATTTTGTCTGAATTCGGATTTTACATCAGTATTTAGAAATGCAGCCAAAGAACTGGCCCAGCCCCTCCCTCCTCCCTTTATAAAATCCAAAGATGCTTCCAGGGAGGGCGTGCTCCCTACCTTTCTCCTCACAGGCTGCGCACCTGTCCTCCTGCCTACCTTCTCTACTTGTCCCACCTCCTCTGGGCTTTCTGCAGAGGGAGTGGCCCCCGCCTCGGCTTTCCCGAGGCTGCATGGGACCGTGGCCAGAAGAGAGGGGTCACTGCCTGCTGTCCCATAGGGGGTTAATCTTGCCCGTGCTACGGTCCGGTCATCGAGCGGCACCAAAAGCATATAGTTCTGCAAAACCAGATGTCAAAATGATGGCAGGACCGATCTCTTCGTCAGGATGCTCGGTGTGTTTTGATCGGGGGTGGAAAGCCATGGAAAAATATGTGATTCCTAAAATTTGGGGTCAGAGGGAAGTCAGGGACTCTATGTGGAGTGACAGCGGAGCAGGGAGGTGAAGTTGTAACAGGCACCGATGGACGCAGGCTGCCTCCCGCGTGTGACTTAGGAACTCGCCTTGCAGTCGTGTTTCAGCTCCCACCGTGATGTTCTTCCTCTTCCATGACGATGTTGCTCCTCGGACCGGAGGCCTGCGGCCGCTTGCAACACAGAAGTGTCCTTGCGGCAGAGAGCGCTGTCGGCTACAGCGCTGGGGCAGGGAAGTCATGGCCCCTGGGCGAGGCCACCCCTCACTGCCGCTCCCCAGCCGAGCCCTTCCTCGACCACCCCCTCTGACCTGGAGGTCCCGCTTCCTCCAGTGCCTGCCTAGGTTTGTCCCGCCCTTCTTGTCTGCTGTCGGTGCATCACCGCGGTGTCGCTCGGCGGCGGCACGCCCGCATCCACACGTGGCCCGGTGTCTGCATTTCTGAGGTTTTCACTTGGGCCATTTTAAAAGCTGTTCTTATGGTTTCTTGTGGGTTGCGAGACATGCTCTCGGAGGCAAATTCCGTGCGGTGTGTTGACGTGTGTTTATTTTGCAGGGCTAGCTGGGTTGGAGCCCACGTAGAGCGAGCAGGTGGGGGGCAGGGCGGGGCCGCCAGTGCACTCTCCCGCTTGTTCGGGGTGTCCTGGCTTTCTGGCATCGACATGTGGCCAGCAGCACGTGGGTCTCCTGAGATCGTTCTTTTAGCATACGATCCGAGGCTGCGGAAAAGAGTGGCCAAATCTGGCCCAGAGATACCCTGGAAGGACAGTTTGTTAAGTAACCTGGAATGGAGACGGTTTGCACGGGCAGCGTGGGAAGCGCCCCGGTGTGTGGCGTGTTATTTACGGCCCCGCCTGGCGGCACTACAGATTTCTGGAGGATTCCGGCATAACTGGGAGCACCGAGGATGGCATTCATGAGGGCTGTAGGCAGTCAGGATTCATTCTGTGTTCATTTGATAGCGGCAGCTTTATTTTTGGCCACGTGTGAAGGTCAGATGTTCTCCTGGCAGGGCTATTAGAGGTGTTTGCTAGGGCTCAGATGTGAGGGAGCGATGTGTGTTTGAATCCGTTTAAACCATGAGTAAGCGAAACACAGCCAGGTGCTGCCGGCCACATTGTTTATTAATCATGGTTCCGCCTCCCGGTCAGACTCTTGATGAGGTTCCCTTGAGCCTTCCTGCGTGTGTGCACACACCACCCACACTCACACCCCCTCCCACCCATCCATACACACGTTTGCTTTCAGAGCCCCAGCTTTATTTGCCATGTCTGCTTCCAGCACTTTCCCAGCCCACTGCCCCTTCTGTTTTACTCCCCAGACACCTGTTGTCCCCAGTCAGCCTGTCTTCCTCATTCCTGGTGTTGGAGCCTCCTGGGGCTGGGAGGCACCCTCACAATTTCCAGGGTTTTCCAAACCTTGTTTTATCAGGCCCTGGGGATGGCGGAGAGGCTGAGGCTTATGGGCTTGATGATGACGGGATTTTCTCCAGCACAGGCAACTTGGAGTGTGCTTAGTGGTAAAGAATGCTTTGACTTCCACCCTTCTCAGCGAAGGATGGTTTGTGAACCTAGCCTCGCCTCCAACAGGAAAAGTGTGACTTGCAGATCATCTCGTTTTGTGTTATTGAGTGTTGACAGACAAGCTGTTCTTGAGCTGCTCTTTCCCTCAGCCATGGTTTATGGAGCAGGGTATGTATGTGAGCTGTAGCAGCTTCTCCTCTGGCCCCTGGGACTAGCCCCGCGGGGAGCCATCCCTAGGGTGGCCTGGGGCAGATGGATGTGCAGAACTAGCAGCGTTTCGAGAGTGCTGTAATGGGGTGCCTGCAAGGTGCGGGGCTGACCTCCTGTGCCTCCTCCCCGAGCAGCTCGTTCTGGTCGCTCTGCTTCCCTGCCAGAGCACTCGCCA
>NC_138370.1:175367341-175397479 GCF_054177405.1 Leptonychotes weddellii | reverse complement strand
TGTGTGTGTGTGTGTGTGTATTCATTCACTCATTCACTCATTCACTCATTCATTCATTACCAAACTGTTTGAAGTGGACGCTGGGTTGCAGGGATGGGGTGAAGAAGTGGCAGAGGAGAGGTGGGTTGGGAGCTCTCACAGCAATCTGGGCTGGAGAACACAGTGGTTGGCCTGGTGGGAAATGACAGGAGAGGTGAGAAGTGGTCCGTCTGCTGTGTTTTGAAAGGAGACCCTATAAGATTTGCTGACAGGTTGGACGACAGGCCTCAGGGATTTGGGCCTGAGTGGCTGGAAGACTACAGGTGCCGTTTTTGAGACGGGGACAACCGGGGGGAGTGGGTTTTGGCAGGAGGAATCAAAGGCAGTTGTAGGGCTAAGACTGAGGCCCAAGCATGGAGGCCCTGGAGCATTGGTGGCAAAGAGCAGAAAGCAAGACCTCAAAGAACGTGAGCAATTCAGAAAGATAGAATTAGCTGATTTTATTCATAAGCAAAGAGACCGCAAAGGTGTAAGGTGTCTCCAGCTCGTTTGTACGGGGCTGAGTCTGCTCGTGTTACAGGGTCTCCATCACTGGAGGAAGCAGCTGGCTTTCATCTGCAGGCGCACGGAGCTCACCCCCATGTCCTGTTTCTCGTAATGTGCCATCTGTGTCCCTGGCCTTTGCTTTCACAGCTCTTTGTCACCACCCCTGTCACCTGCCCCCGGGTGTCTCCCACATGCTATCTCTCCAGCATTCCTTGGGAAGGCTAGATTCAGCTCCGTTTCCCCACAGAGGGCAGGTGGAAGTGTGGACCAGGTCTCAACTGGAGATGGGAATTTAGGGGAGATTACCGTATAAATGGTAGGTAGAGTCACGGAGTTGGAGGAAATGACCCAGGGATGACTGTACTTATGAGGAAGAAGCCCCGGGTCCAAGAAGATGAGCAGGAACAGCAGGGGAGGCCAGGCCTGGGAGGCATGCGGAGAACTGTCCAGAGGGGTGTGTGACGGGGGTACGGTCAGATGCTGCCCCACCAGTGGGGGCAGATGTCACTGAGGTTACAGGAGCCGGTCAGAGGAGGGGCAGCGCGACGAGGGAGCCCAGCGGATGGGAAGGAAGGGAGTTGGGGGGCGGTGCTGACCTCTCTTTGGAGGGAGAAGGCTGGTGAAGTCAGGTTTGCTCTAGATGGTTTGGCATGATGGTGTGAGCAGTACTTAGTTTATATCGTAATCTCTGGATCCTTATTCAGGGGAGCGGATTAACATCCTTTAGCTGGAAAACTAAAAGTGTATTAAAAATCTCTTCATTGTGGCTTATGCTGTATTTTGGACGTTACGACGGACATTTTCTCTATGGAAACAGGGCCCTTTGGATCAACTCTGAAAAGAAGTACTTCTGAGAGGGACACACACTTTCATCAGAAATGATAAAGTGCCAGAATTGTTTTCTCCTTTATTAAAGCACAGATTATTGAGCTGGTAATTGCTAAAATTGCTAGCTAGCATTTCTGCGAGGTACCTGTTGTTACTGAGGAGACGCTGGTCTGTCACATGTGAGCCTTGTGTCTTTGAGGGAGTGAGTCACCTTCTCGGGCGGTGGGGGGGTGTTTTCTCCTCTCTGAAATGATAGCATCTCTTCCACAGATTGTTATTTAAACAATGCTAGAGACTTGTTTGGAAGAGGGGTTCTCACTAAGTTTGGGGAGGTGTCTCATGAAATATACGGAGGAGATGAGGTTTGGTTTCTCCAAACCAAGGGCCCCACTATGTGAGATGATGCTCTGTTTTAGGCAAGTTACATAACATCTTGTTTAATCCTTATACCTACCCTTTAGAGCAGAGATTATACTTGACAAAATGTGTTCTACAGATAATTATACTGATGAGGATGAGGGTAACCGTCGCAATCTATTGAGGACTTATCCTGTGCTAAGTTCTTCACATGAGGACATTTAAAAAGAAACGTGTTGACAAGCTCTGTCATTGTCCTTTTCCGGAGAGAGGATAGTGATGTGGCTGTGTACTCGAGGCCCCAGCTAGGAAGTACAGGGGCAGAATTTCAACCCGGTTGCTTCAACTCCAGAGTCTGCTCGTTTGATGTATGAGCACAAGTCCATCATCATGTTCTTTGGGAACCCGGGTCTCGTCTGTTTTGTGAGCGTGGAGGCTCCAAGCCCTGAGAAGCTAATGGGAGGCCAACCGTCCTCTTTAATTTGCTTCCACTGACACACGGACATATGTTACCCAGCCCCCAGTGCCCACCGGCCCTCCCCATCCACATGGGCATGGTGGGGGCCCCATCTGCCAGGGGAGCCGGGGACAGAGCGACAGACGGCCTTTCGGCCTGCCTTCCTTGGAGATAAGCCCATCAGCCCCACGCTCCCCGTGCCGTCTGAGCCCCGGGTCTGTGCCTGCCATCAGGAGCCCCAGAGGCGTTTCCTGTTCTGCTCTCGGAGGGACCTGGATGGAAGCGGAGCCCAGGGTCTTGACACTTCACCATGACCAGAGGGTAGGAACCAAACTCCGCCGAGGCCTAACGTCAGCTTCTCCGCTGGTGGGCCCCTCCCCTCAGAGTCTGTGCAGTCAGACGTACATGCCGAGCAGCAACAGTGGAGGTGGGGGGGGTGGGGGCTGGGATCATGCTCAGTCTGTGTCCCTGTAAGGCTGGCTCCGCACGAGTGGCGGGAGGACGGTGAGCCCGAGGAGTGGATTTGGCTTCCCATTTCCAATTGTGTGTTTTTGTTGTGTTTTTTTTTTAAAGATTTTATTTATTTATTTGACAGAGAGACAGCGAGAGAGGGAACACAAGCCGGGGGAGTGGGAGAGGGAGAAGCAGACTCCCCGCTCAAGGAGCCCCATGCAGGACTCAGTCCCAGGACCCTGGGACCATGACCTGAGCCGAAGGCAGACGCTTAACGACTGAGCCACCCTGGCGCCCGCTTCTTCTTTTTATTTAAAGATTTTATTTATTTGACAGAGAGACAGCGAGAGAGGGAACACAAGCAGGGAGAGTGGGAGAGGGAGAAGCAGGCTTCCCGCGGAGCAGGGAGCCCGATGCGGGGCTCGATCCCAGGACCCTGCGATCGTGACCTGAGCTGAAGGCAGACGCCTAACGACTGAGCCATCCAGGCGCCCCTCCAACTGTGTTTCAGCTCTTAGCAGACTTGCCTTCCCAGCTCTGGGCCTGTCCCAACCACTTCTGCTGACCTTGGATGTGGGGTCTTGGCCTTCAGGCTTGCCTTTCTAGACTTTGTTTCTCCGGACCCCCAGAGCAGAGGTGAGCAAGCCTGCGAGGTGGTGAAGATCTTAGGCTTTAGGCTTCTGTGGCAACCATTCTAGTCTGCTGCTGTAGCATGTGAGCCGCCAGGGCCAGCCAGTGAGTGGGCGTGGCTGCGTGCCAACGGAACCATGTTTACAGACCTAGGCTTCAGGCCAGATGGGGCCCACGGCTGTTGTTCGTCCCCCCACTGAGATGGATGAGGCTGCAGATCGAAGCCTGTTACCAAGACCTTTCAGATCTGGTTGAACCTGACCATTTGGAGAACATCAGCCAGAGGCCAAGCATGTCTTTGGGGGCAGTGTTATTATTCAGCTGTCCCCTCTGCTGACGACCTCGCTGGAGGCCTGGATCCAGCTTGCACTGAAGGTCCGTGGGGCCCCCGAGGTCGTGGGTTGTGGGTGGGAAGGTGCTTCCTGGCAGCAGAGGGTCACTATTTCTTCAAGGAGCCCTGATGCCCATCAGCCAGTCTGTCTGGTCTGTCAGACTCTGTGGGTTGGGGTCCCGGGGAATCAGCAGTATCGCATCCCCTGGAAGCTTGTTAGGCATGCAGACCCTCAGGGCCCCCTTACCTGCTGAGTCAGAATCTGCATTTTAATAAGCACCCCCCAGTAGTAGTCCCATGGAAGTTTGAGAAGCCCATATTTGGGGGGTTCCGGTCTGGATGACAGAGAGGAAGTGTTTTGAAAATGCTTTTATCTCCAGCTGTTGAACATTAAAGTGTAATGACAGAACTGGATTGCTGAGAAGGCAGCCTTGTCTTGTAGAACTGGCACTGAGTGCTGTCTTCCTAACAGAAAGGGGCTGTCCGGCCCACTCATGGGGGGTGGCGCCAGAAGTGCTAGACTAGATAAAAAGGACGAGGCAGAAGTTTCTGCCCCTCGGAGCGTGACTGGGCGCACTGCCTTGCTCTCTTGTGCCTCAGTCTCCCCAGTACGATAGGAGAGGCGGGTGACAGCAGGGTTCAAAGCTCTCACTGGTTGCAAGGATTCTGTTTGATCTTTGTCAGGCCATGTGCCTGGATCCTGTCCTCCTGCCCTGCCGTCTAAAGGAGAATGCTTTCCTTCCACGTCATCCTGTGTCACCCCTCCTCCCTGCTCACCTTTGGCTGCGGTCTGGGGTTTGGGCACAGCTGGCTATCTGGCTCGGCCGCGGGAGCTACCTGAAATGTCTTTGTGGGGCTTCAGAACCAAGGCCAGGAAAAGCTCAAACATGGGGAGGGCCACTTCCAAGATTGTTGGAGGTGAGCAAGCTTTGCCCATGGGGCAAGTCTGAAGTCCGAGGGCCCTGCCTACCCCCATCCGTGGACCCCAAGCCGCCATCTCAGATGACTTAGTTAGCTTAGGCCTTTTAATTCATATAAAGTAGTGGCTGCAGGGGTGAATATAATGTAGCTGGAAGTGTGAGAGGTGGCGTTTAATGGGCCTCCCTCTCCCTCTGCCCCCCCATCCCCTTCCCCCCTCTTCTCGGGGAGTGTGGAGTCTGTGAGCAGCTTTCCCACTCTGGCGTCTCTTACTGCTTCCTCCCCCGCAAAGCTGCTGTCCCAGCAGTGACTGGACATCTGCAGAGCCTTCAGCTCTCCCACCCGGCAGCTGGGGGCCGCCGCGCAGGCTGCTGGCTCATCTTTCATTCTGTGTTGAGAGGCCTCGGTGTTTTTTTAAAGTGATGCTTCTCCATTCGGAGATGGTGCCAGGGCCTCTCTCGTGCCCTAAATTAGCACCGTCCCCGAGGGTTTTAGAGGCAGGGTCGGGCCAGAGAAAGCACCTTCCAGGCACCCAGACTTGCCTCTTAGTCCTTTCTGTGGCCTTGGTCCGAAGGTCCCTGTTCCTCCCTGAGCTCCAGGGTCTGCATTCGTGAAACCCTAGTACTAGATATTACACTGCTCTAGATTGCCTCGACTTTAGAAGCCTCCCTCCTGGAGAGAGAGCTCGGTGAGCAGGAAGACAGATGTGCCCGGAGAGGGTGGGCTCCGCTCCCTAGGGCCCGGTGAGGAGGCAGCAGCCGCGGGAGGCAGGCGCCCGGCCCCCTGCACCTGGCCTGGCCCTCCCTCCCGAGCGGGGCGGCCTTCCGCGCTTGGTGGAGACGCGGGTCAGCCAGCCCTGCGGTGCTTTTCATGGAGCCTTGACCTGGCCCGCTGCAGGGCTTTGTACTTCAGTGGGATCCTGTCCCCCTTGGGAGAAGGTGGAGCTGGTTTGGGTGCAGGCTGCTCCTGTCCTGTCCTGCCGTGTGGGCTGTGAGCCCCTCCCACCTCCATTGGCTTCAGCAATAGCCCATGGTTGTTTGAATGAGACCCAGTTTACAAGTTCCGTCCGCCTTTCTTTCCCCTTTTGTTTGTTTTTATTCCTTCCTTTGATTAGAAGAAGCAGCCATTCATGAATAAAGATGCAGTGCAGCTTTATGGTAATGAAGAGAACTCATTCCCTGGAGCCTTCTGATTCTCTGTGCCTGTGATTTAGGAACCTTCTTTCTTCCTTATAAGAGCAGAATTAGCCCTTGACATGCCAAGCCAGTCCAATGCTCTTACTCCGTCTGTTGTTATGCGGCAAAATCTTTTTTTAAAATCCCATTTACCTAGATTTTCTCAAAATTACATTTGCCTGGCCTTATCAGATATAATATAGAGAGTGTCTCCTGTTTAGTTTGACTTCGTCTTGACTAGGTAGGGTTTTCCCCCAGACCTTGAACTGTCTGCCTCTAACGTGGTCACCTTCAACCCCCAGAGTCCGAGTCCTGCGAATCCAACAGGACGTGTCATTGCCCGCTCGGAGCGGGACAACCACCCATCTGCTCTCTGACACTGTACATTAGCTTTGCTGGTTCTGGAATTTCATAAAAATGAGATCATACGGTGTGCCTTTTCATGCTTCTTTCACAGGTTACGTGTGTGGATGGTTTGTTTATTTTTATTGCGATGAAGTATTCCGTTGTGTGAATACATCATAATTTGCATATCCCCCTATTTGCTAATGGTCATTTAGGTTGCGTGCAGTTCCTGGCTGTTATGAGTGAAGCTGCTAATGTGTATGTGTGGACACATGCAGTGATTTCTCCTGGTAAATACCGGGGAGTGGAATTACTGGACCACATGGTAAATGTACATTTCACTTTACAAGAAACTGTCAGACTGTTCCCGGTGGCTGGTGCCATGGAGGTTCCCTCCGGGAAGGTTGGAGGGCACTGCCTCCTTGCATTTTGTCAGAGCTTGGTGTTATCAGCCTTAGAAATCTCTGGCCACTGTGCTGCCCGTAGAGGCGTATCTCACCGTGATTTCGACCTGCTTGACCCTGACGACTAATGATACCAGCATGTCTTTATGTGTATCTTGGCCATTTGTCTTTTCCTGTGTATGAAACGTCTGACTCCGTTGCTTGGTGTTTTGGTTGCGTCATTTGTACGTTCTCAGTATTCAACATATAGGCGTAAGTGCTTTGTCAAATGTGTGTATTGTAAATATTTTCCTAGTGAGTTCTTTCAAAAAGTCCAATTTATTAATTTCTAAATTTTATGTTAGTAGTTTGTGCTATCCTAGGAAATCTTGGGCTACTCCAAAGTCACAAATAATTGCTCCCACATTTTCTTCTAGATGTTTTATGGTCTTTTTATATTCAGGTCTCTGATCCATTTGAGTTCATTTTTGTATATGGTGTGATGCAGGGGGTCAAGTTCACTTTTTCCCCTACCCACTTGCTCAGCACCCTTTGTTCTAAAGACTCTTCTTTCCCCATTGAGGTGCCTTGGCATCTTTGTCAAAACCCAGTTGGCCATTTGTGTGGGCTTATTTCTAGACTCTGCTCTGTTTCACTGTCCATCCTAATGCCAGTACCACATGGGGTTGGTTGTTGTAGCCTTGTAGTAAGTCTTAAAGCTCGGTGAGGTCCCCCAACATTGCTTTTTCTCTCCCTGTGCGTCTATTCTTGTTTGTTTCATTTTCATATATTTTAAAATCAGCCTTTTTTTTTTTTTTCTTTTCACAAAAACACTGCTGGGATCTTGATTGGGATTGTGTTGAGTCTCTAGAATAATTTGGAAGGACAATGACTATATTAACAGTACAGAATCTTCTGATCTGTGAATATGGTATCTCTCCTTTTATTTGGGTCTTCATTACATTTTCTCAGCAACATTTCATAGGTGTCAGTGTATAGATCTTTCACATATTTTGTTAAACTCGGTGGGTATTTCATGTATTTTAATGCCATTATACATGGAACTAGTTTTTCTTGTTCTTTCACTTTTCAATTGTTCATTGCTAGTGAGAAGCTGATGATTTTGTAGAAAAACTGGCAGAGGAGTAGCCAGACCAGGGCGTCCACCCTCCCCTGAGTTGGTCTGGGAAGGGTTTGCAGAGAGGGGTGGCACTTGGTTTTACCCACAGAAATCTTGGTTGGCAGAGAAGTTGAGCACCAGGTCAGGCCTATTTCAGAACACATGAGCCAAGTTGGAGGCAGGAACATGGGAATGTTCTGAAAAGAAGCAACAGTAGCTGGACCGGGCGGCCCAGAAACACAGAGAGGCAGGGTGTAGAAGGTGGGGCATCTGTGAGGATGCTGGGGCCTCACTCACAAGGGTTCGCTGCTGGACACGCTACACTCCGCTCAGGGGGCGCTCGGGCGCTTTATGAGCGGGGGACATGGAGCCATTCTTACTCGTTCATTCATTCATTTATAAATTGTGTGATGTACCTGAAACTAATACAATATTATTAAATATTATATATATAACATATATAATATTGCACCTCAACAAATTAAAAATTGCGATAAAATTTACCATTTTAACCATTTTTAAGTATAGAATTCGGTGGCAATAAGCACATTCACACTGTTGTACATCACCACCCTCCATCTCCAGAACTTTCCCATCTTCCCAAACTGAAACTCTGCACCCATTAAACACTAACTCACCTTCTGTCTGTCCCCCAGCCCCTGGCTCCCCCGTGTGCACCCTGTGCCTATGGATCTGACGTCCCTACAGACTTCGTCTAAGTGGGATTCTACAATATTTGTCCTTTGGTCACTGGCTCACTTCACTTAGCATACTGACCCACGTTCTAGTGTGTGTCAGGGCTTCGTTCCTTTTTAAGGCTGAATAGTATTCTGGTGTATGAGTGGACCACACTTTGTTTATCTGTTCATCCATCGACGGACACTTGGGTGGCTTCCATCTTCTGACCATTGTGAAGACAGAACCATTCTTTTTTTTTTTTTTTCTTTTTCAAAACTTCAGATTCCAGTTACATAGAACCATTCTTAAGGGCAGAGGACCTCAGAAATGAAGTAGGGATTTGAAGCTAGAAAATTTGACATAAAATGGTTGGCTAGATGCTTCATTCATAGTATCCATCCTCTTTTCTGGCTGTTTTTTGTTTTTTGTTTTTTTTATTTACGTGTGAACTGTTTGTCTCTCTAACTTGAGTGTAAGAGATCATGTCTGTTTTACTTAGTATTGTATATCCCACACTTAGGTACCCAAGTACTGGGCACTGAGGTTGTTTTTTGTAAATATTTAAAATCCAGTCCGGTGAACAGCACACAGACTTGTGTTTTCCTTTTCCATCCTGCTGCGGCTGTCGTTCTTCCGCTCCCCTGCCCAGCATGCCTCTTCCTGCACCAGCCCCATTTACGCCAGGTCCTCCTGAATGCCACTGTCCGAATCACCTTTGCAGAGACAAGGACCCACCAATGCCACCTTTTCTGAAAACCTTCAGCGACTCTCCCTTTCACAGACAAATGTTTATCTGCTGCTCTAGATCATGAACCCTTGGAAGTCGGGCTTGCTTTCAGTTTTGACTAGTGTCTTGAGCACAGTTGGTGTTTCACAACTTACTCCTGAATTAAATGAACTGGCGTAAATAGAATAGAAATACTGTGCTCTCAACAATATACTGAAAACTTTCTTTGCAACCATATTGATTTTTATCCGTAGTCTCTCCTCCCAACTTAGGAATGAGGCTTCAGGAACCCGGAAGTCAGGTTACATATATCATTACGATTATAAAAGACATTGCCTGATCTAGGTTTTGTCCTTCTTTTGCTTTCTATGAAATAATAGAAAGATCTTTCCTTTAGGGCTTGCTTTTTCTATCCATGTATTAATCTGATTTTTGTGAATCATGATGATTGTCGGAAGGAATATGATCTGTAGATTTTTACAATAATTCCTTTGGGGGCTTTTTGCTCTCTATAATCCAGAAAGGAAGATTCTCGGGACTTAGAACGTGCATATGTATGCATACTCTTGTAGAAATGCAGGCTTTCCTCTGGGATATTGATAAATCTTTCAAAGATCCAATTTTCAGTCAGTGCTAGAACTAACCATCACTGTCAGAGGTCCAGATGCGAGAGTGACAAGTAGAAACCTTATTTACTTTAACTTTTCAGAGTCAAATTGAACTAGCCTTAATGGAATGCCCCTAAAATCCCAGGCTTTTATTTATAGCCTTCTTTGGATCTCTAGCAGTCTTGCGAGGCACATAACTATTATTATCCCTGCGGTGTAGACAGGGCACTGGGAGTCAAAGGAGTTTGGTGGCTTGTGCTCAAAGCCCTCCATCCGGTCATTCAACTCCCGGTCATCTGAGTTCTGAGGAATTTTAGATGTGGTCTAGCTGAGGGGAACTTTCCAACCAGACAGCGTCTAAAGCTATGCTGCTTTTCCTGAGATCTCTCAGCCCAACCTTGCGGCAGCCCATTTAGATGATCTGCAGGGGCCTGTGGAAATATTTGCAAGAGTCTGCATGAAGAGTCCTCACTGTAACCCTATAAGGGAAAATATGCAAGCGCTGTGCTTGAGTATCAGCTCCTTTGCTCCGGTGCCACATGAGTTCTGTCTGTCCTGAGCGCACCCCCAGATAGTCTCCTCGGTGTTTCTGCTGACAGAGAAGGGCCCCGACCAGACGGCGATCAACCTGTCTGAGACAGTGACCTTGTCAGAATCCTTCTTTTGCCACTTTTGATGTGCGTGTTCTAAGAATATCACAGAAGACATGGTTGCTATGAGAGGACAATCCGGGGTATTTTTCTCTGCAACTTTCTCTTCCAAACAAATCTCAGGAATTTTGTCTGTTATGGAAACGTAGAAACAAACGAGTGAATGAATTCACCAAACATACTGCGCCTGTCCGTTGGGTCCTGGCTCCCGCGTCAGGCGCTCTGCTGGGTGCGCTAGGCACAGAGAGGAGGCAACAGTCCCTGACTTCAGATGCTGGCTGCCTGCTGGAGTGGACAGACAAATTTACCAGTAATTCCAGCAGGAGCCAGGGGCTGTAATGGAGGCAGGCCCGCCTGGTGGGGACGGAGCTGCCTCCCAGGGCGGGCACGTAAGAGGCAGCCAGGTAAGAGGTGTGGCAGTGGGTGTGTGCGAGAGCAAGCCGGTCATGCAGGGATGAGGCCCACCACCGAGGGCAGCCGTGCACGCCGTGGTCCACGGGCTCCAGCGAGCCTGATGCTGTGCGAAAGCACGCCGTTTGCTGCAGTGTGAAACACAGCATGGGAGTGGAAAGAGAGGAGTCTGGCAGAATAAGCAGAGGCTAGTTAAGATTCTGATACAACATCAGGAAAAGTCACTGAAAAGAAGAAGGTAGGGGACAAGGGCGTTTTCTGAGAAGCAGGTTTGTCCTGGGACCAGCCGTGGTTTAGCAACTGCTTCCTGACTGGACCCTCAAATCCAGCACAGTGGTCCTGAGGGAGTGGGAGGAGGGGGCTTTCGTGAAATCAGCTCCCCAGATGTGCAGTGACTGAGACTCTGGAGACGGGCAGCTTGAAGAGAGGTGTGCAGGCCAGGCGGTGGGCGCACCGCAGGGAGCCCCGAGCCGGGGGGAGGCGGCCGTGAGCTGCACAGCGCAGTCCACCCTGCCCCGTGTTCTCTTGTGACGTCTGATTTGGAGTCTTAGGGAGAAAATCTTTTCCGCCACCAGGGTTATAGAATAATTCACCTTCTATTTCTTCGAGGACTTTAATGGTCTTACTTTTTAAAAATACCTTGATTCTCAAGTATCTTTGGAGTTTTTTCTGGTGTATGATGTTAAGTATTTAAATTTATCTTTCTTCTTTCCCCAAGTGACCACCAGTTGTCCTAACTCCAATTAAGAGGTCTGTCTCTTCCCCATTGGGTTTGAGACACTGCCTTTATCAGAAGCCACATGTCTAAATATATAGGCCTGTTTGTTGACTATGAAGTAGAATTGATCCAACTGGGAATTTATGTGCCAGTATCACACTTTTTTTTTTGAAGATTTTACTTATTTTACTTTAGAGAGAGAGAGAGAGAGAGCGAGCATGAGTATGAGCTGGGGGAGGGGCAGAGACAGAGAATCTCAAGCAGACTCCCTGCTGAGCATAGAGCCTTATGCAGGACTCCATCGCAGGACCCTGAGATCATGACCTGAGCCGAAATCAAGAGTCAGATGCTCAACTAGCTGAGCCACCCCAGGGCCCCTCACACCTTTTTAATGATATAAACTTTATATTATGTTTTGATAGGGGAGAGGGCCAGTCCCTCTTCCTTGTTCTTAAATATCCTTGCATGCTCGCTGGTATATTAAATTTATTTGTGAACGTGGAGAGAATTGACATCTTTCTGATGGTAAGTTGTCCTCTCCATAGGCAAGGGACACTTTTCCATTTGTTCAGATTTACTTCTTTGTCTTTCAGGAATGTTTTAGGTTTTCTGTATGGAAGTTTTGCACATTTCTTTTTAAATTTAAGTGTTTTACCTTTTTTTAATTGCTTTTAAATGAGATATTCTTTTTCATTCTGTTTTCTAGTATTTATTGTTTGGTAAAAAATTAATATGTGAAAAGCAGTAGTTTCTACATATTCTACTACTTTATTCAAGTTTTTAATTATTTATAGTAGTTTTATCATTGATTATTTTGGGTTCTCTATGTATAATTTCATATCAGCTGCAAACAGAGATCATTTTATTTTTTCTTTTCCATCCTTAAGTTTCTTATTGCCTACTCGTTTCTAATTGCATTGGCTAATACTTCCAATGTAGTGTTAAAGACAGTGGAGCAAATGGGCCTCCTTGACTTGTCTCTGACCTTACCAGGAATGCCTGAAGTCTTTCTCCCTGACTAGGATGCTGTTCTTGTTTTTGTTTGTCTCTGTGTCTTATTCCTTTTGGGCTGCTATAACGAAATACCATAGACCGGGTGGCTTGTAAAGAACAGAAATTTATTTCTCTCAGTTCTGGAGGCTGGATGTCTGAGAGCAGGGTTCCAGCATGGACGGGTTCTGGTGAAGGCCTTCTTCTGGGTTGTAGACTGCCTACTTTTCATCCTCACAGGGGGAAGGGGCAAGGACACTAATACCCTTTGTGAAGGCTCCACCCTCATGACCTCATCATCTCCCAAAGGCCCCACCTCCTGATACCATCACATTGGACATTAGGTTTCAACATCAACAATTTTGGGGGGATGCAGACATTCAGCCTATAGTAGTTAGTACATGTATTTTATCAAGTGGGGAAAGTATATATCAATTCCCATTTATTGACTTTTTTAAAAAAGCAGGAATGAGTACTGCATTTTGTTGAAGGCTTTTTCATGATCTGTAGAGAGAATCATGATCTTCTCATGAGATCTATTAATACGATGAATTATATTAGTAGATTTTCTAATGTTGAGTCATCCTTGCGTTCCTGGAATGAACCCCCTTTGGTCATGGTGTGCTATTAATGTATTGTGTTGATTTCTGTTTGCTAATATTTTATTTAGGATTTTTGCATTGATATTTGTAAGTAACAATAGTCTTTGGGGTTTTTTTTGGGGGGGTATGGTCTCTATCAGGTTTAGGCATCACTTTTGTACCTACTTCTAAAAAAAGAAAGTATTTGAAAACTTTATGTATCTACCCTCTGGAAGAATTTGTGTAGTAAGGTTTGGCGTTTAAGGTTTGGTAGAATTCCCCTGTAAAACCATCTGGGCCTGGGGCTTTTATTTGTGATGCTAATTCTTTGACAACTTTCTCTATTTCTTCTATGGAAAATCGATCTGTGTATGCTTTCTAAAACAATTTGGTAAATTGTATTCTTATCTGTGAAATTATGTACTTCACCTAATTTCAAATGTATTTGCACAGAGTTGTACAGAATAGTGTTTCCTGACTTTTCTTAAGGGAGGGGGGCAGATATTTAAGGATGCCATAGTTGAGAAGATAAGAAGTGTGTGGGCAGTGTTCACTTACTGTGTTCATTGATCCCAAGTCATACAGTGAAGTTCTAGTAAGACGAGCATATGCTAATCATAATGATAATAGCTACCATTTGTGAAATACTTGGCTCTGTATGTAGAGCAGCTCATTTAATCCTCATTACAATACTGAGATGCATAATCAGCATCTCATTTTAAGCATGAGATAATTTGGGGGAATTACTCACTTAGCCAAGGTTCACACAACTAGGAAGACTCAGAACTGGGATTTGGGCCTGATTTGTGTGGCTGCAAAGGCTGGGCTCCTTCTAAGAAGCAGCAGATGAGGAGGGACCGAGTAGAGGCATAGAGAGATTCTGGGAAGGAGGGGTCAGGGTGGATGGAATGACCACTGCACTCTAGACATGCACTCCACTCTAGGGGACTGGCAGCAATTGCAGGGGCAGGGAGGAGAGTCAGCCAGGTGACCCGGGTGGGCTGGCTGGCAGAGGAGGTAACCCTGGCTACAGCAGGCAGGAACCCCAGAGGATCACACAGTGAGAAGGGCATGTGGAGGCTGGCAGGTCGGGGCACCAGCTGGGGCTGGGCTTGTGTGGCTGGGAGCGGGAGAGCCAGGGGCACTGGGGAGTTAGGGGGAAGCATGTATTTGTTTTCAGCAGAGACTAGGTGAGGGAAGTTACCCACGTCTAGTTTCTGTGCACTAGGTTAGGACCCCAAAAGGAAGAGCTACCTGGGAGGGATCTCAGATGAACACTTGGTGTTGGAAAGACGCCCCTCTGCCCTCGTGCTGTCTGGTGACACTGACTAGAACTGAGGACGCAGACAGCACTAGGTCTCTCACTCGTCACTGAAGTTTGCCAACTGCAGAGAACGTGGACGTGGCCACGTGTGTAGTCGGTGCCTGTGACCCACGGAGTGATGTGAATCTGCGGGCCGTTCCTTCCCTTTTCTGACCAAGCAGCAGCGAGTTCTGGGTAGTGAACTGTGTCTTCCCAGAGCCAGTCATAGCAGGCATTTCTTCTCATTTGCAGGATTTGCTCTCAAAGAGTGGTTTGGTTTCCTGAGAAACTGCAGGTGGACGCTGGGCGTTCCGTGCTCGCCCCTGGAGGAGGCGTGTGAGGAAGACCGTTCCGTGCAGACCAGGACACTCCTGCCTGGCCGTTAGGCCTCCCGGCTCCTGGTTCCAGCCTTTTTACCAAATCCCTTGTGACTTCAGCAGGTAGGTCACTTTCCTTCTCTGGGCCCCAGCTTTCTCCCATGTGAAATAAAGGCACTGGACCCCACGGGCCCTTCTGGCTTTCAAATTCTGTGATCTAGGCACTCAGGTGAATCAAATTCCTTTGAAGTGGATTTTGGGTCCCGCAAACAAAAGCCCATTTCTTTTATGTTGTTGAAATAAATGAACCCACTGCCCAACCTGAGTCAGAGGTTTGCTTTCAAGAGTAGAGGGGTTGATTACAGAGGAAGCATGTTGCTGGACTGAATTACTGGTCTGCCGTGCTGTCTAGCCTTTACTCACACTTTCCCTCTTTACGTAGGACCGTGGAAGACACTGACCACGTAAGACAGAGCAGAGTCACTTAATTTAGTGCAAAAATCCTTTGGCTAGGGAGAAGGGAGTGCTGCTTTTCAGATGCATAGAATATATCCTGAAATGCCTCCAGTTGATTTCCCTGTTGCTTTGGGAATCATAAATTCTGTAGCCAGATCTTCTGTGTGGTGTAGGCATTTGAGGAAAAAAAATTTTTTTTCTGGGAGTTACTGACTTACAACCTGTGTCCTGATCCCAGTCTATGTTCAGTGAGTCCCATTCTGCCCAGTGGAGGATAACGGGTGTGAGGGTTAGGGGGTCAAACAAAGGCGGTAGGGGCCCTGGGTCTAGGGTGGATGTGTCCCTGCTTTGCTTCCTGTCCTGGGTCAGGCTCTGCACCTTTCTTCATTTTATCTCTGCCGTCTGTGATGTTTCAAAGATAACGGGAGTATGAGGATCAAGGGATAAAATACACTGGGAGTATTTTATATGGTAGAATATAACTAGTGGTTACTCTGAATGCAAAGCCCTTTGGCCTGAGTTCCGGGCGTACAGATGGGAGTGGTGGAGCGGACCATGCCCTTGGTGAGTCTCCGATTCTCTGAGCCTTCTTTCTTCATCAGGAGGTTGAGGGAGTTGGATGAAACATCTACAGTCGTAAGATGCTATTTTTTAATATCAGAACCACTGGTGAAACAACCCCGTAAGGCGCAATTTGAGCAATGTCCTTGAAGGATGTGATTGTGTAGAGAGCCTGCTCCGTGTCATGGGAAAGCGGTTATTTGACCGCGAACACCGAGGAACATAACCTAAGAAGAATGAACGTCCTCATCCACCATGAGCGAAATGTGCAGTGTGGTGGTGTCGCGAGCAGAGGCACGAAAACCAAGCAGACTTGGTTCTGACACCCATCCAGCCTCTCATTTTGAACAGTATGACCTTGGACCAGAACATAACCTTTCTCAGTCTCAGTTTCTTCATCTGTAAAATGGTGAAAATAAGTCCTGTGTCAAAGGGCTAGTGTGATAATCCGTCGTAATGTGCACGAAGCACTCAGTGTGTTGCCTGGCACGTGGTCAGCGCTTGGTGGCAGCTCTCATTCTCTATGCGACATCTCTAGGGAGCGATGGACCTTGCGGGGGGACATAGACCTGTATCATAATGAGGACTTGGGCTGGGAGTGCTGGGGGAGGTCAGGGGGCACCTGTGAGTCTTTCCTGACCCTGGAGACGCAGGAGGGAGCTGGTGTTAGGCAGTGGAAAAGCTGGATATCGGGAAGGTAAGTCCTGGGTGGCATGTGGTGAAGGGCACTTAGGATGTGTCTCTGAAAACCTCACCTGAATCCCTGGACGCTGGATCGCTGTGCCTGTCCTACGAGGGCTGGCTCAGAGCTGGCAAGACAGCATGGAGGGCGCCGCCAGATGCGGGCTCCTCATGCCTCCTGGGTGTCCTGCAGACCGGAGTCATGCGGCGCCACCCCCTTCATAAGCATACGCATTCCAGCTCCTTCTGACTCTACTAGACCTACGGGACAGGCGTGTTCGTATTAAGAATTTTAAACTGAAAATCGGGTGCAGGAACTTCTTTTTATTTATTCATTTATTTATTTGAGAGAGAGAGTGTGAGAAAGAGAGCACAAGTGGGGGCGGGGGCAGAGGGAGAGGGAGAAGCAAGCTCTCTGAGGAGCAGGGAGCCCGATGCGGGGCTCGATCCCAGGAGCCTGGAATCATGACCTGAGCTGAAGGCAGACGCTTAACGACTGAGCCACCCAGGCGCCTGGGTACAGGAACTTCTCGTTCCTCCCTTGCCTTGGTGGCATGTCTGTGAGCTATGGGATGTCGTGCCCCTACCTTCAACATGCATTTGCCGAGTGCATGGGCACCAGAAGGAACCCAGTGATGATGGGACGCTGTCCATGCGCACCAGGACGGGCGGTACACTGGGGGAGGTAGGTGGCTCAGTACATGATTATAATACTCTACAGGGCACCGTGGAGGCTCTGGTGAAATGGATCACCCTCCTAATTTTTTCTAGGATGTGTGTTCTTAATTTTATCTGACCATGTGATCGCTCTTAAAAAAAAATGGCTGTGGCATCTCACCAGGCCAGGGTCATCTCAGAAGGCAGTCATGGAATGATTATCACGCAATGGTTGAAGCAGGGCCTTTGGAGTTAGATCTGCGCTCAGGTTCTCACTGCTGTGGTCTTGCTGTGTGGCTGTGAGTAAATTATTAGCTGCAGAGACTTAGCCGCTTATTTGTCTCATAGCCTTTGGCAACCCCTCTGAGCCTCTGTTTGTTCAGCTGTAAACCGGGGCTGATAACACCATGTAACCCATCGGGGTCTCTGGGAGCAAAGTGAACTCACACCTGTCCAGGGACGAGCACAGTGCGGGCACTTGAGGCTGCTGGGGGAGCATTTGCTCAAAGACAGGTAACCAGACCATTGCTTGCTTCTCATGCCCCTGCGGATGGGGACAAGGGGGTCTCTGCAGCATTCCCGGGAGGAGGGGGCATCGTGGATAGTGGGTCGTCAGAAAGTGTCAGTTCTTCCCTTGTGAGCTGTGCGTCAGGACTCGTGAGCTTTCTGTGTGCATTGTACCACAAAACAAAAACCAACCCACAGATCACTCGATATCCGGTTATCGGTTTGGCTGCTGCAAGACGAAGGAACTTTGGTAATTAAGGAAGACCCCTGTGGAGAGGAGCCAGTTGGGGGTGATTAATGAGAGCAGGCTGGGAGAAGGGGGATGCTGTGGGCTTTGAGTGTTTGAAGGGACAGTTAAGGGTAGAATGTGGCTTGTTTAGTCTGTGAAGATCCTGAAAGGGAGTAACTTTTCTGACCAATCACACTCTCTGATTTGGGAGGTTCTGCACCCCGCGGTGGGGAGAGCTGTCTGTGCTTTGCGGTCTTGGTCTGAGATTTCAGTGAAAAGAAAACCATCCAGGGCAGCTTAGTAAAAATCAGTGAAATGAACATTTGTTAGAACGATGCAGGTAAATGCAGTGCATTTCAAGTGCACAGGTGACCAAGGAGAGCCCAGGAAGGTCTCGGAAGCCCGGCAGTCTTTCTGTCTGTCTCTTCCTCTCGCCTCACCCGGTCTCTGGTGCCTGAGCATGTCTGCTTGTGCTCCCCCATGTGCTGATAACCGGATCCTTCCCTCCTCTGGTCCTGGCTCCTCCCTCCGGCATGTACATGCTGTACCTGGTTCCTGTGTCCACATGTCTTCAGCTCCGGAGATCCCAACTGCCCACGAGTTCCTAGTCCCAGGCAAACTCCTCCGGAAGGAGAGTTGGACTGGCCATCTTGGGTTAGGGCGGCCCAGAGAGTTATAATCTGGGAGCGGGAGGTGGCTGTGGGCGCCCAGAGGCCACGTGTGGCAGAAGGCGCTGGTCTCTGAGCCGGGGAGCACGGCCAGGCAGGTGTCCCCCACCATGCTTACGGCCAGCTCCCAGCCGGGAGGGGTCTGCGTGAGTCCTCATGGGAAACCTGTCAGGGAGCTCAGGGCAGAGACAGGACAGACTCAGTCTGAGGTCCTCTTCAGACATTTTGATGCTGCGAGCTGGCACCTAAGTGAAACCTTACAGGATAAATGTAATTTGGCTATCTACAAGAGAGGCGTTTTTGATAAGAAAATATGTGAATGAAGATGGGCTGCTGTGAGGTTCACATAGGCCCATAAGCATTTTTAACATTTCCGCTGATGGCCGCCCATCGATTTTTGGTTGGTATTTTTTATTGTGGTACAATATATGCATCATAAAATTTGCCATTTTCACCCTTTTGGAATGTACAATTCAGTGTCATTCAACACATTCACCCTGGCTTGCAGCCGTCACCACCATCCGTCCCAGAGCTGCTTCATCTTCCCCAACTGTAACTTACCTCCCCAAACTGAAGACAGCCATTGAACACTAACTCCCCATTCTCCCTCCCGGCCCCCCAAACACCGCTCCACTTTCTGTCCCGATGATTTTGATGACTCTAAGTACCTCGTGTAAGTGGAATCATACAGTGTTTGTCCTTCCGTGACTGGCTTACTTCACTCAGCACAGTGTCCTTAAGGTTCATCCGTGTTGTAGCAGGTGTCAGAATGCCCTTCCTGTTGGAGGCTGAGTAGTGTCCCATCACGTACAGAGACCACATCGCTCTCTCTAGTCATTGATCAGTGGATACGTGGGCTGTTTCTACCTTCTGGCTCTTATGAATAACGCGGGCAGCCCTTCATTCTTAGAGTATAGATGAGATTGTTTTCCCCTTAGAATCATCAAGAAGTTGTTTTACTAATGAAAAAGGACCTTAAAGACTTATTTAATCCAGCTTCTTCATTTCATAGAGCAAAACTCATTCAGTTAGGACAAGTGAACAGCTCAGGAATACACCTTGCCTACTTTGGACTCATTTGCCATTTCTCTGTCCTAGACTTACCTAAAATTATGAGAGCTTTGGTAGTGACAACAACATGGCCTCAGTTAATATCTTTAGTCCTGAAGAGTGTTGTAGACTTGGAAAGAATCCCATGGACTGAACTTTTTTGCTTGGGGCTTTTTGGTCTCAAAATATATATTGAACATTCCAAAGAGCTTTTATTTATGTGGGTGTGTCTGTATATATTTCTCATATTTGAATTAAAAAGTGGCAGATTTTTAAAATATATTTATGAAAAGTAACTGCATTTCCCAAAACAAGCTAATTTGTGAGAGAGTGGCGTGTTTTCTATTTCTGCAAGCATCTCCTGTATCTGGTTTGATAAAGATTGCTAGATTCTCGTATCTGTTTCTGCATTCAGATTAGAGCAAGCACGTAGAGAAAATCTGGCTCGCACAGATACACAGAGAAGAATACTTCAGTGGCTCTTCAGAAAACTGTCAATATTCTTCTTTGTTACTACACCAAAAACTGGCAGGGGGTAGTTTCTTAAGAGTTAGCTGCAATTTGGGATCTGAAGCTGCATCATAGAATGCTTCATCCTCTGTTACATTAGAATATTTCCGCTTATTTTGTTCGTTAGACGGATCCTCGCCCACGTGTGATTTTGTGACCTCACTGTTGACGGAGTGGTGCGGATCTTCTAAAAGCTGACATACCGCATTATACTAGATCAGAAAAGCCTGTTGGCCAGTGCCTGTCCCCATCTGATCAGGAAAGCCTCTGCTGAGAAGTTGTCATGCTCACCGTGGTGGGTACAAGTGTTCGAAATTCTCACTTCCGTTTGGAAGCTCAAATTTTATCGTTGGCAACCAGTGCTGTCATTGACCTTGACATGGTAAGGTCACTTCGTCCCCTTTTGGGAGGATGTCGGTCATACACTCAGTGCACGTCCTTGTAGTTTGTGTATCATTTCTTCTTTGGGGCCACGTGAGAAAAGCCCCTTAGTCTGACGTGCGCTTCAAACAGCGCACACTTGCTTTTCCTCTGACAGCAATTGTCCGTCGGTCGGCAGGAGAGGGGCGGTTTGCATACTTCCTCACACAGGATCCCAAAAAGGTGCATCCTCCGGGGCTGAGATTTCATAAAAGCAGCGCTTTGTACCGCTCCGTCGAAGACACTCTTAGGTGACAGTGACATTTTCATTTTTACTGTCAGTGCGTGGTGAGGAATACAGTGACTGCTAGTTTAGTCTGGTGTCCCTGCTTTGATTTGTGCTAACAGGCTGGCAGCGTAGCCCCTAACCACTGACACAGGAAAAGGAGAATAAGGCTTCAGTGTTATGAAAGTAGTTGGGCCTCCTGCATGCCCTAAAAGGTTCACACCATGATTTGTAAATTGCTGACTCCAGCCGCGTAGTCGGGTCTTGAGTCGGCCGTGATCCTAGAAGGAGAAAAGACATGGTCAGGAGTCCGCACCCAAGTCCTCCTCGGCATCCGGTGTCTTTGTCGTAACTGCACAAACATGCTCAGAGCCTTCCTGGGAATGGAGCCAGCCCTGCAAAGGCAGAGTTGGGTGTTGAGTTTCTGAAATCACATCCTGGTGGTTATTTGAAAACTATTTGGCATTTTAAACTTCCATCTCCTTCTCGACAATGAAATTTAATATCATGCAATTGACACCATGATGATGTCAGGCTTTTGGGTCATGACTCCATCTGTTGGCAGCATGGCTTTGGAGCGTCTCCTAGATGAAAATGACTGCCTCAGAGCAAAAGCAAAGGAGCAGTGCATTTGTCCAGAAGATGACGCATGAATCTTAGTCGACCTGGCTTCGGCAAACTTGCTCTTCACGCTGGAATACCGTATCCAGTTAAGCTAAAGTGAAATGCATTTACATTGTGGCGTTTGCACCCCACTGGGTCTAACAGTCCCCGTCCCTCTCCTCCGTTTGCAGCAATGGAAGAGTTAATAGTTGAACTTCGTCTCTTTCTGGAGCTCCTGGACCATGAATATCTAACGTCAACCGTCAGGGAGAAAAAGGCAGTGATCACCGACATCCTGCTGAGGATACAGTCATCCAAAGGTGCGTCTGCTCTTTCTTCCTCCAGTCTCCTTTGTCTCTAAACCATCCCGAATCCACCGTCTTTCTCAGACACATTCATTTGCTCATTAACATACTTGTTCATCCCACTGTCCCCGAGGGTCTCCCCGCATGCCAGGTGCTGGCGGTTTCCAGGCACAGGAGGACAAAGCCTTTAAGGAGCTGAAGGGATAGTGGGGGATCATGCTCCAATTACTCCATCTCCGTCTGCTTCTCTCCTCCCCTGGAGCTTCCGCCTTGGAGGGATGTCTTGGGGGTCGGAGGAGACGACAGAAAGTGCCTCCGAACAGTGCCTGACCCGCGGTCGACCTGCGGTCAGCACGACTGTTCCTCTTTCCTGTTGCTCCTGTTAGTAGAGGTGGTCCTCCTTCCCAGCCTCCCGCCCTCGGCCTCTTCCCTTTGCTCGGCCAGCACCCACTGCTGGCCTGGACGCACTGCGCCGCTCGGGCCTCTGGCCTCGGGGTCTGCTGTTGGCTTTCCCGGGGGCCCTTTCCTCTGCCTCTGCTCGATGGGTTCCCACCCTCTGTCCCTCTGCACGTGCCTCCCGATGCTTTCCAACTCACTCGTTCTCCTCAGAGCTCTTTCATTAGCCTTGAGCCCGTCCGCTGATAGTTTTTGGTGGTAGAATTCCCATCTGTTCTTTTTCTCTCTTTCCTTTTTTTACTGTGCCCAGTTCTCTGCCAGAATTCCCCACTGCGCCTCTGGCAGTCAGGCTCTGTGTCTTCATAGCCCTTTCCCTGCCGGCGTATCACACGTGACCCATTACAGGTGACTGTTGTTGAGCGGTTGTTCTGGTGGGTCTTTCCAGGGGGGGTCTGGCCTGGAAATAGTCCTGCACCCAGATTAAAGCCGGTTCCTTCCTTTCCTGCCTTTGCTGACACGGTGCTCACCACATGTCCTAAGTTACTTGGGTACACACTTGTCTTCTCAACTTGAATACGGCTGCGCTGGGAGCATGAGCTTAAGGCTGCCGGGACACGCAGGGACCCGTGTGTTCCCAGTATCTGGCTTCAAGAGGGCACCTGATACAAATGTACTGCTTCCGGGGCCGCGCCCGCCCCTTAGTCCGTCTGTCTGTGGGTAAGTCCTGACCAGAGTGGAAGTTCAGGCAGGGCAGCTCACCTTTGCCAGGCCGCGCAGCATTGGAGGAATGCAGGCTTCCGTGCCGGCTCCATCATTTCCACCGCTAGTGTTTCGACTAGTTCTGCAATCTCTTTTTGTTTTTTCCAGCCATAGATCCCGCACCTGGAGAAGAATAACAGGATTGTTGTACAGTCTTAGAGGAAACAGATATTGGCCCAGCGTTCACGATGGGGCTGAGGGCGCGATAGCTGGCGGCGGCACCGTCCACACCCTTCTCCTCCTCATCCAGTTCTGTGGTTTTGGTTGATGCTTACAGGTTTCGAAGTGAAGGACCATGGTCAGAGGCAAGAGACCCCCAGCAGCCTGCCGGCTCCTCCCCAAATGCCTTTGCCGGAGATCCCTCAGCCGTGGCTGGTGAGTGCGCGGTCCTACAGAGCCGCTGGGCCCCTGGGCCACTCGGGGCTCCGGGCAGGTGGTAACAGCCCAGATCTGGAGGAAAGGAGGCCGTTTCTTGCTAGAGTCTCTCCTTTGAGTGGGTTTCTAGGGCTGCTGGTAATAGCCAAGTGGGAGGCTGGTGTCTCCTTGAAAATTGCTGGAGCTACAGGTCCATGGAAAGCTGTTCTGAAGTTAGATTTCTTTTCTTTTTCACCCAGAGGCTTTAGCAGGCACAACAATGGCATAGAGCCATCGGGGAACTTGACCCTCTCTTGGGCTAACTCTGGATTTGAATACCGTGGTCTACAACTTTAATGTTCATTGTTATGCTTCTTCTGGGATAAAACGTACATACACATTCCCAGGAATGTGTATTTTATGTGATGTTATGCATTCAAAATGTGTTTTGGAGTTCTTCTGCCACCTTTGCAGTCTTGGGATGCTCACATGTGCCATTTAGCTTTCTCTGCCTTTTGCTGTTGGCTCGCTTGCTTACTCTGGAAAATTTGACTTTCATTCAGAATCAGAACAAACTCAGTGACTTGGAAATTCTCTTTGTGATGTTTGCTTTCTGTATGTAAAATCTTTTAAAAGATTTTATTTATTTGTTAGAGAGAGCGCCACGAGAGAGAGAGAGCGCAGGAGTAGGGGGAGAGGGAGAAGCACACTCCCACTGAGCAGGAAGTCCGATGCGGGACTCGATCCCAGGACCCCGGGATCATGACCTGAGCCGAAGGCAGACGCTTAACAACTGAGCCACCCAGGCGCCCCCTGTATGAGTCATTTCTTCATCTCGCCGCCAGGACGAGGACTGCAGGAGAGTGGGGCCGGGTGCCATTTACCTCTAGCTCTGCTTGCGCCCCAGCATGGTGGCTGGTGTCCAGTAGATACCCGTTAATTGTCATTTCAGAGGGGGACAGAGGACATTAGCACTCACTGGGCCCCTACCGTGTATTACACACTAGACTTGTTACTTTTTCGCTTGTAATTTCGTGTAATCCTCACAGCTTGAACTCAGAGAGCCCCTACATGTGAAGAGTATGAATACCCAGTTTCCAGACAAGGAAATTTAGGATCAGTGAATATTCGCAATTTGTTCAAGATCATACGATAGGCAGGAAAAGGCAAAAATTGTCACAGGTTCTTTGGATTCAAATGCAGTCTTTTCTCAACAATACTACTTTGGTGGTGTGGCCGCAAAGCTGAGGCAAGTCTACCTCGCGGATCAGAGAAGGTTGTGTCAGGAAGCGGAAGTCTGCTCCCGAGCCGGGGTCCGGGGAGGCGGCAGGACACAGAGCTCAGCTGCCACCCACTCGGCCACGTCCTTGTATGACTGCGCACGGTAACCGTAGTGTGTCTGCGCTGCAGACGCAACGTTCCTGAGAGGCTGTCGTGGTGGGGCCATGCACCAGGATAACCGTGAGGACCTCGAGTGCTAGAGCAGGGCCTTGCGGATCGATGCTCTGCGTGAGAGCTGGCTGCTACTGTGTGGAGCAGCGCTTCCCAACTGTCACGTTCCCCGAATCCCTGGGGGTCTTGTGAAGATGAACCTTCTGATCTGCTAGGTCTGCGTGGGGCCGTAAGTGCTGCGTTTTCAACGAGATCACTGTAGAAAATTGGGGGGGAAGCCCTAAAAGTACACAAAAGTCATCTACGTTTCCTTCTTCCTGGGAGAGCCACCAACTTCCTTCACCTGTGCCGAGCTGGGGCAGGGCCACAGGCCTCCGGTCCGAATGGAGATGCGCTGAGTGCCGCCTGTTCACTGATTCGCAAGGCTGGGGATGAGGAAAAGGAGACCTTCACTATTTATCTGTTGTTTTATACATTTAATCTGTCTGCAATTGAGAGTATATTGAATGTATGATTTTTATATGCGGTTTTTATCTTTTTAACATTATTTGTTATGTATTTTTCCCTCTTTATAAAAGATTCTTTATAATTATTTTCCTTTTTTTTTTTTAACTCATCCTGTTTGTTATAGAAACTGACTTGATTGGCTTTCATTTTTTCCATGCATTATTTGTTTTTGTATTATTATTTTTTAAACTTTTTTTTTAATCGTTTTTAAGATTTTATTTATTTATTTGAGAGAGAGTTCATGAGCAAGAGGGAAGAGCAGAAGGGAGAGAGAGAAGCAAGCTCCTCGCGAAGTGGGGAGCCCCATGAGGGGCTCGATCCCAGGACCCTGGGATCATGACCTGAGCCGAAGGCAGACGCTCAACCAACTGAGCCACCCAGGCGCCCCGTTGTTTTAAATACAACGCAAAACTGTAGCCCAGAAGTATTGATGCACAACATTAACCCTCACAAACATTGTCTGTCTGAAAGAGAAAGAACGGGGTGAGCGGACAGCAGTTCATTCATTTCTGGGTTTTATCTTCTGACTCACCCGTGCTTTCCCTCCTCAGCTTCCTGAGCCCACGGCCCTCCCACCGTCTCAGCGTGCTGCGTCCCGTAGTGAACGTTGAGAAAGGGGTTTCCAGGCTGCAGACATCTGGGGGTAGCCAGCAGAGTGGGGGGTCTTCTGTGAACTTCATGGACCCTCTGGTGCCTTGTCAAGTGCCATGTACCTGGTCTGGACTGAGACGCACGTCCCATACGGTCTGGGCCAGGTGCAGGGACTGTCACTTTCAGTGCCAATCTCAGATGAAGCGTACTCATCAAATAGCCAACACTTTCTACCATTTTTGACCACTGAATAGTTAATCCATTTCCACTGATTTTTCCTCAGATACAGTTTGCTGTTCCTTCACTTGTTTGTGTTCCTTTCTCTCTCTCCTGTCCTCGTCTCTCGCTGTGCCCGGCTCATGCTCTGTCTCTGCCTTTGGCTGCAACATGGCAGAGTGTCCTGGTTTAAGGAACGTGAGAAGCCCTCCTACTGATGGTAGTTGGTTGGCAAAAATGTTGGTTTTAAATATTTAAGTATTTAAATACTTAAATATTTTAAGTTTAAACAAATAATTTTTGGGTAGGAGTCTGACCAATAGGTAATTTCTCCTGACTGGTGCCTAATACATGAGTATCTAGAGAGCTTTCCTGTCCCCTAAACTCCTGGGGTTCCGATGTGGGGCCAGGGGCTACGTTCCTTGAGTATGGGTCTCCGCACTGTATTCTGCTTCTTTTCTGCATACACCTGTGGCAGTTAGCGATTTCCAGTTTTTGTTTCCTTAAAGTGAAGTGAAACGTAGACACTCGTGAGCCCGCCTGAGTTTGGAGCCCCTGAAGCTTTGAGTGCTGTGCTGTTCGTTCCTAGTTGACGTGCCCACCCTGATTGGATTTTCTTTTCTTCCTTCATGGTTTGTCTTGAACAAAGCTTTCTTTTCTTTTCTTTTTTTTAAGATTTTATTTATTTATTAGAGAGAGAGAGAGAGAGCACATGCATGCACAAGAGAGCATGAGCAGGGGGAGAGGCAGAGGGAGAAGGAGGAGCAGACTCCCCGCTGAGCAGGGAGCCAGACATGGGACTCAATCCCAGGATGCCAGGATCATGACCTGAGCCAAAAGCAGATGCTTAACCAACCGAGCCACCCAGGCGCCCCTCTTTTCTTTGTTTAAAAAATATTTTATTTTTGTGTAATTTCTATACTTAACATGGAGCTTGAACTCACGACCCTGAGATGAAGAGTCACACGCTTTACTGACTGAGCCAGCCAGGCGCCCCTTGACTGAAGCTTTCTAAAGAGAATCATCTCAGAGAGTGTTATCACCTCTCCTTTTGCACTCATTATTTCACTGGTTTATTTATGTAATAGCTAATCAAGTTAACGTAAATAACTCTAATAATAAGTACAAGCATTTATAGAACAAGGCTGACTTGGTAAATGTGCAGCTCAGCTGAGGGGACTCTTTGTACAGGGCACTCTGGAGGGGAGCCTGTCGTTGACCATGAATGTTTAGCATTTTACGGCCATCCGTCAGGGCTTTTGCAGAGGGAACGAAGAACATCTGTCACTTTAGCAAGTCAGGGAAGCAGAGACTGGTTACGATGGTTCTACTGTAGTTTTCTGATAGTTTTCAGTGAATTCATTATTCAGCAAGTAAGGTGGTCATTGGGTAGATTCACTCTGCTGCTGGCGAATTGGCTGTGGCCGGTCAGTCCTTTGCTGTCGGCAGGTTGACTTTCAGGAGAATTCGCATGCATTGGGCCAGAGATGGCATGACCGGGCGGGGAGGGCACACGAAGGAAGATGCGGGCGGCCTGGAGCTGGGCACGCCACGGCTCTGTGCTGGGGAATGGGATTCGGGCAGGGTCTGCCAATGAGGTTTCATGCAACTACCACTAACCATCTCCTGCCATCCCTCCTCCCCGGGGGATCTCTAAGATCTGTTCATCTTGGTAACGGAGACTTTACACCCACTGACCTAACAACAGGGCCTCATTTTCACATTCTTTTAATTCAACTAAATGTTCACCTGTTGGAGATGGTGTTTGTTTCTATGCCGCTTTGTGTTCCTCGAGCTGTGCAGTGGAAAACGCTGACAGCTTGTCAAGGGTGGGGAGCATGTGCAAACGTCAGTCTTGTAACGTTGACGATGCCTCCATGCACGGAGGGCACGTTGGAGTGTTTCTTCCCTGTCCGGGCCTGGGAGTGAACGTGGTGACAGCCGAGGGTGTCCCATGAGACCCGGTGGCCCTTCAGCGTGGCCAGCCTTTTCAGATGCTCGCAGGAATGTGAGGTTATATGCTGTGTGTGGGTGCAGAACTTCTCCCGACTCCTGGAAATGGCAAGCGTGGTACACGACATGTTTGACCGTCTGGGTGAGTTCCCGCGCTTTCCAACGGGAGACTGGAATAGGCCCAGATATGCGTGTGTTTAGTCAAAGCCTGTCTGGGAAGAGGTTTGTTTTGTTTCACGCCGAGAGTGCGCAGCTGTCCCGCTGCTGTACTCCGTGTGGAGCACAGGTGTAGAGCGTGTGTGAGTAGCGGCCCCCTCCCTAGGGAACGGATCCCATCCGTGTGGACGTTGCTGCCAGCTGGTGCCCATGCTCAGGCGGCGGTTTCCCAGGGGGCCGGAGCCACAGCCCCTGTTGTACCTCCTACCTCCCCCTCTTCTCAGAGCAGCACCGAGCCCAGGCCAGGGGTCTCTCGGATCTTTACGGTTGGGAGGAGAGAGCAAGGTAGACTCCTTCTGGGTCTCTGCTACCCAATTGAGGCATTTAGAAATATTTTTATTTGATCATTTAACAGCAGGGCATTTATATGGTGTTCGGAGGGGGTGTGGGAGAGCAGCTAAGCTCTTTGATATTTTAGGGCCAGAGTTTATATAAATGTGATCACTTATTATGTCAGCAGATAATAATGAAGGGGTTTTTTTAATTGTGGTAAGATAGTCATAACATAAGCTTTACCATCTTAACCACTGCCAGGTGTCCAGTTGGGTGGCAGTAAGTGCTTCAGAGTGTCGGGCAGCCACCCCCACCCTTCATTTCCAGAACTTTTCCATCTTCCCAGCTGAAACTCCGTCCCCATGAGCACTACCCCTCTTCCACCCGCCCCCACTCTGCTTCCTGCCTCTGTCTCTGGAACTGTGAGCATGTGGGCCCCCCATCGCCTGCTGCCTGCCCTGAGACCTCCTAAAGCACTTTCACGGCAACCACATTCTGTCGGACAGATGAGATTATGAGGCTCTTCAAGACTAAATGACAAAATTAAGTATTTTTCCAGTCGTGGAGTTGAGACGAAAGCCCAAGATTTAAAACAAGAAAACCGTTTGTTTCCTGGTGAAATCAGATGTGATCCTTTGAGTGAATGTGAATCATGTGTTCTTTTTTTTCCCCTCTTGTCTTTTGGAGGAGTTCAGTCTCATTTGTAATTCCTGCGGCATCTTTTAAACTTTTAATCTGTGGCTGCACTCCAGATACGTATCCTGTTTACACTCCCGTTGGACCGTTGGCCTTCCCTGCGGATGGCTTCCTGCTGGTGGAGGCGGGGAGACGACCCGGCCCCACGGGGCTTCCACTCTCTGCATGCCTGAATGAAGCCAGAGGGAGCTTCACAGCACGGATAGGTGCCTGCTGTTTACTCACGTGCTATGTGGAATGCAAGTTCAGTAGGGAGCGGAGGGGAGCGGGGTGATTTGGATAAAAACTTTTATTTTGCCAGGAAAAGTACTCAAAATTCGTGCTGTTAGTATTGAGCCCCTTTTGCAGCTGAGCCTATAAAATTCTGTTCCCCACTCCTCGGCCTCGCTCAGCAGCGTGGCCACCATCCTAAAGATGCCCCGCCCCGTAGGAGGTTTGGATTCCCACACGGGTGCCCTGCCGTGCTTCCAAAGTACTTGTGTCAGTTATGGAAGTTCAGTCGCTGCAACCAGAACAACAGTCTGGAAGCCCACCGTATAGACAGAATTCAAGTCAGAAAGTGATTTGATACTGGGCTGATATTTTCCTCTGCTGGAATCAGGGCTCTTAGTTCATTGGTGATTCTGGTACAGAGGCTGCGTGATGCAATGGGGTGGAGAGCAGCAGAGGAACAGATGCCCGTGGTGACAGAGTGGGAGCCGTGAAGAGCACAGGGTGGGAGGAATGCCCGCTTTCCTGAAGAGAAGGAGGGAATGACGGTGTTTGTCATGCAAGCGCTCAGGTTGGACCCAGTGGGCTCAGTGGGCTGGTTGGTTCCTGTAGCAGGTGCAGCAGGCGCAGCAGCAGGCACAGCAGGTGCAGCAGCAGGTGCAGCAGCAGGCACAGCAGGTGCAGCAGGAGCAGCAGCAGGCGCAGCAGCATGGACAGCAGATGCAGCAGGTGCAGCAGCAGGCGCAGCAGCAGGTGCAGCAGGTGCAGCAGCAGGCGCAGCAGCATGGACAGCAGGTGCAGCAGGCGCAGCAGCAGGCACAGCAGGTGCAGCAGCAGGCGCAGCAGCAGGCACAGCAGGAGCAGCAGCAGGCGCAGCAGCATGGACAGCAGGTGCAGCAGGCGCAGCAGCATGGACAGCAGGTGCAGCAGGTGCAGCAGCAGGCACAGCAGGTGCAGCAGGTGCAGCAGCAGGCGCAGCAGCAGACGCAGCAGGTGCAGCAGCAGGCGCAGCAGCAGGCACAGCAGGTGCAGCAGGTGCAGCAGCAGACACAGCAGCATGGAGAGCAGGTGCAGCAGACGTAGCAGCAGGCACAGCAACAGGAGCAGCAGCAGGTGCAGCAGCAGCAGACACAGCAGGTGCAGCAGCAGGCACAGCAGCAGGCGTAGCAGGTGAAGCAGCAGGTACAGCAGGCGCAG
>NC_138370.1:175270284-175366841 GCF_054177405.1 Leptonychotes weddellii | reverse complement strand
CAGCAGGTGCAGCAGCAGGCACAGCAGCAGGCGTAGCAGGTGAAGCAGCAGGTACAGCAGGCACAGCAGCAGATGCAGCAGGCATAGCAGCAGGTGCAGCAGTAGGCGCAGCAGCAGACGCAGCAGGTGCAGCAGCAGGGACAGCAGCAGACGCAGCAGGTACAGCAAGCGCAGCAGATGTAGCAGCAGGTGCAGCAGCAGGGATAGCAGCAGACGCAGCAGGTGCAGCAGCAGGTGCTGCGGGATACAGTCGTGACACAGAAATGCAGTGCGTGCAGTTCCCCGGCCTCCAGCTCAGTGCCCAGGCCACTCTGGCGGACTTCCAGCTCCTCCACCAGTCAGCTCTGCACATGTGTGACGGTGTTGGGGCCTCTCACCTCCTGGGCCTCCGTTCCCTCCTTTGTAAAATCAGTCAAAATGCCAACATCTCGGTGTTAATTTCTGAACAGGAGAAAAATCTCCATAAAGTATCCCAGAGCGGTGTCTGCCACACGGCAGGCAAACAGTAAACGTTAGGCATCGTTGTTCTGTTGCTCAAATAGTCGTAATAACAATGATAATCATGTTTCTACCATGTAATTATATAAACGTAACAGTTATTATTATCAGTGGGAAAATATGTCTCTCTCTGGCTTCTCCTCAAATTGGCAAAGGCAAATACCAATGGGGTTTTCTTTCCAAAAAGATGGGAATTCAGTTACGGCCAATGCAATACACCTGTAGGTTGTGTTCCTACCCAGTTGTAGGTGCGGGCTTCTCTAGTGACACGTGGACCCCTGGGAGGAGAAGCTTCCCTTAGGGCAGATAAGAGTCTCTAAACTACAGAGTTACTTCCACTCACGGCAGAATCTGCAGAAGTGTTCGGTGCATTTGACCTTGCCTAGTGACTGGCGCTGTGCCGTTCCCGTCTTTTATGTCTAGGGCACAGCTGGGCCACCAGCAGTCCTTCCTCGGGGAGGATGGTTTCCCACATTTCTTCTCCGGTCTCCTCAGAGGCTGCGGTGGTTGGAGTGTTTTGTGGGAGCCAGTGCAGGAAACGGGAGACAGGAGCAGGACAGCGGTCAGGCTCCGTGTGCAGGCTCGGTGTCTTCTGGTGTTGAGGGGGAGTCGCCCAGTCCAGCGGGAGTGGTGCTACGCTGGTGTGCAGTGTCATCGGGAGAAGGGACACTGCAGCACCTGCCCTGGCCAATGGCGATCATGTCATTACCGTTTAACGAGGCCCCAACATCAGCTCTCGCTAAGGTCTCAAGACTGGTCAAGTTGGCGTTGTGGCCTGCTGAGCAGCAACTTGATAAGAAGAGCAGAACGAGAATCTCAGAGCTGGGATGGACATCAGAGGCGCCCTCTTCACCAGTTAGGACATCGGGGCCCAGAGTTACGGGGAGGTCACTCCGCCCAGGATGGCACTGGCCCCGCACGCAGCGAGCGTGTGGGGGGAATCGAGCTTCACCTCTTCATGCTACACTCTTGCTTCCTGCCTGTCCTCTGCTTTCTCTGGTTTTCCATGATCCCTTTTGGAAATCTGTCTTCCCTGCTTTGTACTTTTAAAAATTCCTGTTAATGGTGATTTCAGTGAATTCTTACCTATTGGAAAGGCTCTGAAAGAAGTTTCTCCCCTGAAAGAAATGGTACTAACAGTTTGGGGACCTTTTTTTAGCCTGCCCCCCACTTGCCTTTAACAAGCTGCAATTCCTCTGCTTAAATGTCTAAAACCCAGAATTTCAAGGGTAAGTGGTATTTGGGAGTGGAGTGTGGGTCTCTTTTGGAGAGAGAAGGTGTTCCTCTATAAAAATTCCTTTTTGAGAGACACCTGGGTGGCTCAGTCGTTAAGCGTCTGCCTTTGGCTCATGTCATGATCCCAGGGTTCTGGGATCGAGCCCCACATCGGGCTCCCTGCTTGTGCACATGCACTCTGCCTGCCGTTCCCCCCTGCTTGTGCACATGCACTCTGTCTCTCTGTCTGGCAAATAAATAAAAATTAAAATCTATTAAAAAAAAATTCGTTTTTGAGGGATATTACTTCAAAGCAAAAATAGTTTTTTTTCTGATTTTAAAAATGATAAATTTTTTAAATTTTAGAAATGACAAGTATCATGCAGGAGAGCCAAGCCATAGGGATATGCAACCTCTTGTTAATGTTTTGCTGGATGACCTCCTGTCTTTGAGCCTAAACACACACAGTTATATCAAGGGCTCCTAGCATGCCCATTTTCTCCCACTTAACGGTGTCTGGTGGAGGGTTTTCCCGCAAACGACGACAATGCGGAAGCACTGTCCTTTCCAGCCTCTGCACGTGAAGGAGTCCACACACCTTCTTCTCTCGGTGAAGATTTAGATTGTTTTTAGATTTTGCTAAACCATCTTTTATTGAACATCTGTGTACGTTTTTGCTCACCTGACCAGTTGCCCTCTCGGCATGTGTTTCCAGAAGTAGACTTACTGGATCTAAGGGCATACCCGTTGAAAAGCTGCCCCAAACGCATGGCCACCAGCAGGGCCCCAGAGCCAATCCGCTGGGCATGGGTGCCTGCCCCGGGGCACCTTTGCTTTTCCCGTAGCCCTAGGAAGGGGGTTTGTGCTAGTTCACAAGCATCTGTCTGATTCAGCGATTCGTAATGCTTGCCCAGGACAGGAATAATTGGACTGTTCCGACATACCAGGAGGAAGCGGAAGCACTCTCTGTTTCATGAATAAAGACGCTCGGTGAATTGAGCAGCTCTTTTCCAAAAGCAACAAGCAGAGATTTTAACCCGGGCACGGCCTCCTGTTCAGACCTTGCCTGGGGCCGAGCACCATGTATCAGGTTCCGTTTTAAGCACTGCCTCTTCGGGAGGATATGAAGGAGCTGGGTACCGTCCAGAGTTCGACCACAGAAGGACGATAGTCGGGAAGGCAGCCTGGTGGAAGGCGTGCGAGGGGCCGGGGTTATTTAGCCCGGGGCACAGGCCTGGGGGCGGAGGGGAGATAACTGGGCTCCAGCAGATGGAGGAAAATTGTGTAAATGACCCTTCATCTGGCGGGAGGAAGGAGTGGGTTGGATGCACAGAGGGTGGTTAGTCATTCACAAAGGGCTTCTTGGATTCGGAGCTGAGTTGTTTCACATCCTAGAGAGTTTATGTGGGTATAAATCCTTCTGATTTCTTTGGAACAGTGTTCTGCTTGGAAACAGAACTTGGTAGATCTTCAGGTTGGGGTTGCTGTTCTGTTCCGTTCTCAGTGACGTCTTTCCAATTTGTGTTTAGAACATAGGTTGTGTGAGCTAGTTACAAAAGGAAGGGGGCAAATATGAGCAGAAAGAGGGCTTTAGTGGACAGACCTGGTGCTGGAGAAGCCAGCTCTGTCATTTACTAGCCCCTGATTTCAAGGAGGCTGTTGCAGACCCCGAGCCTCACACTCTGTGTCTGTGACATATAAGGTAAGGTGATGTCTACCGTACAGGATTCCTGAGGGGGGTGCCTGACGCCACCTGGGGCCAGTGCAGAAGTGCTTAGTAGAATGCCAGGCAGGTAACAGGTGTTTGGCAAATACTGGCTTTCCTTGCCCTTCCCTTCTAACCCTGCTGTTGGCATGAGGGCCAGAGAGTGATAGGGGCAGCAGGCTCCTAGGTGTCCATGGGACAAGAGGTCAGCGTGCACTAGTGAGAGGAGAGGGGGCTTCACATTTGGACAGTCCTGCCGACTCTTGTGTGTTCTCAGTCATGGCTTCCAAACCCGAGTGCCTCAGTCCCAGAGTCCGACAGGAAACTGTGATGTGTTTGGTTTTTGCCACAAGCAGATTCCTTCTTGGCACAAGTTTCTTTTAGAGAGTAGCTCAGAGGGGATTTTCTTTGTAAGTTTTGAAAAGTGTCCCTGGCTACGTTGGGAGTATGGTGAGATCGCGGACAAGCCACGATCCTTTATCCAGCCGCTGCTCACGTGGTGCAACATCAGGGAATCTGGACGGTTCCCGTACCCCAGAGCCCCCGTGCAGGGGTGTGGGTCCAGGGGATGCGGGAGGGTCAGCAGGGTGGGGGACAGAGGAGGGAGACCCCCATCTCAGCTCTGGGCAGGGCCCGAGAGAGGGCTGTGAGTTAGCCCCTGCCCCAGAAGCAGGCCATGCCGGGGCGCTCACGGCTGCTGGCCACCGCGAGCCGGTGTGGACTGAGTGGCATGCAGCCACGGCCGGGCTGGGGGTGGACGTGGGCAAGGAAGCAGAGGAGATCAGTCAGGAACGGAACTCAGAACCTCTCCATGGGTCAGGGCTCTCTTTTGCCGTGGACTTTACAAAGGAAAATGGATAATGCTGGTCAGCACCTGCTAGTTCAAACTGCAGAATTTTCTAGTCATGGCTCTGAGCTCCGTGGCGTTTCTTCCTTCTTCTCCTCAGCCACCTGACAGTGGGCCGCCACCGCTACCGACATCATCTCTCCCGGAAGGCTACTACGAGGAAGCCGTGCCGCTGAGCCCTGGGAAAGCTCCAGAATACATCACATCAAGTAAGTGTCAGGTCTGCCTGGTCCTCGCCGGCCTCCTGAAGTGCTGGACTGTGTGGAGGGGAATTGGGGTGGCATCAGACACCGGGGACGTGTGGAGCTCAGGCAGTGCTGACCCCGAAGGGGTGAACAGAGAAGGGGCTCCGAAAGCCCGCAGTGCCTTTGGGAACTCAAGATGGTTGTCTTTCTCTGATTCACATCGGGTGCGACCTTGTTGCTGTGGGTCGTGGGTCTCAGTGAAATGTGTCCCCTTTGGTCACAAGGCAGAGACTTGTGTGGCATGTGTTTGTGGTGCCCCTTGCCTGGGGTGTGGCCCCCCAAGGCTGCTTTCCTGTGCCAAGGAGGCTAAAGGAGGGTACAAAACCAGCCCGTCTGTCTCTTCTTGCTTTCATATGGGTTCTACTAGAACCTTCCTGCCGAGCTAGAGTTGTCCTGGCCCGGCTCTGGTCTTCCCTCATAAGCACCTCTGCGGTTTGGTTTTGGATCACCGGCTTCATTCCTCCCTCGATGCTCTGTCAGGCGGGGAGCTGTGTCTCCAAATGCAGTGGAGGGAGGGTGTCCGAGTCCCTGTGGACAAGGGATCCTTGCTTTTCTCATAAAAGATAAAACGGAAAGTTGGGGATTGGTCGTTTTAGTCATGAGGCTTTGGGCACATTAATATTCATGGCACGCGGTGGCCCATCATGTGTCTTCTGACGGAAGTGCACGCCAGCTCCCAGGGCTGTCCTCCTGTCGCCCGCCGTCTCTGCCTCTGTCTTCCCCGGCAGCTGACAGGTGTGTCCCCAGAGGGCCTCCCTGCGAGTGCTTTCTGCATGTAAGCCGGACGGGGGCCCCTCGACGACAGGGGCCTGTTTGCTCAGCCTCCGGAGCAGTCGCATTCGGAGAAGGAAAGGGACGGTTCTGGTAACAGGGGTTAGGATATGCTGGGTTTCGAGGTCTCGAAGTCAAGTGTTTTAGTTTCTCTGTTATTTAAAAACCATCCATGGAAAATGCACTCAGGCAATTTCTAAGTGGCCACCATTTCCAGAAGTCAGGAGATTATTCAGAAAACACCAAACCTGAAGCGGCTCAGTGTAATTCAGAACCTCACTGGCTTCCTTTCCTTCTCAGCAGCGAGTCTGGGAAAACCGGCTTTTCCACGAGGGTATTTCCCAGCCCTGGGGCTGTCCGGCTCCAGCCTGCTCCCACCGTCCTTCCACTCCCACCCACACACTTGCAAAGCTGGAGACTGAGAGTAATTTCCTTTGACTGGGGGCCAGAGGCCGTTTTCAGTCTGAGAAGCCTCACCTCAGTGATGTGTTCTGTCCTGTTCTTCAGAGAAGCCACCCGTAGTTGCCAACAGGTGGGCAGCTTTTGTTGAACCAAGTCCAGAGGAGAGGGTAACAGAAGGATGCAGGCTCGGGGCAGCGAGTCAGCGGGGATAACACGCCAAGGCTCCCTCAGTCAGGCGTCTGTGGGTGAGCAGTGGGCGGTGAGGGCCTCGCCGTCCTGCCGAGGCACAATGCAGGGAGCTGACTTCAGATGGGTTACTCAGGGCCTCGGCAACAGCTCTGTCGAACCCTGTGTCAGGTGTGGTTCTAGCAGAGGAATGAAGGGTCCATGATAAGAAGACCTGATACAGCCGTGGAAACCGGTGGAGAAGGCTGTGGAGCAGGGCTGGCCGTCGGGGGGAGATGCAGAGCCTCGGCAGAGCTGCACGTGCCTGGCCGGGCCTCAGATGCCGGGGGGGCGGTGCGGGGGGGACCTGCAGGGGCTGCGGGCCCAGCAGAGGGCCGGCCACCCAGGGACGGCGGTTGTGAGCCGCAGGAGTGCCTGGTACCTGCGCCAACCTTCAGCACATACTGGCGGCTGCTTCCGTCCCGCCTTCCAGATTGCTCCAGATCTCTCCGTGGCCAGCCCTAACCCAGAGTCATCCATGGAAGGGAACTTGGGGAAATGTAATTCCAGCCGTGCCGAGTTGCTCCGGGGTAAAGCTGCCACCGTCTCTCCTGTGTCCATTTGGCGGCCGAGTGCGCCTCTCTTAACCGCACTGAATTTCCAAGTAAAGACAAGAGCAGAATCACAGCGCAGGTTAACGTGATTCCACTCTCGCCTGTATCATGGAAAACCCCCTAACTGCCCCAGGGGATACAGAGTCCCTTTGTCGACTTTGGGGTGACACCCATTCTCTTCCAGCGGAGCCCTACTCTCCCCTTGGAGAGCCTATAGCTTCGACGGGGAGATCCACGGCCAGCTGCGGTTGGGTGGTAGGGAATGGGAGAGGGGAGGAGGGGAACTTGTTTATACACACGCAGATAACAGGGAAGGTGCGTAACGAGTCCCGTCCTCATTTCTACAACCAGCCAATGGTCATACCGTGAATTTACAACTTCATGCTCCCATTGCCCTCGGCAAGCACCTTGGTCGATCACCCGGTGAGATGACTCATCTTTCCTTCCTGAAAGGTCTGGCTGCACTGGATGGTTCACTCATGGGGCATGCGAGTACTGAGAGCCACCCCAGGGACCTCCTCCTCCCCACTGGTGTGGCCATGACGGGTCCCTGCAGCCACTGCCGTTAACCCCTTCTTGGCCTGTTGACCCCGCTCCCGAGTTTAATAGAGCGATGACCGTGTCCTTTGGAGGGAATATTCTGCCCTTAGAAACTAAGACTTGGGGGCCTGAGGCAGAAATTTTGTCAGTGGGTCCCTGGGGTAACAGTGAGAGGAGCCACTACCATTTTCAGCCCTGGGTTCCCAGACCTGTGAGCCCCAATCTAGGGAAAAGAGCCCCACTGGGGCAGAGCAGATACTGCTAGAAGGTATTCTGGAAGATAGCACCCCCAGTCTCCCAGGGGTGGCCAGTCAAGCTGGTCCTGGAACTGAATATTCAAAAGGCATTCCACTGGTCTGTTGGGTCAGCTGCTTCCGGTGATGGGGACACGGCAAGACCTGTGACTCTCATGAGCACGACCCAGAGTGTGGACTTCACTTGCTGTAACGTGAATTCTCTGATCAGAAGCCATGCTGCGGGATCCCATGCTGGTGAATAAGGCATTCTGCAAGACTGTGGATGGTGCTTTTGGCAGGAGCATTGCGACAGGGAAGGTGAATGCCCTGCTGCCCCTCCCATGACGGAGGTGGTGCAGTTACTAGGTGGCGGGCTGACACCCCAGGGGACAATGTCGTGTGCGGGCAGGACACTGAGAAGGCCAGGAGTCAGACTATCCTGCCGAGTGGAGGTCCATATTTGGACGGGAAGTCTGAGGAAAGAGGCTGCCGGACATCTGTGTAATGGGCCGCGTTATGTACCTGATTGTGAAAATCTGCTGAGGCTTTGCTAAGCGCTCACCTGGTGTGTTACTCTTGACTTTCTGAGCCCATCTGGGAGGTCCGTTCACAGTCCCTTCTGCAGTCCCTGCTTGCTGCCAGTTCCCCCCAGTCTTGACCATCCAACCAAACCGTCAGGCCATGCGGAGGAGTCCGTGCTGGGAGAAGGAGCCCATGTAGCAGGCACGGGGACACGTGCACTTGAACCACTAGCTCGCACCTGTTACTTACAGCGTATGGGCCCGACGGATGCAGACTGCTTAGATGCTCTGCGGTGGGCCAGGTGACCGAGAGCCCGCGTTGGGCAGCTGAGGTGCCCGACCAAGCATTTAGATGCTGCTGGGTGTCAGAGAGCCAAAAGCAGTTTCTCAGGGTAAAATAATTGTTTCCGGAGGTTTATGTAGCTGGGCTCTGAAATCCTGAAGCTCTGTGCTGAGCTTCCCCCGAGGAGCCTGCTGCCATGGGCTTCCGAAACCACCGAGAACAGGGTGTGATCAGAGACGCGGAGCCACTGTGATGTGGAACAGAAGATTTGTTGTAGGGGCTGGACCTCACGTAGTCATGGCAGCTGTTAGAGGCCGAGGGAGCTGCATCCACGAGGACAAACTGCACCCCATCTGTCCGTGACCCCGTCACACACACACACACACACACACTCGGCGACACAGAAGATTCTGGTGCTCTCGGCTGCGGTGCAGGTGCCTGTAGGGATCTGCGCCGCCCAAGGAGGGGGCCTAGCGGCAGGGCGGCTGACACACCACGACACATGCCTGAGCCCCAGCAGCACCCGGCGCCCCCCAGCGACCTTCGGGCGTGGCAACTGCCGCTGTCCAGTCTCTCTCTCCGCAGCGCTCCCCGCTGCTGACCTCACCTGGCCATACCGGCCAGGGAATTCTGGGTAGCCGCTTCCAGCCGGGCTGGGTCGGCGGCACCGTCACTACAAATCTTGTTGGGGCTTTGGGTTCCGACCTACATTTCACGTTATTTTCAGTTTTCTGATTGCCCTCTCTCCTCATCCTCTCCCTCCTCAAGGTCAGTTGGTTGAAATGCAAGTTGTGATTTCATGGGGAAGGGTATATGTATAAAATACACATTGTAATGTTTTATAGTTGAAAGTCATCATTTATTGGAATGTTCTTCAGTTCCGTCAGAACTGCCCGCAGAAAAGTGTCTGGTGTGAAGAACGTTTCCAAACCAGCAACATCCCATAAACACACAGATCCACACAGATCTCTTGCTGGCTCTTTGCTTTGCTTCCTTGTTCTGTAAGAAGTGTGGACGTCTACACGGGATGCTAGGACATGCCAGGGGCTCTGTCAGCCGTCCTCCTCCTCCTCCTCCGGGAGACGTTCCAGGACCCCCAGTGGATACCAGAAGCTGTGCACAGAGCCCAACCCCTATGTGCTGTGTTTCTCCCTATTCACACACCTTGGGATGAAGTAGAATTTCTAAGTGAGGCACAGGAGAATATGGGCCACAGTAGAACACGTGTAACAATACACTGTCACAAAAGTAGCAGAGTCAAGGGACGCACTGGTGGCCTCGCTCGCTCAAAACGTCTTACTGTCCCACACTCACCCTTCTTCCTGCCATGACGTAACGTGGTAAAGGGCCCGCTAGAGCAGATGCTGGGGCTGAGTGGCGTGGGCGTGCGACGCAACGTCAGGGTACCGCTGATGTCCTGATGTTACGTTAGCAGGAGGATCTCCTGTTTCTGGACACCCGTTGACTGCAGGTAACTGAATCCGCGGAAAGTGGAACCGCGGATAAGGTGGGACCACCATACTGACGCACGCTTGTCTCTGGCTGAGAGGACCCGCGAGAGCGTGGGTGTCAAAGGCCTTTGTGAAGGTGAAGCAGGCCTGGTCTTTTCACAACTTTATCGGTGGCACCTGGCATCGAAGTACGGCTGGGCCTGGAGCACCACGGGGTCGGGGCCCTGACGCCCCGCACAGTCAGAAATCCATGTGTCACTTGGACTCTGCAAAACCCTAGCTACTAATCGCCTCCTGCCGACTGGAAGCTTACTGATGACACAGACAGTCTGTTGACACATCCCTCATATGTCCTGTGTATCCTGCACCGTATTCTTACAGTAAAACAAACTAGAGAAACGAAAATGTTATTAAGGCAGTTAAATACTGTCCTGTATTTATTGAAAAGAAATCTGCTTCTAAGTGGACCCGTGCAGTTCAAACCTGTGTTCCAGGCCAGCTGTGTAAGCGTGAAAAAGATTGCCCAACTCATAGTAAGCCCTCAATAAATATGTGCTGAATGAATGAAACCAAAGGTATTTCTTCCATTTACAACTGTTTATTAATGCTTTTGCTCATGTGTTAGCTAAATGTTTACTGGATTCGATGCTCTAGAAAATAAGCTAAGCACCGAGGGATTCATGGTCCTTCAAAACCTTCCTAAAATGAAAATCTGAGTTTGCACATCGCCCTTCTGAGACCTTAGATTGCACTGGGTCTCCGAGCGGCATGCGCTCTTGAAGTCTGGCCGCCTGCCTCTTCCCACCATGTGAGCTACATTCTAGCCACGCTAAACTTTTAAAACCCTTTTATTGTGAAACGTAATGTATTTACCAAATAGTACTCAAAATATGAACGCAGACTTACTGACTTATAACGTGGAGCATCTATGTAAGCACCATCTGGTCAGGAATAGAACACGTCCACCCTGGAAGCCCCCCGTGGGCCGCTTCCTTGTCACCGTCCTCTCCCCACAGATGTAACCACTAACTTAGCATCTGTGGCAAGCACCAAAATGCTACTGGAAAATGAAAAGATCCACTGTGTTCTCTAAATGTTTGATGTTTTTCAGTGCTTTTGCTCATCGTGTGCCTCTAGACTTTACTGTCTGGTTGGCAATGACTCACGAAAGATCTAGATCAAGTGTTATCTGGAGTGTTCCCTGTCCCACGTGTGCTGGCCCCTGAAGCCCATCTCCCGCAGCCTACACCGCACTCCCTGGTACATGTCGGCCCCTCCAGCCCAGACTGGGAGAGCTTCTCCAGCGGCTGAGAGGTTCCCCGTCTCTGCCCTCAGCGTCACATCCACTTAGCCACCAGTGAGCGCTGAGCGCTAGAGGTGTGGTTCCTGCCATCAGAGAACTGAACAGATCGTTTTATCTGACTCTAATTAGAACTGACTTTAAGTAGCCTGTAAAACGGGGTGGCGGTGGTGTGTGCGGGTGGGGGGATGTGGGCTCGAGGAGGAAGCCTGACTGCGGGTGGTCGGCTGTGTATCAATGCACACACAGGAACGGATGGTTCCGTCCCGTGCACTGTCCACGGCAGTCCGGGCCGGGCCTTTCCCAGGCCTGGAGTTGGCCCCCCACACGGTCTTCTGGGCACGTCCTGGGCAGCCCTCTGCAGGGACCTCCTGGCCACCAGCCCACGCCCCAGGGCTCCGCCCGTTCGCAGTGCTGTCTGTCCGCTTCGGCTCTTGCTGAAAACCCGTCCCACACTGCTTCGTCATGATTGAAAACTCAACCTGAACCCTAGTCCTCCGTGCCCGCTCTTAGTAATGATTCTTCCTGACGTCATGGAAATGTAGGCGTGACTAGCGAGTACGGATCATACTCCGGTTCCCAGGGAGTGAGGAAGGTGAATTCCGTTCTGCGTGAGGTCTGCTGTTGCTGCGTCTCTACTCCATTGTGTAGCTGGCGGCTTCAGCCGTGCTTTCCCTTTCTCGGTCATGCATTACATAGGTCTTCATCGCTCAACCCTATCTTGAGAAGTGAGTGTATTCCTGATGCGACTGGGGGTTGAGGAGGAGGCAGAGATGAGTCAGACCCCGTCTCAAGGAGCGTATCATCCAACAGGGATGAAATTAAAATCATGGGCAGCCCCTGGTGTTGCTGGAACGTCGTGACTGTGCCAGCCATCAGCCAGAGCGCTTTGCAGGTAGAGCCCAGCTTCGCCGAGCAGCCCGCCTTCCTTGTTCTTGCCCCGCGCCGGGCACGTTGTTATGGGCTGGGATGGTCCCCCTTCCTCGGGCGGCTTCCGGCCCGATGCAGGAGGCTCACAGACACACGGCCATGACAGCACAGTGGGGCAGGCTGTGTTGGCAGAGACGAGTGGCATTTCATCCTGTGCCTTGGCGCAGGCTGCCGTAGCAAAGTGCCAGACTGGTGGCAAAACACCAGACCCTTCCTTACCGTTCTGGAGGCTGGACATCCACGAGCTGGGTGCTGGCCTGGTCAGATTGTGGCGAGGGCCTCTTCCTGGCTCACACACAGCCACCTTCTCCCCATGTCCTCACGTGGTGGACAGAGAGCAACATCTCTCTCCCTCTTCCCATAAAGACACCGGTCCTATTGAATTAGCACCCCACTCATATAACCCCACTTAACCATCGTTACCTCCTAGAAGTCCCGTCTCCAAATATAGTCTCACTGGGGTGAATTAGGGGGCACACAAGTCCACAGCCGCCAGCTTTGGTGATTCAAGGACGGCGTCATGGAGGCGGTGTCCATAAATTGAACCCTGATGGGCAAGAGCACTTACTCAGGCAAAGGCAGGAGGTTGAGTGGGATGAGCAGGAAGCCTGTGTGGGAGGGCAGCATGCGCAGAGCCCCAGCAGTGAGAGAGAATGTGCTGCATTCCGGAGACTGGAGACAGTATGATACAAATTGTGCCTGCCTTGTAGAAAGAGAAGGAGGGTGAAAATGTCTCTCTGGAACCCCTGAGGAGAGGGAGGCCTTGGGCTTGGTCGGGAACGTTAGTGAGGGCCTGCGTGTGCCGACGTGCGCAGGCAGGACCTTGCAGACCTGAGAGGACCTTGACCTAGAAGTGTGGCTTGGGAGAGCTGCACCCTTCGGCAGCAGCCCATTGGCTGGGGTCCCCTCAGCTGGCCGCGGCGTGGCCAGGTTCCGATGATGTGGGGTCTGCAGATAGCCCAGCGCTCACTGAACAGTCGAGGACTGGTTCTCACAGAGAAAATTCTAAGACACTTCAGTTAGAACTTGGCGTTACTTTGAACTGCCTATCATGGTTATTTTTCCCCGGTTTTTACTAATTACCGTTCCTCAGCACCCCAAACGCAGAGGCCCCTTCCTGGTACAACGAACGCGCTCCTGAGCCCACAGGTAGGCTTCCAGGTCAGGTGTGTGCAGGCAGGCCCTTTACCTTTACTTCTTTCCTTACTTCTGACAGATTATGACTCGGATGCAATGAGTAGCTCTTACGAGTCGTACGATGAGGAGGAGGAGGACGGAAAGGGCAAAAAGACACGGCACCAGTGGCCGTCCGAGGAGGCCTCCATGGACCTGGTGAAGGACGCCAAGATCTGTGCCTTCCTGCTGAGGAAGAAGCGCTTCGGGCAGTGGAGCAAGCTACTCTGTGTCGTCAAGGACACCAAGCTGCTGGTAACGCGTGGGGGGCGTGTTGTGCTTGTGTGTGGTCGGTGGGATCTGCCGGCAGCCTCATGGGTGGGACCGACACTCAGGCAGGGCGGGCATCAGCTGGTGGGAAGGGGAGGCACTCCGGCCTCAGCACAGCCTGACACGGAGCTCCCCGCAGCCAGGTGCCCAAGCGGTGAGCGCAGGTGCTTGCTGAGCCTCGAATGCCCTTGGTTTTGGTTCCTGCAGTGACCAGCAGGCAGAGTCCTTCCTATCCCGGGCCAGTGTCTGCAGTGGTGGTGGAAATACACAGGCTTTAACTTGCCAGAAGTCACAGGATGGATTTTCTCATTTGTAGTGAGTCAGTGAATTCCTCAAAGCCAGGTCATCGCGTGGGGTGGGCAGGCCAGCCGCGGTTGGGGAGAAGAGTGTCCAGGAAAGGAAATTCTTTTGGAAAGCTAGAGGCAGATTCTTTTTTTGTTTATTCCGAGGGGCTGAATAAGAGGATGGACTAAGTAACAGAGCCGCGGGGTGCAGGGACAGGCGGGCCTTCTGCTGTGCTGTCCTTTCCACAAGGGACCCCGTTAGGAAGCCGGAGCCCTTGAGCACGTGTGATGCTCCCTCCTCCCTCCTTCAGTCCTGCCTGCTTTAGAATCCCTGGTTGATTATTGGGATGATGAATTTCAGAGCGCATTTCTGCGTGTTGTTTTTCCTTCAAGCTAACTTTGGGGGGAAAATCATGGAATGATATCATTAAAACAGACCCAGGAGAGTTTATGATTCTGTGTATCCCTCTTTAGTGGAGCAGGTAACCCTATTCTTTCATCTGTGAATTTTGGGAATGTTCTTTTACTAGAGTCTTAGGATGTTTTAAATTAATGGTTTTCAAAAAAAAATGTTTTAAACAGTGAGAATACATATTTTTTCCACATGTGTGGCCTGAAAATCTCCCAAATTTAGAATATTCCAAAAAATGATGCCATGGGAGAATTTTAAAGTAAAGAATGAGAAAAAAAAGATGAAAAGGACTAATGTGGTCCTTATTTACAGTCTGACATAATGGCTGCAAGATGTGGGTGTGTTATGGAGATGCTGTAACAACCTGCAGTGGGCTCTCAGGTACAAGAGGAGTTCTGGAACGGGGCAGGAAACCTGTGGGTTTGTGGTGGGATCAGCGTCCCTCCCCTATCCCCTCCCCCACAGTCCTCCTCCACCCTCTCCCCGCCCCGCCCCTCTCATTCCTTCCATCTCCTTCCGGATTTCTGGGAATCCTGTCTTCAAAACCAGGATGAAAACACCTATCATTTAGAGTAGTGGTAAACATTTCAGAAGAAATGAATGGAAAACCATGTGAAAACACTGTCTTTGATAAAATGCAGAATCAAAGTTAATTATTTTTATTATGAAGCTTTTTTCTTTCAAAAATCCCCAAAGATCCAGTTGCCCAGATGACCCCTGTTAACACTGAGAAAAAATTAACAGTGTTAAAAAAATAAATGCTTTCCAAATTTGAACAGCACAGAAAACTGTAAACGGAAAACCAAAAGCCAGGCTCTTGCCTACATGTTCCCAGCCTGTCTTCCCGTGGGCACCACCATCCGAGGCTTTTTGGGTACGCGTCTGGCGTCTGTGCCCTTCCAGGCCCAGGCGGTCCTGCGGTGGACACAGTGATGGGCCAGAACACCCATCAGGACAGTTCGCCCAGGTCACACTCCCTCACCCGGGGTCTGCATCAGGACAACCCTGCCAGCGCCTTCCAGCTCCAGAGATGCATGGGCTCCCCCGAGGCCAACAGCTCAGCTTCTTCATGCGCCTCTCTCCCGCAGGCCTGGCTCTCAGGGCGCATGCTGCCCCCTCTTTCTGAGAGTCCACTCCCCTCGGAGTCCGAAGGCAAGGATGTTCAGCCTGCACTTTAATGTAGGGCTGGTGACAGACCCATTTTGAGGCATTTCCTGTCTTACTCCATCCACTGTACTGTTAGTTTCCTTTTTTTCCTATTCTGTTTTTTTCTTGCACTTAGAATCCAAAAAACTGCCAAACGGTGAATGTTCATAGCAATCTGGGGTTAGTTGGTTTTGGTGTGTGTTTTTTCCTTCCATTTCAGACAGGGCAACCATCACTTGGATTTTTGTAAAACGTGGATATGTTCATGTGGCACTCAGGAGCCAAGGTTTTAGAACTTTAAAATAGGAGAGGACTCTGGAAGTCACCTCTGAAAACAGGCGTCTCTTCCTTCCCTCCCTCCTCAGTAGATGGCGCCCAGTGGAGAGAGCTGGCTGTGCGCTCAAACCCTCTGGGGCTGGGGGCGACTGCTCTTCACACGTCTGACTTTGGGCAAGCCACATAACCGATTGAGCCTCAGTTTCCCCATCTGCAAAATGGACAACTGTGGCCATCAAGTGAAAGTGTGAAACACCTACGGATGTTGACATTCCGTACTTGGTAGCAGGTGTAACTAATCATTTAGTGTGACTCAATAAAGTCATGATGATCACAGCAATAGTTCATTTTACAAATGAGGAAACAGGCTCAGCAAGCTGGAGAGAATTCCCAGGAGCCAGATTAAATTCGTAGAAGAGCCAGGACCCAGATGTCTGCACCCTGAGACTGTCCATTCCCATGAAGATGTGTGCTTTTGGTCCCAAGTCATAGGATTAGACCCAAGGAGAGAGGGGAGACCTTTGGACAAGATTTGATCTAGATTTCACAGATGCAGATGAAGCACTGGTGATGTGAACTAAATCTGAGCGTTTGCCATGGCACCAAACCCTTTAGAGGGGACGTCTGCTGTGTAAATGGAGTAGTGTTGAGTTTTGGATCCCATACTCAACTGGAAAGCAAACCTTTGCAGACATGTTGCCTAGGACGTGTTGCTGTATATACTCTTGATGAAGTCCTTCATCTGTCTCTCGGAAAGGGGATAGAGATGAGACCGGCAGATACCAAATGACATAGGTTGTAGAAGAAGGCATCCAAATGATTTCCCACGTGAGGGCTGTGCTTTTCAGCAAATCTAATATATCATGTTCATGTGACTTAGTGAGGAAGCTCCGCTGGTCCATGATCCCCATCAGAGGAGGGAGTTTCTGTTTCCTGCTGAGTCATGTCATCGATGCTCAGTAAACTTTGCCGAACTAAAGAGTAGACATATTTTCACATACGTGGGGGTGACATGTCGTGTGGAGTGCGCCCCACGTAGGTGACGCGTGTGCGTCTCCAGACCCACCCCCCGGGGTCTTCGAGAGACCTCAGAGCCTCGTAGGTGCTGGCCTTTCCGTCCTGCCAGAGCTGTATCCGGGTCTCTCCTCGAACCCTCTTCAACCTAACTCTGCTTTCTCGTGTTAAATGCAGTGTTACAAAAGTTCCAAGGACCAGCAGCCCCAGATGGAGCTGCCCCTCCAAGGCTGCAACATCACATACACCCCGAAGGACAGCAAGAAGAAGAAGCACGAGCTGAAAATCACCCAGCAAGGCACAGACCCGCTGGTTCTTGCAGTCCAGAGCAAGGAGCAGGCCGAGCAGTGGCTGAAGGTGAGGCGCTCGCCTGGCCTCTGAGCCCTTTACATGGCCAGGCCTCTCTCCCAGACCTGTGTTTAGTTCAGTTTGTCTGTTTCTCAGGCGTAGGCGAAACGGGATGAACCCGAGCAGTTTTGTCTTTGAGAGCAGAGTGTTCTGATTGCTTTGCAGCTAATCACTCCAGCCCTGGTCTTCAGAAGGCAGTGGGCCTCAAGATTGCAGGCTGTTTCACTACTTTCTCTTTTCCTTTGATTCCTTTTTTTTTTTTTTCATGTGTCTGGAGGTGGATTCTTTTCTATTTATTCTGCTTGGAATTTGCTGGGATTCTAAATCTGTGGATTGTCATCTTTCTAAGTTTTAGAAAACTAATTTTCAGCCATTTCTCTTAAAAATATAACTTTGTCTCATTACCCCCAACTATGTTTAAATATGTTAGACGTTTTCACTATATTCTATTTATCTTCTCTTTATATCTTAGTAGTTTTCACTATATTCTATTTATCTTCTCTTTATATCTTAGTAGTTTTCACTATATTCTATTTATCTTCTCTTTATATCTTAGTATCCTTTTTTTTTCTCCCTAATCTGGTTAATGTTTTCTTGTTAATTTCTGGCCCACTCTTTCTCTTTCCGGCTATGCCAGATCTGCTGTTAAATTTGTCCCCATTCCCTGGGTTCTGAATATTGGTTATGGACTCTAGTATTTCTAGTCATTTCTTTTTCAACCTGGGAATGCCAGTTTTTGCAAGTGTTAAATTTCCTGTAGAAGTGTTTGTCACTTATCTCCACAACAAGCAGGTAACAGGCTTGGTTGTTGGACTGCAGTTTGGGTGGCGTGAGGACCTGGCCACCTCATCTGTTGATGTTCTTGTTCCTGTCATTTTGTCCTTCCCATGTGCAGGCTCTCTGATGATTACGCTGCTCCTTCTACGTGGGGAAAAAAAATTAATTCAGTAATTTTTATATAACAGCTTTTATTGAAGTATCAGTCATATACTGTACAGTTCACCCTTTTAAATAATGATTCAGCGGCTGTGAGTCTATTCACCATAACCTACTTTCAGAGCATCTTCATCTCCCCGAGGAGAAACTCCGTGCTCACCATGTGAACAGCCCCGCCCCCGCCCCAGCCCCAGCCTCACCCCAGCCCCAGGCAAGCACTACTTTGTTTTCTCTTCTTAGAGTTGCCTGTGTTCAACATTTCGTATAAACACGCTGTGTCCTTCTGTGACAGGCTGCTTTGATTTGGCATGTTTCCCAGGTTCATCCGTGTTGTAAAATATATCAGTACTTCCTTACTTTTTATCACTTTCAGGCCATATCTAAGAAACCATTGCTTATTCCAAGGTCCTGAAGAGGTACACCTATGTTTTCTTATCATTTTATGAAGTCAGGCCTTAAATTTCATCTGTGGTCCACTTTGATTTCATCATTGCATGAGATAGGGGTCCCATTTCATTCGTTTTTCTTGCAGGGATCCAGTTGTCCCTGTAGAAATAATTTGATTCCTGGCCCAGTGCTTTCCTCTATGGGAGAGCATTTTCATTTGCCTCTGCCATGCGTAGGGAAGGCATTAGCTCTCCAAAATCTGTTTATAATTTCAGGGCTTGAGATTTTTTTCAGAGCCACCCAGATAACTTGAATTCAGCCTGCAATTCATTCAAGGGCAGGTTTATATTCATTGCACTGTTACTCCGAGATCTATTCCTTGGGATTCCCCAGCTGAACTGTGGGGGTTTTGCCAGGGACCTCGTCTTTGGCATGCCGTCTGACTCCCAGCCCTCCAGAGCCGCAGAGGTGCTGTCTGGTCTCGGGGAGGCCGAAGCCATCCCCACTGCTGGCCTACCTCTCCACGTTTCCATCTTCCTCCGCATTGTGGCCCAGTCCTCACGGCGATCATAGCTCCTTCCTGCTGTAGGAAGAAGCTGTGTCTGTTTTCTCTGGCCTTCCTGACGGTCTTCCTCAGGAAGGTGAGTCTGGACCATCTAGTCCCTCATTGCCTGCCGGTACCTGCTTTGGAAAACGGGGCGGGAGGGATGGGAGGACCCCAGGAGGCCTTCCCTAACAGTGGCTCTACAACGTGACGGCGTACGTTCCACCTTGAGCCACACTGCCCTCTGCGCCCCCCGGAGAATATACCACCCTCGCGTCCGTCCGCCGGTCAGAAGGCGCACGTGGCTTTTCCCGTGGCTGCCCCAGGAGAGACTGAACAGAGCGTTTGTCTTCTTCCTGGGAGTCCTGTGCGCAGGACCTCCTGCCGCTCCGTGTGCTTGGCTCCCACACACAACTTGAGTATGCTGCACACCCACCACCTCTGTTAGCGATTTCTTTGAAGCCCCTTCACGTTTACAAAATGCTTTTCCACCATCATTATGTCCTAGAGCACAGAACGTCCACCTGAGGAAGGTGTTCGCGTGAACAGCGTCACCTTACAGGCGAGAGGCCGAGTCCCAGGGAGGTGGGTGACACAGTGGCCGGCGGGTGCCAGAGCCGGGAGTCGACCTCGTATTTTTCCCCTTCACGTTCCGCCTTCCTGTGCCGGGTCGCCTGGCACTTGGCCGTTTTCCCTTCATTCCTACTTGCTTGGTCCCAGCACCATCCCTTCAGGAAGGAGGGAAAAAGGATGAAAGAAGTAAGGAGCCTCCATTGTGATTCTGTTTTCTTGGCCTGGTCCCGCGCGGGGTGAGCTGTGTCTGTCCTGCACTCTCGGGTTCCCCTGTTCCCTAGCGGAGAAGCAAGAAGGGCCGCCCTGAGCCCTGGGCTTCCTCTTTCCCCTGTCCCTTCTTCATGACTCGCTCCGCATGAAGCTGCTGGAAGCATCGCTGGCTTCTCCGGTCTCCCTGGGACGTGGCACTGAGCTGACCGTGCAGCTCGCAAGTAGACACTTAAGAAAACCTTTCCAAGATGTCAGGCAGTGATGGAACGGAATGGTCTTACATCCTGTTTCTCCAGATGTGAGATGCACATCAGAGGCGCTCAGCTAATTGTACTAATTATACAGCGATGACTGTATTTGTCACCAGAAGCTTAACTGCAAGGATTTTTTTTTTAGCATTTGCTGATATTTCTTAAAAGGGAAGTAAATAATACACGGTAAGTTACCTTCTTCTAAAGAGTTTGAATTGATTAATTTCTCGGTTTGATGTTTGTGCTTTGCTCCTGTTACGTGTAATTCCCACATAACACGTGAGAAGCTAGGAAGTCTTGATTGGAAATGACAGAGACAAAACTAGTTTCAGTCAGTCAGAGAATTTTCTTTCTTTAAAACCAGCAGAGACCAGAGAGGGTCTGGTGTCGTGTTTTCTCAGTGCTGTTATTAGATGGGCTGTCTTATCGGTATCACCTAGAAACTTAAGAAACATAGACTCCCAGTGACTCAGACTCATGAAGATTCTAAGAATCTCTTCCTTTTCGTTTTTGCCCCGTATCTCCTTGTTCAAGACCTCAAATGCTGCAGCTAGAACTGGAACAGGCCTCCCCTACTAACTCTCTCTTCCTCCTCAAAGGTAACTTTTATCCTGAATATTATCATCGAGGTATGCTTTAAAGATACTTTTTTTCACTTATGTATGTACTTATAAGTCAGAAGTGATTTTTTTGTTTGTTTGTTTAAAAATGCCCATGTACATGGCTTCAGACTGCATGTATCCTGCCCCTTGCATTTTCCACTCACTGTTTTATGTCTGCTCTGGGGTTGATGCCCATCCCCCTTCGCTGTCCTGGAACGCTTCAGTGAGCGTCCTCGTGCATGTCCCTTGGTCTCGAGTGTCATGGCTTCTCTGGCGTGGCTGACTTCAGTACGTGCGCATTTTCAACACGACTAGATCTTGACAAATGGCTTCCCAGGTTTGCTTGTGCTATTATACGTCCTCCAGCAACATACGAGAGCAAGCATTTTGTAAGTGTCCTTTCCGAGATTATATATGTATATGCAGGCAAGGAGAAATGTGGATTTTAATTCCCACCCCCATAGACAAGATGTGGTGTTCCGCCTCTTGCTTTTTACACCTAAACAAAGTGTCTTGCAGATTTTTCCAATTTAGAGAACGGAGCCTTTCCTTCTGCTTTTTTTTTTTACAGGACATACCATTTCATTGTTTAAATAGACCATAATTTTAAAAATATTCTCTGATTCATGGATATTGGGTTTGCAGACAGCTCTGTAACAATCAGCCCTGCGCGTATATCATCTCACACTTGCTAGTGTGTGGCCTGACTTCCCAGAGAGGCTGTTTGCTTGCATGAAGGTTGTAGGCGCTTGTGATTTTGATGCACAGCCACGTCACTCTGCACGGGAGGTCCGCCAGCTCAGCCTCCCAGCAGCGACGTGTCAGAGTGCCTTTCCCCCAAGCCTCGCCTGCCGTACGTAGGTCAGCAAGCTGTGGGGAGCTCGCCAGTGTGATGGGGAAGGGCGGATCTCCCTCTAGTTGAATTTGCATTTCCTATGGTCTTGAATGAGCTACTTAGCTCCTCTGTGCCTCCGTTTTCTCCTCTGTGCAATGGGAGGGAGGGTCATAATGGTGCCTGCCTCTCTGACTTGTCGTGAGGATAAAGTAATAAGATAGAAACATTTAGAAGAGCACCTAGCACGCAGTGGACACATATGTAAGCATAAGCTACTTCACTATGTTATTTGGTTCTTGTTATCACTATGCTACCGCTTCTAGGTCTCAATAAACTCACAAGCTCCGGCTGAAAACACTTTGAAAACCAAGATGACAGTGGGATGTGTTAGGGGCCAGAGCTAGGGGTGTCCACAGCACGGCCTCCCACCCTCCTGGACCAGGACCACAAGGACGCCTGTTGTGTGTCCCCTGGAGGACATCCCCGAACTTGGCTTCCTTGCCCGAAGCCTTCGTATTGTTCCCACACCCCCAGGGCGCCGGGGAAGGGGTTGGCGGGTGGGCGTAGGCTTGTGGTGTCACTGAGGCTCCTTGAAGTTTCAACCATTACGCCAGGCCGCGTACGCCCCTACGATGTGGCTGGTTTGTTCCCCACCCTCTGCGGTGGGCACCCCTGCCTCCCGCCACCCTGCCAGCCAGGAGGCAGCCTGGTCACTTCTTTCCTGCAAAGGGCTCTTACCCTGTGCGGACATAGCGTGTCCAGGTTTCTTTGCATCCTCATCCTCTGATTGAAAAACTGCTCTGATTTTTTAATTATACCTACCTCGTTTTATCTGTCAAGAGTACACAGTCACCAGAATGGAGACACCTGTCCTTCTTTACTTCATCAGCGTTCCTGCCAGACGTACACCCACTGTACTAGTTCTCTCAAAAAGCCGAATTTAGGCTCTTGGTTTTTGTCTGTAGTACTATCGCATTCTATTTTCAGTTCTCCTCTTCACTCCTACTTTCTTTTGGCTTAATTTGTTGTAATTATGCCAACTTCTTGGAGTTTATGCTTAGATAATTGTTTCTTAGTCCTTTTCTTATAAACACACATTCATTTAAAGCTATCCATTGCCGGGGCGCCTGGGTGGCTCAGTTGGTTAAGCGACTGCCTTCGGCTCAGGTCATGATCCTGGAGTCCCGGGATCGAGTCCTGCATCGGGTTCCAGGCTCAGCGAGGAGCCTGCTTCTCCCTCTGGCCCTCCCCTCTCTCATGTACTCTCTCTCTCTCATTCTCGCTCTCTCAAATAAATAAATAAATCTTTAAAAAAAAAAAAAAAAGCGGGCGCCTGGGTGGCTCAGATGGTTAAGCGTCTGCCTTCGGCTCAGGTCGTGATCCCAGGGTCCTGGGATCGAGTCCCGCGTCGGGCTCCCGGCTCGGCGGGGAGCCTGCTTCTCCCTCTGACCCTTGCACCTCTCATGCTGTTCCTCTCTCGCTCTCTAAAAAATAAATAAAATCTTTAAAAAAAAAAAAAAAAAAAAAAGCTATCCATTGCCCCTGAGCACAGTCTTAGCTGTGTCCTGTAAGTTCTGATGTTTGTGTTTTTATTGTCATTCAGTTCAAAATATTTCCTAGAATCTGTTGTGATTCTTTTTTTGACTAATGGTTCATTTGGGATATATTGCTCACTTTCCAAATATTCAGGTTTTTAAAAATAATCTATTTGCCTTTAGTTTCTAGTTTAAATTCACCATAGTCAGAACTTGATATGATTTCACATCATAGGGAGTTGCAGACTTGACTTGTTGCTCAACATGTAGTCAGGGTGGGTAAATGCTCCTGTGCACACCGAGGGTCATGCATGTTGCAGTTGCTGGATGCACACGCACATGTCTACGTGGGTTTATCAGATCAGTTATTAACTGTCATCTTGAGATCTTCTACTAATTCATTTTGTCAGCTAATCGAAGCGAGAGATGTGGTCATATCTACCTCTTTGATTATGGATTTATCTGTCTTTCTATTTTTGTCAGTTCTTGTTCAATTTGTTTTGAGGCTTTGTTATTGGTTGCATACAGAGTTTAAATGGCGATACCTTACTGGTAGGTGAAACCTTTTCAAGAATATGAAATGTCCCTGTTTATGTCAGAGTTTTTTGCCTCCGAGAATGACTCTGATTAATCCACAGATGAATTATCTTCCTTCACAGTGCCTTTTGATGAGACAAAATTGTTAATTCTGAGATCCATTACATCAGTCTTTGCTTTTATAGTCAATGCTTTTTGCGTTCTGTCCGTAAAACCTTATCATATTCCATTCACCAAGATAGCACCTGTGTCTTCTTCCAGATCTTTATGGCTCTGTCTTTATGGACAGGTCTCTGATTCATACAATTGGTTTTGTGTATAGGATGGAATGGAGGGGTCAAAATTGATTTTCTTCCATATGGGTAGTCAATTGGTTCAGTCCCATTGATGACCCGAATTGCCTTGATTGGAAATCCATCAGTCAAACACATGTGAGTCCATCTCTGGGCCCCTGTCTGCTTCACGAGTCTGCGTCTACATGGCCTAGCCAATGCCACATTGTCTGATGGCTGCAGCTTTACAGAGAGTCTTGAAATCAGCCAACCTGTGCGTTCTAACTTTGTCCTATTTTTTTCCAAATGATTTAAAGCTTTGAAATGACAGTTTTCTGTCAAATAAGTCCATGCTGTCATCATGGCCTGTTATGTCATCTTGTCAAGCCCACATCTTTATGACTGAAGTAGATTTTTTTTTTCCAAATTAAAGAACTACTGTCATCAGAGGGACAGCCCTTATTTATCTTGGTGATAGCGTGCTGCAGTGACAGACAGTGAATGAAGGGTCTGGAAATCTGGAAGAGAGTCCTGGAAGGCTTCTAACTCATCAGGATGTTTGGGGTCAGCAAACTCTTTCCCATTTATTGGATGGAAATACTACTGAACAGAATTATCAGAAAGGAAGAATGAAAAAGTTACACAAATGTGCTGTTAGAACTATAATAAACTGTTGGAATATTAGTGGTTTATTAATATCACCCCATAGGATTCCTTTTGTAAAAACCCTAGAACAACTATCTAACATGAACTGTTTGTAAAACAGGGGCCAAGTCTTTGTTAATATAAACTGCTGTTATCCCGTTATAAGTGTGGCTTTAATGTAAGAGCTAACAATCTTCAAAGTGAGTCACACACAGCCTTTGTCCGGCGTGGAGAGCAGGAGGGCTGTGTGTGGACGGCACCTGACTGGACCCACGCTTCTTCGAGAATCACGGCCAGATTTGTTGCTCTTCCTTCGGTCTGCAACTTCCATTACCAGCAGCTCTTGCCAAAATTAACTGACTCCATGTGTGCACGCGCATGCATGTGTGTGTGTGTGTGTGTGTGTACAGATGCTGAAAACACGGGCCATTTTGTAGGGGTTAGTCAGAAGACAAGCAGCCAATATTCCCAGAAACGGAGTGGTCAGGTTTCCTTAAAAAATGTGCAGAGATTGTGTTTCTGGCAATGAGGGCTCAAGTTAAAAAGCAAACAAAAATACCACAGAATATATAACAATTTGTTTTTTGAAGGATTTGTGATTCCGAATTTGGATCCAGTTCTCTTAAATACACGTTGAGCTTCTCATGGAACACGGCTCTTTAATATATATATATATATATATACACACACATACACACACATTATATATAAATACAGAGTCTTCATTTGCAGCTATTCAAAGAATTTGGGTGATAAACCCTTTATTGATTACTTCCAAATTAACTCAGTGGGGGCAGTTTGGCAATGAATAGAGATCAGAGGAGAAAGACAGTTTCATGAAAGTCACCTGAAATAATCCAACCAGCTGGTGGATGAAACGCATGGAAGTAAAGACGGGCTTACACGCCTCGATGTTTTCAACAATGCCTTTCTCTGTGCCCAGGATGTCATCATGTCTCAGTCTGGGGGAAGAGAAATTGTCCCCCATTGTGGGGATGGCAGGGATAAGCCCCAGCCTGGCCCCAGGTGTGTCTGGGTCTCTGTGGGCTGCCGAATGCCCGTCTCTTCCCTAGGTACCGTGGGAGACACTGCCCTCTGCGTAAGGAGTTGAAAGTCAGGCGGGGGGACATCCGTAGAGAACAAAATGTATCCTTTATCTGTGTACAGAATTCTAAGCGTACAGATACATGGGTTGGGTTTATTAGGGAAGACTTCTCAGGGAAGTCGAGGACGCGGCTTCGCTTCGATGGCCAGGTCACCTCATCTGGCCACTTCAGGGAGTCCGCCATTCCTTGAACCTCTGTTTGCGGGCAGATCGGGCACTGATGTGGAACAGGGGAGAGAGAAGGAGATATTCCAGTGACCAGGAGAGGGCGAGGAAGTTTGCCCAGGTGCCGCAGGCATGGCTCTTAGCTGCATGCTCTTTTTTCCTTTTTTCACTTTCTTTCCTTCAAGGATTTCAGAAATTGATGCAGAGGACTGGGGGAAAGTTGTGCTGAGGCTTTACTTATTTGACGTGTTGGCCTGGTTTCTTTTGCTCTGGATTTCATTCCTTCATTCATCTTTCTTTCCTGGAGAAAATGTCAAGTCCAGTTTGGTTCCTTGTTCCCTCCTTTTTCTCTTTAATCACACTGTTTAGGTTGCTGTTATGTGCTAGACTTTGGGAATGCCCACATAAGCAAGGCGTATCCCTGTCTCTGAAAGCAAGCCCAGCCGAAGAGAAGAAAGAGACCGGTGGGCGTATAGGGCACGTGAGGATCATGTGGCCGGCTGTGGCCAAGGGCAGAGGGAGCTGAGCCGTGCACCACCAGGGGGACAGAGCCCTCTTCCAGGGCACACGAGACAGAGGCTGAGGTTTGCAGGACAAGCCCCATCCAGCAAGCCCAATCCATCCCTGAAGCCCCGGTTCACATGACTCGCCCACCCTTAAAAAAAGAAAGAAGGAAAGAGGACAGCTGCTTTTTGAAGAAAAGCCTTTGCCAGAGAGAGGTTTCTGCAGGTTATGTCTTCTGGTGCGAGATGACGGGCTTATAAGTTTCTGGTTTGTTTGCATGATTGTTGTGTGACGCGTTCTCTGTTTAAGGCTGTCGTCACGGGAAAGGGGCGCACGCGTGCTTCGTGCCTGCTCTGGGAGAAGCTGGGCTGGACCCCTCACGTTTCGTGATCCTGCTTTCCACGGTGGCCCAGAGGCCTTGTTTTGTGCGTGTTCTGGACGAGGACGTCAGGCCCAAGTCTGCATCGCTCAGCCTCACCTGTGGAGGAGGCTGTAGAATTAGGGTTGAAACCCCATTTCTGTTCGACACAAGAGGCCAGGAGATTCCCTGTGTCGTCCTCTTTCCCTAGAGAAAAGACAGACTCTTGTCCTTAGATCAGATAAGAGTTTGCCTCCTCACCTAAAGATCTGATAACGCCACGGGGGAGGCGTGGGAATAGAGGCCGGACACAGAGCAATAGGAGTGGAGTCGGCGTGGACAGAGACTCAGGCGTCCGGAAGGCCCAGGTCATTGGGTGGATGTCACTCTGATGACGCTTTCCCTCCTCAGAATCGACAGAACAACGTGGCAGCAAGCTCTCTGGGCTTTTCTTTCTTTTCCTTTGTCCTGTTTTAGTCTCAAATGTGGACTTTGCTCTGTAGCTTTTTCATAAAACAGCTGAGCAGCAAAATGGCTGCAAACACCGTCCTGGGCTCCCGTCAGTTCCTGGCGTTAATCCCAACAGCGGTGCCAGCTGAGTGACTTTGGGCACGTCTGCCGAGATCGTATTGCAAAGCTGCTACCCAGGTATCTGGGACTTCAGCATTTCAGTTCTGCCCCGAAGACGCAAGGGTTGGACGCAGCTTTGTTCCAAAAAGAAGAGAAGACATTTTGAAGGAACTGCCTAACTTCTCCCTTGCTTACATGCACATTCCGCCGACCCGGATCCCGCTCTGTCCTGTTCACTGCACATCCCCAGTGATCAGAACCACTTCTGCTCAGGGCAGGAGCTCAGTGGGGACAGTGGAGACAGTGGGTGACCTTGGAGGCGCTATGAGCATCAGCAGGGCCAAGGATCACTACCTACGTGCCGTGGACCCCCCACACCTGTCAGTCTAGGGCGGGATCGTTTCTGAGCCCTCGGCATCAGTGGTGAGGACCCTCAGTGTTGACGGTGTTGGGGACCAGAGCAGCTATACATGCCAGGTGTTGGCTTAGGCACTTTGCATAGAGGGTCTCATTTTCCCTGGATGTCACCATCCTGACATAGCAGGACAGGTCATCCGGACACCCCTTCCTTTGCTGGTGAGGAAACGGAGGCTCAGCAAGGTTGGGCCTTTGAACCAGCCGCTGATGTTCTGGCCTCGCCTTTCACTGAGGAGGCAGAACAGGCCAGACAGGAGCGTCCTCAGACTCCCGCCACCAAACACCCTGGCCTTCTCCAGATCCCACCCCCTGCCGCCTCTGGAAATTCCTCCTCTGCTCATCTCCTCTCCAGGAGCCCCTCCAGTCACCCCCACCCCCGCACCCCTCCCCTGCAGCAGAGGGGCTTCTCAGAAGTGCCCCTGCGCTGATGTGCTGCTTCTCCCTCCTCCTCCCTGCTCCTGGGAGCTGCACCCTCCTGGTTTGCCCCCACTTCCCGGGCCATTCCGGCTCATTCCTGCACCGGCCTCTCCCCTTTGGCTCTGCTCCACGTACCGACCGGCTCTGGTCCTTGTCCTGGACCTGCGTTCTGCTCTGTCTGCCCTCCCTCTGTATAGGGTACGTGAGGACTCAGCCCCTCCTGGGCTGTGAGCGAGCCTCTTCTCCCTTGACTGCCTAGTTTAGTTCCAGCCCTGCCTGGAAGCTTGCTTTGCTCCGCACTCACCTGCCTCGCCTCTCCCCCTCCCGCTGCTTCTGTCTGCCTCCTCCTTCTGAATGGCAGCACCCCGCTGCCTAGGAGGTGGTGCTTCCCTCCTGCTCCGCCTATTCTTCTCCAGAATCCTCCGCATGCCGCTGGTTCGCTCCCTCCTCCGTTGCCCCAGCGCGCACTGCCCCCCTCTGTCCCCCGGGCCACTACAGGACGGCCTGATTCCTTCCCTTCTAGTTCTTGTCTGCTGTCCTCCCTCAACGGCGCCAGTGCTGTCTGCGGCTTCTGACAGTGGCGTGCCCCCCATGTCTCAGGCACTGTCTCAGGCCACGTACGTCCCACAGGTAGGACCACTGCGTCTGCTCTGCAGGCGGGAGGACTGGAGCACAGAGCAGTTAATTAAATTTGCCCAAGGTGAAGACCGGGGTGAAAGTCCAGGCGGTAGAGCTCTGCAGCCCGTCCTCCTGGCTTCTGCACTGTACCACCTCCCAGAAAGTTACTCCTGTTGCTCCAGGGCTCGAGCTGCTCACCGGGCCTGTGTGACCCTCCTGGTGGCCTGCCCCTGCCTCCTGCCCCACGGTGCCAGGTGGTATCCTTAAACACTTCATGTCCACCACAGGGCCTTTGCACCAGCTGGCCCCTCTGCCTGGAAGCCTTTTCCACTGGGTCCTCATGTGGCTGCGTCCTTCTGGGCATTTGGCGCCCAGCCTACCTGTCATCCCAGTTAGGCCTCTTGATCCTGTCAATTAGCCATTCCCTGTTCCTTAAACACAACCTTCCAGTCTTTGTAGCACTTACTGCTGTCTTACTTTACCTTCGTGCTTGGGTGGTACTGCTCACTGTGATATCTAACTTACACTGGAATGCAGGCCCCATGAAAGCGAGGTGTTGCGTTCTCCCCGTATCCTGAAACTTGTGTCAGTACCGGGATCGGAGAGACATTTGGTGAGTGAACGCGTGAGCTAGTGAATGAAGGAGCACCTGGCATCTTGGGATTTAAACCAGGTGCTTTTGAGCCCACAGATTTTCCCACCACACCGTATGCCTGCCGGTTCATGCCGGCTTCGGCCTCCGAGAGCCCTCAAGCATGTCTGCACTTCTTGTAGGTGATCCGAGACGTCTACAGCGGCTGCAGCGGGCCGGCGGATTTAGAAGGTCCTCCCCCCTCGATCTCTCCAGTGCACAAGACAGAGCTAGAGAAGGTAAGGGCGTCTTTCTTCCCAGGAGTAGTGCCCTTGCAGCTGATTTAGGCCTCCCTCAATGTTCTGATAACGTTCTCTGAGAGAATTATTGTGTCTGTTCTTGTTTTAGTCCGCGTTCTCCAGGAAGCAGAACTGATAGGGCATGTGTGTGTGTCTGTGTTATCAAGTACATACAATTAGGTGTAAAATGTTAAATACATTGCAAAGTTATGTAAGTATGTATACAGATACACACAAGTACACATATATATACACATACAAAGAGATGTATTTTTTTAAAGATTTTATTTATTTATTAGAGAGAGCAGGAGCAGGGTGAGGGGCAGAGGGAGAACCATACTCTCCACTGAGCAGGGAGCCTGATGTGGGACTGATCCTAGGACCCCGGGATCATGACCTGAGCCGAAGGCAGACGCTTAACCGACTGAGCCACCCAGGCTCCCCTGAAGAGATTTATTATAAGGAATTGGCTTATGTGATGATGGGGGCTGGCAAGTCTGAAATCTACCCTGTAGGTCTGCGCTGGAGACCCAGGGGAGCCGATGGTGCAGAGGAAGTCTGCAGGCATCTTCTGGAGAATCCCCTCTTGTGGGGGAAGGCGGGTCTTTTTGTTCTAGCCTTTGCCTGATTGGGTGAGGCCCACCGCGTTGTAGCAGGCAGCCTGCTTACTCGCAGTCCACTGATTTCAGGCCCATCTTCCTTCTGCAGACAGTTTAAAGCAGCACAGCCCTTGGCGTCTCGCACAAGAGTCTTCGCTGTGTCTCTGTTACCTGAGAAGAGACTCCCAGAAGTTGGTTTACTAGACGAAATGGTAGAAATATCTCTTAGGATTTTGATTCGTGCTGCTGAGCACACCGCTTTCCAGGCAGGCTGCCCCCATACCTCTTTGCTGAGCACGTCAGGGCTCCCGTTCCCCACGGGCACTGGCCATTTTGATCTCTCGCCTCTAAGGCTGTCCTGTTAGCGCCCGGCCAGGCTCCGTGGCGGTGGGCTATGATGTGCGGGACCGGGAGGGGTGAGTTCAAGTCCACCTCCTCCACCCTGATGCCACAGTTCTCCCACTGGAACGGAGGATTCCAGCTCTAAGCAGCATCTCTTCTTCAGATGCCAGCTCAGGGTCCTGCTCCCTGTATCCAGATATCGGGGCTAAAGTAATCCCAAGCACTCGGGCGTGCCCTTGGACGGTGTCGACCGTAGCTTGTCCCTGCGTATACATTCGGAGGGTGTCTGTTACAGCAGATGTCTGACCTCACCCAATTACTGGTTGGCAACGGGAGGGAATTGAGCGGATGATGGCCTCTCTGCTTCTGGAAGGATAACATGGCTTGGTGAGGGGCATATTTTTTGTAATCTTAATATTTTTTCAAAATTACTTGCAAGTAAAAGTGATTTGGATGCGATGAGGCACCAGAGTGTGTGTCATGTTCTCCATTCCTCTGCTGTTCCTGAAGCTTTATCCGCAAGCCGGCCGGCCGCTGGTCTGTACCTGAGCCCTGGCCTCCCAGCGCTGCCGCGGACTTGGTCACACTTCCTTCCACTGTGGGGACCACTGGGGACTGATCCCTGAGACATCATGTGGCCAGTGCGAACCATGGTGAGAATAACTTAATCCTTTTTACCCTCACAGAAGCTGTCTTCTGAGAGACCCAGCTCGGACGGGGAGGGCGTTATGGAGAATGGAGTCGCTGTGTGTGAAGGAAAAGAACAAGGTGAGTTCTACTCGTGCCCAAACCACAAACACCGAAACACAAAAACAAGAGTAAACAACAAAAATCAGCCGTGGCCAGCTCCGTGGGCTCTGATTGTGGGACAAGTCTCCTTGGAAGTTCAGTGACGTAGACGGCATGGCCCAAGTTGCACATCGGAAGTGCAGAGAAGCCCTTTTGGTTGACAGGAGCCCCACATGTCTTCACCTGCTGTCCTACTGAACCCTGGCCCCAGGCGTGGGCGCCCTGCATTTTTCCTGACTGCTGGGCTCCCGGCAGCTCATTTCCTTACCTGATCTGTCACTGAAAGGAATTTGCAGTGGGGAGAGCTGGTAGTCACGTGGTAGCAGGTGTCAGAATGTCCTTCCTTTTAAGGCTGAATAACATTCTATCCTCTGGATGAACCACATTGTGTTTATCTGTCCATCCATCAGCGGACCCTTGGGTCCTCCCACGTTCTGGCCCTTGTGAATGATGCTGCTGTGAACGTGGGCTTTCGGATTTTGAATTATTTTTTTCTAAGTCAGCTTTCCGAGCATAAATTACGGCCATTTTAATGAGTATATAGTGTTCTGTAATTGTGGCTTTAACTTGCATTTCCCTAAAGACTAACGACGAACCTTTTTGATGTGCTTTTTTGCCAACCATGTATCTGATGAAATGTCTATCCAAATCTTTGCCCATAGTTTTATTGGATTTTGTTCATATTTACTGACTTCTGAGAGCTCTTGATATATTTTGAATACAAGTCCTTTATCAATGTGTCTTGCATGTAGCTTCTCCCAGTCCATGGCTTGACTTTCACTTTCCTTCCCAGGGTGTGGGCCAAGAGGAAAGTAGGATTTGCGGGTCGTGGCGGAGTTTTCTTTGTGCAGAGTTAACAGCCTATATGCTCGTGGCCCTGGGACCTTGGCTTCCCGGGGGAGCGGTCTGCCCACCCAGCTCATCTGTGCTCTCTTGCTAGAATGGAACAGACACCCCCCAGCTCTGAAATGAGGTCCCTTTCAACGAGACAGCAAGCCAGGCCACTAAGAATCTTGAAATCCAAGTAAGCTGGACTCTTGTGACATGACAAGGTTCACCCCGAAAGGTCATGGTCTCTGCCTTTGCCCGTGTGATTCCCTAATGCGGTCGTGTCGGAGTGCAATTTCTGCTCTCTCCATCGGAAGTTACTCAGGGGAAGGCATCATCTGTGTCTTCCGTGGGCACGTAATGTGTAATCAAAGCCAGGAAAGCTATCTTTAAGTTTTGCTCTGCAATAGAATAACCTACAATCTCAGGTCCCTGCTCAGACGTGGGGCGTGGCAGACACGGCCTCGGCCGGTCTCCTTCCTCATTTGCCATTTCTTCCCTGGCTCCCTGTTGGAAATCAGGTTCACAGAACGATACAGATGTCTGGAGGTCTGTGTCAGGAAACGCACCTCTATCTATAATTCCCTTGCTTCCTTTTCACAAGGAAGGTGACCCCGGGCTCACAAGTGTTCTGCTTTGCGTCTCGCAGACACTAAGTCGTTGCTGAAGGAAGTGGATAGTTTAAGTGCATCCTGGCTTCGACCTTAGCTTCTATCCTCGCTGCTCACTCTCGAGCTATTTGCCGTGAGAGAGTTCAGCACGGCTCCCCTTTCCCCAGCCACGTTGTGACTCAGATTCTCTGCGGGCTACATTGCAGTGTCTGCGCGTCCGCGCTGACGATGGTTATGGCCCTACGGATGCTGGGAGTGGGCTTTGCCTCGGTGGCCCCCGCCCTCCCTGCCTGCCCCTCACTCGTGGGGTATGACGTGTGGACCCCTGTGGCTTTCCTGCGCTCTGACTTCAGTTGAGAGTTCTGAGTTTTGGGGGTTTCTCCATAATTTTATTACATGTCCCAAATTCTGCCTTTGTGTAGTAAAATAGCAGTGACGTATTCTCAAGTTCCTCCATACTTTGGCTTTTTCTTCCAAGGAGTCCCTTGCTTCTGCTTTTGCAAAGCATTAATCAGGCTCCTTCTAGGAATTAAAAGTATGATCTCTTTTCTTTGTAGTCAGGGTCCCGCAGGTACTTTCCCAACAGGAGCAAATGCGAGTAGAATTGGAAGTAAACGTAACCTCTTTGCTTTGAGCCACGGGGAAGAACTCTGCGCGCCCCGCAAGCTCTGTGAAGGGGGACCTTGAGGGCACACTGGGAGTGCCACCCTTGCCAAGCGTAGCTGGAATGGGACTGTGGTCACAGATGGTCTCACCGCTCTCTCGAAACAGCTAAGAGGGGTCATGCACGGCCGCTTTCACTTTGGTGTGGCCACGGTGCACACCCCCATGCCTGGTGGTAACTGGGGGGAAGGGGCCTTCCCGCTGAGATTGCAACGGGTTCTTGGCGCTTTCTTTGAAAAGAGGGGGTGGTGGCTGTTGGGAGAGTGTAAGGAGGGGTGGGAGTGGCCTTCCTGTGTTCCCGCTTCTGTATCACACACGAGGCCTTCACAAGACACCCCAGTCTGGGCCCTTAAACAACAGACGTTTATTTGTCATGGTTTGGCCGGCCAGGAGCCCCGGAGGGCGCTGCCATCAGAGCTGGTTGCCTGGGAGGCCTCTTCCTGGCCTGCGGACGGCCGCCTCCCCCCGCGTGTCCTCACGTCGATGGCCTTTCTTCTGTGTTCAGTCTCTTAAAAAGGACACTCATTCTGCCAGATCGGGCCCCCACCCTTACGACCTCCTGGGACCCCATCACAAATACAGCCATGCTGGGGTTAGGGCTTTAACGCAGAGATTGTGGGGGGCACCTCATCCAGTCTGGAAAAAACACTGTGTTTACCCAGAAATTTGGCATGGCTTCTTTTCTTTCAGCTGTCGTTTCTAGAGAGGCAATAAGGGTCAAAACCAAGTGACTGACCTTGGGGTGGCACTGAGTCTGTGGGGCCAGGGAACACACTGGGGCGGGGTGGGGATGTGGGCCTGCACCTGGGGTCCCGCCGGTGATAGCAGAGTGGGACAGGAAGAGAGAGAACTGCCCCACCCGCCGAGAGAGAATGAGTCATTGGTATTACAGGGGGCTTTAGGAATGAGGCCCCAGGGTTGTAATCCCACATCCCGATTCCCCTCTCTCTGAAATTATCCTGTGGCTATTTATGGTGTGTTCTTGTGCTGGGCTGAGCAGGAGGGGAAGGAATTCCTGCCTCATGACATTTTCAAAAGGGGTTATGACCCCCTGTGGGTTATAGACTGGGAGGTGGGAGTCACCCTGGAGATGGGGACACCAGGAGGGTTATTGGAGGCTGTGGAGCCCCTCTCTCATCCCACCCCACTCTGTTGTGAAGCTGCACTTGACCCTCCCAGCACCCCAGTGTCCTGTGCAGTCTGGAAAGTTGCCTTTTCCCCTTTGGCTCCAAGACTAGGCACATCATGGCCCTCGGATGATGGAATGAGTGACATGTCCCTTTGCAGAGTTGCTGTGGGAGGAAGGATCTTGCCTCCCAGTCCTGGGTGCACTCTCTGACACACCTCTGATCTCCACGAAATCCCAGAAGGGCGTCCAGAGTTGCCAGATCTTCCAGTTTCCCAAAGGAAGCCAGAAATTGTTTTGAGGCACAGTGTTTGTGAATTTGATATATTGGGCATGACTTCATAATTTAATGCCCTGCAGGCAAAAGCAGACCATAATGCGCCGAGAGTTCTGGAGAGCGCAGAGCTGCGTGCATGTCTCAGGGACGGGTGAGGGGCTGCTTAAGGGCTTCCGGGACTGGGGAAGACCCGCATCCCCCTTTCCCTCCCTCGTCCCCTCTCCGAGCTGGCCAGGGTGTGGCCGCACTGCCTCTTTCTGTTCCTCACACCCGTCCAGCTCCCCCCCAGCCTCACGGCCTTTGTGTTGGCTGATGCTCTTCTTGCCCAGAAGGTTCTTCTTTGGGTTCTTCTCAGCCGCTTCCTCCTCACCCAGCTCCCGGCTCAAAGTCGCCCTCCCCCGAAGGCTTCCCCCGCCACCCAGCGCCTCTGCCGTGTCACTCCACCGTAGCTCTCTGCCCGGGCCTGGCGCCATCGGGCCGCTCCGTGTGTGCACACGTACACGTGTGTGTGGACGTGTGCGCACACCCGTGTGCATGCTCTCAGCCTACTTTAGAACAGGAGCTCCCTCAGAACACCTGTTTTTTGCTATCTTCTGTGTCAACACCAATAGCTGGCACAGAAGGTGCCCAATGAGTAAAAAATGAGGAAAATAAAATTGACTATGATTTATGCTTTATTTTTATTTTTTCTCAGTTAAAGTCTATCATTGAAACACACTTTCTTGTTTTCATTGTTCTTGACAGTTAAGAGGAAGAAAAGTTCCAAATCAGAGGCCAAGGGAACCGTGTCCAAAGTCACTGGGAAGAAGATCACCAAGATCATCGGCTTGGGGAAGAAAAAGCCCTCGACAGATGAGCAGACCTCATCCGCGGAGGAGGATGTCCCCACCTGCGGTAAGATGGAGGGTGCCTGGCCTCTCCTGGAGTGGCCTCTGCTTCGCGTGGGCTCGCACACCTCAGGCTGCTGATCCTCAGAATGGTGCGAGATGTACTCCATCTTTACTGCTTATTAATAAAAGATCTCGCGGGGGGTTGACATGATCTCTGAGGTTCTTTCAAGATGAAAAACAAATTCTTTCTTTGATCCTATGAAGTGCTCCCAAATTCCTTTTAACCGTTTCTAAGCTGGGGCACACGCACGTGCCTTGGCGAGCGAAAGAAGGAGCGCGGAGCGTGTGGGGTTACAGTTGGCGCTCTCCCCTGGGCCGACACGGTAAACCAACTGTCCTGGCAGCACTGTGTCTCAGACCTCAGTTTCAAGGGCAGCCTGCTGGACCACTCCATCGTCAGTCTGTCACCTGGAGTCCTTTCCGAGCAGCTGCCCCCACCAGGACGGGGTGGGTGCCCACAACGCGGCTCCAGCCCTCCCGGGGCTTCCGCTCACATGGCAGAGACGGGTCTGAACGAGCGGTCACAGGGAGGGACATGCAGTGGGACCCGGTGACCAAGAGGAGGGAAACCAGGGCAACGGGAGCATCTCCCAGGGACCCGAGCGAGGTGGCGGTGCGGGCAGGGTGGCTGCTGGGGAGGGGTGGAGGGTGAGGTTGCACACCCGTACCGTTTCCTTGGCCACCGTGTAGCCCGTCGCGGGAGAACAGCCCTGGAAGCCGGGCGACGGGGCTTCGGCCTCTATTAGGAATTGAGGATGGGCTGTAGGTGCCCCACGTCCTGCCAGCAGGTCCCTGGTCGCTTCCCTCTGCGGACTCACTCTGCTCACCCCTGTGTGGCGGTGAGCATCCACCTGCCCAGGGGATGGGCCTTATCTGGGGCTACGCTGCCCCAAGTGTCCAAAGTTGGTCATACAGACATTGATGAAGTAATTCACCAGCCGTCATGTCCCAGGATGTGAGCTGTGCCAGGACGACAGAAGAGTCGGCACTGCGGCGGGCAGAGGGGGTGGGTCGCAGAGGGGATGGGTGCCCGGGCGTGCAGGAGCCAGGCGTGGGCTGCGCCCTGAGGACAGGTCCGGGGGAGGTCCCAACTCCCTCTGGCCTTGACGGTTGTGCTTCTAGGAAGCCCCACGCGAGACTTCAGTGGGCCCGGTAGAGTTACGTCCTTGGTCGAGCCTTGGCCACCCTGGGTTGGGGTGCACTGAGGGGCAGAACGACAGCAGACCACACAAAGCTCTAGCACCAAGCAGCAGAAGGAAAAACATGAATCTGCTGATGCCAAGGTGCAATTTCCTGTCCGCCTCTGCCTTCCTTGGTGCAGCAAGAAGCACTGGGTGGCGTGGGGTTGTTTCTCCTTCTGGGTTGGCCCTGCAGAAGAGTTAGGGATTAAAAATGGAAAGAGGGAATTATCCAACAAAGGGAACAACTTTTTTAGCTTCGTTTTTGGCTTTTTTTTTTTTTTTTTTTAGGTTTATTTATTTGAGAGAATGCGTGCATGAGCGGGAGAGGGGCAGAGGGAGAGGGAGAGAGGCTCTCTGGCAGACTCCCTGCTGAGTGTGGAGCCTGGCATGGAGCTCAATCTTAGGACCCTGAGATCATGACCTGAGCCAAAAACCAAGAGTCAGACACTTAACCGACAGGCATCCAGGAGCCCCTCGTTTTTGTCGTTTAAACTGCTCTAGGTCAGTGGAAGAAGTAGAAATTCTTTCATGAAAAACAACATTCATGTGGAAGGCAAGGTAGACACTGGTGTCCAGACCTTCGTTACAAACCAGAACACTGAGCCCCACAAGCTGACCCAGCTCTGCCCCTCCTTCTGCATCTGCCCTCTCATAACCCCCCATAAACAGCCTCCCTGTGTTGGTGCTCAGGCCCTGCAGGAAATCCTGTTGCTGGCACTTTCTCAGAAACACAGTTGGCCACTCCGAGGGCAGGAAGGGGGGAATCTGGAGCCTATAATTACACATGTGTGGATTTCTACCAAACAGCTCAGGGGACATCTTTTGTCTCTATTAAGAGAACTTCCTCTGTCCACAAGATTTTAAGACTGTCATCTAGGTTTTCGCTGGGTCCAGGGGCCAGAGAAGGGGCAGAGGAAGGACGGGGGAGATGACTGTTCTCAGTGATTTTGGTACAGCTGCAAAGTTGTAGGCAGAAAATGTCAGCTGGGTAAAGGCGTGAGACCCCCGCCGTGCCAAGCTGGGGCCATGCAGCCCCGGTCCCCGTGCTGTGAGCAGAGCCCCGCGGGCCGGGCCGGAGGGGCCATGCTGCTAGGCAGGCAGAAGAGAGCTCCCAGGAGCAACCGAGACCTGGGTTCAAATCCACTCTTCCCTGCAATGTGGCAGCTGGGACTCCAGATGCATGATAAAAATCCTGTTGGGGGTAGGAGATGGTTTCTGCAGACACCCCCAAGGGGAGCGGGGAGGGGCAGTGAGCCCCCCAGCCAGCCGACCGGGTCAGCCCAGCCAGCCCCGTGGCGCCGCTCCTTCCTGCCCCGACGCCCAGCGTGATGGGGGCGTCAGCTGGGTGAGCGCTGCGCACAGCCACAGGCATGCCGTGGTCTGCGATGTGCACCAGGCCCCAGAAGGATCTTCTGTTTGCCCTTCCCTGGTGCCCATGAGTGTCTCTACAAACCCAGCGGTTGTTGTCAGGAAACACGTGTCCTCTCGCTCTCTGCCCTGTCTGTCCCCTGCTGGGCCAGCGCACCAGCCTCCTGACTGGCCGCCTTCTCTGCACCCTCCAGGCCACCAGGGGTCTATGAAAACAAGGTCCTAGGCTGAAACACGAGTCTCTGTGCGGCTCAGCTCAGAGCCTCTGGCAGTCTCGTCTCAGCCCAACTCTGCAGCTCTCTCCCGCCTTCTGGGATGAGACTCAGAACTACCTTGCGCCCCAGCCGCGCCCCAACACCCATCAGCACAGGGCCTGGCAGACGAGCAGCTCAGCCCGCTCACTGGCGGAATGAATTACCTTAAGCAAATTGCATTACCTGCCTGAGCCTCAGGTTCTTCCTCTGTGAAACGGGCTCATACTTACCTTGTTTTCCTAAGGAAACTGAAAGATAAAATCATGAACACCAAGCTCAGTGCTTAATAATTAAGCCATAACTTATGCTCAGTAAGCGGTTGCTGTTGTTACTCGTTGGTTCACCTAACGTGCTTATTTTTAAGAAACCTGAGCACACGGACATAGTCCAGGCCATGCAAGGGCAGTGCGGATGCATGGCATGGGTCCTAAGGGAGCACAGGAGCTGGGCGGAAGGAGCGCACCCAGGTCTCGGGTGGAGGTCTCCCTGAGGCAGCATAAGCTGAGCTAGCTTGAGGGCCTTGCTGGGTGATTCCAGGGCCCTCCTAGCTCGACTGTTCTGTGACTTTGTGACATTTTCGGCAGTAGCGTTTTTCAGTGGACATACAGGGAAGTTCTGTACCTCTTACCTTCTTTCACAATCTACCCAACAAAAAATCAGGCGACTTCAATCAAGGGGGCAGAAAGCGTTCTTGGTATAAGTCACCGCCCTGGGGCGTCGGCATCCTCGTTCTTGGGCACGTGCGCCTGTTGGAGGACAGGCCCCTAAGATGGTCAGATGGGGTTTGGGCACCGGGGGGACTGGGTTCGGCCGGTGGCAGCATCGTGACCTTTGGTATCCCTGGCCCCCGTCTCCCTGGGATGTCTCCTCCCAGCTGATTATAAACCGAGGCCTGCGAGTGAAACCAGCCGTCACACTGGGATGAGAGGCCTCTCAAGAGCAGGACCAGAGCCTGGCAGGCAGACGCCACGTTTCCCGCCCTATAGAGGGGAACTCCGTGGACACTTCGCCCCACTTCCGCCGGCTCTTCTGCAGCTGCTTGAACTCGGGAGCAGCTGGTGCGGAGGCTATAACGGGTCTCTAACATTACTTTTACAGCTCTCATGAAACCTTGAGCCTCTTGCCATGGTTTTGCGAGAAATCTTAGAATTCAGAGCAAGAATCATCTCAAAACATCTAACTGACGTTCCCAAACTGCAAAGATACGGTATCATCTCACTTAACATGATGGGTGGGATCTAAAAAGAAATCAAATTGCATTGAAATTGTCTCATGCAGTTGGTGGAACTGCCCTGGGCGGGCGGGTGAGCCTGGCGTGGGGGATGCGGTTCTCACCAGAGGACCCCTGGAGGACCCGGCTGTCCCTGCAGTACTCAGGCTGGGCTGCACTCGGGCACCACCTGGTGGCAGCCGTGTGCTGTGGCTGAACTATGAGTCTGCACCCGCCCCATCAGAGAGTCAGGGGCATGGGAACCTAGCCTGTGACTCCAGATGCCTTCGATGGGCTGTCCGTCATTTCCCTGTGCTCCCCACCCCGAAGATGGGAATGTAAGGCCACCCCTCGCAGAGGGGAGTGAGCCTGGCACTGGAGGCCGGTTACCGTGGGCTTTCCTGTTTATAGAAACGGGCCGCTCATCCCCCTGTGACTTTCTCTTCGCTTTTCCCTTTTGGGAACTGAAAATAAATCTGAGGAAGGCATTAAGACATGGTAATTTCCTATGATGTCATGCTCTAAATAAAACGAGGGTTTGTCCAATATAATGATTCCTTTTGTGACTCAAATGTCAAGAAATTCATAGCATTGGTGACTTTGGGCTGGGTTCAGTCAGGGAAGAAGATATCCCGAGAGTGCCTTAGACTGCTCCAGGGATTAGCATCCCCCTGGTTAGTGGAGCGTGCTCGGTAGCTGCCCCCTCCACACTGCGAAGGGGTGCACCTGAGCCAGAGTGGCCCCAAGTGCCAAGTTCTCCAGTAGAAAGTCATGTGCAAGCTTACAAGGAACCTGGTCACTGTTATCGAGAAGTCGGCTATCCTCTTAGGTCTTATTGCTTAAATTCCTCAACAAAGGGGCGCCTGGGTGGCTGAGTCAGTGAAGCGTCTGCCTTCAGCTCAGGTCATGATCCCAGCGTCCTGGGATGGAGCCCTCCTTCGGGCTCCCTGCTCAGTGAGGAGCCTGCTTCTCCCTCTGCCTGCCACTCCCCCTGCTTGTGTGCTCTCTCTCTGACAAATAAATAAATAAAATCTTTTAAAAATAAAATAAAATAGCTTCAGGTCAGGCTTTGCTGGGTGGCCTGTAACAGTCACACGTCAGGAGTAACCTCCTTCCCCTGACTGGACCCCAGCCTCTCTTCTCCTCCCTACACTCCCTCCTAAACTTAGAAAATACAAGGAACTTGGGTCCCAGGCACTTGAGCCAGTGGACTGGCTTCTCCCCTTTTTCTCTTATAAATACAGCAACATAGGCCCCAGGTGAAAGCTTTTGTTCCAGGAGAAGCAGTGCACCTTGCATGTAGGGGTTATCGGTAGAATGGATGTCACGCCGAGCCAAATGAAAACTTCCACTTCATGTGTTCACCTCGGGAATTCATTGAGCAAATATTTATCTGTCATGTAGAAAGCATCCTTAAGCCCTGTAACTTACCTGCGTGTTCAGGGTTTTATTTTATGGGATTCCATTAGCATTTACCCATTGCTAATGACGTGTGTAAGACGCAAAAACTAAGTGTGTTAGAGACACGGAGAGAAGCAAAACGCACCCTCCTAAACCCTTTGGGCATGTGTGTACGTGTGCACGCATGCGTGAATTGAAGAAGTGGCTGATGACTTAAGACATCCTCATTTTATTCCTTCCTTTTTGACCTGAGTTTTCTGTGCCACGTCACTGCCTCCCTCCGTCTCAAAGGCAGGGGGCATTCTTCTCCTCAGGGTACGAGGGGCAGCCGCCCTGTGAGATTTGGTTCCCGTGCCTCGTTAGCTCACATTGTGTATGTTTGTCTGCTCATCGGTTTGTGGCAAACGAGAGTGGTCCGTTTCTCTCGTATTTGAGATTTCCTTTTTTAGAAATGACGATCACTGTTCTTACGATTCGATCCCACGTGCAGGGGTACACAGATCTCCCCAGAGCGGTAAAGGTGTCGTGCAGGGTCAGAGACATGGGGTTTCCATCCCATCTGGGTGGGCTTCACCCGTCCGACAAAATCCTCAAACTGCAGGAGCTCAGGGGCTTGTGGGGTGGGCTGTCTGCCTCGCGAGGAGCCTGCAGAGCTGGCTGAAGGCCTGTGGGGGTCCGGCTTCCACGCGCTGACTGTCTGCCCTCGGCCCCCTCGCAGGCTACCTCAACGTGCTCTCCAACAGCCGCTGGCGGGAGCGCTGGTGCCGAGTCAAGGATAACAAGCTCATCTTCCACAAGGACAGGACCGATCTCAAGACCCACATCGTTTCTATTCCTCTGCGCGGCTGTGACGTGATCCCGGGCTTGGACTCCAAACACCCCCTGACCTTCCGACTGCTTCGCAACGGACAGGAGGTGGCCGTGCTGGAGGTAAGGTGCCGCCCGTGGCCACGCTCCGAGATCCTTCCCCGGGGCACCGTGGCTTCTGGCCGTGTCCTTCCTGCCCACCGTGGTGGCCTCTGCTGGCCTTTTCTGTCTCCTCCTCCCCGGGCCGGTGCCCATTCTTACTTGGTGGAACAGGCCGCCCTGCGCCCGCCCACCGCCCCCGGCTTCCTTTCCTCCGCGTGCCTTTGCGCGGAGATGAGCTACGCGACTCCATACGGCGCACTGCTTCCTAAAGGTGGCAGAAAAATAACTCGTTTTGCCCCTATGGCCCACCTGTGAATCGATGGTGTTTGTTTAATTTGCCCTTTGGAATGTTCCTCTTTACAGACGAAACAGGTGTTTTTAGATAACCCTATAGACCGTGGCTCATGTGCCAATCCCATGGAAACTGAAAGAACACCTTTAATTCTGAAGCGCCCTCAGCTTTGTGTGCATCTGTTATGTGTCTGCCTGCTTTTCTGGAACAAATTCTTCACTAAAGCAGAAAAGCAATTGAACCTGGTTTCTTAGCTATCTGCTGAAAACTGCCAATTTTACTTTCCGCCTATTACACAATTTATTTTCTGCCCACTATGAATTCAGACCTCCTTTTCTTTATCTTTTGTTCATTTACACTATGGTGACTAAGACGCAGACTCGCATGCACACTCACCTGTGTGCAAGCTCCAGGGCTGTGAACGTCCAGAGCTCGCGGACGTGGGCTGCATCAGTGGCAGAAACGAGGCTGCGTTAGATTTGCTGCACAAGCTTGGGTGCGCTCCATGACTCAGGTGTAGACCCACAGGCCAAACGACCGTGGTGCTAGATGGATAGAGAACGAGCCCGGGGCTTGGGGCCAGGATCGAGGTGGCCCGTGAGGCCGTCTAGAAAGTCTTGATAGGAGATAGTTTGTTTCGGAGGCTCTTTTCACAGAAACAACTATTTTTGGCGGGGGCGGGAAAAGACTAACACTGTTCTTCATCCCACGGGCTGGTAACCTGCGAGGCTGGCCAGGATGGAAGGCGGCCGGCTGTGGACTCGCGGTCCTGGGACCGCCTGGGGTCCACACTCCTGGGCCCCCGTCCTCATTCTGCCCCCACTGGGATCACACCACGTCTTATTTTCTCCCTGGGCTTTTTGATTCACCTATAAAACGTGAGCATTGGGCCAGAGTCTGTACTTAGTAAGATTTATGCAGGCTGAAAACTGTAGGGTGGGTGCAGGGGAGACAGCTAAAAACACAAAGGAGGAAACTGTGGCCTTGATGTGAAACAAGGCAGGTCTCCTGGGCCAGCTTCAGGAGCAGCCCTGGGAGAGCGCATGGTGGGGGAGGTCTGAGTTGGCGCATGCCTGATCCCGGAAGGGAGAGAGGCAGACCCGGGGGTGGCCTGGTGAGGAAGGCACCCTTGTGCACCCGCAGCCCACAGGCGGGAAGGGCCCCCAGTCCTTGTGAGGGAGGGCAGCCCCTTCCTCCATGTCCCGGTCATCAATCACACACACACACACACACACACACACACACACACACACATACCTCCATGTCCCGGTCATCAATCACACACACACACACACACACCACCCAACACACACATACCACCCAACACACACAGGCAGCCTGCCTCGCTCAGTCACGAAATGCAGTGCACCAGCCGGGAAATGTAATCTGTATGTTTTCTAAGGTCATTTTAACTTTTACTTTGAGATAATTTCAGAAAAGTCATGATAATATCAGAAATAATTTCCATGCACTCTCCATCCATATCCCCCAATAATAACATTTTCCTGTGTGGGGGGTCTCCTGCGCTCCCCCCTCCCCCATTCCTCTCCTGTGTGAAGTTTCAGAACCTTTTACAGCTGTGTTGCCCCTTTATTCCCTCAATACTTCATTGCGAATTTGCTAAAAGCAAAAGCATTCCCTTACCAAAACCAGAATATAATTATCAAAATCAGGAAATTAACATTCACACACCCCTGTAATCTGATCCATAGATCTTAACCGGCTTTTCTGAGCTGGACAGTGTCCCTTGCAGGCAGGAGGAGACCCCAGCCTGTGTGTCGCCTCAGCCGCTATCTCTTTCTCCGGCTGGCTGGCTTCGTGGCGTGGAGACGTGCGGAGGGTACAGACCAGTTACTGCATAGATGCCCCCCAGTCTGGGCGCATCTGCTCTTTCCCTGCCTTGGGCTCCAGGTGGGCTCCCCGCCGGAGCCGGTGGTGGGTGTCACAGCGCGTCCCCCCGGCAGTCGCACCTGTCACGCCCCCCCACGGCCACTAGTGTCCACTTCTCCCCTGTGGGCAGGGTGTCTGCGTGGTTTCCCCGCTGCAAACTTACTGGGCTTTCCCTTTGTCTTTAAAAGCATCATATGGGAAGGTATGTTGAGGCCGTCTATGTAAATACCCCGTTATCACTCACAGCTGCACCTGCTAATGTTAGCGTCCATTGATGACACTTCCCTGAAACAGTCGTTATAATGACAGGTGCTAAGTAGGGACTTTGAAACCCCATCATTCCCTCTATACACATTAGTTCACATCTACTGTAAGGAAGGTTTCCCACTCCTCCCATTTAATTATTAATCCCTTTATGTATGTATACCAGTGGGGATTCAGAGAATATTGTTTTAATCAGTGATTATAATGCTCTATTGTCATGATTTACTTTGGTGGAATCATCCCAGATTTGGTCAGCAGAAGGCCCTTCAAACTCACCCCTGCAGCCTTTGCTATGTCCCTGGGATAAGACACCACGGGCCCCGCCATTCTTTGATAAGATGTTCTGGGCTCATCTTGTACCTTTCCTTGGTCCTCAGCCATTTCTCCAGAGAGCTCTTAGTGGGTTCCTCCAGGTGGGACTCAGAAATAGGTGTGTGTGCGTGTGCGTGCGTGTGTGTATTCACGCACGTGTATATGTTATGTACGTGTACATATTTGTAAACATACATATACACACATATGTGCATTCACACATCCACATCCGTATCTATTTCTGTATTAAGAACCATGAGATCATAACCAATAACCTCTAATTTCAGTTCAACATCACAGGGTTTTTTTTTCACAAGCCTATGAGAAAATTCTATAAACTATGAAGAAAACAATTAATGAGCTCTAGCGTAATTGTATCAATCCCATGTTACATAGTGTGTTAAAATACTTTTAAAAATGCTTAGACAAGGGCGCCTGGGTGGCTCAGCTGGTTAAGCGACTGCCTTCGGCTCAGGTCATGATCCTGGAGTCCCGGGATCGAGTCCCGCATCGGGCTCTCTGCTCGGCAGGGAGTCTGCTTCTCCCTCTGACCCTCCTCCCTCTCATGCTCTCTGTCTCTCATTCTCTCTGTCTCAAATAAATAAATAAAATCTTAAAAAAAAAATAAATGCTTAGACAAGGTAGTAACAGACACATCAGTATACATTTAGTCATAGATACATCGTGGCTGCAGATTTTGTTGGGGAAGGACAGAAAGACCAGTGAAGATAACACATTTGTGACTTTTATTTACCCAGGTATTCAAATGAGTTCATTTTCATTCCATGAACATTGGCTACATTCTCCCTCTGCAAGGCACATGACTGGAGTCCCTGCAGCTTGTTCTGGGGCCTCACTCAGTACTGGCTAGGAGGGATTTGTTACTAGCCAATTGTGTGAGCACATGAAAAATAGCTTCTCTCATGTTAACGGCTCTGGGAGTATTTACAGTTACATGTATTCTGATCTCTGTTCAACTTGTCAAGGCTGTAAATATAAAACCTCATTTTGGTAAACCCCTGGCCAGACTTATCAAAAAGAAAAGAGAAATGACCCAAATAAACAAAATCATGAATGAAAGAGATCACAACCAACACCAAAGAAATACAGACAATTATAAGAACATATTATGAGCAACTATATGCCAGCATTTTCTTTAAGTCTTTAAGCTAAACTTAATAGATCTTTCTGGGACACCTGGGCAGCTCAGTCGGTTAAGCGTCTTCGGCTCAGGTCATGATCCCAGGGTCCTGGGATCGAGCCCCACATCGGGCTCCCTGCTCAGGGGGGAGCCTGCTTCTCCCTCTCCCTCTGCTTCTCCCCCTGCTTGTGCTCTCTCTCTCTCTCTCTCTGACAAAAGAGTAAATAAAATCTTTAAAAAATAGATCTTTCTTTATATTGAAAATTAGTAATTTTAATGAAAATATTTTTTCTTTCACATTCCATTAACTCATGCACTTAATAGCTCAATGTGCCCTAAACTTTAAACATCATAGTCTGATGAATCAAATGTTTTGAATACCATTATATATGTAAAATTTCTGATTTTCCAAATCACGTCACAAGGATGACTTAAAAATTTAATGAACAGGATCTTAAACCCATATTTCAGACTGGCACATTCAGCAGATCAAATTTGGGGTGGGGACCGTTTCAAATATCTTAAAAATGTCATGCATGAAGCAGCTAGGGACTATAAAGCATGATTGCACTTATATACACACAGCAGATAGGAAAGAAAGTTGTACCATCTCATCAAGAGAATTAAGATTGCCATTTCAGGCCGCGTTAGGAGGCCCCAACAAGGGCCACGGGGTGGGGGACAGAGCTTGGAGCCCACAGAGGTGTGGGTCCCATGGGGTTTCTAGGTCAGGCCAGGCCCAGGTTGGAGGGGCTCCTCCTTCTGGCCAGAATTTGTTGCCAAATTAATGACGCTTTCTAGGCAACTTCCTTCAGCTGAGATTGAACTCCCTGCAGCAATTCCCACACCTCACACCCGCTGCCCTTCCCCAAAGTAATTGGACGGCACCATAGGACTCAGATTTTGTTTCCTTGGGTGGAAATCATGCCGTAACTTCCTGCATCGAGACTTAGCGTGCATGCAGTATGAGCGCATCGCTCAGGCTGGGACGGCATCTCCGTGCCTCTTTATGCCCCTCACGTGCTTTCGGTTGTGTTGGCTTTGCTACTACACGGTGTCTATGCAGACGTGCGGGGAATGTGAGCCCCTTACCGTCACTTAAGTGCATGCACGCTTCTCCCTTCTCCTCCCCAGGCCTCCTCTTCTGAGGACATGGGCAGATGGATTGGGATTTTGCTGGCTGAGACGGGGTCCTCCACAGACCCCGGAGCCCTGCACTACGACTACATCGACGTGGAGACGTCTGCGAACGTCATCCAGACGGCCAAACAGACCTTCTGGTAAGACCCGTGTGAAGTGGCCCTGAAGCCAAACAACGCTCTTCTTTCACTAATTTTTTAACTTTTTGTGTGCATAGACTCAGGGGGGGAAGGAACAGCTAAAGACTCTCCCTTTTGTATTATGTTGACTCAAACTCTGCTGAAATATTTGTCACTTCCTCCCTCCATGTTTTCTATTGGAGCAGGGGTGGTGAACTTTTTCAGTAAAGTGCAAGACAGTAAGTATTTTTGGCTTCGGGGGCCAATCGTTTCCTGTTGAAGCTACTCACTCTGCCATCACATCCACCGACCGTGGGTGAGGGAACCCGTGTGCTGTGTTCCGACAAAACTTTATTTGCAGAAACACGCCGCAGACTGGATGGGGCCCGTGGCCTTAGATCGCTGACCCCTGTATTAAGGGGACAATTCTATGCAACAAATGATTTACATCTGCTGTAAGGAGGGCTGAATGTTCAAGGTCATCAGTCATGTACTTTTAAAACTTAGGTTGTGGTTTTATTTTCTTTAAAAGGCTAATTTGTATGAAAACATTGTTTTGAACCCTATTTCTGTAACATAATGACAACAAAGATAATGACAGCAGCAGTTCTCAAGGTTAGGTCCACAGACCCTGAGGGCATTTGAGATTCAGGCGACCCAAAAGGCCAGAACTGCTTTCGTAATAGTACCGGTCTGTAAGGCCTGTGCCCTGGGCTGTGAGGGGAGGGGCGCTGGATGAGGAGGAGGGAACTCGGGCTCCGGTCCTGCGTGGCATTTACTAAGTGGAAAGTCTGGACAAGGGATCTATAACCTTTCAGGGCCTCAGCTCCCTTTGTAGAGACCAGGCTAAGGGAGGCAGGATCTGGGGCAACATCTGGAGCTTCCTCTGGTCTCCTGTCTGCAATCCCTGGACCCCTGCTTCTGCTACCCTCATCGGCAGAGTCTGCACTTGAAGCCGAGGACAGGCGCCTGGAAACAAAGCAGGTGATTGAGTTGTCTCGTCCGCCTGTGATGATGAACATACCAGCAGCTCTGTGAGGGGGAGACCCAGTGTCCACAGCGCTGCTGGCCTGTTTACCATGAGCTCCACCATCTAGTTTGCACACGAGCGTGGCGTGCGGGGGAGTTCGAGCAATCTCCGTGTGTCTCTTGAGCAGTGCCGTAGAAGGAACATGTAGTGCTTGGCTGGGGTGCTCTGGGGTCAGCAGAGGAACATTGGCTCCTAGGAGGGCTCGAGCCCCATGTTATGCCCAGCTCAGGTGAATAGCCTTGACGACATAGATTAATGTCTGTACGACTCTTTCCAGAAAATCTCCAGTGCCACTAGAGGTTTCCTAAAGTCTAGACTCCCTGTACTGCTTATGGACTGTCCTTTGTGTCGAATCAGGGTGACATAGTCAAGTACTGACTCTTCTGTTCCTATTCATTATTTTTCCATAAACACACCCTATCCCGTCGGCCATGTGAACGTGGATTGCAGTGAACCCCCTAATCATTCAGCACACACAGTAAACGAGCACATTTAATCAAGCGGCTTTTTAAGAAATGTAATATCCATAAACCGGGTTTTGCAAAATCTCCACATCTAGAGCAACATGAAAGAAAGGAGTTTGTGGTTTTTAACTGCTCCTTTGGAACTTTATTAGATCATGGAGCCCCTCCTCATGCACGTGTGTCTTCAGCTGTAATCAGCCAACTAATAACCACACATTAGAGCAGCCCAAATAACAGGATTTCCCCTAGAACAAAACTCAGCCTCCGCTTTCCAGATGAGTATTAATCTAAACCAAATGTGGGAAGGTCCTGGTTTTGAGAACGGAGCATAGATTGCAGTATTGAAAAATTATTTATTAAAAATACATGCGTAAGGAGTTTTCGGCCACAGGAATTTTTGCTACTAATTAAAATCTTTATAAATGTTAGTTAGCAATAAAGGTTATTTTCGTTTTCCAGTTCTCTAGCTAAACATGTATAAGACTTGAGAGAAGAGCTTTAACAAGCAAATGATGTTCAAAATATAAAATATGGCAGCTTGCCAGTGTAATAAATGTCCTGAGATTAAATTAATTTTTGCTTTTATGCAAATTGGCAGCTGGTTAATGAATCCTTTCAAGGTCGTCAGGGGGAAGTGTCTGTGTGCTGGATATGTCTGAGGGGGAGAAGACAGTGGTGTATTTTGGGAAGAAGGCAGTAAAAGAAGAAATAGTCATTTAAATTCTCCCGGGAGAAGTGTATTTAGGAATATCAATAACGGTAAACACTGGAATCTATTTTCCCAAGACCTAGCCTATTTTTAAATGAGATGCATAGATTATATGACACAAGGGAAACATTCTGAATTTTTTTTCCTGAAACTGTTTTCAAGCGGCCGTGAGCCGGCTATAGTCATAGTGGACCAGTGGACCAGTGTGGGCAGAGAGAGGGCAGCGGACAGACCAGAAGGGACCCATCAACCTGAGTCGCCTTCTCACAGGAACCCCTTAAAATGGGCATGAACCTCAAGGGTGTTGTGCTGGGTGAACGAGGCAGTAACAAGGGGACGCGTTCTGTCTGTGCACTCCTGTGGCCAATGCACAGAGGCAGGAGGCAGGTGTGGGCAGGTGCCCGGGGCGGGGCGGGGGGTGGGGAAGCGCTGGGGGTGGAGGGCCGTGCCGGCCACCCAGCCGCGTGGACGCACCTACTGCCCCAGAACCGTACACTCGGCCGTGGTAAGATGGTAGACCTTACGTTGTATTTTCACACAGTACATGTGCTTCCTCTGAGGGGCTTACGTTTTTAACGGGTGGCCTGGGCTCTCTCACTGCCTGTCCACTTTTATATGTGGTTGAAGCCTCTGCTGCACCCAGGCAGAGGACGGGGGCCTGGTCCGCAGACAGGGTCCCACGGGGACCCCTGTGTTGGGGTGTGGGTCCCTCCCCGGAAGGCCCGGGCCGCTTCCAGCTGGGGCGCCCGTTCGTCTGTGACCTCGCTCATCCTCACGCCCTGTGACGCGGAGCACCCTGCTGGTGTCCGCTCTGAGCTCCGTCCTGCCCCTCGCTGGTGGGCCCTGCTCCGTCCTGCCGTCCCTGCGCAGTGTGCACGGTGCCCCACAGCAAGCATGTGACGGCCTGTGCTGCTGGGGCTCCAGACGCCCGGGCACGGACCACCCACGGCGGGGGGTGCGGCAGCGTGCACATGGTGCCTCAGCCCCAAAACCCCTCAAACAAGACGCTCACATTAGAAAAACTTAAATATATATTTTAAGACAAAAAATCCTGTTGTGGCAGAAGACTTATGTGATTAAATTTTTCTGTCTTTCCTTCTTGCATGTTTTTCTTTTTTTTTAATTTTTTTTTTTTTAAAGATTTTATTTATTTGACAGAGAGAGACACAGCGAGAGAGGGAACACAAGCAGGGGGGGTGGGAGAGGGAGAAGCAGGCTTCCCGCTGAGCAGGGAGCCTGATGCAGGGATCGATCCCAGTACTCTGGGATCACGACATGAGCCGAAGGCAGACGCCCAACGACTGAGCCACCCAGGCGCCCCGCATGTTCCTTTTCTACACACTCCCTTTTCCTTACATAATTATCTGTACTGTGAGTACAGAATAATCCTGGAAGTTTTTGTCCGTTGTTAACACATGAAAGAGCCTGTGTGAGGCGGGACTGCCGTGCCCGCCTTCGCCCAGCAGAGGGCACGCCTGCACTCAGAACCGCGGGGAGAGGCCCCCTGGACTGCAGGTTCCTCTGCTTCTCCAGGGAACCAGGGGCTGGCCTCGCCCCGAGACCTCCTCGTTCCCTGTCCTGCCCTTACCAGTTTCGTTTCCTCCCATTTTTATGCATCTAGTTATCACAGAAATGTAAGACCCTGCAAAGAAACACAATTTTTTAAAAATACCATTGGGGGGGTGCGGCACCTGGGTGGCTCAGTTGGTTAAGCCTCCAACTCTTGACTCAAGCTCGGGTCTTGATCTCAGGGTTGTGTCTGAGCCCTGCGTTGGGCTCCACACTGGGTGTGGAGCCTACATTAAAAAAAAAAAAAAAGTTTATATACTTCCAGACTATTTCAGTTTAGCTATTTACTTCTTTATTTTAGTGTAGAGGAAATGCTCTCTGAGTTCTCTCTTCCCTGTTACATCTCCCACTTCTAACAAACGTAACTTCACGAGTCAGCCGTTGGCACGTCCTTGCATCCAGCACGCATTGGCCAAGAGCCTCCTGGCCAGACACTTGAGGTCCAGAACGAGCAAGGGTGACCACGGCCATGCTCTCCTGAGGCTGACGTTCTGGGGGATGAGCTAATCAGACGACACGTCAGGGGCGATGAGCAGTACACACAAGGAGCAGAAGGACAGCCAGGCGGCGCGTCGTCTCCAGCGCACATCACCACCGTCCTTGCCACAGTCCTGCAGGGCAGCTGCTCTCGGCGCCGTCCTCGGCACTCTCACCGGACAGCCCGCTTCTGCCGGGGTGCCGGCTGCTGCTTTGTCCCCCGTCACCCCCGGCCGGGCCCTGAGCGTCCAGCTGGACTCCCGGAAGGCTCCGGATTGCTTGGGGGCATCTAACGCACTTCCTTTCCCGCAGTTTCATGAACAGGCGCGGCATCTCTGCCAACCCGTACCTGGGGAGCACCGCCAACGGCTACGCGCACCCCAGCGGCACAGCGCTGCATTACGACGACGTCCCGTGCATTAACGGCTCGGTGAGTGCGCCCTGCTTACACTGGCCCGGGCTCGGGTGCGTTAGACATGGGGCGGTGGGAGCCTGCCTGTAACCCGGGACCCCCGACTTGAGGCCGGGAGCCCGAGGGCTTTCGCCATGCTCTGGGGCAGGATGAAACCTGCACGCCCTCCCTCCCGCGCCTGGTTTTGACCAGTTGTTCATCTGCATCTGCACAAGTAGGGAACCCGACGCCAGGACCCGGACTGTCGTTCAGCGTCCTGGTCATCACCTAGGTATCTCTGCACGGCCCAAAATACGAGTGAAGGGTAGCACGTTAGGGTCTGTAACTCGGACACATCCAGAGAGAGCACGCAGAGGCTATCGCCCAGCAGTCAGTGCTTGCAGAAGAGCTCAGAGAACTCACATCCCAAAGGGCGTGTTGCTGCGGCCAAGGCCATACCGCTCGCTCCCCGGGCCAGGCCCCATGCCATCCCCGGGCCACCAGGCGTGAGGCCCACCGAGTCTGCAGGCTCGTGGGGGGCTCTTGAGAAACCAGCCTACCATTGGTCCCCTGGTATTGGGTGGCCTTAAAGTGGGCATCTGTCAAAAAAATAAATAAAAACAAAAAACAAAATAAAAAAAAAATAAAATTAGAAAAAAAAAAAAGTGGGCATCTGTCAAGATCTATTTCAAAGGTTGGCATAGGATGTGTTGATTGTTGGTTTTTTCCAAACTTGAAAAGTATGTTAGATTTTTTTCTTGCTGTTTTGCTCACCCATTCTTTTCTCAGTACTTTGAGGGATATCCCCAATCAGCTCCCTGTTTTCCATGGTCATAAAATCCACACCTGCCCGAGGCAGGAACCGGGAGGCCACAGACTTCTTGGAGGAAGTGCGGGGGTCAAGCAAGGACTCCCCGGGCTCAGAAATAGAAGCAGACTGAAAAGAAGGTTTCTGTGGTCTGGGTCAGAGGTAGCCAGCCAGTTACCATGCGCTGTATGTCATGTGTCCTCAGGGTCCTGGACATCTTGTCATGGGTGTTCTTCCTTCCACCCTCTTGGGCCTGCCCTGGGGTTCCTGCCGGGATTTGTCTGCAGGCTCCTTACTGGATTGCAGAAGGGGGTTTCTCCTCATCACACAGCCCCTCCTCCCTGCCTGCCTCATCCCTACCTGCCCATCCTCTCTCCCTCCTTCCCAACTTTCTGCACGTCCCCTAGCACCTGGGCTCTGGACTAGGGATAATGGCCTTCCAGTCCAGCAGGGCTGCAGGTGTGGGGGTAGGGGCGGAGGGGAGCAAGAGCAGAGCGGGAACCAGGCCTGGCAGGCTTACATGAACGTTAGGGCCCGTGCTAGGACGTGGGTGAGGGGTCAGAGCAGAGCCACTGCGCAACCCCACCCTGGCTACAAGTCCCTCAGATGGTTTCCTGTCTGAGGCTGGGGTGATCAGGGCTGGGGTGGGGGATGAGTCCTGCCCCAGTGAAAAAACGTGAGCTCCTGGCCCCCATCCCCACCGCCACCGGGGTCTCCAGAGTTTGAAGGGCTCCTGGTGCCCACCGTAGCCCCAGCCCTCCTCCCCTGAGCCCACCCACTTAGGGAAGGCCGCATGGTGACCTCTGTGAGAGCAGGATCTCGAGCGGTCTCTGTGCGTCTTCCTGGGCCCGAGCCACGTCCAGGGTGGGCCCTGGCTGCTCTGGCTTCCGTTGGTTCTGGGCGACCACAGTTCCTCTTGAGCAGCTGTTGCCCTCGTTGTAGGCCCAGCCACCAAACTCGTTCTCACGGAGCGCTCTGCTGCTCTGGGCCCTCGGCCTCTGCCACCAGCCCTGCTGGACAGACAACACACAAACCTGTCTCTGGCCCTTCCTGCCCGAAGGCCCCTTCGTGCCCCTTTTCCTGAAAGGGTTTTCTCCCTTCTTCCTTACCTTCAACACGGAAGCCGCAGGGCGGGCTGAGCGCCTGGACAAGCCCCAGGCCCACACGGGCACTACTCCCCCCACCCACCCATGCCCTAGGTGTGGGTCACGCGGGTTCAGGCCATCCCCAGGAATGAGCTTTCTTTAGTGCACCCACAGCGTCCTCTGTCTCAGAGATAAAACCCCGCCATCCTGGAAGGGCTTTGCATTTAGCAGTTGTGAGCGATTGTTTCTGCGCACGATGGCGGTGTCGAAAATGTGAGGTCCTGTGCACAGTGTCTGTGGCTCGCTGGCCTAGTGAGGGCTTCCCTGAAGCTCAGGCCTGTCTTCCCACTGTGCGCATGCACACCGGGCTCCATTTCCAGGCAGTCCCTCCTTTGCAAGGCCTCCTTTCTCAGTGTTACGAAGTTCCTACTTTCTGAGCCCAAACCTGACATTTCAGCAGTGTATCGACTTCAGTCATCCTTACCCCCAGGGTCCCCCTGATGCCAACACCAGATTGAAGTGAGTCTCCAAAAGCATCTCCTGCCATGCTTTTAATCTAGAAACCTCTACGGAGTCTCTGTTTTCTAAGCGTTCCATGTGACTTGATCCTCTGGTTTTGGGGAGGGGATTGTCCATCTAGAGCATGGAAATCACCCTGGACAGCCGTGTGCAGGTCATCCTCATGGGGCTGTCCCATCCGGGCTTGTGTGTGTGGGCCGCTGTGTTTAGATGGTAGGAGGGTCCCCATATCACAAAAATAGACACCTCTAAGGGGATGCAAAGGGACAGAAGTGCTCCTCCCGTGAGATTTCAGACCGTTCCTATTTTTGTAACAAAAGGCTGTAATTACAGTCTGGCAGAAGGAGACGCGGCCGGAAGGATATAAAAATAGGGTAAAATAAGCATAACATAGGAATTAATATTTCTCTTTTTTTTTGTAAATGCAAAGCAATTTAGAAAGACTTTTAAAATGGAAAGGGCTCTGGCTGTGGTTGGGACTTTAGGTTTTCATTTATGCTTTAAAGTCCATGCTCCGAAGTGGCCTGTAGCTATTCTAGTCCTTTGTAAAAAGGTTTCCTGCTGAGACGACGCCATTATATCAGTTACATGCCGAAAACGTCCTCTTTTCTACGATGATTGCATTTCTTTCTTCCAACGGACTGTGTTTGGGTCACTGCACTTTCTTCAGGCATCAGAGCGTGGCCCCCGGGTGCAGGCTGATGGTCACCCATGCCACCCAAGTCCCCGGTGCCTGCATGACGGACGGGGAGGCTCAGGAGGTGCTTTCTCCCCTGGGGGAGCCTGCAGCTGGGAGGCAACGCACTGTGGGGTGAGGAGCCCCGCTCTGCCTCAGTTTCCCCATGCCTCTTGAGATTCCCGTGGGAATTATATGGGTCAACAACTGTGAAGCGTCTCAAACAACATCCAGGACGTAGTCACGACTATAAATGAAAGTGCTTTGCCGGGATAGCAAGGTGCTTTCTGGGGACAGCCAGAGCTCTGGGTTTCAGGGGCCCCCGGGCTGGCAGGCCTCTTCTTACGTCATGTGGCTTCTGCTCTCTGGATTAGGACTTCCAAACTCTGGTTCTTTAAGGAAAGAAATGTCAAATCAGTTCTTTTTTTTTTCCCCTCTGCCTTAAAAATAAAATGGAACAAAACAAAAATTTCCTAAGCCAGTTTCCCTGGGAATGATTTAAGGAAAAAAGAAACCTTTGCTGAAGTCTCTCAAGTAGAACCGTTGTCCACCTACTTGTTGTGTGTTTGTATTTGTGTGCGTTTTATCGGTACCAGTGTGGGGTACGTGCACGTGTTTTGGGGGTACTAATAATGTCTCAATATGCTAAAATCTCTGCTTTCTGTGGCCAAGAGCACTAACGACGAAGCTGTGTGTTGCAGTGGGACCCCGAAGACCGCCCTCCTGCTTCCTGTGCCAGGGGCCTGGGAGAAGAGGTGCTTTATGATCACGCGGTCCTGTACGATAACTTGCCATCTCCGAAAATCTTTGCGCGCTACCCGCCTGCTGACAGAAAGGCTTCTAGGCTGTCTCCAGACAAACTGTCCTGTAACCATTACAAATACCCTCCCTCGTGCAGTCTGCCTCCCACTAACCCCTCTTCTCTGGGGAGGGCGCCTCTCGGGCTCAGCTCTCAGGTACAGCATCTCCTTCCGTCTTGTTCTAGAATTGTCGGAATCACGGTCCTCCCGCAGGGGGTAGTCACCTTCCTGTAGCAGACGAGACTCATCAAGGGTGCGGTGGGATTTTTGCCTCAACCAGAATAGAATTTGCAAATGCAATCAACGTTGGGCTACCCAGGAGCTTATGAAGCTCCCCTAACTAGTTCGTGGCTGAAGCACTGTATTTCTTGGCCTAAATCTGGCTCTCTTTCTATTCTTGGAAAATTCCCCAGTGAATTTGGTGCGTTACATTGACTAAAGCCAAAGATTTAAAAAAAAAAGGACAGGGACAATAAAACTTTCCAGAAGGTTCATTTCTGTCACAGGTACACGAGCAATGCTGGACTCCAGGTAGTAATTGCTTTCGATCTTCACACATTAAGCAGGATTTTCAGGGTACTACAGGGTTTTTCTGTATCGAGTCTGAAAGTGGAATGCCTAAAACCGAGTAGACGGTAATGAGGATTTTGGATTATGATTGAATGATAAATAACCTTGGGGTTGAACTGCCATCTGCTCTGTACCCCACAGTTATGGCAAACAATGACGTTTCCGTGTAAATGCTAATCTTGTGTGTTCACGCACTTTCCACCAAAGAATGCTGTGTGCTTGGCACACAAATCCAAGCGCCATAGCATGAGAATACTCTGCAAACATAAAGCAGATGGGTACACTTTAAATTATACTCTTTTCCCTCCGTTTCTTGGGTAATTTTAGGAAACACCGAGTGCCTGGTAGGGTCCTAGCGTTTCACATAGTGGTGGCTTACGGCAGCTCCCCCCCGATGCATGGACTCCCCCCAACCCATGGACTCCATCAGACCACAGCACAGGATTTGTTTGTTTCTGATTTTTAACCACAGCTGCTCAGATCTCTGAAGATTCACTAAGTGAACACGTACTTACTTTTCTGTTGGCATTGAGGTTCTCTTAGGTAGAAGTCATGGAACGAAATACGCCACCTCATTCTTGGATTGTCCCCAGATTAGTTTGGAATGATCTGATATGTTGTTTCTACGTGCTTGTTTTTATTCATTTTTACTATTTTAAGTAGGAACGTGTTTGTAAGATGAGTTATAGTACGTTTAGTTTTCCTGTGCTCATTTGGTCATTCTGATAGGGCACCTGTTGTTTAATGGAGACACCTTCCAAATATTGAGGACCTACAGTATGCCACACCTGTCTGGCGTGTCACCTGACCTTTTTAGGAGTGCTCTGGGGAGGATTCGGTATCTTCATTTATTTATTTATTTTTTTTAATGAGCAAATGGAAGCTCAGAAAGTTTTAAGGACTTGCTCAGCATGTCCCAACTCATAGAGCCAGAATCTGAATGCAGGTCTGGCTCCCCAGAGCGAGGCCCACAGCAACAGCAACCGTCAACACTTGCCACCAAGCCCGACGGATGGCACAGCTAGGGTATACAGGCATTTGTCGGCTCGCCGCAAAGGGGCAGACGTGCTATTGCGTGTGTTTTAAGAACCTGTGGCTACTTCAAACCCCGTTCATACTGGTCCTGTGTTCTCCCCTTGCCTCCCTCCTCTGACCCGTCAGGGAATCAGAAGGTAGTCCTCTGTCCCGTGAGGACGTCAGTCAGCTGCAGAGCTGCTCAGCCATGCCGCTCCCCTAAAGAGCATCCCCTGGAAAGAAAAGCTGTTCACTTTTAGAAACACAGACTTTTACTAATCTCAGCCAAATGCTCTTGGATACCCAACTGCCTGTGCCAATTTCTTGGTGAGCATTTATGATCTCCCGATGGAAATCTATATAACTTTTATTGCATCCCAACTGGAGACGTCCAAGTTCCACCTACCTTGGACCTCAGTGCTAGACCCGCCTAACCTGCGCAGCAAAACCACGGCAGCTCAGTGTTTGGAAACCAGGCTGGGGTCCTACTCCCTTCATTTTTCCTGTGTGTGCTAGTTATATGAGAAAGACTCAGGGACTGAGACAATTTACTGAAAAAAAGAAGGTGTTGTTTTTTTATTATTATTATTATTGTTTGGTTTTTAATTTTCTTATGTGTTTATTTCAACAGTTGAAGGGTAAAAAGCCCCCAGTAGCTTCCAATGGGGTTCCGGGAAAAGGGAAGACTCTGAGCAGCCAGCAAAAAAAGGTGGATTCGGCAGCCGGCGTGAAGCGAACATCTTCAAGTAAGTTTATCGTTCAGCTTCTTGGCTCTGGTTTCAGGCGTGGTTTGCAGAGGTGAGGCCGTCAGAGGGGACTCTTCATCGTCACCCTTCCTCCTTGCCGGATTGAAGAAGGATGACGGTTTTTAACCCAGCCTTTATGACCATTGTATAAAGGTGCAGGGGGCCCGGGGCTTCGGGTCCCTGATCTGTTGGGGACTTAGTGACTTCTGTTGAGCCGTGTAAATGCTCTAAGCTCAGCTCCCCATGTGGGAGGTGTAGACAAGTGGCTGCTGTGGTTTCTGGGACTGGAGGAATTGAGGCGCCACACGGGCCTCCAAGCACAAGAGCAGCGTAAGGGTTGAGAAGGGGCGCGCGATCCTGCCGCGCCTTGTGGTCTGCGAGCTGATCTGGACAGACTCCTGTTCCTTCTCCAGCCTTGTGAGCAGGCAGGTGTTATCCCCTGCCCCATCGTGCAAGGGCAGAAATCCTCTCTGAGAGGCCGAGGTACCCCCATGCCTCACAGCCGGCCGGTGACGGAACCGGAGGGACGACCCGGCTTCACGCCCCGAGTCCGGCAGGGGGCTGAGCAGAGAAGCAGCAAGACGCAAGTGAGGACGCGGCCCGCCCGAGTGAGCGCCTGGTGCCCTTCCTGCCCCACAGATGGGTTCGTGTTAGGTGACAGCCCTGCACGCAGGCGTGTTTGCTTCAGCCCCGGTGGCGGGGCCCGGTCGTTCGGCCGGCCGGGCAGCTCGGACCCCGCGTGAGGCACTCAGCTTGCCGCTCGGGCTGCGCAGGCAGGCGGGCCGTTGGCGTCGAGCTGCTTTGGGCTCACGGAGAAGGCAGATCCGCAGGACTTTATGAGGTTTGGGAGCTCCTACGTGGGTTGGGAGGAGGATGTGAGTTAGACTCCGGTGATGGGTTTAATAGGATCTCTGGGGAAGTCGTGTCTACGCTTCCTGAATCTGGCGGCATGTCACTGGTAGACCAGTCTCCGCGTCAGTGAAGATGAGGCCAGCCAGCTGGCTGCAGTCAGTCACCCCTCCTTGACTTACTGGCCCGCTGGTACCGTGATGGGCATTCAGTTTGAGAGCACATGGGGATGGAGAGGCCGGCCTTACCTTGGCCACACGCACGGGCGAGCCTTGGACCTCCGCCCCGAGGGAACCTGTATTCCGTCCATGCGCTTGTCTACACTTCCCTCGTCCTCAAACATGCATTTCAAGCAGACAGGTCGGAAGCTAGTTGGATCACTTACTTTGTGATGACTTACTTTGACCTCATCTTACTGGCAAATCTTATTTCCCTGATGCAATTGGGTATCTTTATAGTCACTTAAAATTTTAGTGCCGTGCGTTTGGGGAGGGCCGGGTGGGGTAAGGAAAGAGCTCGTGCCCAAAAGCTCTGCTACGCAGAACCCGAACCTCACGGGATCTCTTCTCCATAGCTTCTCTCCCAGTTACTGTGCTCATTTCATTTCCTAGGTGATTTATTCCTTTATTTCGTGAGACCTTCTATAGGGAATCTTTATTAACTTTGGTGACATCTAATGGTGACAAAAGAGAAAAATAATTGCATTCTGTGTTTTTGCTGAATTCAGCCAGTTGCATTGTAGACTGGATGGGCTTGACTGCATGGGGACTAAAAGATGTGGATATTTATAGGTTATTACATACAGGTTTATTGGGAAAGCATCTCCAATCAGAAAGAGGTGAACAGGTTTTGGACATCGTCTATGGAACATATCCTTACCCTGGCCGCTAATAGCAGTGTTTTTGTTTCAAATTGTTCCTTTTGTTATCCCCACGCTGGGATCCTTTTAACATCATGCTCTGTGTGTGCATTTTCTGTTTGTTTTTAGTGAAGGGAGGTGCACTGGGGACAGAAGATTTTGCACCTGCCTTCATAAACACGGTTGCATCGCCATCGTGACGGTTTGCATTGCGGGATTCGGTGACTTCATCTAGGACAGGTGCTGGAAGTGGCTGGCCGTGGTCTCTGAGTGGACAGGGCTCTGGGGACTCAGCTGTCACCGACAGTGATTAGAGCTGCCAGGGAGGGTCCACCCTGCCCCAGGCATCACATGGTTTCTGAGATGGGTTTTAGGTACAAATAGCACGTTTCTTTAAACCTCAAGGTAGGCCTTCCCACTTCTGCTTTATAGAGGGTGAAGCTGAGGCTCAGGAGATTAGCTGCCGGCCCAGAGCCATGGCTGCCTGCCTGGCCCACGCCTCCACTGGGAACCCTCACCCCACGCTTCTGCCCAGTGGAAGCTCCGAAATTGGTGGGCCTCTGTCACGCCTGTGACGTCTTCATCTCTTCAAGGTCTTTTTCCAGAGAGGGTCCTTCTAACTTAGTATTATCAAGAGGCCAACATAATTAGAGGAGAGGAGCTTGGGGTGGGGATTTTAAGGTGACATCAATTAGTGGTGTGACACTGGCCAAATCTTAGAGGGGTTTCCTGAGGACTGGTTTCCTCTTCTTCACTCATTCCTTTTATTTAATGAGCAGCAGCGGCATCCCCATCTTGTGCTTGTCTCCGAGTGCTTCGTAAACACTAAGTTGACCCTCGTCACAGCCCTGAGAATGACCACGTCACAGATGAGGGAACTGAGGCACAGAGAGGCGAGGGGCCTTGCTGCAGGTCACGCGGTTGACGCGGCGAGCTGGGGCTCGGACCCAGCCGGTCGGGCCCGGACGCCGCCCTGCGAGGACTCCCCCGAGCTCTCCGTTCTTCACTCGCTCACTCAGTGGATGTCTGAGCGCTCGCTGCAGGCGGGCACCGACCGCGGCGCAGGGGACAGAGCAGAGCTGCCGTCGGGTCGGCCAGAGCCAGACTGTGTGGGCACCGGGCTCCGGGGTGGTCGTGTTACCGAAGCGTTCTGAAAAATAACAGAGAAAGAGGCGACCCTCGATGTTGATGATAGGGTGCTCATCCCAGCCCCACTGCCTCAGAGGACAGGGAGTTAAAGGGACGTCCTCATGTTCTGTTCTCATTTTCTTAACTGCACTGGGAAATTTGAACTACTCACCTTTCTACTCTGTTCAAACTGGTCCCATCCTTTTTCTTACTGAACTAGTGAAATAACCAGATTAGAGTTTCTTTCTCTGCACTGGCTGATTTTAAACAGGCTTTATGAATTAGCCTGTTATGTGGTTAAACCTAATATTCTTTTGCTGCTTTTTTCCCCCCTAAGATGCTGACCAGTACAAATATGGCAAGAACCGGGTTGAAGCCGATGCCAAGCGGTTGCAGAGTAAAGAAGAGGAGCTGCTAAAGCGGAAGGAGACCCTGCGGAACAGGCTGGCCCAGCTCCGGAAAGAGAGGAGAGACCTGAGAGCCGCCATTGAAGTGAACGCTGGTACGGGGGTGGGGGGCTGCGCTTCCAGCCGGCCTGGGTACCTCCTTGGGTTAGCGCCTCGATTTCCTCCCATTCTGCCCACGGCCTCTCACCTCAGTAAGACTGCATCTCCCCGTGTGGTGCTGCTTATCGTTTGGAAGCACTGCGGGTAAGCCCGGGGCAGGTGCCACGGCAGGGGACCGTGGAACAGGCAAGAGGAGGCCGGGACTGCCCCTCAGCCTGCTCGCCTGCTCGTGGAGCTGGCGGTCCTGGGAGCCGTCCCAGCCTCAGGTGTCAGCACAGAGATGCTCAGGAGTTTCAGGTCATGTGTCTGATGAAGCAGCTGGGGGCTTGTTGGCAGGAGGACAGTCCACAGGGACAGTAAGATTCAGGAGCCCAGGTAAGAGGTCTCTGCAGGGCAGAAGGAGCCCTCCGAGCCCCGAGAAGGGACAGTGTCTGAATTCTTGGAAGGGAGTGGGGAAATAGGCCAGGTTAGCAGAGACACTCTCAAAGGGGAAGTCAGACCGAAGGCAGCCGTCGGAGAACCGAGTCGGGACCAGAGGGGTGTCTCTGGCTCAGGCTTGTTTGTTCTTGCCGGCAGGAGCTGGGGATGTGATTCCTGGTTCTGGGGATGGACCTGTTTAATGTAGTCACCTCAGCTCAAGACTGGCTCTTATCCTGGGCAAGACCCACTCTTCAGGCTTGGATTAGGCAGGCCTCAGAGGGGTGCAGAGGACCAGGAAGGAGGAGTTGGTGCACCTGCACCAGAAACAGTCCGTCAGCGCTTCCGGTCCTTCCGGACTTTGCACCTCAGTGACTTTTATGACAGGAACTGCTTTTGGAGTTTGAAGTGTGGGAGGTTAGGTATAGGCTGAGTGGGTGGGAGATAACCCATAGGAGGGACGGGACGTGGTGTCCGGCCACCCGCAGGGGGACCAAAGGCCGAGTTAGGGACCTTCCAGGCCAACAAGACAGGAGAAGGGTTTCTTCCTTCTTCTGTTTCAAGTTTGCAGGATAGCGAAGATGCAGAGCGGTTAGACCAGCTCCCATGCTGTGAGCATTAGAGGCCAGGGCCACGCACGGAAGTCAGGCGACCCCTCGGAATCCGTCTTCCTGCATGTGCAGCGGGTACATGACCTGCCTCCTTGCGTCACTGAAACACATTTCAAATAAAAGGCATGCAGTGAGTGTGCTGTGGAGCCCTGGGGGTGCAAGCTTATTGTAGTCGACTACGGGCGAGAGAGAGAGGACTCAGGAATAGCGAGTGGGAACATCAGAACAGGGAAATAGCCAGACTTCTCAAGTCCCCAGCGCCTCTGCAGGCCATCTGGTTAGAGTCCGTGTGTTCAGGTGAGCGTACGGAGGTCCGGGCCTAGAATTCTGGGATTTGTGAGAATCAAGGGCTCCGGCTTCCAGGTCAAGTCTTCCAGCTGCGGGAGAGCGGAGTGGTCAGGAAGGGCCTCAGCTCTTGTAAAGAACAGCTGAACTTGAGTTTTGTAGAAAGGGCCCAGGTCAGGGCCGCTCAAGCCAGAGAGTTCCGCGGGGGTCCTGTGAGGGGGCGCAGTGTGTGTCCTCCGTCCCGAGACCCTCGCCCACGGCTGCAGCGACAGTGTGTCTGCGGGGTTTCAGGCAGGAAGACCCAGGTGGTTCTGGAAGACAAGCTGAAGAGGCTGGAGGAGGAGTGTAAGCAGAAGGAGGCAGAGCGCGTCAACCTAGAGCTCGAGCTGACAGAGGTCACGGAGAGCCTGAAGAAGGCCCTGGCCGGCGGGGTCACCCTGGGGCTGGCCATCGAGCCCAGGTCGGGGACGTCGAGCCCGCAGGTAAGGTCTGAGCCCGCCCAGCAAATACCCAGCCACGTGTCGGCCTCGGACGCACTCTTGGCTGTGTTCTGAGCGGCCGACGCCACATTTGCTTCTCTCCGTGCATGCAACGATGGTGGGCACATGAGCCCGTTTCCCTTCCCTCCTCCGATCCGCTGATCAGAGGCACAGCTCTTCTTATCCCTTTTGAAACATGTCCTGATTCGATTCCAGTTCATTAGCTAGAGACCTTAATCCAATGTAGCCGATTTTATTGAGACGTGCAGCACGTCCTGGGAACCCTGCCAGGGGCCGGGAAACACAGGCAGGAAACACAGAACGAGGGGGAATCACTTTCCAGCACGAATTACCACCTGCAGTGACTTAACCTTCACTCTCGTTGGACTAACGGTCACTGAGAAGTTACTGCTGTCCTTCGCTCGTGGCAATGCTATCACGGTCCCTGGGGCCTGGGGAGTCACATGTCACCGCTTCCATCTTACAAACCAGGAGGCGGAGGCCCAGAGAAGTGATGGGAAGCCACCTAAACACAGCGGCCAGCCGGGCAGCCCTGGACGCAGGCTTGGTCTCAGGGACACCCCGCAGCCCTCCGCCCCCACCTCCCTGAAATCCTGCCACCCGCCTTACACCTGTCCCGCTCGGGAACTCCAACCCCCGTCCCTCTCCACCGACCATCCCTCGACGTTGAAGAGTCAGCCGTCGCCTGGCAGAGCTGGATCTAGCAGCAAGAACCAGACCCTGGAACACAAGCCACAGCCTGTAGGAAAGCAGGCTCGGGGGTCAGATAGGCAGGGTTTGGGGTCACCTCCCTTCCCGAGGCCTCACTTGGTCATCTGCAAAATGGGGATAATGACATTGTTGCATCTGTAACAGCTCCTGGCACAGTGTCTGGCCGAAGACGTGTGGGTTCATCATCCGTGGATTTGTTAGCTCGTGTATTCATTCGTTTGTTCATTCAACAACTTATGCATACATACCCAGGCCGTGCACCTGCGGGGTGACGGGCACTCTCCCGGGCACAGGGCACCCTCGTGGAGCCTGTGCTCTGGCAAGGGAGGAGGCTGCAGGTTACGTGAGTGTCCACGTGGATTCCCGCTGTGAGATCGGGGCGCAGGGTGGGCGGGTGTGCCGGGAGCCGGCGTGCAAGGGCTGGCCCCCCTGGCGTCTCCGCATCCTGCTTGCACAGGAACGGGCACAGTGAGGTCCGCTGTAACTGGAGGTGGGGCTTGTGCTGGAGGCCATGGGCTTGTGGACCCCACGGGCCCTGGCCTCCTGCAGGGGTGGCCGCACCACCCCCTGGGGGTCTCCTGCCATCCCAGGCTCTCCTCCCCACTCTTGCCCTTCTGAGCCCTTACCCATTCTTTGGACTCTGGCCCCGCCCCCAACCCCCCGCAGCCGCCCTCCTACCTTCTACCCCTCCCCTTCCGAATTAATCTTTTAAGATTGTAGTCAGTTCCCACAGTGTCCTGTTCACCTGCTCTCTCCTCCACTCGCTGAACCGTCTTTCCCTAAGGTCACCTCCAAACTACAAGTCCCCTCCCTCACCCCTGTCTCCGATTTCAGGCATCTCTCCAAGCTACCTACTTTCTTCATCTGGTGACCCCGCATCCCCCTGGGGGTCCCCTCTCTCTAGTGGTGACCCACGTCCTCCCGGGGGTCCCCCTTTCTAGTGATGACCCCACATTCCCTCGGGGGTCCCCTCTTTCCAGGGGTGACTCCGTATCCCCCAAGGTCCCCATCTTGGGTCCCACTTGTCAGGTCTTCTCTCTTTTGGCCCAAATAGCCAAGCTTGTCCTTCCGAAGGCTTAGGACGGGTCTATTTGAGCCTCCCCACCCAGACCGTGGGGCCTGGCGGCTCCCTCTCGTGGGAGGGCCCTCCTGGGACTTGCGTTGCCATCTTCTGTCCTGGAACGGGCAGCTCCCCGCACTTCCCGCCTAGACCTCATCCCCAGAACGTGGCTCATCGGATGCGCTGCCTCGCGGACCCAGCGCGGCCTCTGCCAGAGAGGGAGAGGAGGTCTCTCCTTCCTGCCAGCAGCTCGGCCCCGCGCTCCCTCCCAGAAGCATTTCCCAGTAAACCAGAACATGGGTGAAGCTGGCTGCTTGGTGTTCAGGGTCAGCAGCCCCCGGTAGGGACCCTAAGTGACCCACTGTCATGTTCTGCTCAACGGTGCGCCATACAACCCAGCCCGCGTCTCCGGGTCACACGCTGTGCAGCAGTGACGGCGAGTGTGGTCCCGGGGCCTCATCGGGCGGCCCGGCTCACTGCCAGTGCTCTTGCCTGTGCGGGAGCCTGCACCTTCCTGGGGGGGCCGGGGCGGGCCTTTCGCTCCACTTCAGGTCTTCAGAAAATGTCTTCCTTTGGCTTCCGGGCCCCGCATGTGCTGCAGACGGCTGGGAGCCTCAGGATCGTCGGGCTGGGGCCACGCTGCGCGGGCCACGGACCCAGAGACTTGTGCTGCCCGGTGGTCGAGGGCGGTTGCAGACATAGAGCTCTTTGTGGGCACAAAGCAGGGTGCAGAGGGTGCAAGGGGACAGGGCGGGGCCCCCTACCCACCCCGCGGCACCACTAGCCGTCCAGTCTGTCACCGACCAGTAGAAGGTGCTCCCAGAACCTGTGCTGACCACGTAGGGTCATTATTGTTACCGTTCTTGCCTGTTCCCCAAACCCATGTGTTTTCTTTAAAATGAGCAGTTGTCCCGTTGGGACACGCCGCGGGCCTGGAGACCACACCTCACACGGGGTCTTCTCTCTGCATCGACAGTCTCCAGTTTTTAGGCATCGGACTCTCGAGAGCTCACCCATGTCCAGCTGCGAGACCAGCGATGCCGAGGGCCCGGTGCCGGTGAACAGCGCGGCCGTGCTGAGGAAGAGCCAGCCGGCGGGCGGCTCCCCCTGCCGGGGGCACGTGCTGCGGAAGGCCAAGGTGAGCTTGCTGTCCCGCGGTGGGGACACCTGCCCTGCGGCAGACTGGCCACCGTGGGAGGGACAGGGGAGATGCCGTGTGCTGTCTCCCAGGTCCCCACAGTCCCAGCCTCCTTCAGGGGGCCTCCTTTTCAAAGACAAAAAGCCCGGAACCTCACGGCAAGGCGCTTACCAGGTGGTGTCAGAAGCAGCAGCTCTGGGCTCACCTGGGTTTTCCTTGCTGGAGTGGGGTTCTTCACAGAGAGTCCAGGCCTAGACTCTCCTCCAGCCTGTGCTGCCCCCCACCTTGTCAGTGGTGTTGGGGGCGCACGATGACCCCCCCCGGGCCCCTGTGGTCTCCAGGCTCCGCATGGGATTGGCCCTGACAAGCTTTGATGTAGAACTTAAAACGCTCCAAAAACTTAAAAACCATTTATAGTTATCAAAGCAAACACTTCGTGACGGTAGTAACTGCAAGCGTGTCATACAGAAAAGTCATACTTCGGAAGAATTAATTCATCAGATGAATTTAATTTGCTCTGATGGGTATGGGGGCGGGCGGCCTCCCTCCACTGCCTCCGGGCCCTGCGTGGCTGTTGTTACCTTTGTTCCCGGAGCGCTTTAGAACCGGGTCCAAACTGGCTAGAAGTCTGTGGTTCTCGCAGAGGCGGCCTCTGTCGGGGAGCACGGTGACCGGCAGCCCCGCAGCGCCCTGGTGTGCTCTCGGGGTGGCCCTGGAGGCCGTGGCTGCAGACGCGTCCGAGACCTCGTGTCCTCCCCGGCACGCGCTTGAAGCCCGCGTGTATTGGCAATTGCAATTGGGGAAGGAAGGGCTGCCGCGTATTTCTGTTCCTTTTCTTGGTAGGCGTGGGGCATTCTGGGCCTGTACCTATTAGCACACGTGCGGGGGACGCGTATTGCCTGTCGGAGTCTTGGGCTAGAGCTGTCAATGCAGTCCCCCTGACCGTTTGCAGACGAGAAGGGCAGGAAAAGCGTCTCACTTACTTGGTCTCTTTCCTGTCAAGTCAGACCTACGGTTCAGCTGCTGCAGCCCCTGCACGAGCTGTGTGTCCCGCGGGTGCTCGGCGGCCACCGGCTTGGGGACTGCAGCTCCTGCCACTTCTCTGTGATAAACGCAGGGTGCGGGGTCTCGGCAGGCTCATGCATGGCGACGCCGAGGCCGGCCACACTCCCAGAGGGACCTAGCCGTCCCTGCTCGCGGGTCCAGGAACCGTGCACACAGCCTCAGGAAGGGACTCCTGAGAACAGTGACGGGACTCGCGGCTGGGGCAGGGGCGGGGCTTGGCCTCTCGGCTCTGGAACAATGGTCCCCTCGTTGATCTAATGCCCGGCTCAGATGGTGATTCCCAGACTTCCGAGCGGCCGCCGTACCGGTTCGCACACGGCCCACGGGTGCAGCCCTGTCTCCTGGCGCCTTGCGCTTTGACCCTGCCTTTCCTCTTGCCACACTTAGGAATGGGAGCTGAAGAACGGGACGTAGAGGGACGGCAGGACGCCCTGCTCGCAGGCGCCGCCGCCGCCGCAGGAAGCTCCGCCCACGTGGCCACCACGCAGGACGCCAGGGTTTGTGACTGAGCCCGACACCACCAGCGCCCAGACCCTCCCGCGCGTCTTCTTGCTACTGTACTTGTCCCCTCTAAAGAAATTCACTTGTAACACTTGGGTTTCCACCTCTCTCTGTTGAGGAGCAGAAAGGGAGGTAGAGGAGTCCTTTGGCAGATGAGAAGCTGCATCTTTTTACCGAGCTCAGTGAGTGCTTTCCCCAGTGTCCCCCCGTCCCCGCCCCCGGACTGCAGGTGACCGGCCCGTGCCCCCCGCTGAGGCCCCTCGCAGGCCCCAGGGCCCCCTGCCCGTCTGCAGAGAGGGCCGGGGTCCCGAGCAGCTCGCCCTCCTTGTGTCTCGGCATCCCCTCCCCACGTGCCCGTCCCCCACGTCACCAGAGGCGGGCGCGTGAGAAACCCGAGCTGTGAAGCATCTGTTACCTTTTAACTGTCTTTTCTCTGGACAAATGCTTTTGTCACCATGACGTGAAAAGCTGCCATTCTTTTTACACTCTTTAAAAACTTCTCTTTTTTAGCGTGTGTTGCACTTAGCTCTAAGGGTTTTTCAGAGATTCTGTATCATATTTTATTATTTGTACTGCTTTTGAAAGACGGCAGAGCGTTTCTGCTGCTTCACTAGTGTGTGTCCCCACCTCCCCTTCCCCAGTGTCCCCGACCCCACCTGCCCCTCAGAACCTGCAGGTGACCCGCGGAGCATGGGTGGCCTCACCGGATGACGGTGCGACTTCCACTCACAGGAGGGCCCATCCCCAGAGAGGGAAGCAGGTTCTGGAAGTCGCTCGGCCACAGAACCATAGCATCCCGAGCAGGACAAGAGCTTCCAGTCGCTCCCTGGGCCCCCGTCCCCCGCCTGCAAAGCCAGGCCCGGAGCGCGAGTGCCCCAGGGCTGCTCCCCGGCCGGCGTGCCGAGGCCGGGTCTCCGCACCCTAGCTCTGCTGGGCCTCCAGAGGGACCCTCTCAGGGATTCTCAGCTATGGGGAGATGCAACCCCAGATGACATGAGAGTCGGTCACGCCAGGGTCCCTCTGCAGACGGATTCAGGGGCACAAGGCACACACGTGTGGGGGGCGCCTCCTGCTGAGATTCAGGAGCCTAGTGGTGCGAGCCTTTCATCCAGAAGCTTCCCTACCAACTATAGGGATAGAAGGCGAGAAATGGTCTCCGTGCTTTCCCCCGGCACGCCTCCAGAGTCCCTCCTGGGCTCGGCCCCTCTCCTGCAGGCCTTCCTTAGGCGTGGAGTCAACCAGCGTCAGTCAGGGCCCTCGGGGCCCACGTGGCTGCGTGAGATTTTGGCTGTAGAGAGGGTGAGCAGCCTCCCGCGCAGGGGACAGTTTCCAGCAGGGGGCGGGGGCTGGAGCAGAGCCCAGCAGAGACACGGGCCGCCCTCCCACGTTAGCACCCCCAGGAAATGGAGGGAGGACACCCCCCAGAGCCTCCGGGCCCATCTTCCTGGTGCTGTCGGGAGGAGTCCTGTCCTGTTGTCTGTGTGGGAAGCTCGGCCGCCTTGCATTCTACAAAGCTGATTTTCTGTAAAAGGAAACAGTTTGATCCACTGTAGATTTTTGCTGCCTTCTGGTCCAATAAGGTTTCTCAAAGTGAGGCGCTCGGGTCACCCTGCTTGACAGCCAACTTGGCCCAAGCAGCTAGCAGGTTTCGACTGTTAGGAGGGAAAACTTGAGCGGCCCGTGCCCCTGACCGCGGCCCCGCACAGCCGGGGAGACCCCAGGCAGCTCGGGGACCCTCACCCCGTGGGTTTGCGGGAGCCGGGATTTGGACCCTGGTCCTCAGACTCCGGGCGTACACGTTCCATGTCTAAAGGCCCCAGGTTTCACATTCGCTTTCCTCACCATCAGCCCTTGAAAGAGGGTCGCAAGCTTAGACGGATCCTGCTGGTTCCACCGAGCCATCGGCAGCGGGTCGTGCGGAGGGCGGGGCCGCCACCCGGGGGCTCCCACGATGTTATGTGTTCCCCTTGGTGTCTTAGATTTGATCAGAAAGTTAGGTGAAAGAATTTGCTTCAAAATAAGTTATTTATTTGTATATGTTCAATAAATAGAGTTTTTAATTTATATCTGTACATAATAGACACACACATGAGACGTCTTGTCGGGGTTCGGGCGGTGATGTCCTTTCACGGCCCCGAAGCTCCCCGCCCGGCAGCCGCGGGAGGCCACCCCAGGGGGAGGAGTGCCATTCCCTTCGAGGGGTCACCTGTTCGCCGTGACAGGATGCTGACCCCAAGTGGAGGAGCGTGGTGGCCGCTCCCGGGGGCCACATCTGCCCCAGCACCAGCCCCGGGGCTCTGCCCCCGCCGTATTTGATCAGCTGTCATCAACCTTCAGATCCCCTCCAGTTTTGTGTGTTGATAATGTTTTAAAGTCACTCACCAACCTCTTGCACAGAAACAAAATGGTGGCTACGGGCTCTCTGTGTCACCTGCGGCGTGGGACGGGGGAAGCGGTCACTTTGCCCCCCTTCAGAGTCAGTAGGGGGTGGGGCAAGGCCCTCTGTGCGCATCAGACCAGCCAGCCCCGCCCTCGCCGGGCTTCCGGATGGTTCCACCGCCTAGCAACCAGTGTGGGTCTGGTGAAGGGTCCAGATGGGCGTGGATCTTTCCGGAGTCTTCTCTGGGTGACCGTGCATACGCCATGCCGTAAACCCATCCTGTCCCCCCGGTTCGCACACCTTGGTGTTCCCAAACCTGATCGTCTCCTCATTCACCTCAACTGTCCGAGTTCCAGAAACCCCAAACCACTCAGGTTGGAGATGTGCTGTCTTCTGCAAAGTGTGTGCGGGTTTGCAAGGGGCCCGGCGCGAGTCTGGGGGGGCCCGGGGGTTGCCGGCTCGCTCTCGGGAGGGACGCGGCCTCACAGCAGGCGGTGCTCTGGGTTTGCTCGCCCAGTCCTGCGACGGGCCCTCCGGAGGGTGGGCAGCGGGGTGGGTGCCCGGAGCGGGTCCCCTGGCGCCAGCGAAGACCCCTGCGGCCCAGCCCGCACGCCCCTCCCAGGCGGCCTCTCCCGGGCCGGCTGCAGTGTCCACCGCCCCCGGCTCGGCAAGGTGGCATCGCTCAGATGTTAAACTGTTGCCTTCCTCGTTTTGTTTTGTTTTTTTTTCTAAAATAATTTTTTACCGGGAAATTTTTCAAATCCGAGGCATCGTTTTAAAGAGAATCATTCTTACTCTTATTTTGTTGCTGTTGTCACTGCTGGCTCATGGCTGGGTTGATACTGTGAATACATGAAAGTAAACTGTACCCCGTGGCCCGCGGTGGGCACAGCCTCCCCCGCGAGCGCCCCCTGCAGGCAGCTCATCTCCCGCCAAGGCCCCGGGCTGCGCGGGCTGCCTCCCTCCCTCCCTCACGCTCCGGCAGGTGTTCCTGGCTGTGACCTGTGACCGGGGTGTGGCCGGGGAAGGCCTTTCCGACATGGGATCATCAGATCGCGATTCTTAGGGACCAAAGGTGTTTTTAACAAGATAATCTTTGCATCTGGTTTTCTAACAAGAAAGGAAACAGTGACTTTAAATTTTAACACCAACTTTTAAATTATAGATATTTAGCACTCATTGACCACGGCTCTAAGTTGTAAAGTGTTTTCATATTAAGATTGTAATTATTTCCTTACTGTATTTTTAAAAAACTAAACTTGTATTTAAAATTCTCTTTGAAAGAAACAAGCAAGAAACAGCAAAGATTTTTTTTTTAATTAAATACGTTGGCGGTGCCCATTTTAAAGGACTGTAAATATATTTTCACTCTGTTTCTCAACATATTTAATTCATAGGGAACTTTTATCAAAGGAAACTTCCAATGGAAATACCAGTTTTCAGGCGTTTTGCTCCATGTTGTAGTCACTGCACCTGAATTTTCTGCTTTACTAACGGATTTTTCTACTGTTTCACGCGGTGTAGCCCGCGGACTGGCGCCCCCCGGCGTGCCTCGTTTGTGTGTTCTCAATAAAGCTGTATGCTTCCAGCCGGCCTCCTGTCTTGCTGCCTCTGGCCTTACTTTCTGCTGAGTGGGGGCACATTGTTGAGGTCACCTACCCCAGAGGCGGGGACGGGAGGTTAAGAAGGAGCAGGTGAGGGAGGAGGTGGGGGCTGTGCTTTGTTTCTCTGAGCAAGGATCTTCTTCCACCAAAGAGCCTCAGCTACCGTGTTTTCCGGTGGCTTTTAGTCCACGGACCCGAAATGTTCGCGCACCTGCTGAGGGCCAGGCTCCGGGCCAGGTGCTGGAGACAGGAGTGAATCAGATGGGACTCGCTCTCAGGCACCCCCCGGGAGTGCAGGCCCGCGTGGAGACATCCGTACCCCGGGGGAAGATGCAGCCGCCCTCAGGACAGGTGGGTGGGCCTTGCAGGAGCGGGGCCTGGAGCTAGTCACGGGTTGGAACAGGAGTTCAGCAGGGACCAGAGCAAGGCGGGCAATGGTAGGAGCAGAGGGGGGGTGGAGGCTGAGGACCAGGGCCGCTGGGGCGAAGCCGGAACACAGGTCGCGAGCGGTGGAGGTGAGTTTGGATGAGCAGCTGGGGTCAGACTGGAGGGCCCGCGTCCGGGGCTCCTCGTGTGCGTGGGATGGCCGAGCTCTGGTTTGGGGAAGACCGCTGCCGGCCGGGACCAGAATGGGTCAGAGTGACAGCCATGGCAGGCCCCTGCGGCCACACTTGCGGGCGTCCAGAGAGGCACATGCCCAGTCCGAGCCGAGCGAGCACCCCCCGGCCCCAGGGGGCTGGCCCTTCCCCCAGGGCCCTCCTTGGCCCGTCCCAGCTGAAGGAGCTTGCACAGGCAGGATCCGGCCCGAGCCACTGGGCTGGCCTGGCGTTGGCCAGAACACACGGAGGAGTGGCCCTTGGCGAGTGCCGCGTGGGTGGGGAGATCGGAGTGGGCCCACTGGACCGAGGTCTGCAGGACTCCCTGGTTATCCAGCGGGAGAGGCCAGGTCTGATCCCGGGGCAAGGTGTGTCTGTGGGGGACGTAGGGATGTCCGGGTGACCGAGTGCCCACCCAGACCCACCTTCCGGGGTCTAGGGCCAGATGGCCCTGTGGGACCCCCTCACCCCGAATTCTGTCTCCCTGTGGTGGGGGGCAGGGCTGGGCACATCACAGATGGTGAAGGGAAGCGGGCGGGGGCCTTCTCCATCCATCCTAGAGGAAGGGGGTTCTCAGCGCACCCAGTGCACTTAGAGACGCAGAAGCCGGGGGCAGGGTCTTCCCGGCCCCAACCTCAGCTGTTCAACGCGGGCAGCGGTCTCCCCAGGAGGCTTATTCAACCTGCGTTAACCCATGCCCCTCCCCAGGTCCTGAATACCGGTCACATCTTGGCGGGCTGCCGAAGGCTCGGGAACTGCCTCTTGGATTTCTAGAAGACGCCAGACTCCTACCTTTGCTTTTTCAAACCACGGAGACGACTCGGGGATATTTGTCCTGCGTATTGTGGTTTTGGGGGCCGGCGACACGAAGCCTCCCCGGCATAAGTCAGGAGCTTCCTTAATGGGAAGCGGGGAAAACATTAGCTGATGTGTGTGATCCAGAAATGTTATGATGGAAGCTTCATCAATTTTACGATGCTGTTAAAAATGGCTATCTTTTCATACAAAGGGACCAGATAGTCAAGAAGTGGGGTGGGGAATACAGGAGGGAGGCTGACCCAGGGCAGCAGGTCAAACGCTCACCTCCTGACGAGGGGGGCTGGTTCCAGCAGGTCCTGACCACCGAGAGGGCTGGTCTATCCCGGAGCTATCCACAGGGGTGGCCGGCCTCACCCCTGGACAGACAGACTGCCCTCCCAGGCCAGTTCCTAGAGATGGTGAGGGGCTCGCCCACAGGCATGACTGCACGTGTTGACCAACCATGCTGGAGCCCACCACCCAACCACCTCCAGCATGGGGCCCCCATGCTCTGGGCCACCACCCCCTTCCCTTATCCCCGCAGGACCAGGTACCAGACAACCAGGGTCACCCCTCCGGCCCAGAGCCCCCTGAAATTCTTCACACTAGCCAATCCTGTCGGCACTGCCCACCCACTCCTTCCCATGAACCTGCAATAAAGGCTCCTGTTCACACTTTCCGATCACTGCCCTCCCCACGTGGCCCACATGTGGCGTGGTGTGGCCGTCCTCTTGAGAACTGTGAGTACAACACACTTAGCTGATCCGTGGCAGCCCGCCCCTGATCTGCTGGACTCTCCATTCTGAGTAACAATAAAACCTACATTTTAAGCCATCCCAGTCCTAGGCAACGGGCAGGGACTCCGAGGTCTGCCGGTCTCCGGCTGGGATTCGGGCGCGTTCTCGGATTCCCCACCCCCACGGAGTGGGACAGGAGCACCCCTCTGGCTGGCCTGCTCCGAGAAGTCAGTGGGCTGAGGCGTGTAAATCGCAGGCACGCTCGGCCCCTGGCAGGTGCTCCTCGGCGTCTGCCCCACCCCTCCCCCAGCACCCCGGGGGCCACGAGGAGAGCCTGGCGGTCGCCCTGCTCTCCCACCACGGTGACCGGCTTCTCTCGCGCTTCAGATGGGGACGGTGAGGCTCAGGGAGAAGGGGCCCAGACTGCCGCCTCCCTTGGCAGGGGAGCCTCCATCAGCAAGGGGCTGACTACGGGGGTTGCTGCGAAGGACTTGGGAGTCCGATGCACAGAGTCCCGCCGACAGGGACTGAGCCGCTGCGGCGCTGGGGGTCCCGTACCTCCGGGGGCGGCTGACCAGCCACGGAAGGCGGGCTGAGCGAGCGAGCACAGCCTCTGGTATGACGGCTCCAGGCCCCGACATGGTTCTCAAGATAATTTTCGTCTCACAAACTCTCCTGAGCACCTTCTCAGGTTGCCCTGCTGGGCGCGGAAGCCCCTGGAAGGTTCCAGGCAGGGAAGGGGCGTGGCCTTCTCTGCATGTTTCCAAGCTCTGGCGCCCCCGTGCAGATCTGGCCAAGGGAGGTGGTGGAGGCCACGGGGAGGCCGGCTGGACTCAAGGGCAGTCACACCTGTGTCCAGCCTCGCGCCAGCCCCTCTGGGCCCGCGCACCCCTGGGTTTGGGCCTTCCCCCGCCGCCCTTGGAAGCGCCCTCCCGCCCTCGCCCCCACCCACGGGCCAGGGACCCCAGCCCCGGGGCTGCCGTGTGTGAGCTGCGCACCGCGGGACCCAGTGAAGTCATTTGGGGACCGGAGCGGCCGTTCGTGGCTGGGCCAGCGAAGGCAGCGGTGGTGGCCAGGGTGGCCCGGGGCATGTTCCCTGAGCACCCCAAATACGCACCTCTTGAGAAACTGTGTCCGGTTCCCCTTTACGGCGGTGGGCACGTGACCCGCTGTCCCCACAGGACCGCCTCTCCCCTCCAGACCCTTGGCCTCCTCATGCCACCACGAGGACCGGTGCCTTGGGAAGGGCCAACCCCGGCGACTGCCGGCCTTAATGGACCCATAGAAGGAGGCTGACCGGCAGGGCCTCGCGCCCGCCCGCCTGGGGGGCTATAGCCTTCTGCCCCAGGACCCCGTGCCGGGGGCTCCCTCCTCCAGGCCGCCCTGTCCCGGGGCACTCCGCAAGCCGTCGTAGGAGGGGGATAGCGACTCCTGGTCGGGGTCACCGCCGGCAGGAAGGACGAGGAAATGTCCCTCGTGGCTGCCGAGCCTCCCGTTTGTCCCCTTCCTTTCTCGCCGACTAGGAATCGGCGTCCCCAGGACAATGCGGGGCTCCCTGCGGACCCGGCCGCCACACGGGGCTGTGCCCTGCCCCTCCGTCCCTGCCCCCGTGTGCTGGTATAGCTGTTTTTAAACACGTTCCATGTTTCTGGAGGCTGGGAGCTGCGGGCTGCCTGGTTCTGCTTCTTGCTGCCTGGATCCAGAAGCACCGTGTGAGAACAGCATCACCAACAGTGACCGTGGCCGCCACACTCGCCCCTGCTCGCTGCGCCTGCGCTTCTCAACGTCGGCCCGGCCGTCTGCCTCCTGAGCACCCAGGGCAGGCCGCTGGCCCGCGCGCCCTCCTGCCACCCCCGCGGGGCTTCGATGGAGCTGAAACCCCCCCTCGCTGTGGGGTGTCTTCTCCGCGGGATGGACGCCGTTTGCTCAACGAATCCTTCATTCATTTCTCCATTAAGGACACATTTGTTGAACACCTGCCGTGTGGGGGGCGCTGCAGACACACGAGGAACAAGGGGTCAGAACTCGCTGCGGCTGCTGGGTTTTGGGGACGGACGTGAAGCGGGTGACCCCGCTAGTACACGTGCAGCCAGAGACTGGGAGCCACGAGGAATGATGCCGCCTTCTGTTTGCAACGTGCTAGGACCGTGGAACCGTGCTCTGTGGGGAGAAACCCAAGGCTGGGACTTATGTGGGCGACTCCCCGCCATCATCTCAAACCCAGGGCGTCCAGGGGACACGCCCTTCACCGGGGACACAGAGGAGGGCTGTTGGTCCAGGGAGCATTCTGGAAAACCGTGTAGTGGCTGGTTTTTGCAGGTCAGAGCTGAGAATCGGGCTGTCACCGCGGAGCCTGGGTCCCCGAATTCCAAGGGGATGTGGGACCCTGGGCAGCAGAGTCTGGAGGGCAGCTGGAACCTTCTGGGGACACGTGGGCCTGGCGCGTGCGGCAGGAAGCACGGTCCCAGCAGTGACGGTGGTGACTGAGCCCGCAGAGGTGTGCACAGGGACTAAGGAACGGATCACGGTGTCCCCAGGACTGAAATAGGTGGGCCGCCCGCTGAAGTCGCAACTCGGCCCCTGCAAAGCAAGTGCACTCCAGACCTGGCAGTTACGGTGACCAGGGTGGCTGCGTCACCACCGTAGTTGGGGGCCCTCCCTGCTTCCCAGACCTGGCGGGTCACATCCCCGAGCCCCTTGTACCTGGGGGAGGAGGACGCTGCACCCCCTTGAGGCCGGATGCTGACCCGAATCTACAAGGTAGATTTCCTCCTAACGGGCTCCAGACGTACGGACAGCAGAAACGTGCACCAGGGAGAGAAAAATCCTCCCTCTGGGGCTTTCACGGACACGGCTCTCACCCGAGGCAGATTCCCGGGGACCCCAGTGCCAGCGAGGCCACCCACCAGAGCAGAAAGTGTGGTGGTCGGTGGTCTGGCCCCAGCCTGTGTGGTGAGCCCACCGCACAATGACTCCCTCGGTTCTGAATATGCAGGTGGAAACCATCCTTAGCAACAGGAAGAACCAACCCTCCTTGGTCTCCAGCACCAGGGGGTCACCGCGTAGGAAGGCCCCCTGGGACGTCCCCTTCTTACTAAGTTAGTGGACAAAGGCCACCTCAGGTCACTGCAAGAACTGCAGCCGTTAGCGCCACCCACCCCCATGTGGGACCTGAAGGACGCAGGGCCGGTGACTCCGTCAAGTCTCCATCCCTTCCTTACTTTCCCAGGATCGGCGGGTAGAGTGCGGGACCTGGGGACGAGGTGAGCAGTTGCAGCTGCGGTTCCAGGCGTGATGCTGTTCCAGGCACCATAGCTCACGGGAATGAACCCCGCTCCCCGTGCGTGGGGTGCACGCGGCCTGCCGAGCGTCCTTCCATTCCACACCCCCCAGCGGAGGCCCCGCGAGCCGGCCCTCCCACCTGGTGCGAACGGCAGCGCACCTGCCCAGGTGTTCCCGGGGCCAGGTAAACTCTCCACTCCCCGTCGGTGCGGAGGCCTGTGCACGCCACAGAGCCTCCGGCCGCGTCCTGCTGATCGGGACCACCAAGGAGAAAGCAACCCCCCCCCGGAGCCTTGGCACGACGCCACCGTGCTGGACCCCGAATACCACGTCAGTGGGGCCCGGTCGGGAGAACGGAGCCACTCCGGGCCCTCCGCGCGGGAGAGCCTCCACGGAGGGAAGCAGGGGCAGGAGGGCAGGAAGCCGCCGTGAAAATCTCAGCCGTCAGTCAGCACTGAAGACGGCAGCGCCCCTGACCTTGACCAGCTGCTGCGGGACGGCCGGGGACGGGGACCCTCCTGGAAATCGCCGAGACCCAAGCTCGGGTCCCAGGAGGCGGCTGAATCAGCAGCGTCTCACCCCGCCACCGCCTGGCTGCAGGTCCCAAGCCTTCGGTTTCAGGCAGGTGCACAGGGATTCCTCACTTCTTACCCTCCTGCAGCCCTCGATGACTCACATAAATCCGTGACGTGGCGGGGACACCAGCAGGGCCCACCATCCTCTGCGGGAGCGCTGGCCGCCTGCCCTGGGGTTGACAGGAGAGCTGACCTGTCCTCTCCTGGGAGGCGCGCACATTGTACGTTTGGGCACATTTGCAGATCCCGGACTTTCTTCTACTTCCCAGCCAAGGGGTCGCCACCCGGGCTGAGCCACGGCCGGCCTCCTAGCGACCCTGCGTCCCAGTCCCTCCCCGGCCTGCCCCTTACTCCTCTCTTGGTTGACAGACACTCCACCGCCCCAGTCCGGGCTCACCGCTTGCTTCCCGTGGCCGAGTTCTGATCTCTGTCGTCTTTAACACAGACGTAAATCCTGCTCACGCATTTGCAGCCGGCTTGCACAAAGTCTTGCTGCAGGGACCCCCTTTCTGCTCAGCCTGGACACTTCCACTTTTCTCGCAGGTGACAGTAAGTCACAAAGCATGCAGTTTCTAAAATTTCCTCCGGCTTTCTCTATAAACCATCCAGAAAAATCGGCCTTTTCTGTGAATCCACTGCTGCCTCGGCCAGTGGGGTCGTCTGCCCAGCCCCACAGTGCTGTGCTCACCTCTCTTTCCACTTACTGATCCTTGAACGAGGAGTACTCCCTCCAGACCACGCGTTTTCTGGGTCACAGGTGGTGTCCATCCCCCCCCACTCTGCCCGCGGCTTTCCTAGAGCCCCAGATGAATCACGGGCACCTCTCAGACCGTCGCTGTGTATGCACCCCCAGAACGGACGTGGGGTGCCTGATCCCACGCTCCGATGTGAAGACTGCAGGACGAGCGTTACTTCTGCATCCTCATCAGCCTTCCGGGGTTGCTCTCTGTCCCCGGTGTAGGGACACACAGTGGCCCTGCCTCTGGCTCAGGGTGAGGGTAAAGGAGCGTGTGAGCCAAGAGGAAGATGGTGAACTACTAGGATTCCTTCTGGGATGGCCATGGGACCTGACTGGGGACTCCAGACTTTATGAGACGAAGATGCCAAGTCTGGAGCTACTGCAGCCATTCTGTGACCTGAGGACAATGATGTGCCACCGCACCTGAGCAGGGGAATGTGGCCGGGAGACACACAGCCACACCAGACGTTCTCTGTATAACCCTGTGACTCAAATCCCCAGTGGGGCCTCCTCACTGCTAGTCATTGTACTAACTTCCTCATGCTCCCGGAGGACAGTTTCACACCTTCTCCTGTTTCCCTGGGCCCCTTGTCGGCCTCGCTTGCTGCTTCCCTGAGAACACAGAGCAGTTGGAAGAGAAGCTCCCGAGCCAGGTGCTGCTGTGCCCTCCTGTTCCCGCCCGGCGCAGGCCCTCTGCTCCCCCCAGGGACGGGCTCTGCGGTATTCCCTCCGTCTCCCCTCCCCCAACCTCACTTCCACATGGCTACCAATGTCCCAATTCTCCACTGAGTCACAGGAAAATTCTGGAAACATAACTACATATGTACCCTGGCTGTCTGCTTCCTCGCCTTCCATGATGTCCTCGGCCCGTTCCTGGTCCCCACACGGCCCTGAAGACCTGCGTCTGGCCAGGTCCACTGGTCGTGCCCCGTCCTCACCTGCTCGCCCTCTCCGCGGCCCCCGGAGCAGCCCCCCACCTCCGCTCTGAGGCATCTTTCTCCGGCGGGAGCTCAGCAGTCCCCAGGAGGGTCCGGCGACTCTCAGGGACGTTCAGTGATGCGGTTTCTGTGCGGCGTGCGGCCCTGGACGGTGGGACGGGGGCAGGGGCACCGTGCTGTGGGCTTGCTGCCTGCGGGTTTGCGGAGCACAGGGATAGAGCCGCACTGGACGTGGCACGGGGCAGAGACGACGCGGGACCTGTCATCCACACGGGGCTGGCAGGGACCATCCCTCCATCACCTCCTCAGCCAGAATACTGTTGATCGTTCACACAGCTGAACGTTTGGGCCATAATCGTGTAAGCTGCAAACGGCGCCAATGATCCTGTTTGCCCAGCACCGGGCCAGGGCACATTCTAGAATGACTGCTAAGCACCATCTGCCGAGCCCGGGAACTGTGATTAACAGTCCGATGGCGACACTGCGCAGTGCCAGTGGGCTATGGGCACGTGTTCCGGAAACGCCCAGGCCGGCCTGCTTAGCGCCGGGAACCGGCAGGTCTGGGCGCATTGGGCGGCAAGCACCACCACGCCTGGCGGGCGAGGCCCCCGGGGAGCCCACGGGCCGTGGCCCAGGAAGGGGGCTGCTGTGCTGGGCACGCATCGGGCCGTCCCGGCAGCGCCTGGCGGCCATCCCCGCAACCCGAGGCCCGTGGGATGTCCGCACATCTAATAACCGTCGGAGGGCGCGCACCACGGAGTTGGGGGCGGCTGGGAGGCCCGACTGTAGCGGGGGCCGTGGCGAGGCCACAGGTGAGGACGCAGGCGAGGTGGGATAGGAAGCGGCCCCCGCTCTGTGCCACGGGGACAGGGCGCCAGTCCATTCCGGGGCTTGTCCTCTCTGTGTGCGGACGGGGCTGCCATGTGCACGTGGCTTTGTCGTGACCCTCGTGGCCCCAGGTGCACGAATGGGGCCGCGTCCGGCAGGGTCAGCGACCACACGTTGGGGGGCTGCCAAGTGCCCTCCCCTGACCCGCGGGAGCCCAGACCCAAGGCCAGAAACAGAACCGTGGCCTCACCGCCCTGTGGGGAGGGAGCCCTGTCTGAGCACTCGAGCTTGAGGTTTGGGGCCACTGCTCCCAGGCGAAGCCTCTCGATGATGAGCGTCGGGCAGTCACCGCCCCACCGGCCCTCCTCCCCTGCCGCCCACGACCCCGCGTGGACCTCGCTTCCTGCTGGACCAGGCAGGACACGTGCACGCGCCTACACGGTCGCCTGGGGCGTGTTTCCTTGTCTCTGACCCAGGCCGAGAGCGGGAAGGACGGGTTTTCTCGACGAGTGCTCACAGCTGGAGTTCCCGAGCAGCTGTGGATGCTCAGCCCCCATGGCCAGCGAGGCACGGTGTCAAGGCCAGAGCCTTGGCCAGGGCGGGTGAGCGCGGCCTCCTGGCTCATCAAAGATAGACCGAATGGCGCTTTAGAGATCGAGACCGTTGGCCCCGGAGGGCGCTGTGTCAGGCTGTCCATCCCCTGGCCCTCCAGCTCCCTGGGCTTCTGCTCCTCAGCCGGCAGACGGGCTGACGCTTCCAGGCCCTTCCACTGGCCTCGAGAGCAGGAGGTGCGCCAGCCCGCGTGTAAGGACTTCGAAAGCTGATGGGGGTATTGTTGCTTCGCAGGCGGTGGGTCCCCGATCCAGTGACCGAGAAGGTTAATGTCCCTGCCACCTGCTGCCGGTGTCAGGAACGGCCCCAGTCCCTCGCCCGCGTCCCTGAGACCACAGCTCTAGGGGCCCCGTGTGCGTGTGTGCGTGCGTGTGTTTAGGCAAATGTGGAAGAAGAGCTTCATAATAAGGCAAAAGCTGATTATATTCATTTAATCTTTGTTAAAAGCATCACAAATGATTTATTGATTTTATAAAGGAAAAATAAGAAAGAACTTTTCGCATCTTTGTTATGTGCATGTACCAAGTACAGGTCTGGCCCGGTGGAGTGAAGCGTTAGCTGCCCACGGCAGACCACAGCGTGGTCCCTGGCGCCTGTAGACACCTGTCCAGCAAATGTGCAGGACCGCAAACGTACACCCAGATCATCCATAGACCTACATGTTGATCTATACGGTTATGGGGATGGACACGTATAAGGTTATGCCAGATGCCACCTGATTCCCGGGCTCTTGGGTCCACACACTCAAAATACTCTTAATAGAAATAATAAAATACAAGAAAAACACAAATAACTAAGGGAGAAAAAAGAAAACAACAATAACCCTACCCAAACAGCAGAGAGAATGAAGTCGAGTGGTCAAAGAAGGTCAGAGGGTTGTCACCCGTAGGCACTGGCGAGCTGGGGGGAGGGTGGGGGACTGTGTCCAGGGGGACTCCATGCTGACCTTGACCTTGGACCTGGATGGTGCTGACAGGTGTCTGACCCTGTGTGTCTGACGCTCATGGGGCAGGCTGGTGGGGGCGGACGGCAGGACACAGGGCTCCCTAACTTGTCTTTGGAGACTGCTAACGGGCTGGGGGAGGTGGTGGCAAAGGTCTGGAGAACCCCGGCCTCTTCCCACACCGACCGCACCAGCAAACATGTCCCCGGGTCCTCGGGCCCCAGCCCTTCCCCAAGGAGGGTCTTGAGAAAAACTTACAGGGTGACCTCTGGAGCGGGGCCCAGGAGCCCCAGCTGGTGAGCAGGTGGCCTCCTCCACCTGGCATGTGACGCACTGTGACCCCTTCCTCCCCGCAGTCTGAGTCCCTATTTGTAACACATGAAGACTGAGGGACTCCTGCAATGTGGGGGGCTGTTGTGGGTGTGAGGGTGCATCCCTGGGCCTCCCCTCCTGCAGGCCATGGTCCTCTTCTAGGGGACGTGGGGTAATGCCCTGCTAGGCTTCATTCTGGACTCACCAGCAGCCAGGGAGCACCTAGCCAGGGCTCTGGTGTCCCCATGTCCTAGGGAAAGGCCCTGAGCCACGGAGAGCCCTGCCTGGGAGGGGAGAGGAGGAGGGGTGGAGGGAGGGCAAGGAGGGGAAAGGGACAGGGAGAGGCAGAGGGGCGGAGGGAGGGAGGGAGGAGAATACTGACTTCCGGTTTCAAGGCAAAAGGTGAACATCTCCCCCCATATATTCACATGTGTAGACTGAGGCTAGCGTCCCTGATTCTAGGCATCTGTGAGTGAGCAGAATCGCTGCACGGGGTGGGGGGGGAGGGGGGCAGAGGGCTAGTCCCTGGGGCACCTCTGCTATGGTCTTGCTGTGTGACTTGGGGAAAATCATGCCCTCTCTGGGCCTCAACTCCTCCATCTTCAGAATGAGGGGCGCACTCCTGGATGGCCCTTCCCGTCTGCCATCTGAAACCATGGCTGGTCTGGGGGCTCCTACTCGGGGTCCTCAAACTGTTGGGGAGCACAGGACCCTTGCACATCTCTGGGGGGCCCCTGCCACGCCCGCCGGAGGAGGAGACCCTGGCGGCGGGCAGGGAGTCGGGAAGCGTGAGGGCCCCAGGGGGCCGGCAGGGGCAAGCTGGGAGAGCGCTGGGCCCTCTGGGCCCCAGGGATGGAGCGGAGCCAGGAGACGCAGGGGAGCTGGGCCCTCGAGAAACACGGTTCGGTTCGGAGAAGGGGGTTCTGCGGATGGCCGCTGCCCCGCCCAGAGAGGTGTTTACATCATCTGCAGTTTAAAAGGAGGCAGACAGAGGGAGGTGCGGAGGGCGGTGTTGGGAGGGCCTGGGGCGGAGGCTTTCTGGATTCTGGAGGGTGCCCGAGATGGGAGGCCATGCGGGTAGGAGCCGCCCTCCTGGGGGTGATGAGCAAGAAAGCAGGACTCCGGCGCCCTCTGCGGGCGCCCTGTGCAGGGACAGGGCCCAAGGTGCAGAGTGACGGGCAGCCCCGGCAGGCTCGCCTCCCCGGCTCCGGGGCGGCCGGGCCTCGGACTGGGGCGACGTGTCAGCAACAGGGGCAGCCACGCAGGGGGCCAGGGGCAGAGAAGTGCCCAGAGTCGGGGTGGGGGCGCCGTGGGCCTGGTGTCCGGGGGATTGGGGGCGGGGGGCCGCAGGCTGCCCCCATGCGTCTCGTGGGCTGGGCGGGCGTGAGCTGAAGACAGGGGACATCTGTCACCAGGCGTGGGGACAGCTGGAGGGAGTGGTGCTTCCGCAGGTTTCTGAGGGGACGCGGGTCCCAGCACCTGTGCCCTCCGGGGATGAGACGGCGCAGAGGAGAGTGTCCCGGGCGCGGGCGTCCGGGGACATCAGCTCACCAGGTAGCTGTGCATCTCTCGGGAGTTGATACTCAGGACCACGCCGGAGTGATTCCCTAGGAAACAGACAGGCCCGCCCGTGAGCACAGGCCCCCGCCGCCGCTGCAGAGGGTGCCACGCAGCCAACATGCGGCCGCATCCCGGGGTCCTTCCGCCGTGCAGGTGGTGCCCGAGCGCGCGGCGGGGCGGTGGGGGTCTCCAGCTCCTGGGTGCGTGACAGGGCGGGTTCTCCCGGTGCCGTCGCGAGCAGGGGACCCCGGCGGGCCTCGGGAGGGGAGGCCAAGGCTGACCTGCGGCGGGGCGGGCTGGGGCGGCGGCCGCGGGGGGCTGCGGGAGGGGCTGCGGGCCTCCTGGCAGTGGGCGCTGCAGGGCACGGCGTGGGGAGGCCCGGAGAGGCGGGAGACAGAAGGGGCGCGGTGACGTCAGAAACGCAGGCCTTAGCTGGGAGGGTCCTGGGGGGGCTGCAGCGGGAGCCTGGGAGAGGGGAGGGGCTGCCCTGAAGCGCTGCCTGCAGTCGGGGACAAGGCGGCCCCACAGCTCTGCAGCACCTGCCGGGCGCAGCGTGCGGGGCTCCTGAGCCCGACCCGCTGGCCGAGACCCTCGTCAAGGTCCATCACCTTGTGGCCTTGGTTTTGCCATCTGGAACGTGGGCATCACAGCTCCGCCCTCCATGGACCGCGTGGGGATTGCATGGGAACATGCACCTGGCGCATACTAAGTGCTCGATTGAAACAACCTGTTATTATTATGCTCTTATCGTTCTTCAGGAGCTTGAGAGCAACCAGGTGCCACAGGCAGGAGAGCAGAGCTCGGGTCCTCCCAGGGACACCCACACCCTCCGTCCGAGCCTGGGAAGCCCCAGGTCCGCTCAGAGCCTCTGTGGCTGGTTGTGGGGTTGAGACACCACCTGCATGAAGGTGGGGACCGGGCGACATGGGAGGCAGCGTGGAGCCCCAGGCAGGGGAGAGATGGGTGGAGGGGGCCCATGGGGGTGCACAGGGATCGCACCCCGCGCCTGGGGGCTGCAGTGCTAGGGGAGGGCACAGGCTTTGGAGCCGCAGAGCTGGGCCTGAATCCCTCTCTCATCAGCCAAGTGACTTGGGCTCCGAACCTCAGCTTTCTCATCTGTCCAATGGCCTGGCTCGCGGCAGCCCCTCGGCCCAGGCCCAGCATGGAGCTGGTGCTCAGGATGTCAGAGCTGATGCGATGTCCCAGGAAGGGGCAGAGACACCGCTCCCGGGGAGCCCAGCGGGGCTGGCAGGAGTGGGAGACAATGGGCCCTTGTGCCAACGGACAGGGACCCCGCCGAGGCTGGGGGCTGGAGAAAGGGTGGGGGTCCTCTCCCCGGCCACCCCGGGGGGAATGACTTCTCTGAGCCTCACCTTCAACCACTGACAGTGCGGACTCTGATTTCCGCCTCTCCCAGCTCTGAGGGCACGCCAGACACAGAGAGGGAGGTCACAGTGCTGACCGCGGGGCGCACGGTACCGAAACTGTCACGGCACCTCCGTGCCGTCGGGCCCCGGCTGCTGGCCTGGGAGAGGTGGGGACCGGCCGCCGAGAGACGGGGTACAGGCGGGACGTATCATGCTCCTCCCCCCCGAGGTGGAGACCGTGTCCCCTCCCCTGAAGATGGACAGACTCTGGTTGCCTCGAGCGATAGAGTGAGACGCAAGTGACCGGGGTGACAGTCATGGAGGGCCACGCGGCTGCCACGGGCTGACTGGGCTCTCTCAGTGCTCTGAGGACGTGGCCCCCACGCTACGCGGGAGCCCGAGCCAGACGAAGAGGCCGCGGCAGGCGTTCGGGGGACAGCCCTGCAGAGAGCACAGCTGACCGCTAAGTCACAGCCCAGGCTGAGCACGGAGGCCCGGAGGTGACTCCGGCCATTGTCAGTGCCACCTCGGGAGAGACGTGGGGGAGAAGCGCCGGGCCGCGAGGGCGAGACCGCAGTAACAGGGCACCGTGTCAGCTGCAGAGGGTGGTGCCCCGTGTCCCCAGGCCCCCCTTTAAGCTCGGGCCGTGCCCTCGTCAGCCGGAGGGGACAGCGCCACCGTCCGCCTGGGCCTGGGTCCTGCGCCCTTAGCTGGCCAGAGGCGGCCAGGGGGGACCCGCAGGAGGGTGGGGAGGGGGGTTTTCAGGGCGGGCGTTACCTAGAGTCTGCGAGTCGAGATCATCATCTATAAACTCCTCACCCTGGATGACGCTCTGGACGCCCTGGCCGTGGCTCACGGGGCTCGTCATTTCCTGCTCCTTCTCATTGTGCATCTGGGCATACACGGTCCTCCCGGGGCGTTTCCTGCGGGGCAGAGGAGGGGCTCAGGGGGCTGTGCCACCTGAGCCGCTGGGCCCCAGACCACTCCTGGGCATGGTGCAGACAACGCTCCTGGATCTCTTCTCCTGCCCCTTCTCTGCTCCAGACCACCTCCTCCAGGAAGCCCTCCCTCCTGTGAGCTCCCACAGCCCTGGGTTTCCCTGGGCCCCAGTGCATGGGTGTGCCTTGTCTGGTTCCCCCGGGGACTGGACTGAGGCCGAATTGCAGGGAGGGGGTGTTTTACTGTCTTTAGTCCCCCGTCATCTGGTTTGTGGGAGAGCAGCGTCCTGGGCACTGACAGGGTGGGTGGGACATGCATTCCCATGGCACACGGGATGCCCACCCGGCTCTGAGAGGGGCTTGCTGAGCCCTGTCCGGGTCCTGGGGCTGTGCGGTCCCAATTTCCTGTCCCTCCAGGGCCAGAGGGAGAGGAGACCACGGGCACAGCCCCCATGCCTGCGCTGGGACTGGGCACGGGGTCCCCAGGCCAGGCTCCTCCACGTCCGATGCCTAGTTAGTCTGAGACCCTGAAAGTGCCCACGGTCCCCGAGAAGCAGCAGGCTCCCTCCGACACTGCTTGCCAGGCCCGACCAGTCCTGCAGGAGTGCAGGGCGCAGACCGCTGAGGGCGACTGAAGGGGACACGTTACCTCCGGCTGGAACCCTTACCGGATGACTCATTCCCCCAGAACTCATTTCCCTCTGCTGTGGCTGCCGTACCCCGAAAAGGCCCTGACCCTGAGGGAGGACGAGAGGCTAGCCCCTGCAGGGGACAGCACGAGCAAGAAGTCACCCTTGGGGCTCTTTGTTACAGCAGCCGAGCCACCGCCAGAAACCGAGCCCGCTCCCTGGACCCCCACAGGCCACGTCCGACCCCAGAGCCTCGGGACCAGCGGGGCATTTCCCTACGACCTGGCACCTACCTGCTGTGCTCGCCTTCCCTGTGTGATCGGCGCTCTGGGGGCGCACACTCGCCCCCGGAACCGGGCTGCACTGTTTCCATGGCGACCCATCCCCCCCAGGGAGCACGATCAGTTCGCTAACAACACTCAGCGTGCCAGGCGGCGGACCAGCACGTGCACCCTCACCCCTTCCGGGGCACCTTCTGGGCCCACTCAGCGTCCTCCCTGTCCTCCTCCTCTCTCTCCCCTCCCCCTCCTCCCTCTTCTCCTCTCCACCTCCTCTTCCCCTCCTCCTCCCTCTCCTTCTGTTCTTTCCCTCCTTCCCTTTTCCCACCCCCTCCTTAGTCCCCTTTTACAGATGAGGAAGCTGAGGCCTGGGGAGGGGACGCCGCGGAGCTGCTCAGCGGCAGGGCAGGAGTCTGGATGGGGCCTTGCGCTCAGGGTGAAGGGTGCTCCAGGGCAGAGACCCGGACGGGGCAGATACGGCTGGAAGGCTCCCCCTTTTGCTTAATCTCTGCAAATACACAGGATGCTAGGCTTCCACACACACTTGCACAGTAGGGGGAGGCCTGGCCGGATGCTGGCCTTTAACGCCCTGGGGAGAACCAGCGCGCCCATTCCACAGAGCGGGAAACTGAGGCCGTAACACAAGTCCCACCTGGCAAGGCCACACCCCTGTGGCCTCTGAGGGAACCTGAGTGTTGACACAGGCTGGAGCAGTAAGAAGGGAGTGGGGTGGGGATCAGGGGCGCCCCTTCACTGGGGGGGTGGGGGGCTGCCCTGCGTGTGGGGATCAGCCGGATACCCATGCGGATGGCGGGGCTGCGGCCGGCACCACGCACATCGGGGGCAGGAGGAGACGGCAGAGCCTTGAGGCTGAGAGCAGACTCTTCAAATGGAGATCACGGGGACCCCTGCCTCAGTCAGAATCAAGTGGTCCGCAGCTCTCCACCTGGCCCATGCAAAGGTGATCCAGAGAGGCCATGGAGGCAGAGGGGGCGTGCACCTGCCTCTCGAAGGGCCAGGGGCATCTTTCATCCATCTGAAGACGGCTGCTCAGGGGGGCCCGGAAGGCGCTTGGCCAGCAAGGGAGCCCCTCTGCCCCAGCCCGGAGTGAGCTGCAGAGTGGGCACCTGCAGTTACAGTCCTGGGGCTCGGTCCCTACTGGCTTGAGCCGGACGCTGTTTTGGGGTCGGGAGGGGCCCCGGCTTCAGCACCAGGAATCCTGGTCTCAGATGTCACTTCCTAGCTGTGACAAATACTGCTTTCAGAGGGGCCGCCCTCCAAGGCGGGGTGGACTTGAGGGAGATAAAGCTGGGAATGCCCGCAGAGAGGAAGGTGGGGTTGGAAGATGCTCGGGGGTTCGTGAGCCGCTGTTTCCCACCCGCCCTCCTGGGGCTGGGGCCATTCAGAACCCAGAGCGGGCCTACACAAGTGCCCATCCCCTGCAGCCGCTGCCCAAGGCCTGACTCGCGCCCAGCCAGCCAGGTGGCCTTGCCTTTTGAACTTGTAGAGGATGAACGCGCCCACCGCGAAGAGTCCGATGACCAAGAGGACCGCCACTGCCCAGTAGCCTCCGGTGCCTCCCAGCCTCTGCGAGTCTGCAAGCAAAGCAGCCGGTGGTCGGGGGGGTGGGCACCCGTGCCCTCCCCGGTCTCCCGGGACAGGAAGATGGTCTGGCAGGTCCTCCGGATGTGGCTGAGCGGCGTGGGCAGGTCTCGGGGAACCCCGGCCCCTGGGCCCCCTGGACTCCCACTGTGTACCCGTGGGGCCCCGGGCCTTCCTTCTGGAAGCGGACAGAACCCCTCTGGGCACACCTCTGCTGGCGTGCGGCAAGCCTGCCACGTTTCCCGATGGGCACCATGTCTCTCCAGAGCAGAGGGAAGCTCCTCAGCTTCTGCAAACATGCTTGCCCAAAATGGGAAAGGTCACACTGCGACTGGTGGGGGCGGGGGGCCGAGGTCACCCGAGACCCTAAATGTCCATGTAAATCAAAGCCAGTGCTCGGTGCTGCATTTGTGTAGAGAGCGAGGCCCTTGGACCTGACCCGGTCGTAACCGGAGGCGACCACCTAGGCAGGAGGAGCCCTCGGCCCCCAGTCCCCGAAGTAACAGGGGCCGGGATGCACGTCCACCCCACCCTGCAGGGGCAAGCCCGGGCCAGGCCGGGGGAAGCGCCTGGCCCCTCACCTGTGTCCGTGTCCCTCATGGCCACCAGGACCTGGACCCCGCCCCGCAGAAGGAAGCTGATCTTCTGTGCCTTCAGCACCTGCTGGATGGCCGTGAGTCTCTGAAAGCAGGAGGGGGAGAGTGAAGAGGGTCTTCTGGGACCCACCGGAGGGAGTGGGGAGCTGGGCAGATGTCCGCTCTGACTCTCCAGAGCCAAGGGGTTCGGGGGGGCACTCAGCCTCCTTGGGTCTCAGTCTCCTCACCTGTAACATGGAAATACTCACCCAGCAGCCAGCTTTCACCAAGAGCCTACAATGGGGCACAAAGGTGACCCAGCCGGGACCTAAGAGCTCTCATTTTGGTCGGGACCAGAGTGTGGTGAAGCTGGGGAACCCAGGGGTGCTCCAGGAGGCCCTCAGGCCTGGCAGTGGTCAGGGAAGTCTTCTCAGAGGAGGAAGACCAAGAAGAGAACGAGATGGGGACAGGACAGGTGACCCAGGCAAGGAAGTGACCCCACACGAGGGAGAGCCATCCCAGGAGGTGATGTGGAGGCAGCAGGGGTGGGAGATGGGGCTGGCTTGCCGTTTCACGAGGGGGAGTCTTCCTGGTGCTCAGAAGGGAACCAATGGCCCTTGTGGGTGCTCAGAGATCATTCCTCCAACAGGTGGGTGTAGAGGTATTGGGGAAGGGGACCTCCCAAGGGACAGCAGTCCCCAGCACCCCCCTCCCAGGTGCCTTGGGGGGCCAAACTCAGTCTCCACGCACAGTGTTTTAGCACCTGGTGTTCCCTGGGAAAGAGGAGTCCCCATCAGGGACCATGACAACGACAAGCCAAAACAGCCCCGGATTTGAAGGCACGTGGCTCTGCACCGCCGGAGACCCCAGCACCTCTCTGTTTCGAGGGTCGATGCGAGGCTTCAAAGGAACACCTCGTGGGATGCCTCCAGCCCCGTGCCCAGCGCCCAGCAAGGGCCAGGGGCCTGCCGCGCCGGCCGTGGCCAGGACGAGTCCCTGTGATTTTTCACCGACCTCGGCCCGCGGCTTACTCTCAGCACTCAGGACAACGGGGGTGGGGGTGCCCCTCTGTCCCTCCACCGCCTCCTTCCAAATCTCTCCTAAGCGCCCACACCTGACTACTGCAGAATTAGCTCATCTGCTCGCCAACTCGGGGGGCAAGAGTGAGGGAGGCCCCCGAGCGCCGCCGTGCCTTCCCCAAGCTGCCGAGCCTCTACGGTCAGCTCCCCGTCTGAAAAATGGGTATAGTCCCTCTCCAGCCTCTGCAGTCCCACCTCCAGAGACCCCGCAAGGCAGGGCCCGGGGGCTTGGCAGGCCTGGGCGCCCCCAGGTGCGGATGCAGATGCCCTTTGGGAAATGCTGGGGTCAGGCCCACACAGTTACGTGTCTACTAGGAGGCAGCCTGGGCATGGTGGGCCTGCAGCCAGAGCGACCGTGGGGCTCCGTGTCCCCTCTGTCCTTCCTGACGTGCCCCCCACCGAGCCTCACTTCCCTCGCCTGTAGAAGGAGACGCGACCGCCCATCCTCAGGGGTGCCGCGGGCCTTGCTGCCCTTGCCCAGTGCTGGTCCGTCTTCCAGACGGCCTCCGTGAGCATCCGTCTCACGACTAGTCCGGGGGTAGCTGAGCTTCTGACTCATATTTTTTTTTTGAGATAACATGTACGTTCTTCAAGCACACAATTCCACAGTTTTTGGTATATTGGCAGCTGCGTGACTATCGGCACGATCTGCTTCCAGAACATTTTCATCCTTCCTTCCGGAAGCCAGGTGCCCGCCCCTCCCGCCCCTGGCAACCACCTCCGCCTTCTGCCTCCGTGCACCGGCCTGTTGTGGACAATTCCATCAACGCGGTCGTGCAGCAGGTGGCCTCCGGGACCGGCTTCCCTCCCTCGGCATCCCGTTCGCGGGCTTCGTCCAAATGGTAGCAGGTGTCCGAGCTCCCTTGCTTTTTACGGCTGAGTAAGGTTCGGTGGTGCGCGGGGACGCATCTTGTTCACCCACCCCGTTGAGGCACGTGTGGCCACTCGGGGCCGCTGTGACCCTCCCTGCGCGCGTGCGCATGGATGAACAGCTGCGGTGCTCCTGGGTCCGCGCCCCAGGGGGCGGAGCGGCCGCGTCATCTGCTAACTCAGCCTACCCTTTCGGGGAGCAGCCGGCGGCGGGGCTCAGCAGCGCAGGAGGGGTCCCGATTCTGCATGCGACCCAGCTTGCTGTCTACTTTGGGAACAGTGACAGCTACCCTGGGGGCGTGAAGCAGCTCTGACTTATCTTTGGGTCCCCATCCCATGCCCGCCACACAGCGGGTCCTCCGCCCCTCCAGATGAGGGCTATTATTTGGAAGCTGGGCTACGCAGTGAAGACATTTGCTGCCTACATGGGGGCTGAGTCCTGAGACCCACGCCTTGGGAGTCCATGGCCCTCACAGTCAGCTTGGGCCGGGGTGACCAGCGCCAGCCAGCAGAATGGGAAAGGAGGTGACGCACGTCCCCCTGTGGGGTGGTCTGGCCCCGGTGCCTTGTGCCTCCCCAATCCCCAAAACAGTGACCTTGGAGGCCACCCGGGTCCTAGGGGGGCAGCCAGCCACCTATGTTGGGCAGTGATTGGCGAGAAATGGGCCTTTCCGTGGCCACTGAGACTTCCGTGCTGGTTGTAGGTCCCCCCCAAGCCCCCGGCACTAGGCCGCGAAGCCCAGGCGGTGCAGAGAGAACCTGGGTCCTGCGGATGCAGGAGATACCTTGTCACTGGGGAGGCTCCTCTTCCTTGTGGGCCTGGGAGGGGGCAGGAGCACGTGCAGGTCGGCCAAGGTGGGCAGTCCCGGCTTTACAACGGTCACCAGCAGCTCCTCAGGGACACTGGTCTCCTGTGGGGACACAGACGAGCCACTCTGACCCACCTGCCTCCTCTGTCCCCTGCTGCACTCCGGGGCCCCCAGGATCACCCTCTCTCCACTCTTGGCCTGTCCAAGTCCTGGCCGTCTGTCCTGCGAGCTATTCCTGACCCCTGCACACACGGGGATGGCCCCAGGACCCTGTGACCACATTCCACCTCCTGCAGCCCTCCTGGTCCCTCTGCCCTTCACCCCCGACACCAGCCTCCCCTGGGCCAGGCCTGCCCCCTCTAGTCCACTCCTCACACCGTGGCCAGGGTAACTGAGCAGGCCCCTCTCTGGCTAGTGTCCTTCCAGATGTCAGGGCTCCTGATCATACAACTCCTTCAACCCATAAAGCTCAGCTTCTGCAGGTCCCTCTGCCTCCTGAGAACCCCACTCCGTGCACTTTCACCTGGCAAACTCCTATTCAGGACAGTATCACCAGCATTATTAACGGACTGAGGGGAGTCACGGCCAGAGCGGGCCTCAGCCGGTGGCAGCCATGGATGACTGTAGGGGCCGGTGTTCCTGCCCACCCCGAGGCCTCTGTCTGCTCTCGGTGAGCTCCCCGGGGGCAAACACTGATTCCTCTCTCTGTCTCCAGTGTCCGGCCCAGAAGAGAAACTCCGTGAATAAATGAAAATCCCATTCAGGAGATTCTGGGCCAGCAGAGGACAGTGACTGTGTCCTGGGCAAACAGCTGGGGCTCACTCAATGCGCACGGAGGAGGCCGGCCTGTCCCTCCCCTGCAAGGTGGCGCTCCAGCCACAAGTCCCCTAGAGCCAGGGCAGCGGGCCCTAGCCGTCCTCCAACCCCCTGGGCAGCCAGCCTGAGGCTGGGTCACTGACTGAGGGCAGCACCCCTCGCCCCGCCAGGGGGTCCAGGCTCCCCCACCCCCTGCTTCTCCGGGGCGCCTGCAGGTGCTGGGCGGCACCTTAGAGAGCAGCCGGGTCACCACCAGGCCGACGTCCTCTCTCCACTCAGGGGTATTGGGATTGTGCGCGTCCAGGTCCTTGGAAAACTGCAGAGGCACCACCTGGAATTGGTCTGAAGAGAGGCAGAGACGGGCGAGCGGGTCAGTCCTGGGCAGTGGGGCTCTGCCCGCCGCAGGAGGCCACCCGTCCTGGATGGCCCAGGACTGCCCACAGTCAGACCCCGTGGCCCGCTTTTGGAAAACGAGAGTCCTCCCTGTGACGGCAGCTGCTTGCTCCGGGCAGGGCCCACCTCACCGACCGGCACCAAGTAGTGATCACTGACCCACTGATGACAACAATGAACGGTGCCCACTGGGGAGGGAGGGCCTGGCCCGCACACTGTAAGATCTGCCCTCTCACTCTCAAGGACGTGCACGCCCCATGAGGCTGGGTTTCCATCCCCCAGGGATCCATGGACTTCACTGGGCTGGTCCCCCCACCAGAGTAAGAGTCCCGTGAGGGCAGAGGCCGCACCTTCCCTTTCCCGCACGTGTCCCGGGGTCCCCAGCTCGGAGGCCCACTCCAGAGCCACCTGCCAGTGCTGGTAGGCCCTGCACCCGCAGCCTCGGGGCTCACTGTACTCTCTCCATGTTCCTCCCGAGCCCCGGGTTTCTCACTTGGGAAATGGGAGGAGGCTTTGCAGGGATGAGCGGCCCGAGGGACACATGCTTTGTGAACAGAGAACTCAGCATCTCACAGCGGGGTAGGGGTGACTATTTCCGAGCTCTGAGCTCAGGACTCTGAGCGCACGTGTTTGTGAACACAGGAACAGCCAAGGGCAGGCCGGCTAAATATTTAACTGATGGCTGTGGTCCACGGGAGAGGCTGTTCTCAAAGCCTGAAGGAGGTTTCACTGGTGTGACGAGGCCAACAGCACACAGGCTGGGGGACGGGGTCTCTTCCAGGCTTAGGATGAATCTCCTATGGTAAATGTCTCCCGCGAGGGCCTTGGGGCCCCCAGTGAGCACCAGTAAATGGGGTGCGGATTCAGAACTGAGTCTCAACAAAGGCTGTGTTACAGGGCTCAGAGGACAGATGGCAGGAGAGGTCAGGGTCCTGGGAGGCATCGCCGGGTGACCGCGACACATCACTCAGCTGCGCCCCCGTCTGTGCTGTGTGAGGCCCGTGAGTGCCAGCCACGGACACAGAGACGTGTCCGTGTTCCTTTTACAGACGGGGAAACTGAGGCCGAGGAGCCGGGGAGCGTCCAGGCTGTGTTCACGGGCTCCTCTCTCTAGCCTGCGGCTGCCCAGCATAACCAGGTGTCTGCGGCTTACAGTGCCCCCGTCACCCAAACCCGGGGCTCCTGCGAAGGATGAGACGCGCTGCCCGACCCGGGCACGGGGACTCACCCAGCACACGGACCACCTTGGAGTCCTGCAGCACTGAGCTTCCACAGGCCGCCTGCACCGTCACACGCGCGTCCCCTGTGTCTGCAAACCGCGTGGTCACGGAGTTCTCCAAGGAGAGCAAGGGCTGCAGGGGACACGAGTGGGGGTCAGGGCCGGGGGTGGCGGGCAGCCCCACATGGGACAGTCGGACCCATGGTCCCTCCTGCTGCCCAGGGCCTCACTGAGAACGCTCACTCTCCCCTGCCCTGGTCAGGACATGGGGGCAGCACCGGGGGACACGGGGAGGACCCTCCCACCCCCAGAGCCACTGGCTCTAAGCCAGTGTAGCCTGGACCAAGTGTCCCGGTGTCCCCTTCGTCCTGGACCTGCCTGGATTGCTGGGCTGGAAGAAGCTGAGTTGTGATTTGAACCCAGAGCCTAGCACCTTCCTCAACCCTCCGCATTCCAGAGAAACACAACCTGGGGCCTCTGCGTCTGGGCCTTCAGCCGCTGTTGGGGTCTTTCTGCTTGGGGCGCAGGGCTGCAACCCACTGAATGAGGGAAGGATGGCCCTCTGTGGGTCTTGAGGGCCTGCAGGCTAAGGATGGGCATCCCTGCCCACAGAGACCCTCCAGCCCTGCTACCAGCCATCATCTGTGGCTCCCCGCTGCTTACAGGGTACAACCCAGGGCTCTGGGTGAGGCTTCTGACATCAGGTCCAGCCCCAGTGGCCCCCTCCTCCATGAAGCCTTCCCTGACCACACCCAACACCCAGACTAGAAATGTCCTGATCTTCCCTGGAGCTCACAACACCTCACCCATCCCCTTCCTGTGACGCTTATCACAACTCGGGTCACCTGCTTTGTTCACATCTCTTTCCCCAGGAAAAGGCCGGGTCTGGTCTGCTTCCTTCTGCGTCTGCCAGGCTCAGAGCCGGACCCGAGCAGCGAGGGCTCCGGAAGAAAGGTTGGTGTGTGCTCGCCCCCACTCCACGCTGTCATACCCTGTGCCCTTCCGCCCAGTCCCCGGGGCAGGGCCCTGCCCCCCACCCTCAGCCAGGGCTGCACCGTGGGTCCCGGGCCTGCGCACCTGCAGGTTGTGGCCGATCCACCAGTAGAAGACGGTGAGGTTAGGGTTCAGGGGCAGCAGCATGGCTGTGAGGTTCACCTCCTGGTTGACGCCGACCACGGGAACCACTTCAAGGTGGAGGGCCTGGAGGGGGGCTGCGGGTCGCGGGAAAGGCCGGGGTTGGGGGACACCAGGGCCCTGGCTATTTCAGAGGGGGCTTCTTGGACACCTTCATCACTTCCCCCCGCATCACCCCCCAGCCTACCACCGCACACACTGCCAGGGCGTGGACTTGAGCCCGCCTGCCTGCTCCCCACCTGCGGGCTCGCCAGCCTGGGTTCCTTTCGCTGCCCCAGGGGACTCCCTGCATTCCCCCAAGGACCAGGTTCTCTCTGCCCCAGGGGCGGACTCTGGGCCTCAAAGGGGCGACGGACTTACAGTTGACCTGGACAAAGAGCACGGCCTCGTCGTGCCCAGCCACGTTCTCCGCCCTGACGGACACACGGTAGACACCAGGGCTCTCGTAGCGGTGCCGGATGGGCTCCTCGCTCAGCGTGAGGTTCATGTACACGGCCTTGAAGCCGTCCCCCAGGTCCACTTGGTACTTGGTGGTCAGGACATCTCCCTGCAGGAAATCCCACGAGGCCACTTAGGGGGGATGGCAAAGCGGAGGGGCCTGCGGTGGCTCGCGTGCTCTTCATCCCCTCACTCCTTCCCTCAAAGGGCGCGGGCCCCAGGCCCCCAGGAACCAAACCCGCCCTGCCGTTGGGGCGGCCAGCCTGGCGTGCGGGGCTGCAGAGGGCAGATGGGCCTGGGAGCCACAGAGACACAGGAGGATGGGGGCAGGGCCCAGGGCCAGGTGTGCCCGGCTGCAGAGGGAGCGCTCAGGGTGGCGGGCCGGCCGGTGGGGACAGCCACTAAGGCCTGAGCCCGGAGCCGGAGGGAGGGAGGCCCCCCGCACAGGCTGCAGGGTGTCAGGAACATGGCCAGGAAGATCACACATGGGAAGACTCCTAAGGGGTTTCCCTGAAAATTGGGAAAACATCGTTTTCCCTTCTTGGTTGCTTCCTGAGTGTTTCTTTGATCCCATTCTCTGCGGAGCTGGGGTGCCGGTCAGACATGCAGGGTCTATGCAGCGTGATGCTCCCTGCACCTGCTGCCCCTTCCCCGGGTTTGAGCAGCACGGGGCTGTCTGACGGCCTCACGCCCCTCCAGCTGGGGAGCCAGCCCCCCCACAAACCACCATTTCCTCACTGAGGCGCGGGAAATCGAGGGAAGGAAACGGGAAACAGTATCTTTCTCCACTTCACAGCAAGAAAGTGTTTTCGAGCTCCCCCTCTCCCCTCTGCCCTGCCCCATCACCCCTTCCTACCGCCCTGTCCCTGCAGGAACGCCCCGAAAACCACTTCCTGCTGACCCAGAATGACACAGGATTCGCACTGACCATTTATGATCCTCTCATTCTATGCCTGCAGAGAAAACTTGACAAAGCCCTTTCCCATAAATTATGTTCACTTAACTTTCTCCACAGATATGGTGGATGGTTGAACAGTGTCTGTACCCCCAAATCCACATGCCCCCAGAACTCAGAATGTGGCCTTATTTGGAAATAGGGTCTTTGCAGAAGCGATTAGTTAAGATGAGGTCAGGCCGGAGTAGGATGGGCTCCCAGCCAGTGGCCATGTCTTTATAAGGAGAGGCAGGGGCTTGGGACACAGAAGAGACGGCCACGTGGCGACAGGGCAGAGACCACACAGAGCCACAAGAAAAGGGACACCAGCGCCCCAGAAACTGACAAGACAGGGAAGACTCCCTCCCCAGAGCCTCCAGCGGGAGCCAGGCTCTGCCAACGCCTTAATTTCGGATTTCCAGCCTCCGAACCCGGGAGAGAACCACATGCTGTCTTGTGCCTAATAGCACGTGGTCCCTGG
>NC_138370.1:175247712-175269784 GCF_054177405.1 Leptonychotes weddellii | reverse complement strand
CATAAAGCTGCCGTGAACGCTCGCGTGCAGGGTTCTGCGTGGACACAAGTCTTCATTTCTCTGAGACACACGCCCAGGAGCGCACGTGCTGAGTCACGGGGTGGTTCCGTGTTTAGTTTTTTAAGAAACTGCCCCACTGTTTTCCAGCTTGGTGGTCCCATCCTGGGCTCCCGCGTATGAGGGATCCGCGCATGGGGGGGTCCGGCTTCTCCGCATCCTCGCCAGCACTTGGTGGTGTCGCTGTGTCTTATTTGGGCCACTGCTGTAGGCTTGCAGTGACCTGTCACTGGGGTTGGATTCGCATTTCCCTAACGGCCAGTGAGGCTGAACGACTTTCGTGGGCTCGCCGGTCACCTGCCCGTCGTCTGCGGTGAACCGTCCCTCTGTGTCCTTGACCTGCTTCCTACACGGAGCGTTGTTTTCTTCCTGCTCTTTATGTGTTCTAGGTACCAGTGCTCACCGGATGCATGCTGGGTAAATATTACCTCCGTATCTTGCTTTTCACCTTCTCTACGGGGTCTTCCTCAGCACACAGGTGTCTGACTCAAAGTCCGACTTGCCAAATTTCCTCTACAGGTGATGCTTTCAGCGTCCACTCTATGAATGCTTGGCCTAGCCCTAGATCTGCATATTTTCTATCTCTTTCCCAAAGGACTGATAGTTTTCGGCTTTCCATTGACCTCTGTGGTCCATTCTGAGCTGATCTGGTATCAGGTGTGAGGTTCCAGCCGAGGCTCATTTTTACTGACAGTTCGTTTGCTGAGGACCGTCCTCCATCCCCTGAGATGCTTTCGCTCCTGTGTCAAAATCAGCTGCACACTTCTATGTGGGTCTATTTCTGGGTTCTCTATCAGCTCTTATTTTTAAATCTCGGATGCTTACAGAACTTGGCCCCCGCCCCAGATCCAGCTAGTTCCGCACGCAGCTTGGCCTGTGCATGAGGGCGGGTGGGTGTGACTTGCGTGTCAGTGTGAGTGCTTATGAGTGTGTGAACACGTGGTGAGGGCGTGTCCGAATTTCTGTAGTCAGTGTGTGAGAATGTGAGTGTGTGTGAGCGTGCATGAGTGTGCGTCCACCCCCCACCCAAGCTCCCAAGCTCTCCCTGCCTCCATGAGGAAGCCAGCAGTCCTTCTGGGTAGGGGAGTGTGCCGGGAGACCTCTCTTGCGAGAGCATCTTTCGGTCACTCCAGCGACCCCGTGCAATCAAGGCTGGGGACCACTGGGGCGGTGGGGCTGACTGGCCTGTCCTGTCCTGGCTTCAGCTAGGGACTCAGCAGATGGACCATGTTGCCCAGATGGAAGCCTCTAGGGGGCAGCAGATGGCCATTTTTCCTGGAAGTCTGTGCTAGAACTTGGGCAGCAGGTGGGTCCATTCTGAGGGTCCAGGGGCCCCACCTGGGGAGGGGGCATCGTCCTCCCGCCACACCAAGCTGTGTCAGATGCCCAACCGCCGCCCCGGGGCCACCCCCGAGGCCCCGAGCATGAATGTCAGGACCAGGCTCATCAGCACAGGGGACCACAGACCAGGCAATGTCCATGCGGAGCTCTGTCACCTGTTACTGTGTGGCCTCGGGCGAGCCACTGCACCTCTCTGAGCCAGGGTTTCCCAGCTGGCACATGGGCGCTCACACATACAGCTCCGTGCCCTCTGGCCTCAGTCTCCCTGTCTGCATGACAGCAGACATCAAAAGACCTCTGTCATCATCGGGGCACCATATTTGGAAGGACGTGTGCTAAACAATGCACACACAGTTATAAAGCTGAACTCGCTTCATTCGGCATATTTGTTAACCAAAGATCCGAGCATCCAACAGAGCCCCGTGCACAGACGGCCGGTGGTCCCGGGGCGGGTCTCCCTCCGGTGGGAGCTGGCTTCTCCTCTGTGCCATTCCTTCGCTTTGAATTTCCTGCATGTCAGTAAGATTTTCTGATTTCTGGTTTTGGATGCTCTATAGGGAGTTTGCTATTTCTATAATCAGAAAAATAAGCATGCTGTATATTAATTTTAAAAGACTAGAAGAAAATACAAAACTTCGCAGTTGTTACCTTGGGGCGGAACAGGGTTTTTGGTGATATTTATATTCTTGACATTTTAGGTGTTTTTCAAATGTTATACCATGAGTATAAATACTTTTTTTAAGTCAGAAGAATACGTAACACTTGCACTAAAGAGAAAAAGAGAGAAAGTAGAAGACTGGGAGGGAATTTACATATTTGTATATATTATATAGAATTAAATCCATATCTGTCTATCATCTACCTTCAGGATTTATCTTTGGTTCTGGGATTATAAGTAATAGTGTGTGTTGTTGTTTTTTTTTAAAGATTTTATTTATTTATTTGACACAGAGAGAGACAGCGAGAGCAGGAACACAAGCAGGGGGAGTGGGAGAGGGAGAAGCAGGCTTCCCGCCGAGCAGGGAGCCCGATGTGGGGCTCGATCCCAGGACCCTGCGATCGTGACCTGAGCTGAAGGCAGACGCCTAACGACTGAGCCACCCAGGCGCTCAATAGTGTGTGTTGTTTTTTTTAAATTTTCTGCTTTTCTTAAGATTCCAGATTAACTAAATCAATATGATTAGAGGTTTAACAAATTGCCACCCACAGGAACGAATAGATCTTGGAAGCGTCAGAGTCCAGTAAACACACTCCGCCATGCACAGAAGGGTCCCCGCCGCATGTGCTGGTTGCACGGTGACCCCCCATATTCCATTGTCCTCTGCGGTTCGGATGCTGCTCGGGGCCTGGGGAGGGGGCTCCCGGCCTGCTTTTACCCCCCCAGCTTGGAAAACGCCCGCTTAGATGATTCTGCTCCAAACCACCTGGAAGCGGAGGGGACACCCACTCACCCCCCGTCCCCTGCTTGTCCGGCGGGAGTGGCCCCGCGGGGACAGCACACCGCGCTCACCTGCTCCTGCCGCACCACGAACAGGACGTCCTCTCTGGGCCGCACGGCCACTGCCTCGCCTCGGATGCTGACCTGCAGGCCCCGGGGCGGCGTGAGCGGGCACTGCAGCTGCGAGGGGCTCTGCCGAGGGTCCACGCCGCCCTCACACACGTTGGACACCACCTTCCGGTACCTGCAGCCAGAGGGTGGGTCAGGGCCTGCACAGACGGCGGGGAAGGGCACGGGCCCCGCGGCCTGGCGGGGACTCGCCGGTGGCAAGGTGTGGCTCCCGGCTGGCGGCCTCCTTACGGATGCCCGGCCTCCTCCTGGCCTTCCAGCCTCCTCCTGGCCCCACCGAGAGCCATTGCTGCCCCGTGTCAGAGCTAAGAGGCCAGGAGAGGTGGGGGGTGGCCGGCCGCTTCCCTGTGCAAGTCACAGGACTTACGACAACCCTAACACCTCTTGTGGGCGAGGGTGTGACTGGGCGCAGCCTGAATGCTGGGGCCTCGCTGAGAAACGTGCCCAAGAGGGGCCGGGGCTCCCTTCCTCACCACCCGGCTAGAGGACACCTGATCCAGCGACTCCTTCCCACCGCGTATGTGCTGGGGGACGGGCGGACCACGTACAGCCTCTGCCCTTGCCAGGGAGACGGCCCAGTGCGGGAGGCAGACTGAGCCACGCTACCCCCCTACATCAAGGTAAAATCACCGCCCACAAGCTCTAGGAATCAGTCCCTGAGAGAGCGGCTTTCAGCTGAAGTCGGAAGGGCGAGCAGGAGAGGGAAGGGCACCCAGGCAGCAGGACCAGCATGGGCAAAGGTCCTGTGGTGGGCGGCTGGAGCCAGAGTGGGGAGCAGGGCTGGGAGGAGGCTGGGCAGGGGTTGGGATGCAGAGACCATGGGCTCTGATGGACCTTTTAGGTTTGCCGGGGGTGGCATCAACTGATTTGCCGATTGTGAAGCTCCCTAAGGCTACACAGGGACCCTGGGTCCATAAAACTCGCATCACTGCCAAAGAGCCTGGCTCTGCCCACCTCCCTGAGCCTGGAGCCCCCTCCTGCCCCCAGAGCTCAGCCACAGAGACACACATTCAGGGGTTTATCATGCAAAACACACTGGATTAATTCAGAAGAAAATACATCTAAGAGCTACCCGCCACGGCACCTTGGTGCCCAGAGTGTGCACATGGTCCGATGTGCAACCCTTCACTCTTGATGTGGGCCCTAGCTCTGACCCTCCTGACAAGTGTCCCTGCTTGCCACACCCTAGTGAGTGCACCAGAGAGGCTGCTGTGGCTGATGGCTGGAGGGATGATGGGTGAATGATGGATGGAAGAGAGATGGATGGATGGATGGATGGATGGATGGATGGATGGATGGATGGATGTATAATGGGTGAATGATGGATGGAAGGAAGATGGATGGATAGATGGATGGATGGATGGATGGATGGATGGATGGATGGATGGATGGAAGGGGGAATAGATGGATGGATGGGTGATGGGTGAATGATAGATGGAAGGATGAAGGAGGGAGGGAGGGAGGGATGATGGGTGAATGATGGAAGAATGGATGGATGGATGATGGATGGATGGAGATGGGTGAATGATGTAAGGATGAAGGATGGATGGAGGGATGGATGGATGGTGGGTGAAGGATGGATGGATGGAGGGAGGGAGGGAGGGATGATGGGTGAATGATGGATGGAAGGATGAAGGATGGATGGATAGATAGGTGAATGATGGATGAAAGGATGGATGGATGATGGATGGATGGATGATGGGTGAAAGATGGATGGAAGGATGAAGGATGGTTGGAGGGATAGATGATGGGTGAAGGATGGATGGATGGATGATGGATGGATGGATGGTGGGTGAGTGCTGGAAGGATGATGGATAGATGGACAGATGGATGGATGGATGGAGGGATGGATGGAATTTATGCTGCTGAGGCCAAAACCTGCAACATCTGGTCCTGCTTCCTAAGCTCTGCCCCTGCCCCTTCCCCAGGGGAAGTAATGGGGATTTTCTGAAAAGTCCACTGATGTTTTCTCTCCTCTCAACACTGCCTCAAAGGGAAACAGAGACCTTAAGATAGAGCATCTCGGGACCTCCTGAAGCTGTGGGTTCACAGCTTCATATACCTGATGCTTTCGCTCTTTGTTCAGAGCCAGCTCAAAGCACACTCTGTCCCTGATGCTGCCCATGTGGGCTCAGATTCAGCCCCTGGAGGGTCGGTGCCCGGGGTGACTCTCAGGAGCCCAGCCAATAGGGCGTCGTTGGTTGACTTCTCTTTCCGCGACTCTGCCCCCAGAGCGGCGCGAGGAGGCGCGTGCTGCACTCACCCAAGGCTGCTGCTGTAGGTCTGGCCCAGGACACAGTCGTCTGGCGGGGACAGGGGGTTAAACCAGAAGCTGGCAAAGCACTTGCTGGCATCAGACTCCGAGGAGGGGGAGCGCTCAAATCCGTAGTCACTGTTGGAGGGCAGAAGAGCGGTCAGAAGACAGGTCTGGGTGGGGATGGGAGCTGGTCTGGGGCGGCGGCCTCACAGCAAGGGCCCGCGATGCACCTGTTTGTGGGGACACACAGCCCCGTCCAGCCTGAAAATCAGGGTTACATTCCAGGTGAGAAGAGTTGCAGAGGGGATTCTGGGAATTCCCAGGAGAGCACGGAGCCCAGCCCAGATATCCTGGAGGGCTGCTTGGAGGAGGTGCACTGAATCTCAAAGGAAGGCAGTGGACAGCCAGGGGGAAGAGAGGGGAGGGGCACTGCACAAGGGGCCCCTTCAACGCTGGTGAGGGAGGTACAGGTGGAGGCGTTGGGCATGTAAGGGGGAGCAGGAGGGCAAGGGTTGAGGATGGCTAGGAGGCAGGTGGCGGCCAGAGGCTTCGTGAACCAGGCTCTGGAACTCGGAGAAGGGCTGGGTGGGCACCGCTTGCCCCCAGGACACCCTCCCCGGTTCCTAGCGCCCCTCCCCGCTGTGAGCAGGCCACTGTGATGGCTGTGCCCACGTGCCCTTGAGTTCCCCGACGATCCTCCTGGGAGCGCCCTGGGCTTCGCTCCTGGCTCTAAGGCACAGAATAAGGCGGCAGGAGGACTGTGAGTCTGAGACCCGCACTGGGCGGCGGCTGCCGGCTCATGAAGCTGCTCAGGGCGCCCCGGAGGCCCGTGGCCGGCGCGGTCCTCACCAGAGGAAGTCTGACTCCCGGCACCTGCACACCCGGGACTCGAGCGCCGACGTGAAGCTCCGTCCCTTGATGCACCAGGACGTGGACTTTCTCTTCCGGAAACTTCTCTGCTGGCCCATGATGCAGCGGTCGCCCTGCAGTGGGAACGTGGGGTGAAGAGCCGGCCGAGAAGGGTCCACTGCCCTCCGGTGGCTTGGACTGCTGCTTTTGCCCGTCCCCGAAAATAGCCGATTCTCAACCCCCAGGCAGCCGCGTGGGGCAGGGGGTGAGTCCCCTTTCCCAGATAGGGAAACCGAGGCCCAGAAGACAAAGTGGCGTTCCTGAGGTCAAGCTGGGGCATCCCCCTCCCATCCCGACCCACAAGCATCCATTGAGCACCCACTGTGTACACGCTCCCCCTGGCCCTGAGGGGTCACGGTGCTGCTGGAACCCAGGTCCCTGTTATGTTTCTCCTCGTCCCCAGGGTGGACGCCCTGTGCAGGAGCTTGGAGGAGCCACGGCCCACGGGGCGCATGTGGACACACAGCAGGTCCTCGGCGTGCACTCGCAGCAGCCCCCGCCCAGCCCCACAACGGGGACAGTGACAGGAGCAGGGACCCCAGCAATTCCAGAGCCCCACATTCTGAAACCTTGAGCCTCCTCATCACAACTTCGGCAGCACAATCTGGTCTGCACTGCAGGCGGGCTGCTTCCAGCCCTTATTTATTTCACATAGTGTGACTAGTCTACCTTTTGTTCTAGAAACATCTATGTTTTTGAGGTTATGGGGCGGGGCTGCCATAACCCCCCGGGGCTGTTAAGTAATCTATGACACAGGCCCGTGTTGCCTGCCTACCATGTCACAAGCCCCGGACCCCAAGCACACTGGACTGCACAGTGGGGTCAGGGCGCATGGCCCCGTGCCCCTGAGCGTGGCGGCAGACCCAAGCCCAGAGCAGCCCAGACACCAAGAAGGGGCCAGAAAATCCAGCAGAAGGACCGGACGTGTCAGGGCCGCCGGGGTTCTGGGAAGCCCTGTTGGAGGTGAGGCTCCTGGTGCCACGCAGGAAGGGGGATGCACAGGCAGGGAAAGCTGCCCTGCCCTGCAGCCCGGGCCCCGGCCCACCTTCAGGTCGGTGAGGTCCCAGGAGCCGTAGTCCTCCTCCCTGCATGGCCTGGAGAATGAGGGCCGGAAGTCCACCTTGACCAGCTCCCAGTCGGACCGGAAGCTGATGTGGCCGAAGACGCTGGGGAGAGAAGAGGAGGGAAGGAAAATCACCTTAGCCTGGCCTGCTTCATGGTGCGAACCACTTCCCCTTGGGGCCTCAGCGCCCCCTCCTCACGGGCCCAGTGGCAGCTCTCCTGGCCTCTCCTAGAGTCCCGCCCCCACCCCCACACTGTGCCCAGCCGGCTGCCGGCGTGTGGTCCTGGTGGTGGTGTCTCCATGAGGATCACACACTGTCTGCGGCTCATGGATGGCATGGGTGGGGGTCTCCCCCCACAACCCCCTCAATGGATGAGGAAGTGGGCGCAGTCGTGTCAGGAGCCCGGGCCTCCCAGTTGCCACCCAGGCCCTTCCATAGCCTTCCACGGTCCTTGCTTCTGTTCCGCAGAATGTCGGGGGGGTCAGCTGGACGCGGGGTGATTCTTCCACCTCAGTCAGCATCACTGCACCGGGGTCTGACCCGTGGACACCCAGGTCGGCCTCACCGTGCCTGAACCCTGCACCGCGAACACCCAGCTCTGCAGAGCTGGGCCACCGGCTGTTTTTCCAGGCACAACCAGCAATCCAAAGAGAGGTAACGAGTCATCATACAGGCTCACAGCGGCAGGACCTCAGCCTGTGCTCACCTCCTGCTCACCATGTGGCCCCAGCCTGGGTGAGTGGAGGAAGCAGGGGAATGGAGCACCATGGGGGCTCTTGAAAGGCCAGCCATGTACAGGGCACCCATGATGTGCTGGGGGTTCCATCTATGCTGTCTGGTCTAATCCCCACCCCAGCCTCGTGAGACAAGTCCACCCCTATTTTACAGAAAGGAAGACTGAGGCACAGAGACGCTAAGTAATTTGCCCCAGGCCACACAACTTGTTTGGGCCATTTCCTCTTCCTCAGCATGCAGCAGTCATTTGCTGAACACCTACCATGTACCCAGATCCCTCCCTCTCTGCAAGGACTGCTATTTCAGGAGCTCCAAAAACCACCACAGAAGAGGGGCTCAGCCAACATGTCCTTGGTCCTTCCCGAGTCCAACCTGCAGCATTCCGGACATATCACCAGAGGTTGAGCATCTGGGTAGAGGAGGTGATACCCCCTGCTGTACTCAGTCCCCTTCCAAGCATGTTGACAGGGACAGGATACTTTGGGAAGGACAATCAGGATCCGAAAGGATCCTAACCCCATTCTAGGATGGTAGGTCACCTGGCTCATTCTGTTTTCTAGGGGACATGATGGCTGGCTCTGAATGTCCGAGGCTGATATCTGAAGAGGAGTTTTGCTTTCATGGGACATCTCTGAGCCAGGCAGGCCTGGGTTGATGCCCCATCTCCTATGTCTGTGACCTTGGGCAGGCTCACTCCCTCTGTGGACCCCAGTTGCCTTGGCTTTAAAACGGGGACGATAGTTCTGGCCTTTCAGGATTGATGGCGGATTAGCAATGGTCTGTGTGGGGCGCCGGCACACATTAGGAGCTTCATGCACATGCACACGCAACAATTTCTCTGCTCCCCAAAACGGTCCCACGAGGTAGATACTGTTATCTTTATTTTGCAGATGAAATCCCCCGCCTCTGCAGGCTGGCCATGGGCCTCCTCGGGTCCTCAAGGCCCCTGAGCCTCCCTCTGTCTCAGCCTTGACCTGCCCCTGTGGTCAGCCTTGTGTCCCGTCTCCCAAACAAAGCCCGCTGGGTTGGTTACAGAAACAGAGAGTGAGGGTCTTCTCTCGATAGGGACACTCTTTAGGGAGCACTTAGGGCGCCCCCAAGGCAGAGCAGGCCTGTCCCCCTCCTGCAAAGCACGTTATCCTGAGAGCAGCAAGTGCGCATTGGACACGTACTGACATGACCTACCGACTGTGTGCGAGGCCCCGGGTCGGCGTCTCATCTTCTCCTTTTTCCCAAAAACCCGTGAGGAATATACTGCTGTCATTCCCATTTTACAGACAAGGAAACTGAGGCTGACAAGGGACCCGCCGAGGACAGCGCAGCCAAGGCCGCTGCCTCCTAAAGCCTCAGCTGAAATGCAGAAATATCTGTCACCTGGTTCATTCTGAGTTTTAGGAAGAGCATGCCAAAGGCAGCCCGCGGATCACCTCACAGTTAATAGGAGAGAAGGGGCCAGGCGGGGCAGGGTGGGCCAGGAGCCCCCTGCCCCGTAAACAGCCCCCCGACCCTGGGCGTGGCACGGGAGGGGAGGGTGGGCCTCGGTGACCCAGCCTGGGGGACACGTCCTGAAAGGCGGTGGTGGTCACCTGTGACATGACCTTTGGGTAGATCTGGATAAAAAATCACCTGAGAAGATGTTCTCAACTGTGCAGGAAACAGGACAGCAGGGGAGAGACACAGACAGACAGAGACACGGAGAGGGGGAGAGAGACACAGAGAGACAGAGACACGGAGAGGGAGAGAGGAAGGAGCAGGGTCGGGGGGGAAGGCCGCCGGGTCCCAGCGAGGACGCGCCCACGGCCCAGAGACATACACGTTTTGTTCTAGCGTGCCCGTGTGTCCCCTCTTGGGCCGTATGACTGGCTCCCGTGTCACCTGGGATTTGAACAGCATGTGGAGACGCAGCTCCAGGAAGGAGGAACTGTCGTCCTTTAAAACCTTAAAAGGTTATAGCACCTGCTTTTTCTGGGGCCAAACCCAGCCCTGGTGCTGTGACACATGGGACCAGGGGCTTGGCTCCAAGCCCAATGCTCTGGGGTAGAAAGTGTCCCCATTCCTCAGCTGGGGAAGCCGAGGCCTCTGGCCTGGCGGGCTCATCACCCTCCGTGCTGGCATTTTTGCTCGATGGACACCAGCCTGCTCGCCACACCGCAGACAGACAGCCCTGCGTTGGACCCCAGGCTGGAGCCCTCCCTCCCCTGCCCACACACGCTGACACCCTGCTGCAGCCCCAGGAGGAACCGGCCCTCCCATCTCAGACCCGAGCCTGCGGCAGCATGAGGCCCACACAGATACACAGAGCCATACGGGACATAACACGTCCCCAGGCAGGGGCACGGCAGCGACTGGGTGTCCAGGGGAAGCGCCCCAGCCAGGGTCTCGAGGACGACATCACCGGGTCCCCTCCCTCTCCAGTTCTGGGGACCATGCCAAGCTGAGGTGACAGGGGCCCCTTGCCCACCACTCCCTCGGTGCAGAATTGTTGAGATTTTAGCACCTCTAGAAAGGGGGGGGCAATACATCCTTCCGTGGACATTTCTTATGAGGACAAAATGAGATGACGTATCAAAATGGACCCGTAACATGCAGCAGGTGCTCAGCAAGGCGTCCCCAGGGCCCTTGTCCAAGGGACCATACTGCTGAAGAGGCAGGGAGGACACCAGGCTGCCTCCGTCCTGGTGGCAGGGAAGGCCCCCCAGGGAGGGGACACTAAGCTGAATTTCAGTCTGCAGGGAATTCAGACGGCTGCCTGCCCCTGTCGTCTCAAACGTCCGAGGGAGGAGCCCACACTCACTGTTTACCCGTCCTGCCCCGCGCCATCTGCAGCCCCCAGAAGCCTAGGAGGTGGGCACCAAAGTGGGGGTGGTCAGCAGTGGTCAGTGGAGGTTGGCTGTCCAGGCTGCGCTCCCAGCCCCACCCAGGCACCAGAGCAGCTCAGGGTTCCCTTCCCCCGGTGTCCCCACTAATGAAGGTTTCTTGCCAGTTTGGGTTTAAGGCTGGGGGCTCATCCACGTGGATCTCGGAGGGGGGCGGTCAGAGGTGCGAGCCCCTCGCCCAGCATGGCCGATGGCAGAGCCGACAGGGCCGCGGCGTGGAGGCCCACTGGGAGCTGGGAGGGCACACAGCAGTGTGAGTCCCTTAACCAGGTGCTTCTTGCCGGGGCCCTGCCAGGGAATGGCTCCCAGGCAAGAAAGCCGTGCCCGCCGCAGGGCACACGGCCATCCCAGGCCGGGCCCGCGGGGAGAGGGGTCCCACTGCTGACCACTGTCCTGGCCAGGCCGGTCGGCTCCCGGAGAGATGGCGCCAGAACAGGCAGACCGTCCACATCCTGATGGGGGGCAAGCAGCTGCTCCTTCCCCACCCCACCAGTGGGCCCTGGGACACCAGCATCGTTCACACTAGCGAGGAAGGGGGCCACTCTTTACTTAAGTTTGAGGTCCGCCCACCGGACCACCAGCTCTGAGGGTCCTCGGGGTCCTCGGTGCCCAGAACAGCGGGCGGCACATTGCAGGCCGTGCTGGAGAGTCTGAGAGCCGCTGGCCTCCACGGCCTCTGCTGTGGTGTGGAGCCGGGGGCCCCGGTCAGCGGCGGAGGCGCAGTCCTTCCCCCGCCCGTCCGGGCCTTTGGGAAGCTTCCGTCCAGTCGGCCCAGAGGAAGAGCAAGCAGAGAGGCTGACCGCTCGCAGAGACCGGGGGGCCACAGTGCAGCACCCCACCTACCACCAGCGGCCCCCGGCCTAGTGGAGCAGGGAAGGTTGTGGGGCCCTGTGATGGCTTCCGGGGGCTGCCCCGGCCACTTCCACAAACTGAGGGCTGCGAACAACAGAAACTTATTTTCTCCCAGTCCTAGAAGCCATGAATTTGAAATGCAGGTGTTCACAGGGCAGGGCCCCGTCCACAGGCTCTAGGGGAGGGTCCTTCCTGCCTCTTCCAGCTCCCGGGGCTCCCGGCACTCCTCGGATTGTGCCCCCGCCTCCAGTCTCCGCCTCGGGTCACTCTCTCCCCATGTCTGTCTGCATCCCTCCCCTTCTTATAAGGACGTTGGATTAGGGACCCCCCCCCCCCACGGCAGTGTGACCTCATCCTGACTGATCGCATCTGCAAAGACCCTGCTTCCCAATAAAGTCATGGGTTCTGGGTACATGTGCATTCTGGGAAACATGGTCTCCCCAGTACAAGCATCATCAGTAAAAGGCAGGCTGTGCCAAGTGTGGCCAGGCATACAGAGAATCAGCGGAGCTGTTAGAAATGCAGAGTCTCAGGCCCCACCCTGGCCCGCAGATCAGCCTGAACAAGCCCCCAGGAGGGCGGATTGGCCAGGAAGGAGCCTTCCACAGCTGGACCCCCCTCTCCCCAGTGTCTGGGGAGTGCAGTTGAGCCCCGTGCACCCTGTTTCAACTCCCGCCCTCTCAGATCCCAAGAAGGATGCCCCTGTGCCCTCTCCTCACCGTGCCCAGGGCAGCATTTGGCCCAGAGTGAGTCCTGGCTCCCCCTGCAAGTTGGCAAGAGGCCTCGGGCTCAGGGGCCCAGAGCTGCAACCTCAGAGCCCAGCCTGCCCCGGCCACAGCCTGGCTCTGCCCTGCATGGGCCCTCCCTGCGCAGCAGGCCTGGGAGCCCTTCCAGGGGCCAGGAGCTCATAATAATAATGGTGATGATGATGGTGAGGAAAGCTCCCAAGGCCGCTTCGGGCAGTGGGCCAGAGCCGCCCTTGACTTGGTTCCAGTCCTCACCACCTAGGTGATCCTGGGCAGGTGACGGACGTCCCAGGCGTGGCAGGGGCCAGTGGACAGGAGGACACGAGGAGGCAGGTGTGAGGTTGGAGAGGAGAGTGAGGAAGACGGGAAGGAGGGGGGAGGCCAGTGCTGAGCGCACCTCGGAGCAGCAAGGCCATCTGCCCGCCCGCCTCCTGTGGGCACTCACGTCATGACCAGCGTCTCGTCCCCCGGCTCACTCAGCAGCCCGTCCACAAACACGGAGGTGCTGGTGAAGTTGTGTGTGCTCCAGGTAAGGCCCTCGTCCACACTGAACCTGCCGAGAGAAGGGGTGTCACCACTGCAGGCAGGTGGGAGCACGGCCCATGTCCCAGACCTGCTGCCCTCCTGGATCCAGCCCTGCCCGAGCCCCAGCGCCAGCGCTGCCCAGCTGAGGGGGCTGGGGGCCCACAGCAGCCGCCCGCCGGCACCGAGTGGCCTCCGCATCTCCTCAGTAACACTACAGCCAAGGAGTTCTGGGCGGGTTGTCTAGGTACCGCGATGCTGCTTTGCAGCCCCTGGACTGCAGTTATCTGGACCTTGGAACATCCAGGTCAGCCCCACACAATGCCTGAGCCTAGCCCAGGGGTTGCCAGGCCAGGGACAGAAGTTTACTGCCTCCCAAAGGCATCATATCACGGTGTCCCCAGCTCGTAGTGCAGAAAACTCTTTTTCAGACTAAAGTGATTTTGGCTTGCCGGCAGCTCCCCCAGCTCTGCCTTCTGAGTCCAGAGTTCACACCTGCCCTCACTTCCCCACAACGGCCCTTCAGATGTCTGAAGCTGATCCAAACGCCCTCTCACCTGGGCACATCCCTCTGGCTTCCTTGCCTGGCCCTGCCTCCTCCAGCTGACTAACTTGTTGATGCTTGAACGTCACCTCCTCTGGGAAGTCCTCCCTCCAGCCCCCCGACCATGCTGTGCTGTTATTCCCTGTTTCCCTGTGTCCCCCTGCCTGGCCTGGAACAGCTCCCAGGTGGAGGAGCCCTGACCACCCTGCCCCCGCCCCCCATGCCGGGCCCGCATGGCATTACTTGAGGATCTTCAAGGGGATGGAGGTGTCCTTGATAGCTGCGATCACGCCACCGTGGTCCAGGTAGAGGACATGGTGCTCTTCCTCGAACACCTGCAGAGGGGGCAGGTGACACTCTGAGGGCAGGTCACTCTCTGGGGGCAGAGGTGTCAATACACAGGCTGGGGGCCACCAGCAGAGGCCAGCTCCCTGAGGCAAGGCCAGCCTGAGGGCTCCCCGTGTCCCCCAGGCCCTCCCCATGCTCTCCCACGCCACCCAGACTCAGTGCGCGAGGGATGAGTGAATGAGCATGGCAGTTTCTAGACCACTGGCGTGAGAACATTGCAAATAAATGCCACAGGCAGCCCTCTGCACAGGAAAAGCCCGCACACCAATATGGCAGACGACGTGAAGGTGAGAAAGAAATCATGGAAGTCAGCAAACCTCTATTTGACTACCCGGCAGGTGTGCCGCCTCCTCCAGGAAGCCCTCCCTGAAGCCAGGCTGGGTGGGGAGTGTCTCTGGGCTCTGGGCCTGAGCACTTACTACACTATTTGTCATGGTCTCCTCCAGCCAGGGAGCTCCTCCCAGGCAGGGCCTGCCTCTGAGTCCTCTTTTGTGGCCCAGCACGGCTCAGCTCAGAGAGCCGAGGGTGCCTGTGCTCGGGGAGTGTGTGTGGGGATGAATGAATGAATGAGTAAGGGAGTGAATGAATGAACTGTCACTGTCCCCTGGACAGGGCTCACACAGGAGGAGACACCTCTGGTGGCCCTGGGATCGGTGCTCCAGGTCCTCTCTGTTTGGGTGCTGGAGTCCAGGGGGAGAGATGAAAGTCTGGGCCCAGGAATCCTGGGATGCTGGGGGGCGACAGACCAGAGGGGCAGAAGCCCACTGAGGAAAATGAATTCCCAAACAGCCGGGCTTCTCCTCCAGGAAAGAGTGAGCTCCCTGTCCCAGGGAATATCCAAGGAGAAGCTAGTCTCCTCTCCGGGACCCCTGGGCTGCCAGGCACAGCATTAGAACCACGCTGGGTCCTCGTGCTGTGCAGGGGGCGCCTCGCAGCAAACGCATCTGTCTCCCTGCGCCCGCAGGGCTCTGTTGTTGGCTCTGTTGCTTTGAACTTGCAGAGGCCTCTGGCCGCACCATGGGAACCCTCATTCCTGCTCCACTGGGGGCCTACTCCTCTTTCTTTCCGGGGTGATCAGGCCGTTGGGCGACGGGGTGTGGCAATGAAACCACACACGTGGGTTCTCAGAGCCTGGTTGTCCCAGAGCCCCAGGCCCGGGCCTCCCGCCCTCTGGCACAGCTCTGTGCACACGCGGCTGGGGGCTCCTCCCCAGAGGACAGGCAGGGGCAGTGACCATGCCCCCTCACCCCAAAGATGGGGTGCCTCCCAGCCACCCCAGGGCACCCAAGAGCGACTCTACTCTCATTAGCCTGGGACTCTGCAAGAGGGGACTCAGGTCTGACCCCCACCAACAAGTCGTTCTGTGGCTTGATCAGCCCCTGGGCAGCCCAGGGGCAGGTAGCCTCCCCTTCCCATCTCTCCACCCACCCCCCACCTCCCCACACCCCAGGCTCCGAGGGGACTCCTTGAATGTTTTCTGGTTTGTTTTTTTTATCATCCTAGGGAGCTCGTGTTTTTAAAAGGTTATGTCCATTAAGCAGGACACACATTGCCATTTGTAATTCATATTCTGAGAACTCTCCTCTCAGACACATGTTATTACATCCTTGACAATCTGCCCACGCTCAGTAGGCTGCCCTGCCTTGGGTGACTGTCCCAGCCTGTCCTCTGTCCCCTCCTCCTCTGCACTCAGGCATGCAGCGCCCCTCCTCTCCTCCCCCGGCTCCGGCGCCCCCACCCGCACCCACCAACGCCAGGCCCCCGTCCGCACTGGAACCAATATTCCCCCATCCAATTCCCTCATTCCCAAGCGTGGAATCCCAGCAAATCTGGACTACAGGGGCCACTGTGAGTGTTTTACAGTCGGTTTCTAGAAAATTAGAACACCTTGTCTGTTTCACCCTGGCCTACTTAATCTAACAGGGGGCACGTTTCCCTAATAAACGGACAGATGGTGACCTTTCAGGAAGTTTAGGCATGTTTCACGGGTTTTAGGGAAATAGAAACATTCTAACACAGTAAGTCTCTTTTGCCCTTTTCAAAATTCCTGGTTTCTTGCATATTATTAAAAATGTCAGGGCCTTACACCCAGGCTACAGGTAAATGGGGTACCTTTGGGGCTAACGTATTTGTCCAGAGCGCGACCTGGGGGAGGGGCTGCAAGTGGGGCCTCGGGCACGTATAACCTGCCCCAGAGCAGAGCTCCTGACACTGGAAGGGGAGATGCACATCAAAGTTTAGTGCATTTTCTTAAGTGTTAAAAGCAGGGACAGTCACTCCAGGGAGCTGGTGGACCTGACGAGGGCTTTGGGGCTGGAAACAAACAGCAGGTGTAGAGGGAGGCTGGCCTCTCCTGGGGCAGAGCCTGGGCCAGCTCCCGAGCCACGTGACTGCACTGCCCGGGGACGCCGGGGTCCGCAGCCCACAGCCCGCCCTGCAGGCTGGGAATGTCAGCTCCACGTGGGCCTGGCACTGAGGAACCCTGGCAGGTCCAATCATTTCCTGCACAACAGCTTCTCTGCTTTCTTTCTCTTCTCAGGCCGCGCCTCGACCTCGAATCATCCCCCCTGAATGTCTCCCAGGCCCCCCAGCCCAGACTCAGCAAGGCTCCTCCCGGCCGGACCCTCCGCCGTATTCTCCTTCTCTTCCACGTCTCTGCTCTTCCCCCCAAGAATCGCCCCTGCCGGGAACCTGGGGATCACCCGTGGGTCCCCGCTTCCTGGCCTCGGGGCTCCCAGGAGAGCTCAGCCCCAGCTTCTGAGACCCTGTGTGGCACCCGCCAGGATGGCACCCCCAGCCCCCACCCTAGCATTTACTCCCATTGCTGAGACCCCCACAGTGACGGGTCTGAGCTTGTGAAGATGCGTGTCAGATCTCTAACTCCCCAGCAGTGGCTTCTGAGGCCGACGTTAGCACCAGCTGCAGGGAGCTGTCTGTCCAGCCAGGCCGGCAGGCTGCAGGGGGGAGACCTGTGTCTCGGGACACGTCTGGGAGGGGAGGGCACCAGAGAGTCCAAGCATCAGCAGCGAGTCTCGGCAGAATGGGTGTGTGGGCGGGGGCGCCAGGCCCCCAGCCTCCTTACCTGCCGCCAGGTATGGCCGCAGTCTGACGTGATGTACATTTCTTCCTTATATTCCACCAGCTGTGAGCCCAGGTTACCTGGTCGGGAAGAATAGGGGCAGGGTTGCTCTTAGAATCAGCCCACTTTTGGCCTTACCAAGGTATGTGTCCAGACAGATGCCCACACAGCAGTGATGTGGGCCCTGGGTCTACATCTCCCACACCCAAAGCCGCCCATGTGCACACCCCCTCTGCATTCTCCGTACACTGACCGGCCTATGGAACCACTGGGCTTGGGCCCTGCATCCTAGTTTGTGCAAGAAGGGATTAACTTTGCAAAGAAAGAGAGCGTCAGGCAGGGCGAGGCACTTGAGGGGTTCACGGGGAGTGAGCGGTTCAAGAACAACTGTGGAGGGCCGATCAGGGACTGGTGAGGAGGCCATGCTCCAGGTGGGCCGGTGTGGGGTCGTGGCGGTCCCCGACAGGATTTACACTGGGGCAGGACACAGCTGGGTTTGCATTTGGAGCCAGCTCCCCGGGGCTGGGGGCGGGGGAGACCAGAGGTCCAGGGCTGCATGGGAAGTACAGGTGAGAGGCAGGCTAAGCACCCAGGACGTGCTCATTAAATATGTTCAGTGGGTATTCGCAGGAATGTGAGGTGGGCACCAGACCAACCAGATGGCCAGGACGTCCTTAAGTGGTTCACTTAAGCCCAGTACCAGGCTGGCTGATGGGTCACCACCCTCAAGGCCACTTTCTAGACTCAGACTTAAATCCTGGGGTGGGGCCAGAGTGGGAAGATGCCCAGCTCAGTGTCCAAGCCAACCCCAGCCTACAGATGAGGACACTGAAGCCCTTCTGGACTCTAGCCTGGAGCCCCAGAGGCCCCTGCCCTGGGAGACCTGTACGTCACTGGCCATTCGTGGCATTGTTTATGGGGCACTCTCAGGAGTATCTTACCCAGAGTCAAGTTCAGACGTCTTTGGAAAATTCCAAAGGAGATGGATTGTCCTCAAATAGATGAGTGAATGTGAGTTTTAAGCAGAGTGGCAGACGGTTTGTGTACCTGTCATCTTTGTTGAGGTCCAACCAAGCACCAATATGTTCATCCATCCATTCATCCATCCATCCATCCATTATCCATCCATCCATCCATTATCCATCCATCCATTATCTATCCATCCATCCACCCATTTATCCATCTATCCATCCCATCCATTATCCACCACCCATCATCCATCCATCATCCATCCACCATCCATCCATCCATTATCCATCCATCCACTCATCTCTCCATGCATCCCTCCATCATCCATCAATGCATCCTTCATTAGTTTACCCGTCCATCCACCCACCCATCATCCCTCCATCCCCACATTTCTCTTCATCATCAATCCCACCCACTCGCCCATTCCTGCACTTACTCAACAGCATTTGCTGAGCACCTGCTCTCTGCCCAGCCCCTGTGCTGAGCTGTGGGGGTTCTGAGCTGAATAAACCACAGCCCCGGCTCCCAGAGACCTCTCAACCCAGCTGGGGAAGAAGTGTGCCATGCGACTGCACACAGAGCCAGGATATCTGGAAGCCCAAGGAATCGTGAGTGCAGACAGGGGACAGCTGATGGACCCGGGAAGGAAGGCCATCAAGAGGAGACTCCCGCAGGGAGTGACCTCCAAGCTGGGCCTAGAGAGACAAACGCACGCTGGCCAAGGGAGAAGGAAAGGGCGTGCCAGGTGGAGGGACCGCGCGGCAGAGGGAGGGGCGGAGGGGCTGAACTGGGTCCCCTCTCCCCGCCTGGCAAACAAACGGCGCTGAGAGACGGCCATGAATGCAGGCAAGGAGGGAGTTGAATGAATAAATGGAATGACCGGGGTGGGAAGGAGCATTGTGGATGCCGGCAGACACCCCGGGACGCACGCATGGCACGCGGAGCAGCGCAGCGAATGCTGTGGTGTCAGCAAGACTCGGCAGGCGAGTTCCCTGTCTGCGATTTCGTGGCGCAGATGTCTGTCTTCCAAGGGACGCTCTCTGTTTTCCTTGCTCTGTCTACCAGAGCTGTCAGGCTGCCAGTCACCCAACAGGCACAGGGGAAAACTAAAGGGAAATTCACAGAATGTGTCCCCAGGCTGTTAGGGCAGAAGGGCCTGAGAAACATGGAGGCGGTGCCCTCATTCTACAGATGGGGAAACTGAGGTCTGGGGGCGACGTGACTAAGGGAGAGGCAGGGAGGCTGCCATGGGCATGCCCTCTCTCTGCAGGGTCTGGCAGCTCAGCTGGGCTCCGTGGTCTCCGTGAGATGGAGCGTGGTGCATGACACCCCTCCAGATCTGCACGGCATGTTCGGGCAGCCAGGAAGTTCATTCTGGGTTTGTGAGGCCTTTGGGCTACGGAAACATTTAAAACTGTGCCTTTGTTATTCTGGTCAAGAATCTGGGGATTCAGCCCATCAGGACAGTGCTTCTGAGGGGCTGAGAGGCAGGAGCGCCCTGTGGGTGTCTGCTCCCCCGGGAGCCTGGGTTGGGTTTCGGGCTTCCTGAGTGACACCTTGCAGGTGGGGCAGGTAATCCCACTCCCCCAGCTCCCGCCTGCTTTCCTGTGAAGACGGGGTAAAGCTCTCAGGGTTGGTGCAGTGATTAGGAGCTCAGTGCCTGGATGGAGGAAAGGTCTGGCCACAAAACGGCTCATCCTCCCTTCCCTCCCATCGGTGGCCTGAGGTCTCCTACCCGCACCGAAGCGGCGGGAGCAGGTGGGGGCTGTCCCAGCGCTGGGCGCAGGATGGCCCTTTAACCTTGACCACAAAAAGGAAAGTAAGATGCCAGCCGCTGCCTGGCAATGTGCTTTCAAAACACATGCTTTTAATTTTGGAAGATTCTCTGAAGTCAAATAAACCTAATTTTAGCTCGTGCCCTATCCACGCACACGTACTCACCCCCGAAGGAGGCTCTAGTTTACCTGTGTTGACAGCCACGGGTACGACTTTGCTCTGATTTTTTTTTTCTCATGTTAGTTGTATGTGTCTCTCTCTCTCCTTGACTAAACTAGAATCCTCTTCAGGAATCAACACATGTCAGCCATGACTCAAATCATTCTCCCATCCATCTATTCCTCCCTCATTTGATCCATTCACCATTCTGTGATCTGTCCTTCCATCTGACCATCCAACGGCCCACTCTTCCAGCCACCCACCTATCCGTTTGCCCATCCTCCACCGTTCACCCCTGCCCCGTCATTCGTTGGCCAACCATCCAACCATCCATCCATCCATCCATCCATCCATCCGTTTCCCCATGCAGCAACATGTACCACGTGCCCACTCTGTGCCACGCACTGGAGGTGTGCCATGATTGCTGAGCTCCCTGGAGACGTTGCACGCCTGCCCCTCAAAAGACACAGCAAGGCCCCAGGCCCACAGCCATCCAGTTTTCCCCTTGAGGACGGAGTTCCCCGAAGGCACTGATGATAACCTCCTACCTGCACCCATGATGAGGCCCGGGGCAGTGTCTTTGGTGTGCACGGTGCCTGACACGTAGGGGTTGTCTGCCCATCGCAGGTGGAGGTGGAGGTGGCAGTCCGGCTGCAGGGGCGGGGGGAAAGGGGGCCAAGGTCAGCACTCGGGTGGGAGACATGTTCTCAGGAAAGGTAGGACTGAGGCATTTCAGGTGGGAAGGCAAGGCCAGGAGCATCTCGGAGGAGGGGATGGAGGGCAGGAAGGAGGCTCTGGAGCTGACTGCAGGGTGGAGGCCATCAGGTCCAGGGGGACTGGTTGTGGACAAAGCCAGTCGGGCTTTTCCGAGGGAGGGTCCTCCCAGCACGAGAGAGCACGCCCAACATGTAGTGGACATTCCCACGGGCGGTGCCCGGTCACTGAATGTGACTCCTGGAGCCTGCACACCCCTTGGCCACATCCATCCGTCTGTCCATCCATCCATCCACCCATCCATCCATCCATCCTTCCAGAACCTTTCCCGGGGGCCTCCTAGTGGCGGCGGTAGGTAGCCCAGGCGGCAGGGAACGGCTGTAGGACACGCCAGCAGCCCTGCACCTCCAGTGAAGAGCCCACTGGCAAGCATCACGTGTGCCCTGAGGGCAGCCCTGGGAGGGGGGGGTGCCCTGGCGGGAGGGGCAGGAAAACCAGTCATTATAATCATTTCAGTGGTGACTCACATGGATGTGTCAGCACTGAGCTCAGCACTGCACGTCACTGACGCTCTCCACATCCCTGTGTCACCAGTTGAGGAAACTGAGGCAGAGAGCATCTAAGCAACCTGCCCAAGGGCAGTAGTGGGGCTGGGGCTATGACCCAGGCTGCCTGCACCCAGTGTCCACACTCTGAGCCTGCGGGTGACTCCCTGGCACGGGATGCACCGCCAGGCCAAACTGGGCCAGGAGCCTCCCAGAAGGATGAGCGGAGCACTTTCCCGTCTGGCCACTTGGCAGGAACATACCCCCTCACCCCCCCGTCTCCTCCTGGCTGCCCGCACCCCAGCTCACCCCCAGGTGGGACTGGGGGTCCAGGGAGGACAGATGAGCTGAGAAGGACGTGTCCTGTGAACTGTGGCCTCCCCGAGTGTCCCCAGACCTCAGGGGCTCGAGGTCGCAATCTTGCCTGCACCCTCTGACACCCCCATGACAGACTACAGAACCATGGGACCAGGTCCCAGGCCTCCACACAGCGCCTTGGGGCACTGGAGGCTACACGGGGCAGGGACCTGTCAACCATGCCCAGGGCTGCCCGCACAGAGCACCGCAGCACCTGCTGCTTCTTTCGTCCTTCTGGGACGTGAGCCTGGGAGGTGGGGTCTGGGGTTCTGACTGGCCGAGCCCACCTCGGTAACACAGGAAAGGGAGCAGGAGGGCCACCAGAGACCCCGCCACACACCAGACCTCAGAGGGGGTCTTGGTTGACAACTCTGGGATCAACCTTTCCGGAGGCCCCCATCTGGGGGCCTGGAATATGTGGGGCCATAGAGAGGGCTGGGGTTTGAATCCTTATACCCCCCGAAAGCTGTGTGACTCTGGAAAAAGTGCTTAGCGTCTCTGAGTCTCTGTTTCTTTCTCCACTTCACAGTATTACTGGATTAACACAGCACAGCTTTTGGAGAGAACATCGGGGTCCAGCCCAACCCCAGACAAGGTTTTGCTTAACGGCTTACTTATAAGAAAAGGATTAGTTTCTTTGGCCCTCTTTTTTATT
>NC_138370.1:175221147-175247212 GCF_054177405.1 Leptonychotes weddellii | reverse complement strand
GTGGGGTGGGGGGTCATGGGTGGCTGGGCGTGGGGTAGGGGATCCCCTGCTGCAGCTGAGCGCAGAGTCACTGAGTCAGCGGAGGAGAGCCCTGCGCCCAGTCCAGGAGCACTCGGATCCAACAGGACAAACCCTCCCCACAAACCCATGGGGTAAGACTTTGCCTGTTGGGGTTTTCTCTGGACTTTTTATGACTGAAAAGCAGATTGGTGAGTCAGTATCTTTGGTGAGACCATTCAGTTCTCTCCCCCTCCCCACCCCGTGATCAGACACTAAGGGGCAGGGAGATTTCTATGACCTCTGTGGGCACAGCCGGCTCCCGGGGAGGGGTACCCCGGCACCCATGACCTCTGTGGGCAGGGCTGGCTCCCGGGGGTACAAGGGAGCTCTAAGTCAGAAGAAAAAGGAGCCTCACCAGGGGTGAGGCAGAGAGGGGAGGTGGCACATCCCTGCTTCGCTGCCCCTGGTTTCCTGGTGGGCCAGGTGGGGCCTGGAGCAGCCTGCACTCCCGGGCTGGCCTCCCTGGGCTGCCACCAGGCTTTCCATGTCCCCTGATGCACTGTGCATATGGTACCACTGTGTGGGCAGTGAGCCGAGCGCCGCAGAGTGTCCTGCCTCATAGAACCTGGCCGCATCCCCCTCCCCGGCTGCTGGAGGCTGTCCCGGCTGCCAGCTATTTGTTTGGGCCAGAGGTGGAACCTCCTCAGGGTTCTGTGCGCTCAGCTGTGACCCATAGGATGCTGGCAGGTGCGAGCAGAGCTGGGGTCCCCTTTGGAGCCACGGAGGGCCTACTGACAAGTGTCTTCCCGGGGGTCCTAGAGCTGCTGGGGTGCTCTGCTGGAGTCTGACAGCTCGACACAGGCCTTATGATCGCCCACCAGCCACATGTGGGCTGAGCTGATGGAGGGCTGGGTGGGCAGGGTGAGGCAGAACTGGGGGGGCCGAGCCCAGGGCACTCAGGCCCCCTGCAGTCAGGGCCAGGGCTGTCAGAGAGGGGCCAGGGCGGGAGCCCCCAAGGGGAAGCTGGTGTCACAGCTGAACATCCTGTCCTAAGAGGGGTGAGCCCGGGGCCCTGCAGGGCTTGTGGGGGTGCGAGGCGGGCCATGCAGGGGAGGCGCACAACACTCCCAGCACCCCCTTCTTGGCCCCTTCCTGACACAGCCCGGGTCTGAGAAGGGCTGCAGAGCGGATGGGTTTTCATTCTGAATTAAGACATAAACAAATTCAAACCACTTCCAAAGAGGATTTATCCTCCCTAAACAGATCTGATCCCGACACTCATCTACGTCCCCAGTCCCCACTCTCGGAAGGAAATCTGCCCCCGCGGAGAGCCAGAGTTGAGAAAAGACCCGGAGTTAAGAGAAAGAAGACACATCACACATGCATTGGGGTCCCCGTGATGACTCTTCCACTGCACGGAAGCTAAAGATTGTCAGGAATATGCCCGATTACTGTTATTTCTGGGTGACCCGGGGATGGCTGTACCTTCTCTCCCTGGCTATACATTTCCATATTCTGCAATAAGCGGGAACCCCTTTTTCGAGGAGAAGTGAGCCCTCTGTTCGTGCAGAGGACGTGCGGCCGAGTGAAGGATGCAGACAAGAGACCCAGGTGAGTGGCCAGGCCTGGACCTCGCTCTCTCTCGCCTGGAGGTCACCGGGCTCTCCGCGGGCTGCTGGGGCCACACACTCCACCAGCCTGCTCCCACTTGTGTTATTTTAAAGCGAGGACATGAATCTCACGAACGGTATCTCCTCACTGAGCTGCATAATTGCAGACGAGAATCTATTCTTAGCAAAAAACTTGCTTTGACAGATTAATATGGCTTAACTTTGCTGATGATGATACAAAAATGAGCCCTTCACAGCACTCCCGTTCTCCGAAGACTTTGTACAAGCGGCAGGAAATTACTTCTTCCCGCAGGTCGACAGGTGTTACTCCCCGCCCCCCCCGTGGGTCTCGGTGGGAGGGCATCGCACCCAGGCTGGGCACGGGCCTCTGGGTGGGGGGTGAGGGGCAGCCCAGGCCTGGGCTCACCAAGCAAGGGCCATCCCTGCCAGGCTGGGGCTGCTGCCCTAGGGAGGGCTCTTGGGGGTCAGCGTCCCTGAGGAAGAGGGAGGCACAGATTCTTCCTGGATCATTTCCACACCGTGGCCGGTGGGCCGGGGGCCTACCATATTCGGAGGCCCTGCAGAGAGATCCAGGCAGGATCCCGGGAGGGCAGGGTTAGGTGTGTTGATGTATTCCAAACACCCAGAACAGCGCCTCACACATAGTAGCTACCCATATATCTTTGTTGGACGAATATCCCTGTAAAACAGACACTGTCCTTCTTTCTGTATTGCAGAGGGACAGAGCTATGGATGGGCTCAGGTCATCCCCAGAGATGGTCCCTACCTGCAGGGACTTACAGTCAAGGCCAGTGGAAAACAGAGAAGCAAGTATGCCCAGTGGAGGCTTCTCAGAGGAGGGGTATTTGGGCAAGGTTTTCAGGCGTCAATAGGAGTTTGATGGATGAAGAAAAAGGAAAAGGCATTCCAGGCCACAGGACAACATAAGAAGGGGGGCAGTCCAAACGGGAAGGGACGTGCCCTGCCCTGCCTGCTTGCTCTGTGCAGCTCTAACTCCGGACCCCACCCCATCCCACTCGGAGCAGCCCCTGCTAGGGAAGGCCAGGTGCTGGTGCTGGTGGTGAGCTCTCCGTGGAGCAAGGAGAGGTGGGTCTGCAGGGCACTGAGAAGCCTGCCTCAAGCCAGGGCTCCTTAGTGCTCCATCTTGTCATCCTCACAGACATGGGCCTGCCTGCCATCCACACCTCCCGGGGGCCAAGCCCCCCAGGGCAGTCAACGTACTGGGGCAACCTACACGGTTGTTCATGTGAGAGGACCCCGGGGATAGCGGGACCGGCCTAGAGCTCAGGACATTTGGGTTGTGGTCCAGCCTGGCCGCTTATCCCAGTCCTCACACCACACACACAGAGGCAGCATGCACTTCCCTCCGTGGGGGCCCATGGATTTAGCAGGTGTAACAGGCTTGCCATGTGCTTGCCTGCTTCTGCTCACCCTCTGGCACCTCAGCCATCACCATGACAGGGAGCCAGGGCTGGTCCCAGGAGGAGGAGGCCTGATACAGGGAGCAGACCCCCTCCGACATCAGCCAACACCCACATTTGTGATGAGCCCAGCCCAGATCTGGAGAATGTGGGACTGTTGGTGGCAGTTTGTTACGCAGCAACGTTGTGACCCATGCTGACTGATGCACTTTCCCTCTCTGACCTCCAGGTAACCCTTCCGTAAAGCAAGGGGTTTCACGGGAGCCTCTCTGCCATGCCCAGAGATGTCTGTGGCCCCTGGCTCTCAGATGGCCCTTCTCAGACGTCCCTACCTGAGCCACCCCAGGGAAGGTGCAGGATAGGAGAGGCACTTACCGGCTCACAGTTGGTGGGTTTTCCATTCATGTCCGTGCTCGGCGGCCTCAGGTGAGCCCAGTCACGGCCCTTATTGTAGGTTATAAGTGTCACCACCTTCCCATTGATTTTTTGGTTCGCCAGGAAGACTCCTTTCACCCCTCGGACCTGGGACAGCAATACAAGAAGTGTCGTAAACACGTGCCTGGAGCCCTCTGACAATGGAGTATCTGCCATGTGCCAGCCGCTTGCTCAGCGCTCTGTCCGCAGGGCCGTGTTTCACGCTGGCAAGCGCCCCAGAGCTGAGGCTGACTGAACACTCTGGAGGTGCGTGGGGCTCGGGGGACAAGGGATCCCTGACTGTGGCCCCCAAAGCCTGGGTGCTCACATGACACGGAGCTATCTTCCCAGGCCCAGACACTGGCCATCATACAGTGAGCAGAGCCCTGGTCGCACCAGGCCTGTGTGTCACGGTCACCCCGTCTCCACCCCAGAGCTCCCGATTCAGAGCCCTTGCCCCCCTCCACGGGACCCACAGGGCCTGGGTCATTGCTGTGGACTCCCCTCCAGACTCGCTCAGCTCAGCCCCCCATGTGGAAATACCAGGTAGTGAGGACACGGGGTGGGTGCTTACCACAGCCCCGCCTCGGCCAGGGGCTCAGGTTCACCTTGTCCCCTTTCTCAGAGTTTCACAAGTGCCCGCGCAGTGACCCAAACATAGCCAACAGCCGGCTACTGAGCGGGCCCATGACAAAGGTCAAATATCAGCAAATGCCCGGAGGTCAGCCTCCTGATGCCACAGAGGCGGCCTCTCCCTGCAAGTTCCTTACGAATACACAGGGTCCTCGGGGCCACAGCTACCGAGACCCATCCGCGTGGCCTCCCGTGTGCCCCTCCGTGGGCAGCATGTCACTGCTTCTCAAGGTGAGCCCGAGAAAGCGGAGCCTCCGGGAGCCACGGAATTTACCCAAGGTCCCAGGCCAAGGAATCTGCTTACATCAAGGTCACGATGCACGGTTCCCGAGCGCCTTCTCTGTGGCGGGCCACCTACGAGCTCCCCCCAACGCCTGAGGCAGGCCCTCCCCCGTGCTCAGCACACAGGCCTGCCACGTGCCACCCTCCCCCCCCCCCCGCCGTGTGGGGAGAGCGCGGCGATGGAAGGAAAGATGGACAAGTGGAGGGTGGACGCGCCTCCTGTAGCTGCCGTAACAGAGTAACACAGTTATAGTTCTGGAGGTCGGAAGTCCCGTACCGGTGTCCCCGGGGTCGCAGGGCTGGCTCGTCCTGGGGGCTCGTCCTGGGGGCTCCAGGTGAGAATCGAGAATCCTGTCCGGGCCTCTCCCAGCTTCTGGAGGCCCCAGCTCTACCCCCGAAGCCGGTGGGGCGGCGTCTCTCTGGCCTGAGGCCCATGATTACACGTGTCTCTCTGACCCTCCCTGTCTGCCCCCCTTTCAGGGACCCCCGTGATCACAGAGGGCCCCGCCAACCCTAACTGCCCCGTGCCACGCACGTCTGCACAGGCTGCCGCTCTGGGTGGGAAGGGTGTCCAGCGCCCGGTCCACCGACGAAGCTGGGGCTGGTCCCCCCGCGGTGACGGCCCGGGGCGTGGAGGACCACGGCCCCTTCCCCCACACATGGTGACGTCGCTCTGCCTCCTGCTCACCCGGGGCCCAGCGCTGGCTCGAGAGGCCTCCCCGACATGCTCAGGGCAGGCCGGATGCGCATTTGTCCAGCGCGGGCTTGCTTCATTCCGCAGTGGCGACTTCCTATCCCGCTGGTCTCCATGAACACCCAGCAGCCAAGAGCACGGACCCTCACGTCTGGGCGCCGGCAGATGACAGGTGCGGGCCGTGCCCTCCGCAGGCTCTGAGCCGAGGCGCACCAGCCCGCAGCCTCAGCGTGCTCACCCACGGCCCCGATCTTCAGGGCGGTGTTCACTCCCGCGGCTGCAGTAACAAAGCACCACAAACCGGGGGGCCAGCCGGAAATCTCTTCTCCCGCAGTCTGGAGGCCGGAAGTCCAAAACGGAGGTGTAGGCAGAGCTGCGCTCGCTCCAGAGTCCCCGGGGAGGACCCTCCTTTGTCCTTCCAGCTTCTGGTGGCTCCAGGGGCCCCGGGCTTGTGTCCGTGGCTCTCCAACCTCGCCCCCGTCTTCACGTCCCTGCATCTCCTCTTCCGACCCCGAAGGACACTTGTCATTAGATCTGGGGCCCAGCTGGACAATCCGGCATGGTCTCATCACAAGGTCCTTCACTTAATGACCGCCGCAAAGACCTTTTTTCCAGATAAGGTCATGGTCACAGGTTCCAGGGACAGATATGGCCATATATTTTTGGGGGTCCCCATTCAGGCCACGACAATGGTTGCCTTCCAAACTGTGGCCAGGGCCCTTCATGGGCAGGGGCAAGACTGGGATCCCCTGAACCCCCATTCCTAACCCAAGTTCCAGCACGGAGGCACTCAGGAAAGGGCTGCTGTCCTGCCTTGAACCCGGGGTGCACCGTGCTGAGGTCCTAGCTCAGGGGCACGTGAAAGTCCAGGCCTTCTGGGGCAGTATCTGCCTGGGACGGCTGCTGGACACGCCATAGGAAGAACAATAACCATGACAATAACTGGCTCGTGTGTGGGACCTCACAAGCTCGATTCTGGGCCAGGTCCTTCCTGTGCATTAGCGCTAATCCCCAGGAACCGGGTGAGCAGTGGAGAGCTCGCTGAGTGCTGACTTGGCACCAAACGCTGGTCTCCATGTTTAAGGAGGACTATGTCCTTGAAACTGCACAGCAATCCTATGAGGAAAGTAGTACTGCCATCCCCATTTCTCAGTGGGGAAACGGAAGCACAGAGAAGTTAAGTAACCTGCCTAAGGTCACACAGTAAACACATACCAGAACTGGGATTTGAACACAGGCAGTGCGGCTCCAGAGTTGTGCTTGTAAGCACCACCCGTGACCCCTGTGAGCTGGATTTCAGAGAAGAGATGTCCCCTGTGAGGACACCCAGCGGGTGGGCGGCAGGCGTCACCTTTGCTCCTGGCCACTGTGAACCTCCTCTGGTTCCTCATGTCCTCTTACTTCGTGGTCATTGTCCACAGATGTTCCCTGGTTCCCCAGCTGGCTGATTTCTGCTCTGCCTCGACTCGGTCTGCACCCCCTCCTCCAGGAAGCACTCCCTGACTCCCACCCTGGGCTGGGCGACCGCCACTGGGTGCTGGCACACGGGATCAGAGCGACTGTTGGGAGCTGGTCTTCTCACGGAGGCCGGCAGCTCTGGGAGGGGCGGGCTGCTCCTCCCACCCCGTCCCTAGGGAGGGGCCCGGAGCCTGGTGTGTGGTCCAAGCACCACAGACCCCTGTGTGCGGCCCCCTCGTCCTGGTCACCCCTCCTGGGCCACTGTCACTTGCGCCCTGTCCCCAGCGGCTTGTGGTGCAGTAGCCGACACCTTTCAGAGCCGGGCCTGGGACGGGCCCAGTGGCCCCCCCTGGAGATTGTGCAGAACAGGGCCCAGGGTGTGGGGCTTCCTCAGGCAGGATGAGGCCACCTCCAGCAAAGGGCAGGGGGCCACCGGCCGTGTTCCTCTGGGTCCTCCAGCGGGGAAGTGAGCACTGACCAATGGGCTCTCGTTGTGAACAAGTGATCTCATCCATTACTTTCTTGGGGAAAATGGTTCCTTGCTGCTCATTAGCAGCTCAGAGGTGAAGGCTGGATCCCCGGGTCTCTCCGGGAGGCTGCCTCCCACGCTGATGAACACAGCTGTCTGCCCCAGGCTCTGCTCGCACCCACAGACACCCCAGCACTTACTGCAATTAGGGCACTTGCTGATGTTCCCACGGGCGGGGGCTCCCCGAAGGCAAGGCATGAGGGGAGAGCGTAAAGGTGAAGGACGGAGCGGGGGAGTGCTGGCTAAAAGTCTGGAGCCAAGCCCAGGGCGGACAGGTCTGGGCTGGTTCTGGTTTCCTTGCTTGGTTTCCTGCGTCTGTCCAGGCAGGTTGCTCACCTTCTCTGAGCTTCAGGCTCCTGACCTGGAAATGGGCTGAGCGGCACCCCCTGGCTCTGGCGTGGACCGGAACAGAGGTGGTGACCATGAGAACCCAGTCCAGGCAGGGCCCAGGGTCATGGATGTCCGTGGAATCCAAGTACAGAGCGAGACGGTGCGCGGGGGCACCTGGCCTGGGAGTCAGGAGCCCCGGTTCTGAGCCTCCGATCGGGCCCTCGCGTCTGAGGAGAGCAAGTGCAGGCTTCCGCAGGAGACAGCTGAGGCAGGGACGAGTGCAGGGGGAGAGGCGGGGAGGCAGGGTGCTCGGAGTCGCCGCCTCTGTCCCTCAGGCCAAACCCCACCGTGCCTGCTTTCGTGCCTCGGAGCGCGAGCCAGGAACGGCTTTCCAGATGGTGGCCCGCGATGGTGTCTACCGTGAGGACTGCTAACACGGGTCCCCGAATCAGCAAAATAGTACTCCCCAAAGACTCTCATCCTTCTCTGTGGTAGCTCTGTATCACAGAGAAATCGCACTCCAATATTAAATTTGGAATTTCATCAAAAGGACGAAGTTTTCTCTCTTGCTCTGAGAGCATCTACACAGTACCCTCTCAGCCTTCAAAGCCTCAAATACGTGGTGCTTTCCCGAAACAGTCACAGACCTGAGAGAGAGGGCTAGGGATGAGTGGGGGGCCGGGGGAGAAGGGAGGAGGGGAGAGGAGAGAGCCAGGACAGGGTGAGGCCTGGCCCCACACCTGACACCTGGCACCGGCGGGCCGCGGCCCCCGATCTCTCCCCGGCGCCCCACCTCGAGGATGTCGATGAGCACGCTCTCCTCCGCCTGCCGGGAGCTGCGCACGTCCTCCAGCACCAGCACGTAGTGCACGCCGCGTGGGTCCGACTGATACAGGTTGTAGGTGTCCGTCTGGTACCACTCCCGCATGGCCACGAACACCTGGTTCCCGTCCGTGCTGATGATCTGCAGGTCCTGCGGACACGCGGGGAGAGCGCAGCGTCAGGGGTGGGCTGGGGGCGGGGGTGGGAGACGGAGCCCCGATGGGATGGGGCAGGGCTTAGGTCTGGCGGGGGGCTGGTCCCGGCTCCCTGGGAGTCAGGCTGACCTAGAGTTTAATCCTGATTCTGCCTCAGCCTTGTGACCCGGGACACGTCCCTTTACCTCTCGTTTTCCCACCTCCAACATGGGGATGACGATCTGGTCCTCTGCAGGTGGTATGGGGTTGTGGGAGGGATGGCCCAGGCACGGAGCGGGGCACGCTGAGGCCTCCGCCTCCCAGCCCCACGTCAGGCTATCTGCCTGTCTGTCCCTGCATGTGCGGAGGACTTCTTCCTCCATGCACCCCCAGCGGTCGCCTCTGGGAGGCAGGGGACGGGCCTCCCCTGCAGGCCCATCCTGAGGATCAGGTGAGTCATCTCTGGGTTCATTCACGCAGCATGCATTCATTAGGGACCTACTGTGTACCAGGCACTGGGACTCAGCAGGGACCACAGGCAGGCTCTGCCCTTGGGAACATACCCTGGGGGAGAGAGGACTGGATTAAGTCACTCGGCAGTCCTCTCAAGACTCGGGGCTTGGTTCCAGATTTTACAATCAGAAGCAGAACAAAACCTAATCACATAAAAAGGAAGAAAAAGGAACCCAGGGGCATCCTTGCTCCGTTTTCGTTTTCTCTCCCAGCCAGCGCCCAGTGCTGTGTGGGAGGCCCGTGAACACGCCCATTTCAAAGCCGTAACAAGCTTTTCCTCTCCAGCGTCTATGACTTCCCTTCTATCACCCCGAAACTTTTATTGCCCTGCTAGCAAGACAGCTGCCAAGACACAGGCGCTGAGGATGGACGCATGAGGCCGGGTCACGCCAGCCAGCACCTGCAGAGGAGAGGTGGTCCCCTCCGGCCCCGCCCCGTGCAGGGCTGCTGCACTTTGGGGGGATGCTTCTCCCTATGTCTTCCCACCTGGTAGTAGGGCATGGGTGGACAGGTGAGCCTGTTTCTCTAATAACACACCAAGTCTCTATTCTGTCCAGGGGGGCGTGGCCTCCAGCAGAGGGAAGGACTGGCTGCCTGGGTGGGACGCAGTGCTGATGCCCCCCCCACCCTGCCCTCCCCCCCCTCCCCTGTGTTATACGGACAAAAGAAGGGGCCTTGCAGAAGAGGGATGCAGTGTTGTGAAGCCCCGACCATGCACCTCCCAATCAGGGCGGCCCCTGGCAGCACGAGCTGGGGCCCTTTGTCTATAGACTTAAATCTAACATGCAGAAGTGACTGCAACCAAGAAGCTTGTCACCAGGAAAGACTGTTCAGGTCCAGCTACAAGTAGCCAGCAATGCCGTCCCTAGAGAGACCTGATACTAACATTTAAAAATGTGTACCTTGGGGCCTTTGCCCAAGTGTGATTCATATGCTGGTTACCTCATTGAGGATCCTCGTATGTGACAAGCTGCTTCTGTCTTGCTGCTTTCAAGATTCTTTCTCTGTCTTTCAGTGGTTTGATTACAATGCATCTTGGTGTGCAACTCATTGTGTTTCACTACTTGGAGTTCATCAGGCTTTTTTAGACATTTATATTCATGTGTTTCATTAATTTGGGAGAGTTTGGGCCATTGCTTCTTTTTTTAAAAAGATTTTATTTATTTATTTGAGAGAGAGGGAGAGAGGGGAAAGGAAGAGGGAAACTCATGTAGACTCCGTGCTGGGTGCAGAGCCTGACACGGGGCTGGATCCCACGACCCATGAAATCATGACCGGAGCCAAAATCAAGAGTCGTATGCTTAACCAACTGAGCCACCTCATTGCTTCTTTAAACAATCCCCCTGCCCCCACCTCTCTCTCCTCTCCTGGGATGCCCACAATGCATGTGTTCGTTCACTTGCTGCTGTCCCGCTGGCCCGTCAGATGGTGCTCACTCTTCTTCAATCCCTTTGGCTTTCTGTCCCTCTGACTCCTTAACATCAATGGTCCCACCTTCAAGGTCTCTGAGTCCTTCTTCTGTCTGCTCAAACCTGCTTTTCAATCCACCCAGGGAATTTTGCATTTCGATTATTGTTTGTTTTAGCTACAGAATTTATTTTGGGTTCTTTTTTATGTTTTCAATCTATGTCTTGGCTACTTCTATTTTGGTCATTTGTACCTTGTTATCTTGACTTGCTTCACAGTTTGCTTTAGCTCTCTGAGCATCTTTAGGAGAGTCGTATTAAAGTCTGTCTGGTAGGTTCACCATCTGGTCTTTTCAAGGATAGTTTCTGTCGCTGTTTCTCCTTTGATTGGATCATATTTTCTTTTTATGCCTTGTAATTTGTTGTTGTTGTTGAAAAGTGGACACTGTAATCTAATAATGTGGTAACTCTGGAAATCTGGTTCTCTCCCTTCCCCAGGGTGTGTCGTTTTTTGTTTCTGTACCAGGGATCAGTCTGAGGTAGAAACTCAAGTGAGCCTGAGCTTTTCCCTGGGCATGCATGGTGACTTTTCTAAATTTGAACATACGACTGGTTGCTTTTGAATGTCATGGTCCCTAAATGTCCAAGGGGGTGGGGGGGTGGAAGCAGGCTCTGGTCCTTTAAATCCCTCAGAAACTGCTTCGGCTGGTGCTGGCTGGAGCAATGGCTGCCCACCAGGATGTCTGTACCGTCATGAGCAGAAGCAGCAATCTACCCCCAGTGCAGATCCCCAGTATTCAGAGAGAAAGGTCCCCGTAGCCACCCTGGCTCCTGCAAGTGAGTTGCAAGCTGCTCCGGGCCCATGAGCACAGCTGTCTGCCACAAGGCTGGGGCGGGGGGAGGGGGGGCGCGTGCTGGGGCTATCATGGGAAGAGCTAAAACTGTGGAAATTAACCTTGATTTACTGTCCAAACCTTCCCCTGGAGACTGCAAGCCCTTGAATAGACTCCAGAGTTCTAAAACAGGTGATTTGGACTGATTCTGCAGAAGCAAGTGTTGCCTAAGCGAGAAGATGGGGGGGCTGGCACGCTCCACCACCATCCGTGCCATCCCATCCTCCTTCATTCTTTTTTTTAAAGATTTATTTATTTAAGAGCGAGAGCGAGAGAGCATGCCCATAGGGAGGGGCAGAGGGAGAGAGAATGCCCCAAGTATACTCCCTGCTGAGTGGGAAGCCCAGTACAGGGCCCAATCCCACAACCCATGAGACCACGACCCGAGCCGATGCCAAGAGTCAGACCCTCAACCGACTGAGCCACCCAGGCGCCCCTTCCTCCTTCATTCTTATGTTTTATGGGTTTCATTTTATTGTATAAAGGTTATTACAAATAAAGGAATATTTTACTTGAAAGTAAATTTGCATTTACTTTATGTGTATGAATGGTTTCATATAATTGATGGTTATTTGGATTTTTTTCCTTTTGTCTGTTTATAGCTTTGCCAATTTTTTTCTCTGTTAAGGAAGGTGGTTTTTTTAAAAAAATCATTACAAGTAAGTAATTCAAGCAAAGGATGCTGGCAAATATAATAAAACCTGTTCACCTACTCTAGTTTCCACAGGCAGGTGAGTTAAAACAGTAGAATGGTATGAATCATGCCTTTTGAAGTAGAAGGAATGTTGAAAGAATGGATCCAACATGAAATTGGGCAAAGCTCTGCTGACACCCATCTGTTCTAACGTGGCCAGTGGCGAGGTGGGAGGTGCCAAGCTACACAAATATTTAAATTCACCGAAGAACAGCAAACTCTGATTGGGAAATTCAACTAGCCAGTTCTACAGTTGTTGGTGGGAAACACTGCAGTCTGGCCGCTCCCCTGAACTTGGTGGAGAGGAAGCAGACCTGCTGTGTGGTTGGGCAAAGTGCTCAGCAAGATGATATATGGTCTCCAGGGGTGCGGGGGAGTGCTCCCAAGAGCAGCCCAGATCGCCCATTGTCCCCAGCTGCCTGTCACTGGGCCCCAGGCTCCGCCCACGCGCAAATGTACGATCCGAATGTGGGCCTGGTCTTCCCTTGAAACCGATGACATGGGGACTTGTAGGAGTCTCATTCCTGCCACCCACTGATGATGTGAAGGCTGTGTCTTCCATCAGAGCCTCAAGATTCTTTTCAATGACCCCCTTTATCCCCAGAGATGGGGACGAAGGAAGCTGCAGTGAGCCACACGCACGGTGCTTTCCGCAAACCGCACCAGTGACTTTGAGAAACACGCACCGCCACCTCATCCCCTCTGCAGACGAGGACTCTGAGGTCCAGGGAAATGAGGCCAGCTCTCGAGGCCACAGAGGTCATGACTTGGGGCCCTCGGCTCCTTGGAACTCCTTCAGAAATGGCCTGGCTGCTGGTCCAGCCGCCCCCCTGCCAGGTGTCCCCCTCCCCAACTCCAGGACACAGGGCGCTTCTGATGCTGCAGCCCCCCGGGGTTGGGGGGAAGGAAAACCCTACAAGCTGAAAGGACCCCTCACCCCCAGGGACACCAATGCATTTGCCCTACATGAACCCACTAGCTTTTCATTTCTTGGCTCAGCCAAGCCTGGAGTTAATCTCTGCAACTTGCTCTTCTTCTTTCTTTCTTTTCCTTTCCATTGTATCCCCTTTCCTTTTCTTTTTTTAAGGAGAAGTTTTAAAAAGTTTTCTTGAAGTTTTAAAGAAAACCCTTAAGTACTTGCCTTGTTCCTGGCTCAGGGGAGGTGTGCCGCTGCCCGGGACAGCCCAGCACAGGCGAGGGTGTGGGGGGCTTTACAACAATGCGTGGCCCCCGGCCTTGCAGGGCCCAGAGCAAAGATCTCCTCTCCCCACCCCCACCCGCTGCTTTACAGCCAGGCTCCCTCCTGCCCCAGGCCCTTTGCACAAGCCCAGACCTCCACCTGCACAGCTTTCCCTCCACCTTAAGACTTCAGAGGAAACGTTCCCTCAGTGATGTCCCCCAACCCCATCACCCTCGGCCTCTACCTCTCCTTCCCTCACAGGGAAAAGCACAACCTGAGATCATTTCATACATTTGTCTGTCTACTTGGTTTTCCGCCTGCTTCCTTGCTGGAAACCCACCAAGAGCAGGAACTGGGGTATCTGATCCAGAGCTGTAGCATCAGACCCTAGCATGCTTCCTAGCTTATACGTGATGCTCAACAAATATGTGGGGGTGGAAGGGCTACTCCCATCTGTGCTTCTCAATCACAAGCACATGGGATGGAGTTCTGGGAAGTGGGCCATCCGAGATCCTCTGGAGGGAGATGTGGCATGAGGCTGGTCTCAGACCACCTTCGGTTCCTTATTAGCTGTGTGACCTCAGACAGGTTACTCAGCCTCTCTGAATGTCCATCACCTCCTTTGGGACCTGGGAACAACATCAGCAGGGAGGGCACTGTGGAGTTTGGTCCTGAGGCAGGGCTAGGGCAGGGTCCGGGCAGCCCCCACATCCCCCTTCTCTGCCAGCCCAACAAAGGGGAAGGAAGTAGCATTAACTGAGCACCTACTATGTGTCCATGGCCATATTAGGCAGCTGGAATGCAGAGGTGAATAAAACAGAAACTGCCCCTCACCTGCAAACCCCAGATGAAAGCAGGAGATGGATACAGGGGATCGCCAGCACCCCAAGTGTCAGGAAGGAGGAGGATGAGGGTGCAAGAGGGAAACCAAGGCCTGGACTGGCCTGGAGAGGCCCTCATAAGAGACAGTTGTCTTGTCTGAAACATCTCGTGTGCAGGGGTTTGGGGAAGAGGCAGACCGGGCCGAGGGGAGAGTATGGCCGAGGTCCTACAACCGGATGGAGCTGGGCACGAGTCAGTGTGGGCTCGGGACCTAGCCACGGGGTCAGGTGGGAGGGGAAACGACTCTTACCTTTGGCAGTGCATACTTTGGCAGCTTCATCAGGACAAATTCACTGCGACGATAAGAGATGTAGTATTTGGTCCGGTTTGTTGAGGTTGTCTAACAGCAGGGAAAAAACACATTTTTAAGAAGCGAGTTTCCAGTCAAGCCAGGTCCTCACAAATGAAAAACTAGAAATTGTATTTCAGCTGGTGAGAATGCCCTTTTACTTTGCTTAGACCTGCTCTGCCTGAAATGGACAGACTCCTACTCATCCTTCAAAGCCCCACACCAAACGCCCCTCCCCTTCCATGTCTCTGTTAGAACCAACCTCTGTCCCCACGCTCTCTCAGCACCTGTGTCCCTACATCCACATTACAGAACAAAGTGGGAAGTTCTCCTCCCCAGAATTTTTCTTAGGGAGAGCACTGGGTGAAGGAAGAGACTGGCCAAAGGTAAACTCAAACCACAAAAGACGACTATCAAGCCATGAGGCGTGAGAATCGAGACAGGAGGCGACCCGTGCTGAGATGGTCCACGTGGCCGCGCTGTCCTGAGCGCCGCTCATCTGGTCTCCCGACAACCAGCCCCACAAACTGCGATCGCTTCCATTGTAAAGATGAGAATACTGAGCACGGAGATGAGTCATTTGTCTTCCGTGGGCGATAACAGATGAGCCAGGAAAAGAGAGGCTCTCCTTTGGATGGGGCAAGGAGAAGAGAGTGGGAGGAGAGGGACAAGGCGGCAGCCAACAGGGGCTGGGGGAGGGCGGTGGCCCGGTGGGGGGGACGATGGATGACCTCTGTGTCTCACCGTGTGTATGCATGTGTGTGGGTGTGCAGACCATGCACGTGTGTGAGAGTGAACACGTAACCTCACACGTGTGTGTCCACTGTGTGCATGCATGTGGGGGTGAATTCTATGCATGCATGCGTGAGAAGGAGTCCTCTGTGTGTTTGTGTGTGTGCGTACACACGTGTGTTCGTGGCAACGCAGTGCCATGCCTAAGAGCACAGGGCATCACGCGTCACTGCCTGGGCTCAGATTCCACCTCTGCCATCAGGAGCCACGTGGCCTTGGGAGAGTTTTCTGAGACTCAGTCCCCCCCACCCCCACCCCCGGTAAATGGGGAGGACAAGATCAGAAGCGAAGTGATGGGGCAGTTGTGGGGATTAGCATCTGGGAAGCACGTGGGGCAGCACGTGGCCCCAGTAGGAATTGTTGTTATTACAAGTCAACAAACTACAACAGGCCCACAGTGTGCAAAGCATCGCGATTACAAGGCTGACCAGGTTTCTCTAGGTAATTCCATCCCGAGGGCAGGGACTATGAGGTCTGTGTGGTCTGGCCCTCGGCGGCCCTGAGCAGGCGGTGTTGGGATGGGGGAAGCACGGGGTGGGAGAGGCCAGGCAGACTTCCTGGAGGAGGGGGCACCCTGCTTCCTCAGAAGGAAGAGCCACGCAGCCCAGAGACAGACCTGCTTAGCAGGTCAGGGAGGACGCTGGAAAGAGTGGCCGAGATAAGTCAGTGCCCCTTCTCAGAGCCCCGTCTGCCAGCAGCTGAGCTCCAGGAATGGTGCTGAAGGTGGAGACAGGCTGGGCAGCCTCCTGGCCTCAGCCTCGAGAAGATCGTGTTCTTTGGGGAGCCCTGGGCAGATGCTCAGCCAGCCAGGGTAGGCCAGGTCCATTCTTGCCAGGAGCTGGGGATGAAGGAAGCTGGTGGTGCAGAAGGAAGGAAGCCTGCAAACCTTTCTAAAGGGCCAGCCCTGCTAAGGGCAGGGCCACGGGACGAGGGGGCTCGTGGTTCAGGCCCGAGGCTGCGGGACGAGCGAAAACGCTGCCATCCCTGAGACGCAAATGCAACTTTTGCCCGGGGAGGGGATCGCGCTGAACCCAGCAACACCCTTCACAGGGAAGTCTGCCTACCTCCTGAGAACCGCCTGCCTGGCCCCTCCGGCCGGGCTGACCAGTAGAAGCAGGCCGAGAAGGCTGAACCGCGGTGATTCTTCCCAGGACGGCAGGTCCTCTGCCGGATCTCACAGGGCCTCTCCCCCACCATGAATGCAGCCGGCGTCCATCTGGGCCTCTGGGTGGCCAGGGCTTATCAGGCCCATTTTATGGGTCAGCAAATCGAGGCTCAGAGGTGGAACGATGGCTCTTCCCAAAGCCAGCCGGTGGCACCATCATATTCAGACCCCCGCTTGTGTGCCCCTTGTCCCCCGAGGCCCAGACCCTTCTTTCTGGAGGGTGAGGTCCCATCCGTGGCCCACAGCATGGCTTCAGCCAACAAACCAGCACCATGAGCCACTCGGCGCCTTGCCTGGGGGCCCAGGAAGTGGACCTCCAGGTTCATCGCATACTTCATTGGTGGGGAGGAGCAGCGGGAGGGGCCGGTGGGCACTGGCTGGGATCCTCCGAGGACCAGGAAGGAGGGGAAGGGAGGAGGGCAGGCAGGACTACCTCCCAGTGTTTCCTGTGGGCTCCCTGCAGGGAACCCGCCCAAGGTAAGGGTCTGCAGGGGAGCAGCCCCCCGGGTGACCTCTGAGTTGGGGGTCAGGAACAGCGTTCCTGGGCAGTTGTTGAGAAAGCTGGGGACCAAGTAAGGACAGGAGTCTGATGGAAACCCGTGGCCCCTGATGGTATGAGCTGGTGCTGGGGGCTGCCCGTGCGCACAGGGTGGGGCATGCCTGTCCAAGGTCAGACCAGGCCTCTGTGACCGTGAGGCTGGAGACAAAGCCGAGGGCACACCACAGCCCTGTCTGAGCACACACAGAGCAAACCCCAGAAATGACCAGGTGCCCTGTCCCAGCGGCGGGGAGGGGGGCCGCTTCCTATCCCACCTTGCCTGTGGTCTCGGTGAGCCTGGCTCCTTCCAGATCAGACTTACCAGATGCTCAGTCACAGAGAGCCCTGCGTCCTTGCATGCTCCCCCCATCTCTTCCCACGCTCCACCCTACAATCAGGCCTCTGACCCAGCCGCCCCCCAGCTCCCCTGGTGTACATCCTCCCTCTAGTACAGATGTAGAGCCCACCCCCTGATTGTAGAGTCTGGTGTAGATAATAAAGGATGACACCATGTGGCCTGGCTGTGACCAAGGAAGGGCTCTGTGGAGGCAGCCAGTGGGCCTGAAATAGAGATGGAAGTCAGGGAAGGCTTCCTGAAGGAGGTGATGCATGACTAAGTCTTGGAAGGAGAGCGGGAGTTAGCCAGGCAGAGAAAGAGACATGGGCATCCCAAGGACAGGGACTAGAGTGTGTAATCACACAGAGGAGATTGGCAACCATGGGATATCACAGAGGCCAAAGAAGAACAGGGACAAGATCCTCTTGGCTGGCCTGCTCTAATGGGCTGTGATGCCCCTGCCAGTTCCCCAGGAGGGCCTGGTGTTATTTCGCGGGTGGACAGGACAGCTGGAGTAATGAAACATTCCTGAGACAGGGCAAAGAAGAGGCCGGGAATGGTGGGGAGCCTTCTCCATAGGAGCTTTTAGACGTGTCTCATGGGGTCCCGGAAGGCAGGACAGGGGCCACCAGATAGGAGGAAAGGAAACACTCTGTCTCAGTGCCAGGATGAACTTTCTAAAGATTTGAGCTATCCAGGAGACGGATAGGCTGTTTTGGAAGGAGTGAGCTCCTCGTCAGTGGAAGTAATCAAGAAGTGGTATGACCAGCTATTCACTGGAGTTTCTGAATGGTCAGACCACGTGTCGTTTAACGGTGGTCCCAACTGGGACCTGAGTACCTGTGTGTACAGGCAGCAGGCACCCGGCTGCTGGGCTGTACCCAGCTGGTGCCTGGCTGCCAAGGGCAATGACCAGAGACAGCCCCTATCATTTCCAAAGTCAATGAAACAAAACGGAGCAAACTGGGTTCGGGCTTGGGGGCCACGAGCCACAGGAGGTCCCTGACGGGTAGAAGGGAGGAGGAGCATCCCTGCCTCAAGGCTGTGGTTTGGCGGGGACTTGCGGGTTGCCTGCGGCCACCACCACCTGGGCGGGGGAAAGCACGAATGAAGTAACCCTTAAAAGTCAAAGAGCCGTTTTATTGCCTCCTGTGTGAGCAATTCCATCTTCCCCGGCACGGCTTGTTCTCCACATCGCCTACGGCCCGTCGCCAAGACGCCCAGAAGCAGCCTTACCTGAAAGAAGATGTAATCGTCCTGCACGGTCAGAGAACTGTGGTCAATGGGGCCGGGGAACGGAGCCGTCAGCGTCTTCTCGGAACAATTGTGGATCTGGCAGGTGACATAGCGAAACCCTGCAGGAGAGAAGAGCCAGCACTCGGCGTGTGAAATCTCACGCACTCTGACTGTGGCCGCGAGAGGAGCCAGACACAGCCTCGGAGGCCGAGAAACGCCGGCCAGCTCTGGGCTCGGCCGGTTACTGCCGCGGCGGGGTTGTCCCTGCGGCTGAGGCTCAAAGGGCCTGCCCTGTGATCGCACCTGCCGCCGAGCCGTGGCGGCGATGTGCCAGCCGCATCCTCGGGACGGTCCTACCGTGGTCCCATCCTCTGGATGGTAAAACTAAGGCCAAGAGAGGTCAGGTGACGTGTCTAAAGCCGGGTCACCTGCCCAGCCGCCAGCTTCTTGTGAAGAGAGGTTTAGGGGCACACAGCTGCACCTGCTTCTCTGGGGGTCGTGGACAGCCACTCTCCGATGACAACGGCAGAGTCCGCTGCGGCAGAGACCCTAGGGCCACCACGCCGGAAGCATCCAGTAGCTGGCCCTTGGCAGGGAAGGGCCACTGACCCTGGGCAAAGTCGTGCCGGTGAGAGCGGGATGTGAGCACGGGACTTCATCCACCTTCTGCCCACGGCTCCGTGCCACACCTCGCTCTCAGCTCAGGCGACACACCCAGGCTCTGTCTCCCTGGGAGAGGGACCTGCGAGGGACCCAGACAGACTGTGGGCGGGTCACCGCACACCAGCCAAGTGGCCTGGGAAGGTGCGTGCAGTCACCCACAGAATGGACAGCACAGGGCCACGGGGGGGCACCTACAGTGTCCATCAGAGCACAGGACCCCTCCCACCCCCTGGAGTCTCATCTACCTAAACAGGGGCGGGTGTGGGTGGGACTCGAATGTCCTTTGTTCCCCTAACTTTTGGCAAACGCTTTCATTCCTTTGCAAATATTTACAGCCAGGCAAAATGGAAAGCACACTTCACAGGCAGCCGCTGTTTTTATTTCAAGCCCTGTTTTCCCAGGGTTTGGGGGATCCAGTGAAGTTGTGCAAGGCGGGGAGCGAGATTACACACGGCAGGCAACTCTTCCTCCCAGCTTGTGGGGCGGCAGCAGGGTTTAACCTCGGGCACCAGAGGGAGCCCCCAAAGGCACTCCGAGTCATCAGCGCCTTCGGAGCACGTCCTGCCCACAGCCGTGGCTGGCTGGACGGCGTGGACAGTGCCGAAGGGCTGCCTCGGGACCAGAAGACCCACGCCCGAGTTCACTGGCAGGATAACCTCGGTCCCATGTGCTCTGCTGTGAAATGGGTAATAACGCCACCTCCACGAGTTGGTGAGGACCGAGTGAGAGCGGCACGGAGGCCCACAGTCAGCATGGCCGTGCCTGCTCGCTCCTGAAGCCCGTCCACTTCCCCGCTAAACGGCCGGGCCACTCCCTGCGGCCAGCACTGAATTTTTCCTGTCCTGGGCTCGCCTGCTGGGCAGGGGGTGGGAAGACTCGCCCAGCCTGATTCAAAGTCAACAATCTGCTCACGAGCTCCTTCACCGGCTCACCCACTCACTCGCTCACTCATTCATTCACTCAGTCATTCACTCCCTCACTCACTCATTCACTCATTTATTCATTAGTTCACTCACTCACACACTCACTCATTCATTCACTCACGCATTCATTTTCTCACTCACTCTTTCACTCACTCGCTCACTCACTCACTCGCTCATTGACTCACTCATTCACTCATTTACTCATTCACTCGCTCGCTCACTCATTCACTCACTCATTCACTCGCTCGCTCACTCATTCACTCACTCGCTCGCTCTCTTACTCGCTCGCTCACTCACTTATTCACTCACTCATTCACTCGCTCGCTCACTCACTTATTCACTCACTCATTCACTCGCTTGCTCACTCACTCATTCACTCACTCGCTCACTCTCTCACTCACTCGCTTGCTCTCTCACTCGCTCGCTCACTCACTCACAATGGCCCTGGCCTCAGGGGAGCTGGCATTTGGTCACGTGCTGGTTCATTCGGCAGCTCTCCTGGGGACACAGAGGTGAATCGATCAGGCCCTACCCCATCCCCACAGAGCTCCAGGTGCGGGGTGGTGTGCAGAGCTGTGACCGCAGCCCAGGCACTGAGAAGGTGGCTGGCAGGGAAGGTGGTCCAAGGACAACAAGAAACCCAAGATGGAGAGATGGGGTGAGTATTCCCAGTAGGGGGTGAGGGCCCGCAAGGTGAGCTTGGGGAGTGACCGCATAGTTCAGGCTGGCTAGGGTAGGCAGGGTAAGGGATAGGTGAGTGACAACCGGTGGAGGGACCAGAAAGTCCGGATGCCATGCCATGAGCTTGGCTGGACTGGATTCTAATGGGGTTCCCAGGCTGGGGTGGGGGCACCAAGTGTCGGGAAGCAGGGGGACACATGTGGTCTTTAGGGGAGGGGACACCACTCCAGTGGCACATCGGTTCTGGGGGGTCTGCAGCTGCTGAGCCAAGGGCTCCTCCGCCCCCCAAGGAGGGCAGGTCATGGAAAATCATCACTGTGTGAGAATGGCCCCCCCATCCACGGTGCCGGCTTGTCCCTTCTCCTCGCTGGACGTGGGCGTACCCTGAGAGACAACCACCCCCGTTGCTGCTGCCTTGAGCCCTGTGGTGGGGATGGGGGTCAGTCCCCATAGCACCCTCAGAGAGGCCTGGGATGTTCTCGGATTTGTGGGTGGAGCACGGTGGGAGCTGGGGTCTATACCGGCCTATGACCCTATGAGTGCGGGCAAGCCCGGAACCCCTCTGAGCTTTGTTCTGGTGAAGCAGAAGCAAGTGACCATAACACCTGCCTCACCTCCCCACAGGATAGCGGACGCTGGAAAGAGCTGAGGGCTTGGAAAAGGTTAGGGACCCGCAGCAGCTTCCCTCCACTACCAGCAAGCGCTCGCCCATGACGTCCCTGCACTGAGCACCACGTGTGCATTGACCCATTTCACAGATGAGGACACCGAGGAGCAGGGAGGAGAGGTGAGTTCCCCAGGGTCGTGCAGCTGGCCCGTGGCAGGCTGGGAGCCGACGCCAGTGATTCTGTTCTCAGCTGGACCTCTCCATGGCCTGGCCCTGAATCTGCCTTCCACGTAGTATGTCCTACCCAAGGAACTCTGCTGCTTGGCACTTGTCAAGTCCCACCATTTGTTAAATGTGCACCTACAGAGGTCTCATTGGAAGAGAAACCCAGCAGGAGGAGGCTTAACGGCCCCGGCAACTGTAGGGTTAGGCGGTCAGAGAAGAGACAGCCCTGGGGCGGCCAGCTCCGTGCTCCTCCCCCCCTTGCTGCACTCGGTCCCGTGGCTTCTAGTGTGGACGGAACCTGTGCTGGCCCCAACCAGGCAAAGGGAAGGGCTGTGTCTTGTTCACCTGTGTCCCCAGCAGGGTCAGCACTGGGCCTGGTCCACGGGGGACTCAGCAAGCACTTATTGAATAACGGTCCACTCGGCTCTGATGTCCTGGAAGACGCCATGGTTCTAGAATATTCCATAGTTCTAGGGCCAGTGCTCCTCCGTCAGGAGCACAGAGGATCTTTCTCATAGCATGCAAGGCCCCAGGCGCATTCTGGCCTGAAGCCAGCTGGGTTGGGGTGGCCAGGCCCCTGCCCCATTAAAGGGAAGCCATCAGAGGCCCCCACCTGGCCTCTGCACTCACTAGCAATGGAGGTGGGGGGCAGAGTGAGCAGGAAACACTCAATGCTCAGGGGCCAGAACAAGTCACCTTCTTAATGGACTTTTCCACTGGAGCAGAGCTCCTTGACTTCAATTTATCCCCAGCTGGAAAACAAGCACATTTAAAGTTACACCACATCATAACATAGTGAGGTCGGCTGTGCGGGGCCAGCGGAGGAATGGAACAGCGGCATGTAAGGACACCAGGGGACACTGGGTGCATGCACCCCTCCCGGCTTACCTCCTCCGAGGTCCTGGGCTTCCATGTGGACCAAGTCAGGGTCAGCGTCCACCCCAGACACAGCCCTGGAAGAGAGTGCGTGGGGGTTGGCGCTGGGACCTGAGTCCCCAAGCCCCCTCCCAGTGTCTGCATCAGCCCCGAGCCCCAGGTAGCCACATGGTCTCCAGGGGCTGGGGCCGCTCTTACTGCATGGGTCTGAGGGCACAGTCCTCCCCACCTGCTCCTGGGGAGGTAGCTAGAACTCGAGGGTTCACTTGGTACTCTTCTTTTTATGATACTCTCTATAGAAGACCCTCCTTTACCAAAGACCTTCACGTTCCTTGCATCTTTATTGTTGTTTTTGTTTTGTTTTGTTTATGATCAAAATACTCTGAGGAGGTTAGGCAGGCCTTGGGAATATCACCCTAATCTTGCAAATTAGGAAACAGAGGCTCAGAGGAGCAAAACAACCCCCTAGCCCCACCCAGGGGTGCACAGCTCTAAGTGCAGAGCCGGGATTCACGCCAGGCTCCCTCTCCCTGCCCCGCGAGGTGCCACACCGCAGGCCCCTCCCTTGCCGACATGGGCCCAGGGCTCAGGCAGTGCCCGGAACTCAGCAGGGACTGTGGCCGCCCACGGAGCCTTCAACGAGACCCGAGAAGAACAGACGAAGGTGCATGCTAGGGTCGCCGCTCGTGGGCAGCATCCTCCCGGGGAGGCAGAGTTGGGGCCAACAGCTCAGGGCCCACCCCAGCACCCACCCAGCACAGGGTCCTGTGCCCAGGAGGTCAAGTGCACGCTGTCCAACTGAGAGGAACTTTAGAGGTGGGGCGCCCCTGCAGTGCACTGATGTTCCAAAGCCGCGGCACCAGACACTCTGCCCCAAAGTAGTCTCTGCTTCAAGGTGAGGTTTGATTCAGGCTTTTTGCACAGAACACCTGTGCATTCCTAGGAACGAGGTCACCTGCCTGACCTTTTTCTCTCTTTTCTGAATAGAGACATTGTTCCCTTTACCAGGGGCACTGACGGGTCCTCAGCCGGCCAATGGGATTTTAGTGTGACCACCAGTCATCTGCAGCGTGTGGTCGTGACACCAGCTTGCTCCTTCGCTCCTTCACTCATTCCCTCCCTCACTCCTTCATTCATTCCCTCCATCCTTCCCTGCTTCATTCATTCATTTCCTCCCTCATTCATTCACTGACTCCCTCCCTCACTCCTTTACTCCCCCCTAATTCATTCATTCCCTCACTCATTCATTCCCTCCCCCGTTTACTCATTAATTAATTGACTCCCTCCCTCCCTCATTCATTAATTCCCTCCCTCTCTCACTCACTCATTCACTCCCTCACTCATTCACTTACTCACTCACCCACTCACCCCTGCACAGACTCACTTGCCTGCTCAGTCTGCACCTGCCCCCCCACTGAGCAGTGCCCCCAGCCCCCTTATCCTCTGGCTCTCCCACTGGAGCACCCCACGACTGAGCCCCAGCAGCCCACACCAGGCCCTGGACCAGACAGGGGCCCAGTGGGTTAGGGTCCCTGCCCAGAACCCCTTGGTCATGGGTTTTGAAGACCATTCAAGGCTGTGTGTCCAGCCCCGCAGATACAGCCCGGCTCCCTACAGGGAAGGACACGTGTTGACCCCTGCACCTTCTTGTTCACTGGGGTCCCCAAAGATGGCCCGTGGGGAAGGTCCTTGGTCTACTGCTTAGAAATAGCAGACGTGTGAGATGACCCCTGGGCAGGCAGATCTCTGGAGAGCGCAGTGCTTTGGGGACACGGGGAGTCAGCTTTCAGGCCTGTTGGATGCCACAGGAAGCTCTGATAAACCCTCCAAGACTCTGCACCGACCCGGGCTTGGAGTGGGATGAGCTGTGTCCTCAGCCAACCTCCACAGCCTGCCACTCATCCCACACCTGGGCAGGTGCTGAGCTGAAGGCAGAGGGAGGCTGAGGCTTTGTGGGTCAGCTCAGGCCCGGGCAGAGAAGCAGACACGGGGGTGGCTGGAGAAAGCAGGCAAGCAGACCGCCCGGCCCAGCGTCCATTGGCTCGGCCCCAGCCCCAGGCAGAGGCAGCCCCCCTGCTCATGGGCAGCATGACCTCGGACACGTGCCTGAGCCTCCCTGAGCCTCAGTCTCCCCCGCTGTCATGTGAGAGGAAGACGATCAGGGTCTGAGAAGACGATGCATGCAGACCCCCAGGCCTGGTAGATGTTCAGTGTCCACAACATGGCAGCTCCTGGGGGGGTGGGGGGAGCTGTTATGGTTTTGTTCCAGGCCCACTGAGACACCACAGGGAGGGCAGCTAGCAAGTGCCCCTGGTGGGCCCAGAACGCAGCCGACCTCCTGCCCCCGGGCTGCCCCTCCCGGGGGCCCCCAAGGTCACGCTAAGGAGCTCGCCTACTGTTTAGCCTCCCAAAGCAGGAAGGGGTCCAAGCCTCAGACAGAACGCGGGCTTTGGCCATTCCTGCTGTCAGTTCAAGGACAAAGAGTGCCTCAGAAATGCTGTCAAAACAGCGTTATTCACTGCTTCCAAGAAGGGGACCCATGGCTGCCTGTCACCACATTCCAGGAGAGGCTCCCGGGCCCCAGGGGCCAAGTGTCTGGCCTGATTATCTCTCACGCATAACAACTCAGGGCAATTTGAGCAACTTGGGGGAGAAATCATTTGATTTGCCCGAGATACTAAAATGTTGGAATTAGTGCCAGTTTACCTCGCACTATCTGCGGGCAGGTTTGCCTCTCCGGCCCGAGAGATCTCCGGAGCACCCAGCCCGGCCTGGGACCCGGGGCACCGCAGTGCTCGGCCACTCCGCCAATTGCTTGGGCCCGCTGTCCGGAAATCCCACCTCTGCGCCCCTCCCCACCTCCTGGGGGCCCTGGGGGCCGACAGCTGACATCAGTGACAAGGCCAGTGATCACTCGGGTTTCCAAGGAAGGAAGCCGGCCCTCCCCCGACCCGCGGAAGGCACACAGGCCAGCAGCCGGTATCTAGACTTAGCGACCCGGGCTTCCCTCCAGCCTCGGGGCCATAAACCAGGAAAGGAGCTCCTTGTGTGATTAGCGACGCACGGCGCAAGGGAGGGAAAGGAGAACTATTGCCACGGTGCTTCTCTGCGGGGGGACAGGACTGTGGCCCATTGAGAAGGCCTGTCTGCAGTCTGTTGTACAAATGAGCTAAGAAGGGGAAAGGCTAGGAGGGTGTGTGCACGAGTGCAAGAAAGAGCCATTTGGTGGGAAGAACACGTGTGTAAGCCACGTCTCTCCAAGGGCAGTTTAGGCAGAAGAAGGCACCATGGTCATGGCTGGTGGACGGCAAACGTGGGCCCTGAGCCAGCGGTTCTCCCAGCTTCCGCCCCCTCCACTGCCCGCGAGCACCGTGGGCGAGTACTCACCCCCCACGGGCCCCACAAGTACTCACCCCCCACAGGCCCCTCAAGTACTCACCCCCCACGGGCCCCTCAAGTACTCATCCTCCACGGGCTCCCCTCACTCAGCCCACTGACGTTTCTTGAGCACCAGAGTTTCCTCACTGGTGCAATGAGGCTAGAACACTGCTCAGAGGGATCACTGAGTGGCTCCCAAGAGATAACACAAGTGTGGGAGGGGAGCCCAGGCACTGGATAGGGCAGGAGAGCGGGGCCAAGGCAGGCAGGGGTGGAGGAAGCCACGGGACATGGGAGGGGGACAGCTAGTCGGGGGCTGAGTTAGGACCTGGGGCAGGAGTGGCGAGGAAGGGGAGGTGGGGAGGAGGAAGGGGGAGGGGTAAGAAGGAGAGAGGGAAGGTGTGGAGGAGAGAAGGAGGGGAGGTGAGGAGGGGAGACA
>NC_138370.1:175157040-175220647 GCF_054177405.1 Leptonychotes weddellii | reverse complement strand
GATGGAGTGGGAGGGGTGGTGAAGAGGGAGAGGCAGGGGAGACAAGGACGGAGAGGGGGGGTGGCGAGGAGGGGTAGGCAGGGGTGGCGAGGATGGAGTGGGAGGGGTGGCGAGGAGGGGGAGGCAGGGGTGATGAGGATGGAGTGGGAGGGGTGGCGAGGAGAGGTGGCAGGGGTAGTGAGGATGGAGCGGGAGGGGTGGCGAGGAGGAGGGACAGCTGGTTCACGGGTGCACAGGTGACCTGAGGGACAGCAAGCCTCGACTCCCCACCACTTCCTCCAGTCTCAGCAGAGCGGAAAGAGCACTCTGGAGGTCCCCCTGGGGTGAGGAGGTCCATGGCTGGGGTCAGAGGCAGGAGAAGGTGGGAGCCCTGAGCTGGGGGCTGTGGGGAGGAGAGGGGAGCCCCAGCCCTCAGAGCTGGGGGTCCCCAGTGGGGGGGGCTCTCACCAGAACATGTGGTCTTTGGTCACGCGCTCCTGCAGAAGTGTCCACTTCTTCCCCAGGTCCGATGATACGTAGAGCTTCAGGGCAGAGAGAAGAGAGACAGAAGTCATGCTTTGAGGATGAGCCTCTTCTGAGTCGGGGGTGATCTCCCCTGGATGACGAATATGCCCCAGGCAAGCCCCGCATTCAACCTCTGAGAGGCCGAGAGTCAGGCATAGGGGTTCCAAAAAGAGTCATTCTGGCCCCCAGGCCAGCTGGTAGGAACCGAGAGACACCGGCTGGGCAGACCCCTGAGAGGAGATGCCCCGAGCCCCACTGTCCAGGAGGACTTGACAACACGCTGCTGGGGTGGGGGATGGGGGTGTGGGAGGCTGGAGGCCGGGTGTGTGTTGAGAAGGAGGGAGCAGGGTCTGCAAAGGGCAGGCAGTGTGAAAGCACGTCCATGCAGGAACAGCAGAGCCCTCGGTGCCTGGGGTCTGCGGTCACGGCAAGAGCACGGGGCCTCTGCTCTCAAGGGCCCTGTGCTTGGGTTTAACGCTCTGTGGCCACCAACTTGAACTTCCTAATATATGTGTCTTTGAATCTGAGTTTTGTAGGTGAACCCCGATGAAACAATGAGCTTACTGGCGGGCAGTGGGGTGGGGGGGCCCAGAGCCTGGGCTCCTGCAAGGTCCTTCCTCCCGCCACCTCCTGGGATAGACTCTGGGGGGGCCTGGGCCTGGGCTGGGGAGGGTCAGGGTCAGCCCCCTGCGGGCTGAGTCCAGAGGCAGGGCCGTGGGAGCCTGGGAGGGTCTGCATTCGCTGCACCAGTGTCCCCGGGCACAGGGCTGTGTGATGTTAAATAGCTCATAAAAAGCACCATGACAGCCTGCCCCCCACCCCTCCCCGTGGGCGCCCACCTTGGTGGGGAAGAAAGGCACAGCTTAGGGGACACAGTCAGGGGTACTGGGACACTGTCCCCTGGTGACAGGTGAGAGCTACACTTGCAGAGCATAGCCTAACGCAGAGACTTGCCCAGTCACTCTGTTGCACACTGGAGACTAAGGTACCATTGTGTGTCACTCCAGCAATAAAAGAAGCCCACCAGGCCAGGTCGAGAGAGACTGCAGGAGGAAGGCTTGTCCTGACTTTCAAACATTCCTCATATCACACTGGACCCTGCAGAGCACACATCTGGCGCCGCCGAGCCCGCCAGGCTGCATGTGGCTGGTAAGATGAGGCACTTGTGGGGGCGGGGGTCCTGTCTGTCCCTCCCGCCCCTCTCCCACCAGCTCTGTCCCGAGTCAGCCTGGGGGCGAGAACGAACGCTGTCCCCCACCTCCCCCCAGCTGGGATGTGGGCAGGTCTACAATCGAGGTCCCCAGCATCTTTCATTTGTGATTTTGCCAAGTTTTCTTGGCCAGCCTGCCGTGTCAGAGGGTGGGGTTTATGGGAACGCTGAAGCACCCACTCCATTCCTGAGAGCAGGGTAGGCCGTGAGGGTGTTAAGGGATCTCTGCACCCACGAAGCAGGACGCACGCAGGAATCCTACACGTCCCACACGGAGCAGAGACCCAAGTGTTCCATTGCAGAGGCAGGGCTGGGCGGGGACACTCCGCTGTCACTCCCGGGCTGAGAGGCCAGCTATGCTTGGGGGCAGAGGAGACCTGGTTCCCCTGAGCCCTGGCTTACAGTTGCTGTGCCTGCCTCAGTTTCCCCAGCTATAAGATGGTATGTATGAGTCTGTGACTTGAGAGATCATGGGGTCCCATAGCCCTGGCTCCCAAGAGACTCCACAGTATACAGTTGTGTGACTTCCCAGAGCTTCCTAAACCTCAGTCCCCCACTTTCCTAAAACGGGGATCCAGAGCCCGGCCCTACTGGGATGTGTGCGCTGATCCCAGGCACTGCAAAGCGGTTGGACTAATTATGTGCCCCACGAATCCCGTCGGCATCATGTAGGGATGTCATCATCAACCCCCGGCGGCTGCTGAGAGCTGACTGCGTGCGCGCGGGCCGAGCACGTCCCCTCGGACCATCTCATGACATCTCTGTGAATCGGATGCTTTTATCAACCTGTTTTGCAGATCGAGAATGGCAGCTAAGAGCAGCTGAGTGATTTGCCCGGGGTTGTTCACTGGCAGAGGCCAGCTTTGGATTCTCTGTGATTTGAATGCCCCTTCCCGTACTCCTCTGCACTCAAGACGTGTCTAGAATAAGTCAGTTAAGCAGAGCAATTTCACGGCCAGACCTCAGGATGAAGGAAGGCCGACGCCAGCCACTGGACCTCAGTGTCTCCATCTGTGAAGTGGGTCTAATAACCATGACAACAGTCGCCGGATTGGAGCCCACATCTGCTGGCCTTCATCTGACCCAGCCTGTCCCCATCAGGGCCCCAAGTAATGGAGAGCAAGTGAGGTCACAGTGTCGTTCCTGCTGTTATTCACGAAGGAAGGGTTTGTGGAATCTCAGAAGGGAAACTGGGGCTCCTCAAGCGTCAGCCCTGTGCCGTCCTGGCCTTCAGTGTGGGCAGAGGTACCCCCATCCCGGAAGCCCACCCCAGCCCTGCCTAGTGCCAGTCACCCACCAGCTCCCAAGGCCAGGACCCCGGGCCTGTCCTCACCACCCCAATGCCACACCCAGTAAGTCACAGGCTCCCAATGTGCTAATGTCCTCCACCTAACCCACGGCTGCTGTACCCCTCTCCACCCTGCTGAGCCACCCGCGTCTCTGCGCCTTCCTGCACCCCTCCTCTGGGCCTCCTGCCTGCAGTCCTCAGCCCTCCCATCCAGCCCTTGCTCCATGCGACAGCCACCGGGATCTTTCTGGGACACACACCTGACCGCGTCACTCTCCTGCCACTTTCCAGGGGATGCCACAAGCCCTTCCTTGGGATAAAGCCCACACTCCTATCATGGGCACTCAGGGTGCCTGGGCCGCCCGGCCCATATATCCCCCCCATACCTCCCATGTCCCTGTCACGCCCGGGTCTGGGCTCCTGTGTGACGGTGTTGCTAATGTGTCTCATGGGGTCCTCGGAGCATCTGCACCTGCCATTCGATCTCGCTGAAATGCCCTTCCTTGTCTTCATTCAGTGTTCAAGACCCCATCTGAAGTCACCTCTTGGTCAAGGTTTGGCCAAGGTCAATGCTCAGAGGCCCTGGTATTGCAGAGCCAGGCTCAGAACCCAGTCCACTGGGTCGAGAAGCCTGTGTCAGGGCTCAAGGCCCAGGAGATAACTGGGCTACAGTGCTATCCCTTTGCTGTACACCCCACTCTGGCCTGGAGGAGGGGTGCCCTAGGATATGCCCCCTAGTGCTATCACCCACGTGGCACCGGGAGCCCTGGTGCTTCTGCTCCTCATCTCCAGGACCCTCCTGCGCTCCTCAGCCCACTTCCACCTCCATCTGGGGCCTCGTCCTTGCTACCTGGCTTCTAGTAGACGTCCTACCTCTGAGGCCACAGGTTCAAGTTCCACATTCTGGATTCTTCGACCACCCTTGGTAGACTGCCTTCGTGGCTCCTTCTTCCCCACAGCTGTAGAAAGAAGACCTGGTGCATCCCACCTCAGTGAGCTATCCTCATCCTAACCACGGCATCCTAACTACAGCATCCTCACCACGGCATCCTAACCACGGTGTCTTAACCACGGCATCCTAACCACGGTGTCCTAACCATGGTGTCCTAACCACATAGTCCTAACGACAGCATCCTAACCACGGCATCCTAACCACGGTGTCCTAACCATGGTGTCCTAACCACATAGTCCTAACGACAGCATCCTAACCACGGCATCCTAACCACGGCGTCCTAACCATGGTGTCCTAACCACATAGTCCTAACTATGGCATCCTAACCACGGTGTCCTAACCACAGCATCCTAACCACATCATCCTAACCACAGCATCCTAACTATGGCGTCCTAATCACATAGTCCTAACCATGGCATCTTAACCACATAGTCTTAACCACATCATCCTAACCACGGCATCCTAACCACGACATCCTAACCACGGCGTCCTAACCACAGCATCCTAACCATGGCATCCTAACTATGGCGTCCTAACCACATAGTCCTAACCATGGCATCTTAACCACATAGTCCTAACCACAGCATCCTAACCACGGCATCCTAACCACAGCATCCTAACCACAGCATCCTAACCACGGCATTCTAACCACGGCATCCTAACCACATAGTCCTAATCATGGCATCCTAACCACGGCGTCCTAACCACAGCATCCTAACCATGGCATCCTAACTAGGGCGTCCTAACCACATAGTCCTAACCATGGCATCTTAACCACATAGTCCTAACCACAGCATCCTAACCACGGCATCCTAACCACAGCATCCTAACCACAGCATCCTAACCACGGCATTCTAACCACGGCATCCTAACCACGGCATCCTAACCACATAGTCCTAATCATGGCATCCTAACCATGGTGTCCTAACCACATCATCCTAACCATGGCGTCCTAACCACATCATCCTAACCATGGCGTCCTAACCACTGTGTCCCATGAGAAGACGCTCCACCTCAGGACGGCTGTCCTTGCCGGACACTCAACCACAGACCCTGGAGAGAGTCGTGCCGCATGGCTGTGACTCCGGAATTTGTGAGCCCGTGGTAACAGTGAGCGTTGTTCCTGTTCTTAACAAACGTGGGGGTTTCCTGTGTTAAGCCACCATCCCCTGCTGTCAGCAGCACAAAGAGAATGCCCAAGACCATGAGATTTTGCTCCACAAGGAAGCTGAGCATCTGTGAGCATCGTGGGCGCCAGGGCCACCAGAACAAAGCACCATGGATGGTGCCTAAGGCCTAAGCCTTATTCTCTCCCTGTCCTGGTGTCCGGGAGTCTGAGACCACGGTATGGGCAGGTTCGTTCCCTCTGAGGCTGCCCTCTTTGGGGTGTAGACAGCCATGCTCTCCCCGTGTCCTCATGTGGTCATCCCTCTGTGCGTGTCTGTATCCCGATCTCCTCCTCTTGTAAGGACATCTGTCATAATGGACCAGGTCCCATCCAGATGAACCATTTTAACTTAAATACCCCTTTAAAAGCCCCATCTCCAAATACGGTTATATCCGAGGTGCTGTGGGGTGGGTGAGGACTTCCACATACAGCTTTTGGGGGAGACACAACACAGCCCATCCCAGAAGCCTACCTCCTACCACCTCCACCTCTGGTGTCCTCCCTCCCTCCATACCACAGGTCCAGGTCCACTGCCTGCATCTCTGGGAGCTTCTCCTGACCCCCCAGCCTCACACTTGCTGAGAGAACTCCCACCCCCTGGACCCCAGAGCTGTTTGCTTAGTTTCTTCCCCGTCTTGGTGGTTTTGTTCCCTGCTCCTCTGCAAAAGTTTGTGCGGCTCACCTCTCCCCCAGCCTAGCCCCAGACTGATCGCCGCTGGGTGTGCCGAACGGATGGACAAATCTGATGCTAGGGCAGGGGCTGGCAAACTTTTCTGGAAAGGGCCAGACAGTAAATATCTCTGGCTTTGCAGGCTATGCGGTGTCTGTTCTAACTACTCATCTCTGCCCCTGGAACAAGCAAGCCGCCAGAGACAATATGGAAACGAATGGGCTTGCCTACGTGCCGGTGAGGCTTTATCTACAAAATGGGTGCCAGGCCATGTCTGCTGGGTGCACGATATGAAATTATCACTTTAATATTTAAAAGGGGCTTTTTGGAAAGTTTTCATCCCCTGGAACGTAAGATTCAGGAGCACAAGGAACTCAACCATCTTACTAAGCACGTGGAGTCATGCCTGGCACGTACGCAGTAGGTGCTCAATAAATAGCTGTGGCTCGAGCAGCTGGTGGCACTAAATCTCTGGAAGGGCCTCAGTGGGAGAGCCTAGCAGCAGGTATGGCTGTTCATGGAGCCAGGTACTGAGCTAAGAGCTTGTCAAAGGCCGCTCACTTAATCCATGCGCGCGCATGCACCGTGAGATGGGCCATTGCCCCTTTACTGATGAAAGAATGGGAGCTCAGAGAGGTAAGTAAGCCACTCGAGGCCACGCAGTGTTTGCTTGTGGACCTGAGTGTGACACCCCAGTGGTTGAGGGGTCCCCCGGGAAGGATGCCACGTCACCTCTAGTCCTTTCTCTGGGCCATGTGAGTGACCAGGCCAGGATCCCCTCCACCTCATGCCTTAATTTACCCATCTACAGATCGGGAGAGAACAGATCCCATCCTCAAATAGTAAACAAATAAAAAACGGGTGTGCAGCCATCAATTTACGGGAGCCTGGTAATAAAACCTCTGCGTTAATGGATGGCTTTATGGCTGCCATCCCCACTGATGTACTTGCGTTGATGACGCCCACCCCGGGACGTGCTGGAGCCTTTCCAATTTGCTCTCGTGGGAGGTGATTTTATAATGCACCATCATTTGCTGCAGAAATAGAATATTTCCACTTAATAAAAGACAAACACCAGCAAATAAACAAGAATAAACACACGGGGGACATCCTAGCTGCTGCAGCGGACCCCGCACGCTGATGTCCTGTGGAAGGGCTGACTGACTCCAGGTGGCTCGTCCAGGAAAGGAGTGGAGGTGGCCTACCAGAGCTACTCTGGCACAAAGATGAAGTGCTCGAAAGTCAGAGCAAGGGAGAAACAAAGGCGAAGCAGCAGGATGAGGTCGGAGGAAGGTCATTCACAGACATGCCTGCCGATAGGTCTTATGCAATTATTAGAGGTGCTGTCCTCTGCCAACGGCCCAGGCTCTCAGCGGTGTGCTGAGCATGGTGGTCGGCTCTCAGCATCCTTCCCTCCATCACTGTAGGGCGCCTCATCGCACACAGGCTGGAAGGTGAAAATCCAGCCCCGCTCAGACTCCCTTGCAGCTGGAGTTCTGGGTCAGAGATGTACTCGTGGGAGGTTTGGACGGTGAAGGTGGCTACCTAGGGCCATGCCTGCTGGCCAGCAAGGTCACGGCGACATGCTGCGGCATCCATCCTCAGCTCTGGAGGCTGGAGGGACAGCGGTGGTAGAGGCAGCAACCGGACCCTGCATCCCACTGGCCGGCCACAGGCTCCATGAACGTTGCCAGGCAGACGCCTGGGTCTCAACATCTGCTGTGTGTCCCTGACCTTGGTAAGTCCAGCGGGGCTCCCGGTCCTGCCCCTCATGACATGGGAGGTAGAGGTTCCCCAGGTGGGAGAGCTCTAAGCCTCTTGGGAGGGATCCTTGGGGGTCCAGCCTGAAGTCCCTCCCCTAGACCCTGGACAATTGAGAGAACACCCAGTGCCCCAGGCTAAATCCTTCTTCTGCTTAAATTATCCAGCATGGAGTCTCGCTCCTGCCCTGAGCTCTGTCAGACAAGGATCAGGGCAAACGGGAACACACACTGAGGTGGAAGATTCTCCTGGCTCACGAGATTGTTCTGTTACTCCGAGAAGCCTGATTTCTGCCCAGTTCCTGCCCAATTCTGAAGTCTGAGGTCAGGGAGGAGGCGGGGCATTGACGTCTGGAGCCCTGCGGGGAAGACTCAGCTACTGACTGACATTCAGGGCAGCCGCTGTGAACCAACACCTCTGCCCGCCCCTTCTTAGGGGAACCCTTGCCCGCCCCCCACCCCCTCCCCGCCTTGACAGCCACTCTACCTTGTGTCACCGCGGATAAACGCAAACACAGTTTTACTTAGGCTGGAGGATTGCGAGTGTTCGGTTTTCTCTAATCGCTTGTGCAATCTTCTCTACTGTTCTGAAGTTGTGTTAAAAAGTAAACGTACTTCCCGATCCATTCTCTACACCTCTCTCAAACCCCCTCCTCTAGGAAGGCTTCCCAGATTGGTCATCCAAGGTGTCTTTTCTTCCCTACTAAGTTTCTGGAAGGCAGTCCCAGGCTCAGATTAATTTCTCACAGTGCTGGGAAAGAGAGGAGGTTCTTGATGGCGAGCAGAATAACACATAACAGTGTTAGAGGTAAGTGTCCAGGGCCATGCCTGCAAGCAGGCCCCAGGGACGAGCACAGGGAACCAGGCAGGTCAGTTTGGCGCCAGTGGTCCCCAGAGAACTGGTGTGAGAAGGGACCGCTCGGCTCTCACATCCTTTTGATCCCAGGACCCCAGCAGTTTGCTGAACCTTGAAAGAAAAACCACCGCATCGGGGTCTCACCTGGGAAGGCTGCCCAGGCTCTGAGTAAGGTAGCCTCAGAGCACCCCAGGCTACAATGTCCCGGTGAAGGGGGGAAGTGAAAGCAGAGGGACGGGGTGGTCTGAGGGTGGGAGGACAGAGTGTTTGCTGGGGGAAGGGGCAGGCACCTGGGAGGAAAGCGGAGGGGAGCGTCTGCCTCTGCACCAGTCAGCAAGTCCTTCCCAACGGAATACTGGTGTCCATCCCTGTTGACCCTGACTTTGGCAGGTGACTTGCTTTGGCCTACAGTGTGTGATCCAGGTCAAAGCAGACATGCCAACTCTACTGGGGTGGTTTTCCCTGCCCCCTCCCCACCCCGGGGCCTCTGCCCTCCATCATGAGAACAGCCTGTCCCCCGGGGACCTCAGGTTCCAGAACAAGAGAGGCGTGGAGACCTGAACCCTACCATTGGCCAGGAGCCATGCACAGCCTGTCCCAGCAGCACCTGGAAGAACCCTAGCCAACTCACAGACCTGAGAACCAGCAATAACGCTTGTTGCTGGGCGTCACTGAGGCCTGGGGCTGTGTGTTACTCAGGTGAGCAGATGCCAGCCTAATATCCTGGGTCTGTGGGAATCGAGAGCCGGTGTGGTTCTACCACACCAGCCCACTTCTTCGAAGTTAGAGAGCTTTGAAAACCATAAAACCCTATGATGTAATGTATGGGGATTAACATAAGAATAAAAAATTTAAAAAAAAAATGAAAACCATAAAACCCTAAAAAAAACAAAACCCAAGGCCCTATTGTCAGTTATCAATTTCCCTCAAATTCCTCATTCCTTTCGTAACTACCACGAAACCATTTTTCCTCCCCTTTTTCTTTCCTTAGAGTCACAGGAAAGAACCAAGGAAAATAACCGAGATTTCAGCTCCATTAATTTTTCAGGGCATCATAAATTAAAGAGCAATTGCAACGCAGTCAATTTCTGCAGGAAAATAAGACTAATTACATGGAAGGCTAAGTAGTGCTATTAATACCCAGAAGCACATGCTGTCCCAAAGGAAGGCGCCGGGAGCAAAGAGGTGGTCCCTGGGGCCGGGGGAACCCGGGGACGCCAGTCAGCGAGGACCAGACCTTGGCAAGGAGGCCAGGTCCTACAGCGAGCCACGGCTCAGACCAGCCAGAAGTCTGCATTTGGAGGCCTTTGACCTAGGTGATCCCTCGTGGGAGAAATCCATCATTCGTCACCAACTGATCCAACCGACTGGCACCCATCCATCTATTCATCCATCACCCTAGCCCCCATCCATCACCCACCCACCCATCCATCCATCCTCACCTCCCCGTCCGTCCATCCAACAAATATCGTCAGCCAGGAACTTGAGAGGCACCCACCCATCCATCCATCCTCACCTCCCCATCCATCCATCCAACAAATATTGTCAGCCAGGAACTTGAGATGATGAAATGCTGTACAAACTAAGAAGAGTCCCTGCCCTCAAGGAGCTTACCCAGAGCATGTGTGCAGGGAGCAGACATAATCAAATAATGTCACAGATATATAAGCACACTGGGATCAGCCCTGGGAAAGAGAGGTGCTGGGATGCAGAGGAGTGTGGAACAGGGGGCCCAAGCAGACCTGGGCGTGCAGAGGAAGACCCTGAAGCGGACAGCTTCTGTTTGCCTCTGGACCATGCCCTGTCTTTCTCCACCCTTCTTCGCCCTTCTCCACCCTGGGGGCTGGCCTGTGAGGATGGCATCCACTGCCCAACCCCACTTTGGCTGGGTTCCCCGTCCCAGGCCAGGCCTCCTTCTGGGCCCCTTCTGGAGACTCCGGGGGCTGCACCTCCTATTGGGCACGACAGTAGGCTGAAACGTGGCCCCCAGAAGGCAGCCACGTCCCAGTCCCCAAACCTGTGCAAGCGACCCTTATAGGGCAAAGGCAGACGGGATTCAGTGAAGATCTTTGGACGGGAAGACTGTCCTGGATCCCCCGGGGGGTGCAGAGAGCGATTTCTCCGATTTCTCTCATACACACACACACACACTCACACTCTGTGAACACAGAGCAGAGACACAGAGGAAGGCACAGCCCTTGCCGACTGGAGAGGCTCCTTCACAAGCTGCCCGGATACCAGAAGCTGGAAAAGGCCAGGTCCCCCCTGGAGCCTCCAGAGGGAGCGTGTCCCTTGCCGACGCCTCGATTCTGATCCAGCAAAACTGATTTTGGACTTCTGGTCGCCCAAACTGTGGGAGACCACACTTCTGGAGTGGCCAGCCATGGAGCCTGTGGTCACTGGCTAGAGTGCTACAGGAAATGGATCCTGGCCTCCGGGGCAGCTAGGGCGGCCCTTCGTCCTCCAGCGCTCTCCGCGCCCTGCCGCACCCTCCTCCCCAGCCCTCAGCACCTGCCGGCGCCAGCCCCGGGCTCTCCTACCCCCTGGGCCTGGAAAGAACCCTCCACCACGTTCTCTCGATCACCCTGTGGAGGGGCCCTTGGGTTCCTGTGGGGCCCTGGTGACACAGTTCCCAGAGGAGAGGACACGGACACGGATCTGAAGGACAAGTCACTCCTAGTGAAGTGGAAAAGCAGCCCAGGCTGGCAGAAAGGAAAAGCATCCCACGCTGGCAAGGCCCAGCGTGGGAGCGTGTGTGGAATATTCTGGAAGTGGAAGAAGGCCTTATGGCTGGTGCACCCAAAGGGGAGGCCAAGAGGAAAAGCCCTAATGAACCTCCTGTTTTTCAGTCCTGTCTCATGCGCTTATTTGTGCCAAGTGCACCTCTCACCGCTGCCCACTCAGTTCCCACACCGCGCAGCCGATGGTGGAGCCAAGACCACCAGGCCTCGGGGCGAAGGGCTCCTGGGATGCCGTGATGAGCAGCCTGCATTTCCCCCTGACCCCACCCAACAGAGCCACGGCAGACGCCTCAGGCCCAGACACCAGCCCCGGGCCTGCTTACCTTGCTCTCCTTGGTGTAGGCCAGGACCTTGTCCTCCTCCTTGGGGTGGAAAATCAGCGTTTCCACCGAGAAGGGGATGAGCTGCTTCTGGAAGGTGGCCCCCTCGTCTGTGCTGAGGAACAGACTCTGGTCCCGGTCGCTGAGCGAGGAGCTCACCAGGACGATCTGAAACACAAAGCAGGGGAGACATGAGCCTCCACTCGGCACAAGGCTATGGAGGGGGCAGCAAGAACTGCGGGGCCGCCCCCTCCCCACCCCGCCCCTGCCCACTCATGCTAACCAGTCACTCATTCACTCACTCCACAACTATTTCCCCATGCTGGGCACTATCCATACGGCGAGGCCCTGACCACGAGCTGGGTTTTTCTGCTGTGAATGATCCATTCTGTGGGGGCAGCACAAGACAAGTCAGTGCGTCCACCATCGTGTGGCAGCCCGGCGGCCCATGGAGACAAAGCAGGGTGCGGGTGAGGTCGGGGTGGGGGCCGCAAGCACTGGACCAGGTGGGGGGCGACCCAGAACAGTGGGCGCAAGGGCTGGACCTCGGATGTGAGGTGGCCAAGGTGGGGGGGAAAGGACTGGAGAAGTAGCAGCGGGTCCAGTTCTGTGAGGCCTTAGAGGCCACCGTGGGGGTGTAATGGGGTCCCCCAGAAAGACACCATGTCCCCACATCCTCACCCTGGTACCCGTGAAGGTGACCTCACTTAGAAACAGGATGTTCACAGATGGGATCAAGTTAACCATCTCAGGATGAGATCATCCTGGAAAGTGGCAGACAAGGTGCCCACGGAGAGGTCGGGAAACTGAGGCACAGAGTGGAAGCAAACTGCCTGAGGTCACACACCATGCAGATGGAGCCAGGGTCTGGATCTAAGAGGGAGTCCATGCAGGGAGGGGTGCTGGCGGGGTAGGGGGATGGGACCAGCCCGGCCCAAGATGAGCCCAGCTTTCCCTGGGGGGAGGGGGGGAGACTGTGGGGCACTGAGCCCCCTTCTTGTGGACACCCCAGCGCAATGGGCTTCCCACATCTCAACATTCCTCTAGAAGACGATGAAGCACACGGGACATAAATCAATAAGCTGCACAAGCTCCTGTCTTCACAAATGAGAATCTGATGTGCTCTTTCCAGGGGAACCCCGAGGAGTCCTGTGAGCAGGTTAACTGGTCTCCAGCACGGATCCTGCCTGTGCCAGCCAATTCAGGGTCTGGAGGAGAAGGGCAGGGCGCCCCCAGAGCCTGACCCTCGGCAGCCATGCTCCCGGAAAGTAGAGGAGGCTGTGTGGGAGGTGTCCCTCTGGGTGTGGTTTCCACACAGGAGAAGTGGAGGGGCCAAGAATGGCCAGGGAGCCCGCTTCATGTAAACCCTTCCCCGGAAATGTTTCATGGCAAGGGAGCTTACCCACGCATGAAAAGTAGCGAGTGCAAACTTAGGAGCAACTATGTATTTTCTGTGGGTAAAATCCTAAGGAAGCATATGATAATTTTGTCAATGGTTACTGTATAAAAGTAAGCGTGATTGCATCAGCGGGGGTACAGAGAAATAAGAGTGGAGGGATGACTATTCAGCCATAAGATAAAAGGAAACCCCGTCACTGTGACCACAGGGACAGACCTTGAGGGCGTCATGCCCAGTGAGCGAAGTCAGAGAAAGACAAATACCCCGTGATCGCACTTACAGGTAGAATCTTCCAAACAAAAGCAAAGCCTGAGCTCACAGATACAGAGAACGGGTTGGTGGTGCCGGCGGCGGGTAGGCGAGGCGTGAAGGGGGTCAGAAGGGCCCAAACTGCCCGATACAAAGTGAGCGGGTCACAGGCTGCAGGGTGCCCAGAGTGGTGACACACTGGACTGCATGTCCGAACGCTGCTGAGAGAGAGGATCCCGAACGATCTCATCACGAGAGAGCATCGCTGTAAGGGCGTGTGGTGGCGGAGGGTAACCAGACCTACGGCGGCGGTCATTCCACCATAAATACAAATACCGAATCGTGATGCCGTACACCCGAAACGGGTGACGCTATATGTCAATTACAGCTCAATTTTGACAAAATGAATGGAAGGAAACACGGAGGATGTTAATAGTGGTTGGTTTTAAATGGTGGAGTTAGAAGTCATTTATTTTCTTATTTTAAATAAATGTTGTAGTTTAGAAGAGTTTTAAATTTACAGAAAAGTTGCAAAGATAGTACAGAGTCCCATAACCCCCGGCGCAGATTCCTCGGCTAGGACATCTCCCGTTTGTACAGCTAAGGAGCCAGCATCCACGCGTGGGTATGGTCTGAGCTACGCGCTACGTTCCACGAGCGGCTTTTCCCGGTCCGGGACCCCATCCAGGACCCCACATGACATTCAGGTGTCCCGTCCCCTGAGGCTTCTGGGCTGTGACTTTCTCCAGCGTGCCTTGTTTTTCTTGACCTTGACAGTGTTGAGGAGTTCTGGTCGCGTATTTTGCAGACTGCCTCTGGATTTTGGCTTATCTACGCTTTCCTCGTGGTGACACCGAGGTCATGGGTTTCGGGAAGAAAGGGCACGGAGGTGAGGACCCTCCTCACTGCAGCAGGTCCAGAGAGCACACCATCGAGGGGAGACTCCAGCCCCGGTGCTGGCCTCGCTGGCCGCGTGGTGCCGGTCAGGGCTCCCCACTGGAATGGCATTCCTTTGCTCCCCGCGTCCACGCTGTCCCCACGGAGGACGGCCCCACGCACAGCCCACACCTGCGGTGGGGAGGGCGGCTCCCCTCCTTGAGGGCCTTGGAGCTGCGAGCGTTCTCGTGAACTCTTCTGCATGCAAGACTGGTCTCTTCTCCCGCACTTACTGACTCAATCACTTACATACGTCACTATGAACTCATGCATATTTATGTTAGACTTTGAGTTGTAATTCAAGGCTGTTCTGTTATTTCGTTGCCCAAATGCTCCAGCTCTGGCTAGTGGGGGCTCTTTCTGGCTCCTGCGTTCTCCTTGCCATAACATCCTGCTTCTATTTCTAAATGTTGCTCTGCGCTGCACCTGGCCTCCCCGGATAATCAGGAGGAATGAAACAGATCACCCAGATTTCTCACACATCGTACTGGAGACAGCTTGGTCCACTCGACATCCACCCAAACACGCAGGCCAGACTCTGTGCCCCACCCCAGGGCAGCCACCCACACGCCAGGCTCCTCAGGGCCATCCGGCCAGGGAAGCCCAAATGTCACTCAACAAAACGCTTTCTCATGATGATAATTTCTAAATGTTCTTAGGCTGCAACTATTGACTTGTCCACCTCCGCCAGTAGCTTGTGCCCTTGAGTGCAGGATAGCGACTTAACTCCTGTTTTTTCCACCAGCATATAGCCCAGGCTTGACGTGGCGCTGTGGGTTAATCCCGCCCGAGGGATACTGACTGAATGCTTGCGTGCATGAATGAATAAATAAGTCCATCTCAATCTGTGATTCCAAAAGGAATTGCTCGTTCACTCTTCTCCTTTGGGAGGAAAATATTCCTAGGGATATGTAAGAAGCCTGGAGACTGGACGTCATAACAAATCTCATTCACTTCTCTCCATTACTCAGAGCTTCATACATCAGTGAAGACTCATTCATTCATTCATTCTTCCATAGTTACTAAAACCACAGAGTCAAGCAAAGACTTAGGTGTGCACACGGCTTTGTGGGAGGAGAGCCGGGGGGAAAGGGCCAAAAGGAGGGCTTCCTAGAGGAGGTGACCCCCAGATGAACCTTGAAAAACGGATGGAAATTTGACTGGCAGACCCAGGGGAGGGTGTTTCATTCAGAGAGGACAGCATGACCGGAGGGTGGGGTCCCTGCCCCACCTCTCGCCCCCACCTCAGGCACCATATGTCAGCCATATAGAGCCCTGCTGTGTTTCTCCAGCTCACCGAGACTGTTCACATCTTGACCGCCTTTCCGTGCACGGTTCCCTCTAGCTAGAATGCGCGGTGGGACCAAGACAACCCCAACCTCATCGCAGATAATTCAGAATCAGAGTTTACAATTTCAAAATGATACAAAATCCACATGTGATGAACTTAAAGCAGCTTCTTAAAAATGTTCAGAGCCCCCAATTCTGGGCCGCTTCCACAAAGCTGAATATTTCTCATTTAATTTTGCAGGTGCCTCCAGCATGAATTTATCCTGTTTTTATGTTGGGATGCCCTTCCCCTCTTTATCTGCTTGTCAAATACCTCCTCATCCACTGAGGCTCATTTCAAACGTCACCGCCTTCAGGAAGCCCTCCATGATACGGTCCTCCAACAGAGTTATTCCAGTACGTCCTCCGCCCCTTCCTCTAGCATCTTGTGCATTCATCTGCGCCAGCCCAACACTCTTAGTGTTCTCTTTGGGAGTCCGCCTCCCCCTCCAGGCAAGGCCTGTCTCTTTGTCACGGCCATGCCTCCAGCCCAGAGCACAGGGCCTGGCACCGACTGGGTACCACGTCCCAATAAACAAGTGTTGGTGCTACTCCCACACAGAATTAGGGTTCCGGGTACAGGGTCGCCTGTCCATCCCAGCCCTCCGTGATGGCCAAGGCCCCCCTGCAGTGGCACCACGGTGGAGAAACAAGAAGCCGAGGAAGTCATTCTGGCCGGGGGCCCAGCAATCTGGATCGGGGGCTATTTTAGGCCTCAGAGTGGGACAAGTAAGCCAGGAAAGATGGGGGACAAAAAAGTGCTGACAAGGAAAGGATTATTGGAGCAAAGAAAACAAATCAATTAGCACCGTGCTGAGTGGAGGCTGGCAGATTGTTCTTCCAAATTGGGAACCAGACTATTTCCAACGGTGTATTTTTACTGCGTACTATTCCGGGCCAGCATATGGTATCTGCACTGGGTTCCGGGGGCCCACGAGGCTGGGTGTTTTGAAATCAGAGGCCACGTGTTGGAGAGAAATATAGGACAGGTTCAGAGGACTAGCGGCCAGCCCCTTTGAGCGTGGGTCCCAGGACTGGCCGTGAAGCCTGCGGGGCCCCAAATGCAGGGCTCCTTGCTCAAAAAGAATTAAGAATTTCAACACGGCGCAGGCAACCATTACAGCAAGCACTAGGTGTGGGTCGCACACCCCTGAAGCCCACCCCCATCATCCCAAAGCAACTCAGCTAATAAACTCGGGGACCTAGAGCCCCAGCGTCAGGGAGGCTGCTGGAAGTGTGGTGCCTCCGCCCCACCCGGGTCGAAATCTGTACTTTGTCCAAGTCCCTGGTGAGCCCCGAGCGCCCTGCCGCTGGACCCCTGCTTTAGGCCAGAGCTCCTGCTGGTTCTCAGCTCTGAGCCCACCAGCTCTGGGCCTCTGAGCACCCACATCCCTCGCCACATCCTTCCCGGGATTCTATGGCTCACGGCGCCACTCGGCAGCCACTCTGACGATGCTCCGCAGGGTGGGGAGAGCACTGATGACAGCACCAGGAGTCCGGCAAGGTCACAACACAAGCACAGGGAGGTGAGGGACAGGCCGGCTCTGGGGGCACGCAGAGCTGGGCTTCAAGGCCTCAGGTGCCCCCGCGAGCTGTGAGCTGTGCAGCCTTGGGAAAGTTACCTCACCTCTCTGGGCTGCCGTTTCCTCCTCTGTAGAGGGGAATCTCCGCTGCAGAGGCGACCAGAAGAGTCAATGCACAAAGTGTGTAGCAGACTTCGCCCGGTGCCTGGGACACAATGAGCATCCCGAACATGTGGGAGCACACCATACAGAACGACTCGGTTTATTGTCGCAGAAGTTCTCCAAACACCGCTGTGAGTCAGGGTCACGTTGTTGAGGCAGGTCATGGGTGGTGGTGCGAGGGACAGGAAGCGTATGGCCCCCTGCACTGTAAGACCCCAGGACAGGGCGCCTGGGTGGCTCAGTTGGTTAAGCGACTGCCTTCGGCTCAGGTCATGATCCTGGAGTCCTGGGATCGAGTCCCACATCGGGCTCCCTGCTCGGCGGGGAGCCTGCTTCTCCCTCTGACCCTCCCCCATCTCGTGCTCTCTCTCTCTCTGTCTCATTCTCTCTCTCAAATAAATAAATAAAATCTTAAAAAAAAAGACCCCAGGACAGATGTGGGCAGAGGGCAGAGAAGCTGCCCCGGGGGGAATGACCCCTCTCTCTCTGGGGCGTGGACTGGGGCACGGCCAGAGAAGCCAAGTGCCTTGTGGAAGGTCACACTGCCGGCGGGGGTCCGTGGCCTCCTCTCTCCCGACATCCCCCGCCCGCACCCCTAGCACACATCATGGCCAGCGACCCGACTGCCCCTGCCCATGAAGCAGCAGCAAACACCAGGGTTCCCGGGGGGATGCACTTGGGAGGTCTAGAGACACCCTCCCACCTTCAAGGGCTACCAGGAGTAGCTTCCGGAGGTCTGCAGGTCCGTCCAGGGCTTTGGGGATGGACTTCTGTCCATGTGAAGGGAGGGGCAGGGGGGCTTTCTGATCTTCTTCATCCATTCCTTCTTCCCTTTGGCCCACACTCTTGGTCTTATTCTTATAAAGCGTTAACTGACTCATTGAGCTGCACATCAGACCCCAGCAGGGAAACAAGCCCCCCAGGACCCGTGCTGGTGGGGGAGCTCACAGAAGACAGCGGAAGGCGTTTAACGGTGTGAGGGGTACACTGAAGCAGGCAACCCCTGAGGTGGGGAGCCCTCCCCTAGGTTGGACTGGAGTAGACAAGAGCCTTCTGGAAGTTTCTACAGGAGATGCACTGCAGGATCCCGGTGGGGATGGGTCGGAGCGGGCCACATGCAGAAAGATGCTCCGAGAAGACAGGGCAGACCGTGTGCCATCCTGACGCGGGACTCATGTCTCCCTCTCCACCTGGTCAGGAGACCTACCTGAATCTGGGGGCCCAGACGCCCTTATCTGACCTTTCTACACATCTCCGCTGGCCTGGACTCCGGTTTGGACCTGCCCGCCTGAACCAACCCCGCCCGTGGGAACCGCGTAGGGCCCCGCCCCACTCAGGCGCCAGGTCGCCTTCCCTGGGCCAAGACTTGCTGCTGCAGGGCTCCCGGCTCCTCTCCTCCGAAAGGTGGTGCCAACCTCCCAGCCTGCCTGGCTGAGGCAGTCTTGAACATCACAGCTCTCAAAGCTCCGAGTTTAAAAAGGGAAAGAAACAGCATCCAGAAACTATTCCTCGCCTCTGCTAGAGCTCCCTTTGAATGTGCAACAGATCTCTGGTTTCCATTCAGAACTCCAACCAGGAGAGGACTTTTTATTTTAGTCTGCCCTTCCCCAAGTTTATCCCTAAAAGGGTCCCCACCCCGGCCCCCAGGATCCGTGTCATCTGCATTTACCTATTTAAAACCCAATTACCTGGTCTTTTCCTGGCCAGATAGATGTGCCCAGCGAGGGACACAGAAAACTTGGCTTTGACGCCAAGAGAGGCAGACAGCCGAGACAAACAAGTACAGCGGCATCCACCCTCCGGTCTTAAATTAGAAGCGGTGCAGAGCATCTCACACACGTCTGTGTGAGTCATGATGAGCAAAAATAACTCTCCTGCCCAGAGCCGCACTCTTGTGGATGGATGCATCCTGCTGGGATATTCAGCACGCACTTGGATCAGCTACCCAGAGTCGTTGGAGCTAATCACTTCATACAATGGTTTTGGTGTGGGTAACCAGGAGCACAGAAGAGGTCACAGGACACAGAGCCTGACTCTGAGGTGGTTCTGCCATCTCTGTGTTCCATGACCTTGGGCGAGTCACTCTCCTGGACCTTAAATTGGAGGCGGTAATCTCTTCTGTGCAGAGATCCCAAATCAGGTACACTATTTGAAGGTGTTGGAGAAATACCCAAGGGCTGATCATTATTTTATGCTTTCTTAAACCAGAAAGATCTATCTTTGGAAAAGTCAAGGATAATCTGAGTTTACACAAACGCAAGCCTACTGGAAACCCTTCAGTGTCGCTCCTGGGGATGGCATTCACGACACTGTCCCATGACCTCACCCTGCTGACCTCATCATCACATGGCCTGAGTTCCCACCCTCCTGAATGGCCTCCAGTCCCCAAACTTCCGCTCAGCTTTAGAATGCTTCCCTCTTTGCCCAGATGCCCTTGGTCGTCTTTCCTCCCACTGCAGTGTAGGCTGAGGCCTGGGGCAGACCAGAGGCTGACGTGGAGGCCATGAAGGTCATCCGGGTGAGACAGCCCCGTGACGTCACAGAGGAGAGGGCAGATTCCAGCACATGGCTGAGCCGGGAGTTCAGTGGGTTTGGTGCAGAATGAACAGAATGGGGAAATGTGGGAACTCGCCCAAGCTTCTGGCCCAGCTGATGGAGGGGAAGGCATGAAACGAAGAGCTGGCTTAGGGCAGACAGGGGTATGGCCCGTTGGAGCCTCATGCTGGGGCGGCGGTTCCTGAGGGACACCTGGTGGAGGAAGGGGTGCAGGGGTTGGACATCTGGGGTGAGCTCAGCTCCCTGGAAATCTGCACTGGGGGCAGGTATTTGGAAGTCACATGGGCTGGGGGTCCTGGGAGTGACCCAGGTGCTAAGCTGGGGGTGGGGATGGGGAGCCCTGCCAAGAGGAGCCCATGAGGAGGGGGTGGGGCAGCGGGAGAGGCAAGCGCCTGCAGGCCAACAGGGGAGCCCCCTCCCGATTCCTGCCCCGCACCTCTGCCTGCCCATCTCCCGTGGGTGTGTAGCCTAGGTCCAGACCCCAGCCCTCCCTCACTCAGCCCTGCTGGCCCCAGGCTCTTCCTGTTGGGGCTCCCACTCTGAGGGGCACTTTCCTGACAACAGGGCAGTCCCTCAGCTCAGAGACCACCTTCTGGGGGCATGGGGGACCCTTCCTGGACATGCACCTAAACAGGCCCTGACGCCAATGTTCTCTGTGGTCTTAAAAACAATTATTAACACTCTCTGAAAACATCCATTTATAGTATTATTTTTTTAATTGTGGCAAAGATACATAACACAAAACTTACCATTTTAACCCTTTGGGCATACGGTTCAGCGGATTAGACATAATCAAGGTGTCATCAGCCATCGGTCCCAGAGCCTCTCCATGCTCCCCAACCAGGTCCCATGCCCTCCCTTCACATTCTGTGTCCCCCCCCCATGACTGTCTGCCCCCCCCCGAGACCATGCTATCGTGAACACATCCTCCATCTTGCTTACTGCTGAATCCCAAGCCCCCACCTGGCACATGGCAGGTGCTCAGCCGACAGGTGCTGAACACTCTTGACCAAATATACTGAAATCTCATTTCTGGAAAATGTTTAACAGATGAGGGAGGGAGGCGTGGTGTGTGTGCTGATAGCAGCCCTTCTGAGCCCCCCTCCACCCCGCCTCCTGGGACTGAGCCTTCCGACCCCCGCCCGCAGCTCCCCCATCAGCTGTCAGCCTCCCAGTCCCTGCTCAGATGTCCCAAGTGCTTCTGGACCAGCCCTGACCCTCAGAAGTATCTGGAACTATTCCACCCACTATAAGGAGCTGACCTCGTTCCCTTTTCCTCAGGCCAACCCACGGCAGGCCTTACTTCCAGCCACTGTCTCGTCAGAAAGTTTGCTCAGTAGGCTCCGGCCCAGGTCTTGGGACTTCTCAGCCCTTACCTATCAGCATCCAGGGGTCTTGCTAAGACCCCAAAGTGGCTCTGAACTTGGCCCCGGCACATGGCTTCTCATTTTTCTGTTACAAGAGCGACGAGGTGGGGGACGTTTCTGTCTCTGTTTTATAGACAACACCCAGAAGCAAAGAGGGGGAAAGGACCTGCTCAGGCCCACACAGCCTGAGAGCCGTGACCCTGGACCAAGCCCCCACTCGGGCCACCTCCACCTGCTTCCGTGTCAACACTCGAGCTGACGGGCATCCAGCACAATTTAGGAAAACGTCCACACAAACACAGTTATGGAATGGATTGTCAGGAAAGCACTGGCTAGGGCTTAATTACTGGCCCGACAATCACTCACATGCCAGGAAATGTCCCCGAGAACATTTGTAAATTTAACAGAGAGGCAAACCTTTTCCCCTTGGCCAGAGGCTGACTTGGAATATCTTGCGTCTGATCGATAGTAACTAGATAAGGCAAACATATTTCAGGCCATAAAAAATAGCTCATCACCACTATTTTATAGACTTCATCTATTAATAATCTTGTCTGCCACATTTGTGAAATGAGAGGCCCCCGCGGCCCCTCCCCCATAATTATTGATGAGCTCTGTTCTCTAAAGGGGCTCACACCGAGGCTTTGGAGTGAACATGGTCTAATTGTGTTTTGTTTGGCTGTCTGAAGATATTTTGCAGACAAAGCTAAAAGCCTGCTTGCTGGGGCGGAGTGTGGCAGACGGCTAATTCTCTGGCGTGACTGGTTCTGAAAGATTGTCTTTTATCAGGACGGCTGTATTAACTATGTACGATTAGATCTGTGAACAATTTGCTCATTCATCTGCCCCCTAATTGAACAGCAGCTAGAGGATGTATGTCAGTATCTGCCACGCCTCTTCAGCGGCAACCTGGCAGCCTCCCGAGGAAAGATGGTGGCTTTTGGAAGTAACTGTGGGATCTCTGGAGGCTTTCTCTCGAAACATTTGAGAACAGAGACCAAGATAGTATTGCATGCGCTGGTCAGGTGGGTGAAAACGTCACATGAGAGTCAACTAGCCGTCACTCTCCTCACCTTCCCTGGAGGTGAATGTCTGACATGAACCCATGTCTACAGCGGGTGGTCAAGGCCACGGTCATCAGTGTGAGGACTGTTGACATTCTGTGGTCACAGAAGCAAGTAAGGAGGGAGCAGACAGGCCTCATCTCGGTGAGGAACCCGAATTCTCTCCGGGCAAGCCCTGGCAAGGTCTCGTAGCTGACATCACCTTGAATCACGGCTCACCTGATTGAAACGCTCCTGCGTTATATAGAGTAGATAACAGCATGGGTCGTAACATGCTCGTACATAGCATGTATTGAGCACTTACTGTATACCGAGCACTACACTGAATGCTCTATACATAGTTGAACAACCCTCCAATGAGGTATTTACTATCGCGGCCCCTGTTGATGGATGAAGCAAGAATACCCAGGGAGGGCAGTAACCACACGCGGGTGGTGAGCTGGAGACAGGCTACCGCCAAGGTGTCCAGGCTCTTCCTTGCACCTGCAGAGAGGGGTAAGGAGTGCAGAGTGCTTTTCCCGTCACTGTTCACTCGGGCGTCCACGGAACCCATGTCAGCTCGTGCTGGGGATAGAGTGGGGGCAGCCTCATTGTCCCTGGCTTCCTGGAGCCCACAGTCTTGTGGTGACACCATGACCAAAGACACACATAAACAGACAATCATGAACCCTAACGAGGGCCCAACCATTTAACAATTTGGGGGTTTGTCTAGGAGGTACTGGCAAGGCCAAAGAGAGAGTGAGATGGGCCAGATCCAGCAGGAGGATGAGGAGGCCATGGCAGGGGAGAGGGCTGCAGATGTAAAGACGGTGGAGGTAGCAGGAGTGGATGTCCACTGGGTGAGGCAGCTGGGAGTCTGGAGGAGTGTCTGGCTCTTGCCTGCAGTACTGGGAGGAAAGCAGTAAACCAAATGGGCCTGGTGCCTCTCGGTGCTGGAGAAGAGCCTGTGGAGACCGAGGAGTGAGCAGGAAGGTGAGGTGAGGACCAGAGAGGACATTGCCAGGGAAGCCACCGGCCAGTGGCAGTGCTACTAACTGTCAAGGCGGAGGACAAGGGTCCCCGGGCATCACTGATCATCAAAGGCGGGGGGCTGGTGTCCCGGGCATCACTGACCGTCAGAGGTGGGCACTGGTGTCCCCAAGCATCACTGACCATCAAAGTGGGGGACTAGTGTCCCCGGGCATCACTGACCGTCAAAGTGAGGGACTGGTGTCCCCAAGCATCACTGACTGTCAAAATGGGGCACTGGTGTCCCCGGGCATCACTGACCATCAATGGTGGGGCACTGGTGTCCCTAGGGAAGGATGGTGTGAAGGATAGTAAGGGCTTTTCCATCCCTTCTTTCTGTCTTCTTAGCCACGTGCCATCAGTCACCAGTGAGTCCTGTGGCGTCTACTCCTTAGGGTCAGGGAGTAGCCCTAGGGTTGGCACAGATGCCTCCTAAGTGGTGGGGAGCTGAACAAACACACAGCGATAATGGGAGAGACAAGTAGTCTCCTCTGTCAATTCCTTCTCATCCTTCCACCGAAAATGAATGATGATTTAATTAAAGTTCTTGGGGAAAGAGCTCTGGAGTAGGGATTTCCCGAGGGCTCTCGGCGGTCACATGGAGACCGATGTGAACCGAGGCTCTGGTTTCCAGTGTGGACCATCAGTGTGGATGTTTCCAGATGGAGAAGTATGGACAAGCACCCAGCATGCAGGCTCCCAGGACCCCACCCCCACAGCACTCACAGTGGAGGCCTGGCCGTCCCCCTTCCCACAGGCACAGACCAAGGAGAAGGTGGGGCTGGAGAGGTGGAGGGAGGCAGTCCAGCCGTCTCCTGTCACTCAAGACAGTGACACCCAGAAATAGGTGGCCGGCCAAGTTGCAGAGCTTCAGCTGGTGCCAGCCAGGCCAGCACACTTCTGATACTGGCATTGCTGAAACAGTGTCCCTTGGATACCTCTAGTGACGAGGGGCTCCCTACCTCACAGACAGCATCAGTATTTTTCTTTATAACAAGCTCAACTCTGCAAGGCACAGAAAAAAAGGGCTTTGGAATCTGGCAGACCTCCACTGACTTCTGGCCATGCGCATACAGCAGTGTGACCTTGACTCAGTTCAGTGGTCCCTGGAGCCTGGATCCCACCCTTGGAGAAGGAGTGGGGGCACCATCCCCCCCTCCCCCCGCTCCTCCCTCTGGCCTCTCTCTTCTACCAAGTCTCAGGTTGAAGCGGCCCCTGCAGCCTGGTGAGGAGCACTGGTGGTAGTCCCTGGCTTTCCTCGATGGCGGCTCTGTCCCCCTTGGGAGCCGACCTGGGTGAGGGGCTGCACCTGGGACAGGACAGGGGTATTTCTGGACCCTACTCAGACCAGAATGCCATTAAACTCCCACACCGTCCCTGATGTACTGATTAATAACGCACAGATTGCTGTGACCGTGTGCAGATGTGAGCGTGTGCAGAACTCACCAGGCCAGCCGGTCATCACGGCAATGACATTGACCGTGGTAGTAACAATAACGAACAGAAACAACAGTAATAGGAATACCGTGCGTTCGGGGGGCACTCACAGAGGGCAGACGCTGCTCTGAGTGCTCTGTGCATGCTCACTCACTGGCTGCTCCCGAGAGGCTATTCTGTGGTTACCCCCGCTTTGCTGAGAGGCGAACACCCTGCCCAAAAGTCTGTCAGCTCGCAGGAGGCCGAGCTTGCGATGGACAGGCTCTAGTGCAGGCTTTCTTTGATCTGATGTATTGATTGGGTTTCTATATAAGATTGTTTGGCAAAAGGATTTGATGTTAAAGAACATATTTCACCACCTTTGATTTTTCCAATCACCACCCCCCTCAACACACACACACACGCACACCCTGTATTTTGCAAATGAGAGGCAAGAGGGTCAAAGGAAGGCTTCTGGAGACCAAGGAAAAATCCCTGCTTCTGTTGCTCCTGTTAACCAAATGCAGCCCACGGGCTGGGTCTGGGCTGGGCAGCCTGCCCACACCCCTTCCAGGCCTGGCCACACTGCCCATGGCAGACAGAACTGCACCCAATATGGGACATGCCTGAGGGTCACCAAGGACCCGGGAGCCCCCACCTCACGCAGCCAGAGCTGGATGGGACCCCGATCTCTGTGCCCGTCTTATTCACAGCCAGGCACCCCCCCCCTCTCTGCTGGCTACTGCCTCTTGGTGGTGAATTAACGAGGGGGGTGGCAGACAGGGAGACAGGGGAGGGACGGCCGGAGGTGGGCCCCTCAGGACTGTCTGGAATCCCCGGGAGCGAGAAGCAGGAGAGCCGGGGAGACTGATCTGCCTGCCTGCCCAGGTGGGAGACAGGCAGCAAAGCAGTGAGGAAGAGACCCCTGCCGTGGGACCCTCAGTCCAGGTCCTTCCGCTTACCGACCCTCAGGCCTGCCATGTCCAATCTGTAAGAAGAGAGCAAATAACTTTTCTTCTGCCAATCTGCAAGCCAACCTACGGAAACCAAGACGAGCCCAGCTTTGTCAGCAGCATCAAGCACCTGTAACACATGCCAGGTTGGGGGTGCCTTTGCCTCAAGGCTGAAATTGTGGTGAGTACCAGCCCCTTCTACCGTCGGCGCCGGCCACCAACATGTCACAGCTGACCCCTTTCCCAGAAAATTGCCCTCAGCTGACAGGAGCCCCTCACCCAGGAAGTTATACCCTCCCCTGGTGGTCCATGGTCAGTGCTCCATGGGGGTGGGGTAGGCTGGCCTCCTTGCCTCAAAGAGGGCAACTCTGGTTTGTGCTCCTGAACTTGCTGCAGATCAGGCCTAGGTCTGAGTCTGCCTGAGAGCACGTCCTTCCTCGGCTGCTTCTTCCCTCAGGTTCCTCCTGAGTGTTTACCCTCAGCACATCAGCGGCACCAAATCCTTGCCTCAGGCTCTGCTTCTGGGGCACCTGACCTCAGGCTGCTTCATTTTCTCCAAGCAGCCATCTCCCCAGGCAGCGGGAAGCTCCTGAAGAGCAGGGGCTCTGGCTGTCTCGGCCACTCCGTGTCCCCAGGGTCTGGACATGGCAGGTAGGAGTCCATAGTGTGCACTGTGGGAAAGGATGAGGACCCACTGTGAACACCTTGGTGCATTGGAGACTAGCAGCCACACAGTGAGCCACGCCATGTAATAAAGCAAAACTCTGTTCTCAGCAAAAACAAGGGCCATTTGTGCCCTATTTTTAAGACCAAGGAAAACAATCAATAGTGATGTTGTGGGAGGGGGTTGATCTGGGCAAGCAGGTGACCCTGTATTGTTCTTCTCCAGCAGGAGCAAAACTTTTAGCAGGAAAAGAGGTACCAGTGTTGAGAAATGCCCAGTGATTCCCCAGCCCAGGACACAGAAGAGGAGGAAGAGGACCAGGAGCTGGTGAGAGACTCCTACAGATGCAGCTCTGCTTCCAAAGTGGGGGGAACGAAGTGTCTCGGCCTGGTGGGGGGAGGGCTGACAAAATCCGGGCCAAGACCACTTCTCATGGTGCAATATCCTGAGGTGCTTTAAATCACACACACGTCACACACACACACACACACACACTATTACGATCCTAAAAGCGCCCCTAACACAAGCACATTATGGGACATGAGTAGCAGACTGACACTTGTTCTTGGCAGAGCTTCTAGATGCCCCTTAGGAGAGCAAGCAGGGAGAGCGCACCAGATGGTTCCTCATCAGGACGTGGAGCAGGGAGGGCAGTCACCGAGTCCAAATGCCTTACTTTATTGTCGGGGACACTAGTGTCCAAGTAGGGAGAGCCACCTCTCCACAGTCCACACCCCCGGGGCCTGAGCTGGGACTTCTGGCTGGCTAACACCGACACCAGGACAGGAGGCCCTCCCCACAGGAGACCTTCCCTCCTGTCCCTGGGCACGGACTGAAGAGGTGGCCAGTCCAGGGCAGGTTTTGCTGGCCAGAAGGCTTCTAGGCTATTTGAAGAGAAGTACCTGCTGGGACGTACCATGAGGACGTGGGGTGGCTGGACCGGGGTGCTGATCAGGCACAAGGGTGGTGTGCTTGGGATGTAGCAGCACAGAACTGGCTGGTGCCCTTGATGTGGGGTCAAGGGTGACCTCTAGGCTTTCAGCCTGCCTGGGCGTGGTGCCTCCCTCTGGAGAGATCTGATGCAGCATGATGCGTCTGAGATGCCCTTTAGTAATGACTTCCCGGTGTCTCGGGGAGAGCAGGAGACCAGAGTGTGGAGTTGAGGGTGACAGCAGGGCTGGCAGGTTAACTGGGGTGTGTCGTGGTATGTGAAGCTATGGGACTGGGTAGGGTCATGAGGAGAGGGGGACAACCAGGGATTGGTGAACATCCCATCCTCACAGCTATGAACCCCAGAGGGAAAGTCCCAGCTGAGAAGGTGAGACAGAACGGAAGGACAGCGGGCAACACAGAGTAAGCATAATTCTCCCCCTCTTACAGGTAAGGAAACTGAGCTTAAAAGACTCATCCCCAGAAACACAGCCAGGGAGGGTGGGGCCAGATTTTGAGCTCCAGGTTCTTGACCTTGAACTTCAGAACCAGAAGTGTTGCTTGGAATACCCTTCCCTCTTACATATGGTCAACACCTGTACATCCTTCAAAAGCCAACCCAAATGTCCCCTTGTATGAAACCCTCCCTGCTGCATTATGGTGACCAATCCCCCATCGTAGTTCCGTTGAAGCTTATACACACCTCCATTTTAGAACTTAATCCACCTCAGGAGAGCAAGTTTGTGATCTAAGTGGTTTGTGATCTAAGTGTGCTGTGAGCTCACACATTCCTCAGGGAAATGTGTTCTATTCCTACCCCACCTCCCTGCTTGCCCAGAAACTTGGCATATGAGGAGCTCTATAAGGCTTGTTGAATGGAAGGAAGGCAGGCAGGCAGGCAGGCAGGCAGGAAGGAAGGAAGGAAGGAAGGAAGGAAGGAAGGAAGGAAGGAAGGGAAGGAAGGAAGGAGGGAAGGAAGGAAGGAAATATGGAAATATGTATGTATAGATGGATATATGGGTGGGTAGGCAGGTGTATGTATGGATGGGACAATCAACAGGCAGCTAAATATACAGATAAATGGCACTTGGGTGCCACTGGGTGCCACTTGGGTGGGTGGGTGGATAGATGATGGTAGGTAGGAATGGTGAAAAGATGATAAGATTTGTAGTCAAAACATTCAGAACTTGGTCCTAGCCTCACTCTTATGGGAGCTGCCTGGCAGGCACCAGAAGAGCCCAATGGCTGGGCCCTGGGCTCCTCACCTTCAGGGGCGACCAACTGTTTATTCTGGGACTCTGCGAGGCTCAGAGTGGCCGTGAGGGCAGCTCAGGGAGCGCACGGGGCTGCAGACTCATAAGGCAGCCCCAGGAGCCTGGCACGATATGCTCCACTGTGGAGCTCTCTTTGCCAGAAATCACCTCTAAAATGTATATCAAGGGGACATAATTTCCACATGCCTGGCTTTAAAACCAAGTAATTAAGTGGTTTTACAGTCAGTTTTTAAAACAAGCTCTTTAAGTTTTGAGTATAAAGCATGTCCCTATAATAGCCAAGTTGTTCTGTTTTGTGATTTCTACTGCAATGGATTTTATAATTAGGCAGAAGAAAAATCTATCCAGGGCTGAGGCTACTTTCTCCAACTCACTTTTTGGCTCGGTGGGACCTAACCAACTCACAGAGATGGGGCTCCCTCGGGACCTGACCCAGGCAGGAGCCTTGTTGGGGTTCATGGTGCTGAGGGTGACGGACGATGCACAGGGCAGCCTGACTGGGTTGGAGGGATGGCGAGGGCTACGGGCTGTGAGTGTGCATGTGCGCATGTGAGTGTGTGCAAGTAGGTGTGCACAGGGGCATTCAGAGGAGGCATCCCACCCAGCCTGGATGGGGAGAGTCAAGGAAGCCTCCAGATGAAGGCTGTTCTGTAGCTGGGGCTGTCATTGTGGGGCAGGGATGTGACACAGTGGTCCTGGGGTCATCCAGCATGTTCGACCTCATTCTGCTCCAGGCCTCCTCCTGGAGGCTGGAGTCCAGTCGAAGCAAAGGTTGACAGAAAACACAGGATGCCTATTCTAAATTTGAATTTCTGATAAGTAAGCTTTTAGTATTTCCCCTATGTTGCATATTTTTAGTATAAGTATGCCATATTTGTGATATACTGAAAATAATTTATCGTGTATATGAAATTTAAATTTAACTAAGTGCGTTTTGTTTTCGCTCAATCTGGCAACCCTGTCAAGGACTCAAGCCACTGGAGTGGATGATATAGGCCCGTTGCTCACCTCTGGCCAGCCCTGAGGCCAGCAGTGGCCCTTCGTTGCCTCAGTGGTAAGCACCAAGATGGAGGAAAATTCTTTGGATCTGTGGCAGCTCAGAGGAGTCACTGAGCCTCCCTAGGGGAGTTAAGGAGGACTTCCTGGAGAAGGTGTCCTTGAAGGAAGAATGAGTTAGTTGGGAACATTATTTTAGGAGAAAGTTATTTCAGGTGCTGGAAAAGTAACATTGGGGGGCACAAGGACACTTGACTGATATGTTAGGAGTCGGGGGGCATTGGGACTGAGAAGGGGCAGGGAGATATAACACCCTCCCTCTGAGATTGCCCAGGATGCAATATGGCTGTTATTGCCTGACCAAGGACTTTAGGCACATTTTAAAAGGTGGAAGTAGCCCCCAGGGCATGTTCCTTGAGGAATGGTTAGCGTCTTTATACCAGGAAAAAGATTCCCCTTCCTCCAGGCCAAGATAGCTCACTTCGGAGTTCACAGCCTGGCAAGTAGATTTTAACCCCATTCACCCACAGTGAAGTGCCCTTGTACAGTGCACAGCCTGCCCAATGATGTGTGGTGGCCCTGATTTTAAGCCCCACATGGGTGCGTCCTTGTCTCTCTTGCTCACTGCTGCATTCCCAGAACCTACAGCAATTTCAGATAAATCTCTGATAAATCAGTATTGAGTGGGTGAGAGTGAGTAGATGGATGGATGAGTGGATGGATGGATACATGGATGGATGCATGGATACATGGATGGATGGATGGATACATGGATGGATGAATAGATACATGGATGGATGATGGATGGACGGATGATGGATGCATGGATGGATGGATGGATGGATGATGGATGCATGAATAGATGGATGGATGGATGGATGCATGGATGGATGGATGGATGGATGGATGATGGATGCATGAATAGATGGATGGATGGATGATGGATGCATGGATGGATGATGGATGCATGGATGGATGGATGGATGATGGATGGATGGATGGATGGATGGATGGATGATGGATGCATGGATGGATGATGGATGGATGGATGGATGATGGATGCATGGATGGATGGATGATGAATGCATGGATGGATGGATGGATGGATACATGGATGATAGAGAGAAGGATGGGTGGGTGATGAATGGATGGATGGAAAGAGGGATGGGTTGAGTGGTTGAGCGGATGGATGAATTGCAAATTCCAGGATGGCAGGATCCAGACCCACCATCCAGGGCCTCACATCTAGGTGCTGAGCAGCAGCTTGCAGTAGGAAATCAAGGAACAGCGGTGGAATTGGAAGGACTCCCATTTTCCAGGGCCTGGGATATTTCCACAAGCAGTTTTCCTAAGAGTCATGTCTGGCAAAATGTGTGGGATACATGTGCTCCTTTGGTCTTTAGTGGGCCCCCTTCTCCGAGGCTAACCTCGGAGTTATGTGTATATTGGGGATAGACTGTCCCTTAGTTGGTGGATGTGACTTCCCACCCTCCTGTGAGTGGGGACATAAGCCTCCAAGGGACAGCACAGAGATGACTGGACTCAGTGGCCCCCCGGAGCAGCTGTCCACTGCCTCTTTTGTTGCCATCCTCTCTTCTCTGTCTTATTCATCGGGTTATTCAGGTCATCTTAGAAGTCCCCTTGCACTGTGTGTGTGCGTGTGCGTGTGCACACACACACACAGAGGAGGCACCAGTTGATACATTTTAATCCTTCGTGTGGAATAAAGGTCTATTTTTCAGGCAGCTGACCATGCCTGGGATCCCCAGTGCTTGTTATGTATTTGACAAACACTCCTTCTGCCCAGAATGTTAGGCTCCCCCTCAGAGCGTAGTGGCCGCAATGTCTCCAAGCCTGGCTGGCCCTGGGACCTGTGGCTCCTCTCTGGGAGGGAGGCGTGCGGAGGAAGAGCCTTGCCCTTAGGTGCAGGGGGCACTGGCCTAAGGCCTTGGTCCTAGCCCAGCTTGGAGAACAGCTGCCCCCTCCCCTGCCTCCCCTCCCTCTCCCCACCCCTCGAGTTATAGTTGTGTTTTCTTGCAGGTGTCGACTGTGGGGCAGACTCTGTACCAGAGCTTAGCTTGTATTATCTCCCTCGTCCTGGCAGCTACCCGTGGGGCGGGATTAAATGGTATAATGGATGTGAAAGTACACGGCAAATTGGAAATTGCTGTAGCGATGTGAAGGGTTATTACTGATAGCACTTTCTCCCAGCACACCGGGCCCTTGATGGAGAGCCGAGGTGTGGGTTGGCAGCAGGGGGCAGGGGGAGGGTTCCTGCAGGGACCTGAACACTCCACCCAGTCACAAGAGGGAGGACGAGGACAGCACAGCAGGCCTGGCTCTTAGGACCTCCCGTGGGCTGTAGATGACAACCTCCTCCCCACGTGCAAGCACCTGCTGGGAACACTGAGGGGCTCAGGCAGAGGCCTTTCCTTGGAGAGATGGACACGGGCCAGTCAACTCCCCCTGCCCCCACACTGGCCTCAGACGGGGGACAGGGCCGCAGGAAGACATCGCTCTGTGGCCCTAGGGATGCGCAGGAGGAGATGCGTATCACCCCTGCCCCATCCCTGTCTCCACGCCCTCTCCTCCCTCCCAGGCCTGAGCCACCCTACCTTCACCCCAAGGCCTCTAAGAAACCATCTTGGATCCCTATTCTGTCCTGTCCGGGTGACCTCATTGTGTTATAACAAAACTCCAACAATCTAGCCAGCACTCCTCCAGCCAGGCTCCCTCTGGGCTCTAGACAGCAGCCTGGCAGCCCTCCGGCGCCGGCACCCCACGCCCCCACACCCCGGGCTCCTCCCGGGGTGCAAAGCCAAGCACATCCCATCCCCATGTGCCCTTCTGTTCTGCATGTGCTCCCGATGTGACAAATGAAGGGCAGAACAAAGAGCAGAGCCCAAGGGCACCTGGGGGGGCTCAGTGGGTTAAGCATCCAACTCTTGATTTCAGCTCGGGTCATGATCTCAGGGTCATGGGATCGAGCCCCGAGCCAGGCTCCACGCTCAGCAGGGAGTCTGCTGGAGATTCTCTCTCCCTCTCCCTCTGCCCCTCTCCCTGCTTGCACGCGCTCTCTCTCTCACTTAAATAAATGAATAAATCTTAAAAAAAAAAAAGCAGAACCCAGAGCCTGCGGCAAGTGGGACCCCTGCTCCTGCCTCACCTGTCTCCTCGGGGGACCAGGCTTGGCAACCTTGCTCTGAAAAGAGCAGAGTCAACCTGTTAGCCCGCAGGCCATGGGCCCTGGTCCCAACCACGCCACTCTGCCATGGAGCCAAGTGCGGCCACGGCAGTTTGTAGACAAACGGCTGTGGCACGTGCGGGTGAAGCCTCGTGGACGTCCGCGAGCCGCATGGTCAGGGCGGTGGTGTCTCTGCTCCAAATGCGCACGTGAACGTGTGAGTCGTGCAGCGGCGGAGGGCAGGGGAGAAACGTCCCGCACGCCCCCAGGCAGGCACAGCTGGGTGCTCGTGTCGGATTTCCGGAGGGGCCCAGCAGCAGCAAGGGACCTCCCATGAGGGCACCCCCCAGCCCCCACGGGTCAATAGCTCTGAGGCCCACGCTCCTCCAGGTTTTGCTGACTTCCGAGCTTCTGGCTTCAGGCCACGCTCCACCAAATGCCACGGAGCACCAGTTACGTGGCAGGTGCCACGGCAGGTGCCACGGGGCAAGGTGCCAAGGAGCTCCCAGTCTCTATCTCGGGCAGCTGCCAGCAGTGGGCCCCTACTGCTGCTGGGTGCTGTCCTGAGTGCCGAGAGCACACTGTCTAACCGAATTCTGGGGCCGGTGGGCGCACCACCCCCCGTTGCTCCCGCACCCAGGTGTGTGCACAGGTCCGGGGGGCGGGGGCCTGTGGGCGGGCCGCTGGAAATCTTTATGAACGCCAGGAACAGAAACAAAAGAGCACATCCGAACCTCCCCCTCCCACGGCACCAAGTCCTGCGCACCTGGGGTTAGCTGCTCACACCCCTCCCCGCTTCCCGCTCCCCGCACCCCTCCCTCAGGACCAGGCAGGGGCTCTCTCCCCGGGGCTTTGCCAGTCCCAGCACAGCCATGTCCTGACGCGTCGCGTCTCTTCACTGGGGGCCTCGGTGGGACCAGCGGCGCCGGACCCTGCTAGGCCTGAACGCTTCCGGAGGCTCATGGGAGCACGGAGCGGCTGCCTGGGGCAAGTGGGCATGGCATGCGCCACTACACACCCCCCCACACACACACGCAGGGCTGAGGCGGGGGGCAGTGTCCTTGACCTGTAAGGCCCCCTCTCCTGCAATCCCCACCGACCACAGCTAACTGCATCTTCTGAATACATTTGATGTCCTGCAATTTCAGAGCTGGAAGGATTTCCAGAACAGTCCCCAACACTGAACTTCACTTAGCACGTCTTGCAATAATTAGTCTGGGGCCCCGAGGAGGCAGTCGGGGAGAGGGCACTAGTGGGCTAGTCATCAGCCTCAGACTGAAAAACAGGCCCGCAGATGATTATGGTCACAAATTTACTGGAGCTGATCGCCTCGAGCACAATTGCCAAATAATGAAGGAAAATAAGATGCCAAGTTGCATTAGCCAAAAATAAAATACAAAGCAAGAGACAGATCGCCTTTGTGCTCAGAGCCGGCAGCGTCTGCCCAAACTGGCTGGCGGGGTGCGGAGGGCGCCGGCTGCGGATGCGCAGAAGACACAGTCGGCCAGAGGCTGACCGGCAGAGCCCCCCACGCCAGCTCGGCCCCATCCACCTCCCAAAGCTTGTCCTGAGTGGACAGGAGTGGGGGGTGACTTGACCAGCCCCCAGCCCATGCCCTGGAGCCCACACCCATTCTCAGTGCTGCTCGGGTCCTGAAGCCTGCATGCTGGTCATTTATACGCGGCCCTGGACCAAGGACCCACGGCAGGACACGGTTCCTGCCCTCCGGAAGCTCAGGGTACAGAAGAGGAAAAGCCCTTGATGACAAAGTGGGGAAAGGACATAAAGAAGAAGCCCCGGGGCCTGTGGGACAGAGCCCAGAGGAAGAGTATCTAAGCCTGCAGGGCGCCATCAGACAGGGTTCCTGGAGGAGGTGGGAGCTGAGTGGAATGTGGAAGACCTCTCCAGGGGGAGTAGGGGAGAGGGCGGGGTGGGCAGGCCCCACAAGCGTGAGGGTGGCCTGCCAGGGTGAAGGCGCCTGCGCAGGGCTGGAGGGCCAGAGGAATCCTGCCCCGCTTCCAGCCCCCACGGGCCACCATCACAATTTACAAGAACATCAAAGTGGGGCCCACCAGGCTGTAGTCTCTTAGTTTTCCAAGGGATGTTATTAAAAGAAAACTACTATCCTCAGCCACCAATTCATAGAAGAAAGGATATTTTATTTTATTTATTGGAGAGAGAGAGAGAGAGCACGCACACACACACACACACACCAGCAGGGGAACGGGTTAGAGGGAGAGGGAGAGAGATTCTTAAACCAATTCCCCACTGAGTGTGGAGCCTGATGCAGGGCTCGATCTCATGAACCTGAGATCATGACCTGAGCCAAAATCAAGAGTCAGATGCTTAAGCGACTGAGCCATCCAGGCGCCCCAAGAAAGGACACTTTAGTACCCCCAGAGTAGGAAGGAGCCACCTTCAGATAAAGGACAGATTGTCCTGGGAGAGGGCATTGGAGGACCTCAGAGGCCAGCTCCTGCCCAGGTGTGGGGAAAAGGGGGAAGCTGGGAAGGGGCAAGTCCACTGGGCTTGAGGCAGGGTGGGGATGTGGTCAGGTCTGGTCCTGGAGGCTGGATTAGGGCCCAGGGTTGCTGGCCAAGGGGGCAAGGGCTCCTGCCTGGTCTTCTCTGTCTGCGCCCAGGAGTGGGTAGGCTCAAGCCTTGACCCCTAATTGAGCATGGGGACCTACATCGCCTTGAAATCCCATATGCTCCCAAATCCTGGTGACACAGGGTGGCCCAGAGCAGAGCCAAAGAGACTTCGTGGAAATCTCAAATCCACCTGTGATGCGGTTGCCTGGGGGAAAAGTCACTTCCTTCTTCAAGCCCCGATTTTGTCAGTGAGACAGGGCTAGGATTCTTGGCCCACGCAGCTGTCGTTAAGGATGACGCCAGCCAGCCTCTGTAATGCCTGGCGTCCAGGAAGTGCTCGGTACCAAGGCCGGAGGGGCAGGAGGATGGAGCCGTGGTTCACGGAGGGCTTCGTGGAGGACGAGTGACATGGGGCTGAGTGGGGAGGAGGGACAGAATTCCTCCAAGTGACCCCTGCCTCCAGATCAGAGCACGTCTCCCTAAAGGCACACAAGGAGTACCTGCCTCAAATCCAAAAGTTCAAATGTTGGACAAAATTTTTCTTTCCATTGTAGAAAAGTCAACAAAAGACACATAATGATCCCAGAAACACAGAGAGCTGGGTTTTGAGGATGGCAGCCCGCGTCTGCGGCTGCACCACATGGTCAATTAAAATGTCAAAAAGAAGCTCTCAGCAGGGCTTTCTGTCGGTGACCAGGTGGCAGGAAGACTGATTCTGGTCTTGGGGGTCTGGGGCTCTAAGCTCAACGATCTTTCAAAGGAAAAGCTCAGTAGGAAATGTGTGATTCACGAGGGGCCAAAAACAGCCCCAGCCCCACCCCGTTTGTTCAGGAATACAGTCCAGGGATCCCCAACAGCCCCAGGGACCCCCATGACATTTAGCGGACAGTATGACCGCAGACATTCATGTGCCAGTGAAGGCCACACTGGGGGTCATCACCAACGGCTTTGCTCTCACCTTCCTAGTGACACGGCCATGTACTATGACCTTGTGCAGGAGGCCAGGGCGGGGGGTGGACGCGAAGGGGCCAGGTCCAGCAGAAAGGTGCAGAAGAGGCACTCTGGAAAATTCTACCCGGGAAAATGAATCTTCCAGGTCTGAGAAGAAACCAGACCCAGCAAAAAGCCAAGAGCGAGGGGTCAGAGTGAGATGCCAGAAAGCTAGGAGACCCTTTCAATGCTTGAATTACAATCACTGGTGTCTCAAGGCGACAGAGACAATCGCTTAATAAATAATTTTAGAAAGTGCAATCCACAGTCACATGGGTTTGAACGGATATTATCCCTGGCTAAACGGACCCGAGCCTCTCAGGTCATAAAGAGCAACTCATTCCGCGGTGGGAAGGAGCGCCTCACGCAGCTTGCCTGAGTTAGCAGTTCCTTCTGTCCAGCCCGGGGGACCCCACGTGTGTCCCTTCTGCATCCGTGGCCCGGCAGGTCCCCAGACCATCCCCACCGAGACCACCACCCAGAGAACTGTGCGTGGGCTTTCCAGGTTGTTCCACTGCCTGATCTCCCAGGCACAGCAGCCTCCCCTCCCCCCTCCCAGCAGTGCCCCCTGCCCCACCCCCACCCTGACTTAGGCCCCACCAGGACCAACACCGAGCAGCACGTGCGCTGCCAAACGCACAGGGACTGGAACTGAACGGGAGAACTGAGGCAGGTGTGAAATAGCACGTTATCCAGAAAAGTCCACCTGGGGAGACTCCCTTTTACCGGCAGGACGGTACACTCAGTGACATTGAAATCCTTTCCGCAGAAGCCACAATAGAACTTGATTAAATGTATCTTAAAATATTTGAACGTGCATCGTTGAGCTGTTAAGGAAACAGGAATCTTTTGGGGTCAAAACCCAATGAGGTCATGGAGATGGAGAGCAGGGAGCCAGCTTCCAGTCAGCTGCCTTCAGCGCCTCCACCGCATCCTGCCGGGGTCCCCCAGGGGCCATCCTCCTCTCCTTCCTAATAACAGAACGCTCAATTTTCAGCTGGTCATGTGACCCTACAGAATACAGCCTATACTTTCCAGACTCCCCTGGAACTCCCCTGAAACTCATGTAACTAAATTTGGCCCAAGAATGTGAGCAGAAGTATTGTGTGAAGAACCGGGGAAGTGTCCTAGAAATGAAAGCACGTTGTTCTTTACCCCTTTCATCCTTCCTAATAACTGGAATATGCACACAATGCCTGGTACAGCAGCAGCCATTCTGCACTATGAGGCCCCTGGAAATGGAAGCCACATCGACTGAAGCATAAAAAACCCTCAGCCCTGCACTGACCACCTCAGACTTGTGGCCCATATGAAAGAAAGAAGCTAATAAACGTCTATCCTAACTAAGCCACTCTGGTTTGGGTTTTTATGTTACTCATGGCTAAAGTGGATCCCAATACAACAGGAGATCTTGGATCTCTGTTTTGATGGCTGCATGAGAGCTGGGGGTCAGGGGACAAAGCCAAGAAAGGAAGTTTATAATAAGAAGACTTCTGCCTAAAGCTGGGGCTCAGAGACCCACATGGTTGGTATAAGTGTGAACTGAAGATAAATCCACAGTGTAGAAGGAAACCTGCCCATCTTTACCTTGTCCCTGGGAAGAAGAGAAAAGTACACACACACACGCACACACAAAATCATTGTTAGATGGGTGAAAGTTCACTAATTTGATGATAAAATGTTCTCATCTTGTAAGAGACTAAGCCTCAAAACAAATAACCCAAAAGTTCACAGAATTTCAAGCAAAAAATTCACAAATCCACACGCAGTGTAGAAATCCTAACACGCCTTTCTCGACACTAGCCAAGCAGACAAAGTCAGTAAGAATATAGAAGATTGGAACCACAGTTTTAACGAGCCCGATCCAAGGATACACCTGCAGCGTTCTAACCAACAGAGAGCTGGAGAACACACAGCTTTTCCAGGTGCTTCAGGCACGCTCGGGATAATACACCGTGCACTCTGTCAAAAAGCCCGTTTCTACTGATTTAAAGGACTCAGCAGGCCACGTTGCTTGAGCACCTGTAGCTGGCAGAATAATGCCCTCCAACGATGTCCATGTGCTGATCCTCAGTACCTGCGGATATCTCACCTTACACGGCCAAAGGCATTTTGCAGTTGTGAGGAATTATAGATCCTGGGATGGGAAATGACCCTGGCTTATCTGGTGGGCCTCCTGTAATCCAGGGTCCTTACAAGAGGGAGGCGGGAAGGTCAGAGTGTGGCAGGGGGGTGTGGCGAGGCAAGCAGAGGGCCTGAGTCACAAGGACAGGCTGTGCAGAGGCAGAAGGAGCCACGAGCACGCTCTCCCGTAGTGCCGGCAGGAGGGCGCAGGCCCGCAGACACCTGGATTCCAGCCCAGTGAGACCCATTTCAGACGGCTGACCCCAGAACCGTAAGAGAACAGATTCCTGTTGGTCTAAGCCACCAACTTGGTATTAATTTGTCACAGCGGAAAACGGAACCTAGTACAACATGCAATCAGGTTAGAAACTAATTAAAGAAAGTTCTCACAAAAACCCGCCTACATTTAAACAGTCGGGATACCTTCCCCGGCTCTCCCCAGATTGATGTCTGAGCACCAGAGCAAAGACCCCCCTCCCGCAGCAACCTGGCCCCGGCCCGCCCCCTCATCTCTCCCCAGGAATGCTCTGCTCCTGGGCTGTACCTCAACCACAGCCAGAGGTCCAAATGGAACCGTGTACGGAGGAGATGTGTGCAATCTGGGGGGTGGGGGGCAGCCCGGTGGCGGCAACAAGAGCAGCAAAGGAATCCATGGCCGGGGGAGCTTCATGGTGGATGGTGTGGGACCTGGGGTTATCCAATCTTCCATCAGCATGCCTGTCCCCCTGGTGCCTCACAGCACCCCCTCCACTGAGACCCACCTCCCAAGATCCACTTCCAAGTGGAGGCTGGGAGGCTGGGGGGCTGGGGTGAGGATGGGGCCACTCCTGAGGCTGCCAGGGAGCCATCTGTGCCTGGTGTCTGGCTTAGATCCTCTCTGTCACCCTCTGGAGGGAGCTGACACCGATCGAGGAGTCCGGAGCTGTGAGGCCCCGGTGCGAGCCAGGCTCCTTGTCTCCAGGGCGCGTGAGCATTATTCCGCAGAAGGCAGCGGACCGGCTCCTGGAGGACGGGTCTCCACAAGGCCCTGCTTGCATAAGCAGCCTCTCCACACCCTTCCTCGGGGACCCTGGCTTCGGTCTCGCTGCCTGCATGAGCGCCAATGCCGAGCACATCAAGAGTAACAAGAAGGCTGGGGCCCCCACGTCGCAGGGGCTCCATGGGCCACGGCAATGACCGTCACCGTGGGACACCGTGCAGCTCAATGTGAACTCGGCTCGGGGAGGACGCCGCCACCGGCCCCCCCACCACAGTCTGGTCTGGGCGGACGCACTGCGGCTTCCACACGCCGCTTCTGAGAAGTTCAAGAATTTCGCATAGAGTAGAAGAAACCATCGCATGAGGTTTTCATGAAGAAAGCTTAAGCAAGCTTGGCAGGAAGAACATTTCAGCGCCAGAAAAGTAGAAATGAGGGAAATTAGCATTCTGGCTGCTTCTCGCTTCCCAGCACGCCGCTCCGCAGCCCGCCAACAGCCGGCCTGCGTCTTGTGTGCAGCAGGGCTCCCCTGGCCGACCTATCCGGCCCCCGGCTTCTTCTGCTCACCTGCTTTGCACTGGGCCTGGTTCAACCCGGCCTGAGACATGATCACAACAGAGTGTGGAGAGCGAACTATCCCCAGACGCATCTGGGGAGCTGCCGGTGCTGAGGGGGACTCGATACGGTGCCCCCACTGCAGTCTGCTGGGCTGGCTCCGTGGTGGCCTTCGAGGAGAATGCACAGCTCTCCCTCTGGACACACAGGAACCCTCTTGATCCGAGTCAGGACGGGAGTGGCTAGGGCCTGTGCTGCATTGACAGTGTGGCACGTTCCCTGAGCCCCGCACTCTCAGACATGCCAGGGGAGGTCCCCCCAGCGTGTGCTCCAGAAGAGAGCCATCGTGACAAGCCCCCACCCTATGGACTTGGACCAGTCATGCAGGTGCCCCCTGTTTCCTTGTGATGAGGTCAGACATGGACCCCAGTTCCCACTCTCTGCTTGTAGATTAGCCAGACTGTGGCCCCCACTGACCACGCTGGATAAAATGCTGGTTGTCAGCCAGAGGGACTTCAGTCAGGCCTCTCTCCCCACAACAGGCCCAACTGTGTCTGGCCCCGCGGTGGGCCAGTCCCGGGCACAGAACGAGCCCACCGCACAGCCCTCCTGCGAACCAGCAGGCACAAAGCAGACTGCCACCTGCTCGTGCCTCCGGCCAGTCCCTCACCCTCTGTGTTCCTCCCCAAAGGAAACACCTTTCTCCTTACCTTGGAGATGCTCTAGGTCACAGAGCAGAGGTCCTCTCTATGGAAGTAACCCCTCCTGCTGACGTGATAGCCCCTCCCCCTATTGTGAGAGCCCCTCCCGCATTACAATGGTCTTCAAATCAAATCTCTCCTTCCCTTGTCCAGACTTACTTTTTTGGGGGCCGGGGGAGAGAGAGTGTACATATATATAAGGGGAGGGAGGGGCAGAGAGATGGAGAGAGAATCTTTTTTTTTTTTTTAAGATTTTATTTATTTATTTGACAGAGAGAGAGACAGCAAGAGAGGGAACACAAGCAGGGGGAGTGGGAGAGGGAGAAGCAGGCTTCCCGCCGAGCAGGGAGCCCGATGTGGGGCTCGATCCCAGGACCCTGGGATCATGACCTGAGCCAAAGGCAGACGCTTAACGACTGAGTCACCCAGGCACCCCGAGATGGAGAGAGAATCTTAAGCAGACTCCACGCTCTGTGTGGAGCCCGACCTGGGGCTTGATCTCACAACCCTGAGATCATGACCTGAGCTGAGATCACGATGCTCAGCTGAGACGCTCAACGACCTGAGCCACTCAGGCACCCCGAGTGCAGCTTGCTTTGTATGTGACAGAGGGATCAGCCCCAAGCACAGGGCAGACAGTGCCTCTTTCCCCAGGTGACACCATGCCAAGGTCCTTGGGCTCTCCCGCTGGGATTTTTCCAGAGTCAAAGAGCTAAGCCCCTCCTCTTCTAAAACCCCCAGGGTGTCCCGTGAGCTCCTCACCACCTTAGTATGGTAGCCTAGGGGGTCTCTTCCCTTGGTGGCCAAGTCCCCACCAGTCTACCATGCACAGTGGCAGGACTGGCCTCTCAGACCACCCATACCTGTCTACACAGCTGCCTGGGGTGGGCATGACAGCAGGTGGCCCCGGTAGACTGACGGAGGGGGACCATGACAGTGAGGCCCTTCCATGAGGGTGGAGGCAGTAGTCCCCTCCCTGGGCACCTTCTGAGAAAGTGACCCCCCCTTGCTCCAGCCAAGGGAGCCCTCCTTCCGCCTTTCCTACAACAATGAGAGTTCAGCAGAGGCAGGTGGTGCCACAGAGGGGCCCAGCAGCATTAGACAGTTTTCTGGAACACTGGACCATGTAGGTGTGGGCAGCCAAGACCCTAACCCAGCAAAATGCCAGCGGAGCACAGAGACCCTGATGGAGACACCACCATGCCCCAGTGAGCCATGAGGTGCTGAAGCAAGCACACGGCTCTCAACCAATTTCCAAAAGAATGCGGATTCCTCCGAGAACATCCTCTTAAAATTACATTAAATAATTAACAAGCTGGTCTTAGAGGGATGGAATGGGTTTCAGCACAGAATGAGAGAAAATGTGAAAACACAGGTTCTTCCAGACCAATTTCCCTCATAATTGGGTGTCTTTTTGAGCCGGCTAATTAAGCAGCATTTTCCCCGAGTCAAAGAGCTGGGTCTTGGCACCCAAAGGGCACTCTGCAGACAGAGTGTGACACACGGGTCTGGTGAGTCCCTGTAAAAAGCAGCCTCAGTGACTAGCACCTAGTCTGTGCGGCAACCGGAAGGCGAGGCTCTCCTCCCAGAGAGGAGACAGTCACCGGGCCTCCACCGCCACGCTGACCAAGCTGGCGGGTAGACACCTCACCGGAACCCTCAGGAATCTGCTTCCCTAGCAGGAAGCCGTCCTGTAGGTGCACACCCATGCCAGGCTACAAACCCACTCTTTTACAGTCTTATTTCTGCTTCATGTGAAGTGGATTGGTTTTGGGTCAGCAGACAGCCCAACAAAACCCGCAGCGGCTGCCGAGTCCCATTTGTGAGGGGGGCGCGCTACCTCGTGCCAATTAAAACCTCATCTGCAGCTGTGCAGCCCTAGTGAGTGTCTCCCGTTTTCTGCAGCCCACCACATGGTGGGGAGGGGGCAGCTGCCGGGCATTTCCAGGTCCCCCCATGGGCCCGAGGGGGAGCGCAGGCGCCAGGCTGGGACCCCTCCCGGGGCAGAGACGGGCTGGTTGCTCCATCTTGCATCATCAGCCAGGTAAGGCACGGTGCCCGGCACCTAGTAGGTGCTCAATAAACACGCACAGGTGTATGAATACTAGAATAAACAGAACCCCCCACCACCACCACCACCACGTGTAGAAAGACCAACAGACAGGACGTCGCAGAATCATGGCAGCAAATCGGGACGGAGCACGTAGCCAGTGCCGGGCCTTGTGCCAAGGCATCGTGTACCGTGGCATCATAGGAAGTCTCCATCTGGTCTTCGTCCCCTGTTCCTGGCACGCTGCAACTAAAGCCCTTCACATCTCTGGGGCGATAGGAACGTCTTGTGTGTGCTAATGGGAGGACTGGGGGCTGGAGGCCCTGGACCTTCAGGATGGGGCTGGTGGTCAGAAAGACCAAGGCTGGGAGGGCTGTCTGTCCCTGCACCCTGACCTCCCGGAGGGGAGAGGGGCTGGAGCTTGATTTCCATCACCAGTGACCAATGATCTAATCAATCACATCCATGCAAGGGAACCTCCGTAAGACCCCTGAAACAACGGGGCTCCAGAGCCTTTTGGTTGATGAGCACACCAAGGTGCCAGGAAGGTGGCATGCCCAGAGGGGGCGTGGAAGCTGTGCACACCCCTCACACCTCACCCCGTACCTCTCCTCCGTCTGGCTGTTTCTGAGTTGTATCCTTTATCTAAGAAGCCGGGAACAGTAACTAAAGCTGTTTATTTGAGTGCACCGTTCTAGCAAATTACCAAGCAGCATTTTCCCCGAGTCAAAGAGCTGAGTCTTGGCACCCGAAGGGCACTCTGCAGACAGAGTGAAGGGGTTGTGGGAACCCCCTCCCAAATTTATAGCCCATCTGTGAGAAGCACAGGTGGTAACTGACTGGCTTCTCAAGGGGGGCAGTCTTGTGGGCCTGAGCCCTTAGCCTGCAGGGCTGGATGCTGAGTCCGGGTAGACAGCATCAGGACCGAGCGGAATTGTCAGGTAACCACCAGGATCGGAGCTGAGAGACGGGGCTGGAGGAGACGGTCACCAGTGTCGATCTGGTGCAGTCCATGCACCATCTCCTTTCATCCTCAAAACAGCTCAGCAAAGCCACCACTGTTACTGTCCTGGTTTTGCAGATGAGAACACTGAGGCAGGGATGGATGCCCAGGGATACGTGGCTAGTGAGTGAGCGACAGACTGCGGGCACACACTCTCCCACACTCAGAACTCCACCTCAGACCCCCACGCAGGGCCCGTGTTGAGGAGGAAAGCCCCCCAAAACCCCAAGTCAAGGGCCTCCACCATGTCCCATGGGGGCTAGTCCCTGGCCTCTCGAGGCCATTCCTGAGCTCCATGGGCCCATCTTTCTCTGTGTGATGTAAGCTCCGGGGGCCGGATATTGTCTTACCTTCCTCACCTCTGTAGCTTTGGCACCTGACACACAGCAAGTGCTCTGCACGCTGACGGTGAAGCATGGAAGGGAGGGAGAGGAGGGGGAGGAGGGAGAGGAGAAGAGGAGGAAGAGGAGGGGGAGGAGGGAGAAGAGGAGGGAGAGGAGGGAGAAGGGGAGGGGGAGAAGAGGAGGGGGGAGCAGGGAGAAGAGGAGGGGGAGGAGGGGAAGAGGGAGAGGAGGAAGAGGGAGAGGGAGAAGAGGAGGGAGAGGAGGGGAAGAGGGAGAGGAGGAAGAGGGAGAGGGAGAGGGAGAAGAGGAGGGAGAGGAACCTGCGCGAAGTCCCACAGCCTCTGTATGGCAGACCCAGCATGCCGTCCCAGGCAGGTCTATTTCCTGCAGGCAGAGGCCAGTTCCGTCCCACTCACTGATCTCTGATCCCTCGCCCACCCGAAGCCCATCCTGGAAGCAGGCAGGGCAGAACCATGCAAGGGAAGGCCTGGTCTGGGGCTTCAGGCCAACCGAGAGATCTGGCTCCGCTGGGGCAGCCACCCTGCATGCGGGCAGAAAGAAGAGCAGGCCTCGTTCATTCTGTGATTTCTGAAAACGCATTCCCGTTTACTTCCCACTCGAGGCCACATGCAGACAGTGCATCAGGAGATGAACATATACGATCGTGAACCCTACAGCCACCCGGGTAGACAAGCATCCTTATCTTACAGCCGGGAGGGAAACTGAGGCTCCGAGGCCGCCGTACACACCAGCAGGGCAGCACCAGCAGGGGGACCGGCACCCTTGTTCTTGATAATCCAGCCCTTCTCTCTCCTGTTTTATTTCTCTAGAGACCGGGGACATTTTGAAGGCAGGAACTGCGTGTCTTTATTTGATCGGGGGATCTCGCTCAGCTCCAGGCAGACAAACACACTCAAGAGATGCCGGACAAATGAACTAAAAACAGCCTCCAAGTGGAGAACGTCGGGAAGGGTTTCAGTAAATACCCATTTGCTTCCCGCAATGAGGGCACTTTGATTTACGAGCAGGGCGTCCCGAGCGGCCCGCTGATTTGCACCGGCTCCCGGGAGGGGCAGGGAACGCAGGAGGGAGGCCCACCATCATGACAGTATCGCCCACTTAAAACTGGGCGGTTTCCGTACATTAAGTTAGCAACTGCCGGGCTCCAGTGCTCCGGAACTACTTGGGGATGACAGCCCCGCCGGTCACCGCCGACCTCTGCTCTTGCTGTCCACGGTCCGCCTGGGGCCGCCCCTGCCTCACTGGGGCCACGGTTTGGCCAGGACTCTGAACAGCAGGAGCGTCGCCTGGAACAGTCCCTGGGCTACAGAGGCCTGGCCAGATGTGAGGAGGGCAGAGCCAACCCCCAGAGGGCCCCGCAAGGGAACCAGGACTCCTGGGCTCTCTGTGCCCCCCCCACGAAGAGTCCACTTGCTATGATTTAGCAGGCGTTTCTGCACCCTGATCATAGGCACCTGATGCAGGCTGCATTTTCTTACCATGACTGTAGCCATTCTTCAGCCCACCTGCCCTTCTGCACTGCGACCTTGCCTTCCCCCTGCCCCCCGCCCCCGAGATGGCAGAGCCCACCTCCTGCCCTGGTTCGGGGCTGGCCTTGCTGGCTTCCGTGGCCAAAGGAATACGGCAGAAGTGATGTCCCAGGACTTCTGTGGTTTGATCGTAAGAAGCCTTGCCCTTCTACGCCGGCCTCCCAGGACGCCCAGAAACACTCCCTCTTAGAACCCAGCCACCAGGACTCCCACGTCACATGCAGAAGCCACACGGAGGTGTCCAGGTGCTCCATCCAGTAGAGACCCTGCTGGGCCCTCAGCCAACTGCCACATCAACCGAGGGACCAACCCCGTCACATCTTCAGAAGATGGGTCACATGCAGCTCACATCTGACTGCAACCACGTCTGAGCTCCTCCTAGACGAGCCTGGTCAACCCACAGGACCGCGGGGGTAATGACGGCTTGGGCTGCTTCGTCATGCAGCAGTATGTAACCAGAGTAGCCCCCCACTGGTATTTACTTCCAAGCGGGGTAATTACTAGCATTTGTCATACACCTACCAGAAGCCAGACATTTTATTTGCTGGTATATGTCATTCGTTCATGCATTCATTCATTCATTCAACAAATCTCACAACTTTATGAAATGGGGATTCTATTTTAGGAAGGAGAGGCTAGGCCTTGTGCAAATTCCGCCGCTGCCCAGGCCCCCGGACACGTCAGTGGATCCCGACCCACCCATGCTGTGTGTCTGGGGTGGGCTGCCAAAGGCTCGGCTCCACACGGCCCCTCAGGATCCAGGCTAACAGAGGCTCTGCCCTCTGCAACCCTTGGCCTTCCCAGCTGCTGAGATGGGGACAGAGAGTGAGGCTTCTCACGGTCCCGGGCTGGAAGGGACCCACGGCCCTTCCTCTCCCCCGCGGCCACTCCTGTTGTAAGGGCGCCGGGCAGTGGGCTCACCCACACAGCCACAGAGGAAGAGGACCTGGATGTGGGCGAGCCCAGGCTGGAGGAGACTCGGCTCTCCTGCCATCACAGGGCTGCCAGGTCAGCTGGGGGACTGACCCATTTGCCTCCAAATATACCAGCGTATCCTGGGACGGACTATGCCCCCCCCTTTTAAAGATTTCCTTTATTTATTTGAGGGAGAGAGAGAGCAAGCATGAGCTGGGGTGGGGGGAGAGGCAGAGGGAGAAGCAGACTCCCCGCTGAGCAGGGAGCCCGACGCGGGACTCGATCCCAGGACCCCGGGATCATGACCCAAGCCGAAGGCAGTCGCTCAACCAACTGAGCCACCCAGGTGCCCCTGCCTTAAAGATAATAATGAGAGTAGCCACAGCGGGATGCAAGTGGCCTGTTGGTAAAACGCACAAAGATAACGCAGAGGAAGGGGCTCTGTAAACAGCAGAGCCCTGGAGAAAATGAAAGGAGCTCTGTTGAGCGGTCGAAACCGGAGGCTGATCTTTCTGAACTAGAAAGGGGACAAGCTCAAGGCCGCATGAAAGCCACGCCGCCTGCCTGGCTGCTTTGCCCGTTGAAAGGGGCTTTTTTCCCTCTGCCATGGCCCACTGGGGTTTTCTGAAATGGGCCCATATTCTCCTTTGAGGCGCCTTGCACGAGCCCTGGAGGCTGACACACAAGCCCAGGGAAGCGTAATTGCCGCTCACAAGTGCCCCAGATGAACAGCCAGTTACGGAGGGACGCAGGCCCCTCCACCCCGGCGGCGGCAGCGGCCACCTCTGACGACAGACCCGCGGCCCGGAGGCCTCTGTGGGCCAGGCTGGTGCCATGGGGCTGCTCCCGAGGGGCCCACGGGATGGGGAAGGGTTCCCTCCAAAGCCAACCCCACCCAGCAGCGCCTTTAATCCTCAAGAACCAGATTTCCCGAGGGGCTGCTGGCGAGAGCCTGAGAGAGAGGGCGAGGGTCCCACGGGCACGGGTCAGCCTCACAGCAGGCCCCCAGGCCAGGCCCAGGAGCTCGAGCCCCCATTTAAAGGGCCAGGCTGAACTTGGGCCCCTCCTCCACCTGCAGGGCCGGCCAAGTCACACACCTCTGCCCTTGGTCCACAGCCAAGGCTCCCTCTTGCCGGAGCCTGGGAAGGGTCTCTGTGTTTAGGGACCCACACAATCAGACTGGGCCACCGGGATCCCCTGGGTCATCCTTCCGCCCTGTCGAGTAACACATGCGCAGGTCCCGGGATTAGGACCCGGACCACTCTGAGGGACACTGCCCTTCCCCGAGGGGCTCTGCCCACAGAGTATAAATACGAAGCCAAATGCCAAGCACCTCTAGCTCTCCTCAGGCTGACTACCTGCTCATACACTGTTGGCAGGGAAAGGGGTGCAGGAAACAGCTCATCTGGGCCACCCCCTCCCCATCAATGGGAAAATGGGCTTAGAGCATAATTAAAAGCCACCCAGCTCACCTCCACTGCAGGCTGAGGCCACTGCGCCAGGGACACAGTTAGGTAATCTCCGTCCCTGTGCTGAGCACCTGGTAGGAGCTCAGCAATCTCTATGAATTGTAGGAATGAATGGAGGTGTCCAAGGGCAGGGAAGCAACCACAGATGAGGCCGCGCTGAGCCCAGCCCTGTTCCCTATTAGAGGTTCGACCTTGCCAGTTTCCCTCTGTGCCTCAGTCTCCACACCTCAAGAATGAGTCCATCTATCCAGTTCCCTCATCCACAGGGTTTTGTGCAGATGAATGTGGCCAAGCACGTGAGTGACCCACAATGTACCACAAGGTGCCCCGCGTGCCCCCACCCCAGCTCCTGAGAGGGGAAGCCAGTCCCCGGACTCCGGGCCCAGTGCTCTTGCTTGTCCTGCAGGAACGCCGGGTCGCGTCCCTAATTCACACCTCCCTGCACTGAGTTTCCACAGGCCTTTCTGTCCAAGTTAGCAAATAACACAGGGAATCCAACTGGCAAGATTAAAGCACAGTTATGAATATGCATGACTCATTCAGCAATCAAACACCCCGAATCCTTTCCAGAAGAAGGGATCCGAGCATAATTTTCTGCCACATATTTAAATTCAAATTAGTCATTATTTAATGTTGGGACGAATCGCCGGAGAAGGTCATGTTTTCGGTTTAATGTTTTTTTCTTAATAAGCGAGGCTGACTCCCTGGCGGGGTACGCACGCTCTGGTAACACGTTCCTTTCTGTTTTTCTCTTCATGCTGAAGGCATGCCCCCTGGAGACAGCAGCGAACACCATTCCCCCTTTCTTGGACAAATGTCCCCCCACCCCGCACCCCCAGCCCCTGCAGCAACATCATCCCTCCGCCCGGTTCACACACAGATCCGCCGGATCTGCACAGTTGTGAGGGTCTAGATGGTCCAGGTTCAAATGTGACTCTGCTGCTTCCCAGCTGTGCAACCCTCCTTGGCCTCTCTGAGACTCAGTCCCTCATGTGCAGAAGGGGGTACAGTAGCGTCTACTGCAGAGGCCACCGTGGGCAGCGCTAGAACACGGGGCTCACAAGTGTGCTCATGGCAGGGCCGCCCCCAGAAACGTGCCACTGCCGTTCTCATTACTAACACGGACAGCCTCCAGCCCCAGCCGCCCCATCCTCACTCTCCGGGCTGTGCTCACCACCTGCTACTGCAACGCGCCCCCCCAGATGGGATGCGTGGGCTCCTGCCAAGGGGAGCCCAGCCTCTGTGCCGCGGCGCTCAGGGGCGCCCATGATCCCATCTACCCTGCCCGACGCCTCCGTCACACACACCCCCTGCACCAGGCACACTGAGAGGCTCGCCCTCTTCCAAACAGGCCACACTCCCCGCCCTCTGTGTTTCCTGGGCCCACAATGCTTATTCTCTTTGCTCTGAATTACCAATGGCCTCTAGAGAACTAACTCGATTTTTTTTTTTAAGATTTTATTTATTTATTTATTTATTTGAGAGAAAGAGAGAGAGAGAAACAGCATGAGAGGGGAGAGGGTCAGAGGGAGAAGCAGGCTCCCCGCTGAGCCGGGAGCCCGATGTGGGACTCGATCCCAGGACCCTGGGATCACGACCTGAGCCGAAGGCAGTCGCTCAACCAACTGAGCCACCCAGGTGCCCCTCGATTTCTTTTTTTTTAAAGATTTATTTATTCATTTATATATTTGAGGGAGAGAGGGCGAGAACGAGTGGGGGTTGGAGGAGCAGAGGGAGAGGGAGAACAGACTCTGCACTGAGCACAGAGTCTGACACGGGGCTCTATCTCACGACCCTGAGATTGTGACTTGAGCTGAAACCAAGAGTCAAGAGTCAAGAGTATGACGCTGGACCGCCTGAACCACCCAGGCACCCTCAGAACCAACTCGATTTCCACGTCCTCTGTGAAGTGTCCTGACCTGGGCTGAGTTAGCAGCCATCTCCTCTGTGCTTGGAGGTAAAAAAAAAAAAACAGAACAAAGAAGCCAAAAGGCAAAACAACACTGAAGCCTTGGCCACACTGTTTGAGCGTTCACCACACTGTGCAGTGAATGAATGAATGAATGAATGACCGGCACATGTCAGTCTTCCCTGACAGCCCCCTCCCTCCTCCGGGGTGGAAGCCCAGACTAGTTCCTCACTGAAGGCGTGTCCGACCCCAGTTTTCCAAGATGGAAAACAAAAGGCCTCCGCAAGGACTTCCCTGGACGGTCGTGAGCCAGTGGGCCAGGCAAGGCAAGACAGAGGACAGAGGACGCTGTGGGCTGTCAGACAGACAGGAAAGCTCTGTCCCCAGGCGCTGTGACAAGTCCTGCGGGGCCACTGTTTACAGTTAAAGAAATTGGTTTGTTTTTTTTTGTTTTTTTTTAAGATTTTATTTATTTATTTGAGAGAGAGAATGAGAGACAGCACGAGAGGGAAGAGGGTCAGAGGGAGAAGCAGAACCCTCCGCTGAGCAGGGAGCCCGATGTGGGACTCGATCCCAGGATTCTGGGATCATGACCTGAGCCGAAGGCAGTCGCTTAACCAACTGAGCCACCCAGGCGCCCAAGAAATTGGTTTTAAAGGCCCGATAAAGTGTTCTGTTGTTCCAGAAAAGCAATCCATCTTTACTTCATTGTTGCTACTGAGATGACAAATTGATTCTTTAAAAAAAATATCCCGGCGCCAGCTTTCTGAGGATCGTCCTGCTGGTAAGAACCCGGTGCCCCAGGGAGGGTGCCGGAAGCGCCCTCGGCACAGACCAGCTCTGCTCGAGGAGACCCCAGCCGCAAAGCCAATGCCATCGGACGGGCCCCTCTGCAGAAAGGGGGGCGGTGGCAGGACAGACTGTCCCCGACTCGCCAGTTCATATTTGCCAGGTGATGGGGAGGCGGGCCAGCACGACAGAGCCCGGCCCGCAGCTGCACCCCCGCCCTTCCCCACTGTGAGCGCCCGCGTGGTGAGCAGGTGTGGGTCTCTCTGGAAACCCCACGGGCCCCCACCTGGATCCTCATCAACCAGCCAGCACGCTCAGTCTAGATCTGCCTCTGCCATTCACTGGTTGACAGAGGTTCAGGGAGTTAGCTAAAATCCCCAGGGCCTCAGCAACCTCATCTCGGGATGGCAGGGCCATCCCAGGGACGGAACACGTTCCCGTAGGTGCTTAGAGCCAGGCCAACATCCATCACAGAGGCCCTGTTATCGGACATTCCTTCCTTTCCTCCAGGAAAGGCCTCCAGGTTCTTAATGGACATCCGCGATGTATATCCCCAGAGAAGAGAAAACAGATACTCCAACAGATACTTCACAGCTGCACCATTCACAACAGTTCAAAGGTGCAAACCACCCAAATGCCCATCCGTTGGTGAATGAATAAGCAAATTGTGGCATATCCACCCAGTGGGACATCATTCAGTCATAAAACCAAATGGTGTTGGGCCCCAGGCTACAGTAGGAACAGCATGGTGAGGAAGAAAGCCAGACGCAAAGGTCCCATTTATGTGCGATGTCCCGAACAGACCAATCCACAGAGAGGAAGGATCCAGATGGTGGCCAGGCTGGCGAGAGGTGGGCTGGGAGGGGTGGCTCGGTGGAGATGAGACTGTTCCAGAACCAAATGGAGGTGGTCAGTCCACAACACTGTGAATGTGCTAAATGCCACTGAATTGTTCGCTTCCAAATGGTTAATTTTATGTTATGTGAATTTCACCTCAATTAAAAAAAAAAAGGCTACTGCATAGAGAGGGTGACATTGATATAAGTCTAGTCCTTTCTCTTCAAGTAGAAGAAATACATGTTAATTAGTGACAGTATAGGAAAAATGTAAAGAAGAAAATAAAAATGAGATGTATTCTCTGTGCATACATTTTACTTTTAGAAAATTAGGAGATTGACATGCATATTTTTGGGGACCAGCTTTTCACGCAAGTATATTTCTGTAGTCTTAAATGTTCTTTGAAATCATGCTTTTAAGCATTTGAATACTTGGCCCTCGTGTGGATGCACCACACACAATTTAACGCGACCCATATTTATCGCCACGGCTGCTTTGTGGCCAGAACCTGACAAAGGCCCTTGCACGCGGGAGTCCCCAGCATCCATGCCCTCTCCGCCCGCACAAGACACAAGCCACTTTGTCACCCACAGGGTGACCTACAGAGGAGGGAGGGGACAAAGTGCTGGCCCCGAGAACCTCAGAAACAAAGGGTCGGAGGCCGCGGGGGATGGCAGGCTCCGAGGAGAGGGCGTGGGGGTCTGCAGGGGATGGAGGCAGGTAGAAGGGATGGCCAGCAAGGTAGCCGGGGGAGGATATAAGCCCCCCTGGAGTCAGTCCCTCCCCTCTGTGTTCCGTATCCGCCCCCAAAACCTGTACTCCTCCCCAGGGTGGGGAAGTGTGGTGAGGCCACTTTACCAGGAGCAGGCAGTGGGGACCTGGGTCTACTGAGCGAGCTGGGTCCCTCTTCACAGTCACGGAGGCTTTTCTGAGAAAGGGACCTAAATCCATGCACTGGGGACTCCAGGCAAGCCGCTCACCTGCCTTTCATCGGATCCCCTGTCCCCCTGAGATCTGGGGGGAAGGAGCAAGGTCTGAATCTCTGAGCACCTCGTCTCCAAGGACTGAAACGGCCCCACTGAGTTTCACTTGCCATGTGCTTATTTCAGCCCCAAGGATGCTCTGGCCGGCTCTGGGGACATGAACAGAGCAGCCAGGAGAGGGGTGGGGTGGGGTGTGCATTGCAGTTCTTCCCCTGGGACATGTGGGGGCATGTGGGGGGGTGAACGAGGCCCTACTATGTGGGGTGGGGGGTCTGCCCTTGTGTTGGGTCATAAGGAGCCATTTCTCCTGATAATACAATACTGGTTTTGTACCCGGAGGTGTTCCTGCTTCGTTCTACGGGACTAGCCGATTTCATCGCCACCACAGCCCGGGGAGGTAGGAACGATCATGCTCATTTTACAGAGAGGGGAAGGCCCAGAGAGGTGAAGTGACCTGCCCGAGGTCACACAGCGGCAAGTTTAAGGGGAGGCCATGGGGCTGCATGCAGCGGCCTCACTGTAGGGAATAATAGCACAAGACCATAGAAAATGAGCCCATTGTTGCATTTGGAACAATGCTCACACTCAAATACTGACAGACAAGTTTTGTGGCTCCTTCCCACAGTCCTCCCTGGCCTCAGTTTGTGATGGGGAGGGTGACGTCATATGTGGTGGAAGGGCCTGGTGACTTTCTGATCGCCCACAATTATCCGGAACTGCACAAAACAGTAAGCACCGCGAGGCCAACGGGAGAGAGGCTGATCTGATTTTTCCTACTTTCTTTGCCAGGAAAAGAGCGAGAACTAAGAATGGGACACTCTTGACTTCGAACCCCTGGTTGGCCACTCACCGAGCTGTGAGTGTCTCTGAGTCTCTGTCTCTTCATGGAGAGTTGGGGGCCAGAAGACGCCCTGCCCTGCCCAGCTCCAGAGGCCATGAAAACACCACTTCCTGCGGTGATGCACACAGAGGTGATGCACACAGAGTATGAGTCCAGACCTCTGCCCCGGCCTCCCGTGTGAGAGCCGCACCTGGCCCGCAGATGCGCACCCCTCAGAGGCACTGGTGCTGGTGCAGGAAATGATGAATTCCACCTGGACAGGAATCCTGAAGACAGCCCACCCACTGCCGAAACACCAGAGAAAAGCCCACCAACAGCGACGCCGCGAGAGTTGGATCAAGGGGACAGTGGGGGGCAGCTCCCATGTAAGCTGAACGGACAGCTCTGGCCCATCAGGCAGAGGCAAGCCCTATCCTGCCTACCGTCTGCCACTGGGACCTAAGCCGGGACCACTGGGCAGCGTGGCCACTGACGTGACCCAAGCCCTGCTCCAGGACCCTCCCGTCAGCCTCTCCCCTGGGCATTCTCTTCAGGGACCAAAGCTCTCTGTGCACATGTGACAGGGGCCGGGGGGTCTGGCAAGGGGACCACTTTATCCTGGCCCAAGGCAGATGGCCCCCCAGGGGCAGGGCATGCTGCGTCTGTGACTTCTCATCACTTCTCTAAGACCAGAGAGGGAGGGACTCATCAAGGAGAAGAGTGGAGCTGGTCCAGCGGCGCTGTGGACACCCTGTGACAGAGCTCCATCTGCGGGGACCGTTCTGCCAGGGCCACGGGGGGGGGGGGCATCCGAGCCCAAGCAGACAGCGGGCGAGCTAAGAAGATCTACACCTCTTTCTGCTGTGGGCAACGTTCTTCTTTGTTAAAGATGGGCAAACAGAAAACACCAGCATGGTGCTTGTGAAGGGATATGACAGTCCAGTTGAAAGGAACATTACCCTCAAGATCCAGAGAAAAGCATCCTCTCTGAAAAGGACTTACCCCTGAAACCTGAAGAAAATGTAAGGAAACTCATGGCTGGCTTCTTCGAGCTTTCAGAGAAAGAGAGAGAGAAACGTGAAAGGAACATCTCAGGGTAAGAGCAGAACTAAAATTTCCAGAGTTGGGGCGGGGGGGGGGGGCAGTGAAAGGCAGAGTTTACATGTAGAAAAGGAATCAGGGACAGCACAGAGATCCTTGTGGAATGTTCCCAGAAGGCAGCAGAAGACAACAAAGAAATAAAATTAACAGGAGGGGGAAAAAAAAGTGTCCTCAGAGATTAGAGCACAGGGATCTAGCCTCAAAACTGTAAGTGTTCCCAAGGAAGAAGCCACAGGTGGTCAGAGACACAGAATGAAGTCTGCACAGGAAGGAGCTCAGCACATCCCAGACAAAGTCCCCAAGGGGACGCCGGCCCTCAGACCCACCTGGGGGAGATATTTAACTCCAAGGAGAGAGAAAATCAGGCAAAATGAATGAACAATCGCATTGGCCAAAGACACTTCTCTAATGCTAAATATTAGGCAACCACAGCACCCCCTCCAGATGTTTGAAATTCTATATCCAGTGCGGGCATCATCCAACCGTGCTAGAGTCAAAGAAGAATCCCAGAATGCAAGACCAACACCCGGGTCAGAAAAACCTGACCTCGTCCCCATTTCTACCACTGAAGCTTTCATGGTACTATCCTCACGCATCCGCAGCATCAGCATTTGAAGATGTCTGCTAGCCAGCTGACAGGAGAACCACAATTACCAACCCAGAGGGGGACGGACACATCAAACGGCAGTGAGCTCATGTGTGGGGCTCACAGTCTCAGCAAATGGGATTCTAAACACTGAACATGCTGCAGCTCACTCTCAAGCACAGAGATCCAGGATAAGGAAGTAGTCGTGTAATGACCCCTATCTGTGAATTGTGTCTGTACAACCCGGAGGAGGTAGGACACACAGGACCCGGCATTCTGCTGTTGGCTCAGGAGGTCAACAGAAGCCCAGAGAAATGAGCACCCAATGCAGAGGGGGAGGCTCCCCTTTGTCTCTGGGATCCAGAGGGGTGGCCAGGCTGACCTTCCTCCTCCGGCTGCTATCCATCCTATCCATCTTCCCTCCCACGTGCCGGCCCAGACCGTTCCTTTGAAGTCCGGTGGCTTTGAGGTGTGGGGCAGAATTGCAGCCCACATTAGGGGTGACAATTCAGCCCAACCCCCATTCTTCCCTGAGGGAGCCCAGGCCTCCACATTAGGAGGCATTTCGGGAAGATGCAAGAGCCTTCACGCCCATTATGTCCATTTCCTGCTGAAGATCACACGGCCCCAAGGGGGAAATGACATTCTCCAGATTTAAGCGATTGTCTCAGATCTTTCCTCCCTCCCTCTTCTTCGTGTCTGTCTAACAAAGCGGTTTTGAAGACCTATGACACATCAGACCAGAATAATGTCATCCCTTTCCCTGTCAATGTAGGCACACTGAGAAACCAAGGGGCCCCAAGAATCACAACAGGCTACTTACACCCACCTCCCTCCGGGTTTTGCAACATGCCATCCTTATTGTGACACCCCCTAGCGCCTAGCATCAGAGTCTATAAACAGAGCCCACGTAATTAGGCTAATGACATCGATTTTCTCGGTTCAGCTGGGTAATGGCAGCATTTACTCCACGATGGAAAACTCACACAGTCTGTTGCAGGCTGCAGAATTATGATGCTCTTGGAACTCTGCCTGCAAACCTACCCAGACACAGATTTACCCACTCTGGTTTCTCCAGAGAGTGTCTGAGCGCCTTTCTATCTCCTTCAGCCCACCAATGCGCTGAAGCATCTGTTTCTTCTCCGCGCACTCTTTCGGCTTCCAAAGCACGAGCCCTGCTGGACACAGACACAGCCAGAGTGTCTGGAGACCCCACCTCCAAGATCCCTAACTCTCCGTTCTATCCGCACCCCCTCTGCGCCTGGGCTCGGACACCAGTGGCATTCCCATTCTCACCCATTCTTATTGGTTACTGTTAATAAAAACAGTTGATCCAGCCAGCATTTATGGACACCTGCTACACGACAGACACGATGTTAGGAGGCAGCACGTGGGAGGTGGTGAAGATGGCGAGGCTGCCGTAACACAAAACATTCTCAGCTTAGAGTCTGCAGAGCACAGCCACAGATACTATCTCAGTCCTGAGCATCCAGCCCCTGGAGCAGGTCTTCTGAATCCTATTTACGGGTGAAGAAGCTAAGACAACAAGGGGAAGGGCTACACATGAGACAGCACAGCAGAGGCTGAATCCAGGTCCTCCGGCCCCAGAGCCCAGGCTCTCTGTGCCGTGCTGAGGCTCAGAGTGAGATCAACCACACAGGAACTTCTGCGTGCGAAGAGCCCTGACCTGAGGATGAGGCCGGGTTGTAGCCCCACTTTGTTGTTACATGGCTAGGTGGTTTGGGAGGACTGAGCCTCAGGGAACGGGGGGGACATTGGGATGCATGGCCCTCAGCGTGCTATCCAGAGCAAGTTGCCAGTGATGCCTGTCCTCTAAGGCATCTTCTCTGGCAGCGTCCCTCAGGTCATGGGAAAAGAAATCACCTAAGGTGGGGTCAGAATGATGAGGGGCAGGTGTGCTGGGCCCTTCTGCAAGCCCTGTACCTCCCCACAGAGGCAGCTGCACCCAAGGCTGACCTGGGCAGAGCCATTTCTGGACAAATGCTGGAATTGGTGAGTTTGCCAAGGTCCTCGGGAACCTGGAGCCATTCATCTTCATGTCAACACATGTGTATCAAGTACCGGCTATGTGACAGGTCCTGAAGCCACAGCTCATCCATGCTCAACAGTGAGCCCAGAGTGGATGGGGACCTGCCATCAGTGGGGTTGTGGGGGGAGGCAGTGAAGTGGCCCTGATTAACTGGGCCACTCAGACTGCTTCTTGGCTAAAACTGTGGCTGTCATTGTTAATACAACTGTCTGGCCCAGGTAGTGAGTTTTCAGTGCAAGGGGGAATTCAAGTAGAGGCTGCACATTTTCTTGCAGGATGTGGTGTGCCCAAGGAGGGGGGCTGGAAAGCACCAACATTGCCTGAGGGTATCCTAATCTCAATCTTCTGTGATCTTTTCAACTTTAACAACCTTCTATCTGACAGGAAAATCCATCTAGATGTCCAAGTATCTGGGGATGGATATTAAGTTGTGATAGATGCATGGTTTTTTTTTAACCATTTTATGTAAAAACTGTGGGAGGCAGTGTGGTGCAATGGCAAGATCATGGCCTTTGTCATTGGACATTCATCAATTCAAAACCATCTCTGCCTCCTACTGAATTGTGTGATCTTGGGGATCTCTGAACTTCAGTTTCAACATTGGCAAAATTGGGGATAATAACACCTTCATCTCAAAGTCATTTTTTCATATGAGAAGTAGTGTCTGTAAATAGTTTAATATTATGCTAAGAACATAACACATCTCAAATAAACAGTAGCTAACTACAAAAATGGCTACATTATCTTTAACTGAATCACAGATTATTTGAAGCCATTAAAATGAGGCTTACAAAGCATTCTGAATAATGTGGGAGAATATTTCCATGATGAAGCTTAAGACTATAAAAGTGTCTCAACTATATAATCAATATTCACAGAAAAAAAGACAAGAAGGAAATACATCAGAACATTACAAGAGATGGTCTCTAGATGGCAGATTTACAGGTAGCTCTGTTTTTCAGTGTTTGAGCTCTCTATAGTGAGCAAGCATTACTGTAGAGGGGGGATCCGGGACTTGGATTCTGGGCAGGTTTCTGGCAGCAGGAGTCCATGCTGGGCTCAGGAGGGCCTGGCTGGAGCTCCCAAGGGCACCAGCTGAGTGACCAGAGAGACTCAGCTGGGTCAGCACCACGGACAGCGCTCAGGGTGGCTAATGCCCTGGTCTGCATGGGGGCTCCTGCCCTGTGGGGTTTTGGGGGCCGCAAAGACCAGGCCCGGCTACTATTAGGCAGGTTCCCACATTCCCGCAGAACCGGATGTCACGCCAGCCAAGAAGATGGCAGATGCCTTGTTGTTTCTTTAGGAAGGGGTCTGCTATAACGTTTCATTGAAAGGGCACTGACTGTGTTCTAACAAAGTAACATAGGCAGTCAGGTGAACAGCAGAACATACTGACAAAACCTTCTACTCCCTCCCATCCTTGTCAAACTGGGTATCATTATTGTTGTTATCTTAGTTTTTTGCCAATGTAAGGAGTAAAAGGTATCTAGTTGTTTGGTTTGCTTTTCTTTTTTTTTTTAAGATTTTATTTATTTATTTGAGAGAGAGAGAATGAGAGACAGAGAGCATGAGAGGGAGGAAGGTCAGAGGGAGAAGAAGACTCCCTGCCGAGCAGGGAGCCCGATGCAGGACTCGATCCCGGGACTCCAGGACGATGACCTGAGACGAAGGCAGTCGCTTAACCAACTGAGCTACCCAGGCGCCCTGGTTTGCTTTTCATTAAGAGGCTGAACATCTTTTCATTTATTAAAATTTGTATTAGAATTTGCTATTTTTCTGTACATTGCCTTTTAAATGTCTTTTTCCTTTTTCCCTTAAAAATGCTTCTTTTAACTTTTTTTTTTTTAATTAAGGACATACGAAGGCCAGAAGTCTTTTGTGTTAGACTGATCTGGGTTTGATTCTCAAATCCACCCTCTCTAGCTGCATATACTTGGGCAACAACTTCTTTTCTCTGAGATGCAGGTTCCTCACCTGTAAAATGATGATGTGTCTTCCTTGTAAGGCTGTTGTAAGAATTTTAGTATAAAACAAAGAATACAACCCAGCATATAGTTATTACTGTAATTTGGGAGTGGTCTCCCATTGTTCTGTACCTCCTAAAATTGAGATCGACATTCTGGCCCACAGGTCTCTAACTTCTGCATAATGCAGGAATTTCTCCCTACTCAGGATTCAGGATTCATACCCTTGACATACTTGGCTTCCTTCTCCAGACACTGTCCCAACCCCTCCCACATCTCCCCAAGCCCCCCTGCTATTTGAGGGCATCTGCTGTAGCCCCAAATAGCTCCTAAACAGGTAGACAGTAAAGACTATCAGTTCCTCCTCGAGACTTTCTATGGGAAACACTTTAAAGATCAAGAAATAATTTTGTAAAGAAGTAGGTTACTATGCAAAGCAATTTCTTTTTTTTTTTTTTAAAGATTTTATTTATTTATTTGAGAGAGAGAGAATGAGAGACAGAGAGCATGAGAGGGAAGAGGGCAGAGGGAGAAGCAGACCCCCTGCTGAGCAGGGAGCCTGATGCGGGACTCGATCCCGGGACTCCAGGATCATGACCTGAGCCGAAGGCAGTCACCTAACCAACTGAGCCACCCAGGCGCCCCGCAAAGCAATTTCTACCACCTTAAAAAAAAAAGGTATTTTTTGTCTATTTGTGTAGAAAATGACAAGTTAATGTACCATAAATTGGAAGGGTTTGCATGAAGCCTGAGTTTTGGCTGCACAGCTGGTTTAACCAAACAGCCATTTACATACATACCTTCATGAGCACACACATCTAACTGCATGTTCCCTCCTCCTTGCCTCTGTTCGCCCTCTCGCCTCTATCTGGAATCATGCCATTCTGCTTTGGCATGGACAAATCACACCCAGCTCTTAACGATAAGCACAGATGCCTCCTCTTCCAGGAGGTAGAAGGGATCTTTCTGTACAATCTCCTGGCACTTTGTGTCTCTGTGTTCTGGGAGCCCCAGACTTGCACTGGTTTGTCTCCTCTCCTAGAAGGTGAGCTCCCGAAGACAGGCCAGGCCTCATTCACCTCTGCATACTCAGTGCTTCATAAAGGCCCAAGAAAGATCAAGTGCTTGTCAAAAGTGCATTCCATTGGAAGCCAACATGACGTAAGAGACATATGAAGAAACACGGCCGTGTCCTACTGGTCCTTGGACCTTGGGGACACTTGAGGCAGTCCTAAAAGATAAATGGGATCCAAAAGGGCAGCCTGGGGAGGTCAAAAGAATAAAGACCAGTGTCCTAATTCTGGCTCCTCTAAAGATTAGTTATGTGGGCAAAATAAGTTCTCTGGGGCTCAGTTTCCCCAGCTATACCATGGGGATAACAATGCCCACTTCCAAATGTAGTGAGAATGTCATGGAATTACATACATGTATGCGTGTAGGGGTGGAGGTGGCCTAGCCAAGTGCATAGAACTTTCTAGGTACTCAGTGTATGGCCACTCTTATAAACATTTTTTAAAAATCGTAATACAAGTAAACATTAAAACTACCTACACGTCATCACTCGTGGATGGGAAAAGGGAGCTCCTCACTGAGGGATGCAAACCCACGTGATAGAGTCTAGGATTTGGGGGTGCTGGGGGTGCTGGTGGGACATGTGGGCATGCTCAGGATCCATAAGCACTGAAATCACAACTACTGACTCATTCATTCATTCATTCATTCACTCATTTCACCACGGGAGAGATACAGAGACTTGTGTGCGGATGGAAGAGCAGCAAGTCAGTCCCAAAGAGCCTTGACATCTCCCTCAGCTGGACTTTAGAGTTAGCAAGGGGTTAACTTAGGGGTGAGGTGAGCTTGTATCCAGTAAACAGAGATGTCAGGGTTAAATCACCAACATTTCACAGAAAGTAGGAAATTGAATAGGATTCCAGGACTGGGGGAAACTTTGAGACCAGGTATTCCACTCGTTCCATTTTATAGATGGGGAAACTGAGTCCCAGAGTGCTTACAGGTCTTAACCAAGGTCATTAGCCCTGGAGTTGGAACTGGAGCCCAGATGTCTTCTGAGGTGGCCGGCACTCATTGTTGGCTTTGTTTGCCTTCAGACACACTTCAGATGCACAGGAACTAAACACTCCCTTGAGCATATAATCAAAATTAAGAAAACTCATCAACTGGCTCAGGCTTAGCAGGACAAATTAATTGGAAGTAATTGTGATGGATAATTTGGTTGTAATTCACAGAGGCAGACATGAGCTGCACTTCAGTAGAAAAACTTTGAAAGTACTTCAGATCATAGTACTTTTCAAAGTACTTTAGTACTTTAGCTCTTACCTTGTCTGACCGCCTGCCTTCACCTGTTAGCCCACTTACCTTCACCTGTCTGCCCAGCCGCCTTACCTGTCCATGAACCTGCCTTCACCTATCCATCCACCTGCCTTACCTGTCTGCCCACCTGCCTTACCTGTCTGCCCACCTGCCCTCATCTGTCTTTCCACCTAACTTACCTGTCTGCCCACCTGCCTTACCTGTTTGCCTACCAGAAAGTTGATGTCAGAAGTTATAAGGTGCCGTCTTTGAGGCACCCTGTCCTCCTTCCTTATACCTGTCACCTCATCTCCCCCTTTTCTGCTCTGGACAAATGCCACCATCTCCCACCTACAGCCACCGGAAGTCCACGCCCTCTACTTCGTCTTTTGCCATGGTGGTTGGGGTCCCTCCAGAGCCACCACCCAACTCTGCTGGGACCCTGCCTCGGCCTCTCCTTGCTGGACTCTAACAGACACAGCAAACGGGCTGCCGGAAGACCACATCTGCCCTCACAAGGTTTTGCCAGTTGTGACATCTCATAGGAATACCTACAGTTCTCAAAAGCCTGGGGCGACAAGCCGCATCCCCGAACGGAGTTGAGGAGCTGCCAGCTCTCAGGTGGGGCACGCGCTCCCCTGCCACGGGCCTGGCCCGCACCACAGCTGGGCCAGCTCCGTTCACCTACAGCCCCCGCCCCACCCCTGCAGCCTCTGGAGTTTGCAGCCTCTAGCTCTCCATGACAGTTTCGAGGCCGTGCTCCAGGACCTTCTTCTCTGACAGAAGCTTCATTTTCCAGATTCTATTTCTCTCTTTCTGCTCTTTCTCTCCATGGCTTACACCTGTCACCAGTTCCCAAATAAACAAATCTTTGAACACAAGTTCTTCAAATCTCTTTTTCCAGCCAACTCCTATTCATTCCTCAATGCCCAGCACAAAAGTCACCTCTGTAGTAAGACACACAAGGCTGAGTACGACTCCTCCTCATGTACATAGTGCTTGGCACTCAGTAGGCATCAAAGACTGTTCTCACCTGACTGGCCCTTTCTTACTGCTTTCTTTTGCTAAATCCAAGGAGATGCCAACTTGTCTTGTAAAAAGATCTTTAAAAAATGATTACTGAGAGTAAGCTCTTATTTTTAGGATGAAAGGACTCACGGGGCGCCTGGGTGGCTCAGTCGTTAAGCGTCTGCCTTCGGCTCAGGTCGTGATCCCAGGGTCCTGGGATCGAGCCCCACATCGGGCTCCCTGCTCCGCGGGGAAGCCTGCTTCTCCCCTCCTTCTCCCCCTGCTTGTGTTCCCTCCTTCGCTATGTCTCTCTCTGTCAAATAAATAAATAAAATAAAATAAAAAAAAGGATGAAAGGACTCACTAATAGGGCCCTACTGGCTTATTACTGTATGTAGGCAACCAATTCCTCCCCATGATCCATGGGGCCAGGAGACAAGGTTTTTCTTTGCTACAATGACATTTCAGCTGAGTAGGTAGGTGGCTTTGGTCAGAAGGGGAATACTGCTGGAGTGGAACTCTCTGGTGCCATTAATCCTGCTTTCTGGGAGAATATTCTGATGCTGGAGCTCCCCCTGTCCTTTCAACTCGCCACCTCCTAACACACACAGCTGTGAACCAGTCATTAAAATCTTGTTTGTTCACTGAAATGTGACTAACCCCCCGACACCCACCCAGAAATGTGACAGTCTTAACTTCATCAATTCACGAGCCAATGGAGCTTTTCAAAAAACTAATTTCTTAATTATGAACTCAGATCATTCATTTGTCAAATTACTGAACAGAAACAGAAACATCAAATAATTTCCGTTCCTTATCCCTCGACGAACACCTCACCAGTCAAACACGGACTTCCACTTGATTCCCCTCAGAACAGGAAACAGAGGGCAGCATGGATTTGCCGTCCCACTTGCAATGTATAAACACACGGGTGAATGAGGCCTTGGATGACCGAGGAATGAGAAGAACGCCGTCTGATCTGGAGGCGGCTTAGCTGAGCACTTGAAATGCACCAGTGTGAAGGAGGAACTGCTATGTTATAATTTAACTTAATTGTAATTAAGTTAATTTTAATTTTAAAAACTATTTCAATTCGCTTATTAGAAAACAAGTATCTTTGGAACAACTTGGGCACGCGGGTCCACTTTTCCAACTGTAAATTTTATAATTCTAAATATCGATCAAGTACTCCCAAAGAAATTTTAGTGGCTAAAGAAATTGAGATGTGCTGTAAGACCAAAATAGAAACTGGATTTCAAAGACTCAGTATGAAAATAAAGTGTAAAAGATCTCACTGGTAATTTTACATCAATTATTTGTCGACATTGAAGGGGTTCGGAGCAAGTCTCGCCAACACGGGCCACATTAGCATGTGGACTATTTTCAGCTGAAGGTAATCGAGACCCTGTGGGCTCCAGGGAAACTCCAGGGCCCCTCCCTTAACTACCTGGAAGAATCTAAATGGAGGATCTTCCCCAGGAGGAGAGTTAGTACAGAGATAAA
>NC_138370.1:175135931-175156540 GCF_054177405.1 Leptonychotes weddellii | reverse complement strand
GCTCCTGACTGCCCTGTGAACGCCCTCCTCCCCTTTGGAGCCCCAGGCCCCCATCCCATTCCCTAGCTCAGGATGGCATCGCTTGTACTGTGCTGTGCCTTTCTGGCTTGGACCCTCTCATGTGGGGGAGCGGGGGGTTCCCGAATGTACGAAATTAAATTTGATTTTCTTCTGTTAATCTGTCTCATGTCAATTTAAATCTTAGACCAGCCGGAAGAATCTATAGAGGAAAATTTCTCCTCACCTACAGCATAATATTGCATTAAGTAAAATATACTGTGGAAAGCAACTGCATTGTTTCTCCTTAATTTTTGAGCATGGCTTTCAGAAACCTTGAAATTATGTATGTGCTCACATGGTATTTCCATGCACTGAACCAGCCTAGAACTTAGGGGGAAAGCTGCATGAGGTCTTCTCATGGACTCTTCATTTCACAAGAGCGTGACTGTGGTGGACTCCAGGGACCACGGCCCTCCCCCGTGGCCGCCCTCCCCCGTGGCCGCCCTCCCTCGTGGCCACCCCCTGCTATGGTATCCTGCCTCCAGCCCCCGGAACCTTCTCTGTGTGACATTACAACTGGGAACCCTCATCTTCTGTCTCACTGTCACCTTCACTTGAAGGTCAGACCACAGGACCTGCAGCTTCTGGAATGTCCAAGGCAGTAGGCCCAGGACAGGAAAAGCCACCTAAGTCAGGTCAGTAGGTGGCAATTTCTCCACTGGACAAGGAGGCAATGGTAAGATGAAACGAGCCCGCGGATGGGAAAGCCTTTGAGGACTGTCACACTCACTCAGGGCACGGCTGAGGACGGCCGACGGCAGCGTGGCACGTGACATCTCTCACGCCAACATGGCATCTGCACGGACTCAGGGAAGCGACAGGGTCTGCGGCTGACGTGGGCTGACCTTTAAAAGTCCTGCCCTGGGGGAGAAGGATCACTCTGCTTCCTCGGTGAGTGGCCAGCTTCCCTCCCTCCCTGCCCCTCCCCTGTCCCTCTCCCCCTCTCTCCCCCTCCCCTGTTCCTCTCCCCATCCCCTCTAATGAGAACAGCCCCATCTGCTGCCCTGCCCTGGTGTTCTGCATAACATGTGGGTGTCAGAAATGGGGGGGGGGGGACTGTCAGAGGAGCAACTGTAGGGTGCGGATGGGGGGTAGGGGAGCAGAATTTCGTCTCACTCTTAAAGACCTGGACACCAAGAACTCACTGTTCTCTAGTGAAGACAGGCATCTGGCTCTGAACAAGCAAGCTCACGCTGTCCCTCCCAGGGACGGGCCCTCCTCCCAGCCCACCTGTGCGGATGGTGACGCAGGTCATCAAGGTCACCGTGGGGAGAAGGGGGGAACTGCGCAGGGGCGTCCTGTCACCGAGGCAGAACACAAGGGGCTCGCACACAAGGAAAAGGATTTCCAAAGGTGACAGGTGCTTTGAAGAAAAGTAAGCAAGAGAAAAGAGAAGGCCTGGCGGAGGGGAGGTGTGCCAGTTTGGACAGCTTGGCCACCGAGGGAGGTCTGGGGGAATCTCTGGGACAGAGGGCTCTGGACGGATGGGCTGGGGCAGCAAGAGGAAGGCTGGCACCTCCCAGGACCAGCCCGGAAGCCGGTGGGACACCGTGCGCGTGCGGAGCCTGGCCCCGGCGGCTGGGACAGCGGTTTGAAATCCCCCCTACGTGTGAGTTACCTAAAGGGGCCAAGAACCTTGCAGCCTGGCGGAGGCCAAGGGCTCTGACACACAGCCTCCCGTGCATGCTCTGCATGAGGCTCGCCTTTGTCCTTCCAGTCCCGTGAGCTGAGCAGGAGCGTGATGTGCAACATGTAACTAGCAGAATTCAATGTGTGCTTCCATTTGGTCCGAAAAATGCGGAGCCAACTGGCTTCACCTACTCAGCAGCGAGACTGACATGGGCCGCAGCTCCATCAAGGCCCGGCCACCGTGACCTGGCGACATTCACCTGCCCGGGGTGTCCCTGAGGTGGCTGCCTTTATAAGGACAACACCCTTCCACAAGAGACTTCTGTCACCAGAGGGGGCGCGGCCACGGAGATCCCGTGACCCTGCTGAAGGTATGCATCTCCAAAACAAGGTGCTTTCCGCGCTGTGGAGCTGCAAGATGAATTATGCATTTTTCTTTTACCAAAAGACACAAGCTCCAAATGGGAACCGAAGGCAAGCTGTTATCACTCAAATGCTACTCAGTTATGTTTTCGCAGAGAATCAACACATGCAACTTGTCCCCTCCGATCAAGAGCTGGTTTAATAATAAGTGAGAAAACCCTTCCTTTCCAAAGAGATGTCGGTTCTGGAGGGAGTACTCTGCAAATGGATGTTTGGCAGTCTTGCCAGTGTTAGGAAATGTGCATCGCTTACGAAATCTCTCAAACGTGCAGACCATAAATTCTGGAAAACAAAAACTTCTAGCTTGTTTTGAAATCTTCTAAAGGGGTTCGGTATGTTTTGGAGCCCATTTGTTAAAAACATGAAAAATGCAACATCTCTCAGTGAGTTTGCTGTGCAGAGGGACTGGGGGGGGGACACCCCCCGGTCTTCCAGGCTGTGGTCCCCAGACGGCCAGATGGAGCCACACAGGTTCCAGGCACTGGCAAGCAATGGGGACCAACCGTGAACCAGACCAACGCAGGCCCTGCCCTCAGGGGCAAACGGGCTGGAGGAGGACACAGAAAAGAGTTTCGTTGTCCCATCAAGAGATAAAAGACCACGTCGCCCCGAAAGGAGACCAGGCCTGGTTGGGCCCAGAAAACCGCCTGGAGGAAGCAGCTGGTTCTGAGAGGAGATCAGGATGCATGGGGAGGAGCTAAGAAAGGGGAGAGACAGGTCAGGAGCTTGGAGGGCGGGATGCAGGTGGGCGGCAGGCAGGTCAAGGCTCTGAGGCAGAGGGGCCTGAGGTTGGTTTGGGGGGCAGTGGGGAGCATCGCAGCACCTCCAGCCGCGAGCGACATGCAATCAGATCTGAACACGTGAGATGCGGCCGAGTCCCTCCCGCTGGGATCCGCGTGGTGCCCGGCGCCCCCCAGCAGCGGACAGGCGGCTCCCGGCACATCCTCCCCGCGCCCAGTAAATGCGCCCAGAAACCGTCTTTCTCCGAAGAGCAATTAAAGTGCAGGCTCCATCACCGCGCGGGGGCTGGTAGGTCCCAGGAAGCCAACTAGCTGGTCTTGTTAACAGGATACATCTGTCCCTTTCCATTACTGATGATAATCACCATTATTAACACTGAGTAATATTCATAATTTAATGCTGTGATGCTCTGGGGCCAAGGCTCCGAAGCAGCTTGCCTCGGGGGCCCTTTCCCTCCTGACGGGTCCTGCTGGCCCAGACCCCCAGCCACGGGGCTCCTCCCCTTCCTCACCCTGACCCCCCCTTCCCAGTCCCTGTCACCTCCTTCTCGCCTTCCAGATCACACTGAACTCACTGGGGGCCCCAGTGTCTCTGGCCTCACCAGTCTGGCTGCAATCAGCAAACATGGGGGTGAGCAGAGGCTCCAGGCCCAGGCTCGCCCCAGACCTGCCGCTCGGTTACCCAGCTCTGTGCGTGCCTCTGCCCCTGCCGGGGACGCATTTCCTTTAGTCCCTACCTGGTCCTCCTACTCGGAGAAGCAAGTCTCCTGCTTCATGGTCCAGCTTCAAGGCCTCTCCAGCCAACAAAGACCTCTTGTCTGCCTCTCCCAAAGCTGGGGCTACGTCTGGGCCCTCTGTGTCTGTAGCCCCCAGCCCGAGGCCCAGGGGCGATGCAAGGAGAGCATCTGCCGAAAAACCCAACAAGCAAATATGTAGAAGCTCCTTGCCATTCTATCAGCTTCTGGAACAAACACTGGCATTAAGGGGTGTCTGGGGCTGGGCGCTGCCTATCAGGATTCATTAGTTTAGTTTAGTTTTTATTTTTTTCAAGATTTATTTATTTATTTGACAGAGAGAGAGAGAGAAAGCACATGTGCTGGGGGGGAGGGTGGGGAGAGAGAGAGAGAATCCCGGGCAGACTCACCGCTGAGCGCGGAGCCAGCCGCAGGGCTCAATCTCATGACCCTGACATCACGATCTGAGCTAAAATCAAGAGTCAGATGCTCAACCCACTGAGCCACCCAGGCGCCCCAGGATTCATTATTTAATAAACACAGGATGCTCCAGGCAGGAAGATGGGGCCAGCATGGCAAGATTCTCATTCAAGCTGCAGACACAGATTCCCATGGAGAGCAGTGCCCCACCTTGCCTCTGAAATCTCTCTGGGCCGACGCAGGACAGACAAGGGGATGGCCGGCAGCTGGGGACACTGCCCCTCCTCCCAACGGTGCGGCCACTTCGCAGATAAACGCACTGAATTGTTTTCTCAGAATAACACCCGCCAGGAATTTTGTTTCCAGATCACCGAGCCACACACGTCCCGCCCATATTCGAACGCTGCATGGAGCGTGGCCTCCTACAGCCGTGACAACCTCCCTTCTCGAAGAAAGCTGGAGACCAAGAGGTTTGGTGCCAAGGCATGGCAGATGCGGTCTGGCATGGAGGAAAGGGCTAAGTCTGTGCCAGGAACCCACGCTCCAAGTCGGGTGCCTGAGTGTTATATCCACCCCCGCATCCCTGGGGCCCCCACCCCCTCCGGGTCCTCGGGAAGGGGTGGCTGACTCACACGGCGGGGCGGGGTGGGGGGCAGGTCATGGGAACAAATTCACTTCCCTCTGAAAACAGTGAAATGTGGGGGACACGGAAGGGCCCACAGGCTCTCTGGCGGCGCTGCCCGGCCTGCACACGATGGGGGGTGTCAGAGGAGACCATGCACGGGCATTGATGTGACAAGCAGGGTCCTCTGGCAGCCTCCAGCAGCAGCTGTTGAAGGTTCGAGTCTCAGAACGCACCTGCCGTGTCCTGGAGAGGCTCCAGGGCTCCCACACATCGTGGAGACGCACGTTCAGCCCCTGTCTGTCCCCAGGCTCCACGGCCGCTCCTTCGCGGGCCCATAAATTGGGACTCCACCCCCAGGCAGACGGTCTCCCAATCCATTACTCACTGCCATCCCCTCCGCGGACATCACAACCCAAAATAATGAATTACCTGCTCCCTCTGGCCACCTTTATCAATAACACCTTAGACCAGGCAATTAGCATTCAGAGCCAGGGCCGGATTCGGGGGTCCCTGGTCTCATCCTCTGCAGCAGCAGGAATAGGCTATTTGGCCTTGTCTGCGCCCAGCAGGCCTGGAGACAAAGCACCTTGTCCCCTGCTAACAGATCGCCCCAGTTGTCTTTAAAGGCCGCATCTGTCAGCGGGGAGCAGGAGGGTCCAGCGCGGACGCATCCATCCAGTGGCTCAGCAAGGACCATTTACTGGGGCCGAGAGTACTTAAAGGACCCTCTCCCTCATGTATCCCGCCTTGCCATAGCCCAGGGGCACAGTGGAGCCCTTTGTCTTGAGAAAGTCAGAATGACCTTGAAGAGCCGTTAAAATTCCACAAAATGAGGAGCGTCGTGTGTGTGCGCAAGACACATGCCTTTTACGAACGGTGCATGACATCTGGTGCACGTGTCCACGAGTGATAGAACACCGAGTCTCGGCGTGCATGTGCACACACGGATGATGTATGCAGGGTAGACAGTATAAAGTACGAGTACTTTTGTGAACAGAACCAGACCACGTGGGTTCTCCAAGCTCCAGCCTCACACTCAGCAGGTGACAGTCACCTGGGGGGCTCGGAGCGCAGAGACGCGGGGTGTCCCACCACCCACGCCCTGCAGCATCTGTCCCCCACATGGGGGGTGGGCAGAACCCGCGCCGTGCCACGCTTGCTGTTATTCTCACCCCCACGGGCACACGATTGAGTCCCTGGGCTGCCACACTGCTACCCATTTCGCAGAGAAGTAAGCTGAGGCTCAGAGGGACCCGTGGCCGAGGGCCTACAATCAGAAAGTGGCAGAGCCCAGCCCTAACCGAGGACTCCAGCTTGCCCAGCTCCCGGTCCCTTTCAGTGGCCGCTCACTTCCCTCGGTGTTCCCGGGTTCTGCTGTCACCCCAGGGCTTGATCTGGAGCCACCACATGAAGGGAGCAGATAGGCAGGAGAGTCTGGATGCCGCCTCCCCCACCACAAAAGGGGGAGTCACACCTGCTGGAAAGAGGGCAGGTAGAATTCAGGCCAGAAAGCGCCTGGGAGACCAGTCTTCACATTTCTTTGTCCCGCCGCTGTTTCTCCCAAATGCCAGCTCTGGGGACACCGAAGAATCCCCTCGAGGCTGGCCTTGGCCCTGGCTGGCTGTTAGCCCAGCCACTGTGAGCACACCGTGCAAGGCCATGTGAAACTGTGCCCCTCGCCTGTACCCCAGCCTGCTCCGCTCCCAGAAGGCTGCTCAGGAGCTTATACAAAAAGGTCAGCAGGGGGTACCTGCACAGAGCCTGCCCTCAGTCCGCAACACACGCCTCCTGACCTTCTACCTCTTCTCATCAGCAGTGCGAGTGCAAGAAGCAGGGGACAGTGCTGTCCTTGAAAATACTGGGAGCTGGACAGCCTCCTGGACTCCTCTGCTCACCACGGAGCTACAGATGCACATGTTGGTGAGAAATGTAAGACCCCGGCAGGACGGCAGGGTGCCTCGGTCCCCACAGATCCGGGACGCGGGTGAGCTCTGAGCCATTCCCATATGACCCCCAGGGAGCATTCTAAACGTGCCAGCCAAGGTTGCAACGCCTGGTGCAAGCTCCATCCTGACCCCTGTGGGCACAGACGAGCTATTCAGCCACTCTGGCCCAGTGTCCCCCTGCCACCCTCTCGTAGCAGTAGATAGCTACCGTGGAGTGCCATGGTTCCCAAACTGTGGGCCAAGGCACCTGAGGGCACCACAGTGAGCTCACAGGGACGCAGTGGGATTTTTTTTTTTTTTTTTTTTGAGAAAAACACAGTGAGGTTCAACATCTGGATTCTGCACCGACTTCCAGCTTGGGCTGTTCATAGTTTCAACATGAGATCACGCCACATCCCTTTCGATGACACCCTACCTTTGCCAAGTCGTGTTTCTGGCAGGTGCTATGGCAAAAAGGAGAGGAGATGAGGGTGCTGACGTGGGACCGGGCTGTGACCCCAGGGTTCCGGAAGGAGCCCGAAGTTCAACAGGTGCGTGCGTCCCATCAACAAGTCATGGTGAAGAACGAAACAAAAATATACTCCTTCAGGTCATATGGATTTTTAAAGATGACTGTGATGTTGGCAGGACATACACACTTATTAGGTTATGTGGACCTAACTACTGAATAAATAGACCTTGTAGACTTTGTTTTGTTTTGCTCGTGCATGGTGCAGAATCCACGGAGACACCAGGGGCCCTGTGAGCTGCGGAGCTCTGGGAGCCCGTGGTGGGGGGCAGGGCACTCCGAACTTGGCTTCTATGGTCAGCCTTCAACAGAGGAGCCAGGACTCAGTGGGGAAGGGGCCGATTCTGGGACTGGGTGGGAAACGTGGACGGTGAGCCTGGAGCATCACCAGAAAGTGAGGAAGTGCTAAAAACAAAATAAAAATCACAATGACGGGAGTGCACCAACGGGGCAGGATCCAAGTGAATGAGCTCCCAGCGGCCAAAGCTGGAACCATCTGAGCCACAGAATAAACACAGAAGGACTGGATTATAACTCAAAGCATAAAATAAATATTCATACATCCATCCTCACATAAAGAAACGATGGAATAAATAAATACACGGAGGGCAGGGGACGGCACAAACCTCTTGGGAAGAAGAATTCTAAATACTTGGTGTGGACACTCTGCCCTCCAGGAAGGGGTCCATAGCTCCCCTGTCCCCGAGCTGGGGACTACCCCGATGACTTCTCGCCACAGAGCCCAGTGTGCGAAGAGGGAATAAAACGGAACTTTACAGTCGAGAACCCTGACAAACACCACCTCAGCCAGGAGACTGAGGTCAACACCACGGTGACAGGTCACATTCACAAAAGATGTCATGAGAAGGGCACTTCACCTCTGTGGTCTTCCTCTCCCCAAAACCACAACCTCAGTCTAATCACAGGGAAAACATCAGACAAATCCTAACTGAGAAACCCTCTAAAAAACACCCGACCTGCGCTCTTCAGACATGTCAAGGTCATCAACAGCCAGGAAAGTCCGAGAACTGCCTCACTGTGGGGGAGCCTCGGGACACGTGACCACTGAGTGTCCTAGGGGGTTCTGGATTCGGTCCTGGGACAGAACGTGGGCATTGGGGAAATACGGAGGAAATCTGAATACAGAATAGAGTATAGTTAATAATAATGTATCGGTATCAGTTCCTTTGGGAAACTGCACATGAGGTATGTAGGGGCTCTCTTCACTATCTTTACAATTTTTCTGTAAATCTAAAACTGCTACAAAATTTAGAACTCTAAAAAACCATACACTTGAGAAATAAATGTGGGTGTTGAAGTCAGTACATCCGAGCCCAAATCAAAGTTCGGGTGGCGGAGAGGTTAGCGCCCACCAAACACCCGCGTGCCCCTAGTTCCCAGTCTCTCGCGTGACTGGCTGTAGCCCCCTGACCGAGTGATAGCGGGCAAGTCACCTCCTGACCAAAGGAGCAAAGAAGCAAGTGCCTCCCCCAAGACAGAGGGGAGCCACTGACATCCTCTGGACTTCCCGAGGGAGAAATGACCCCTTGCGGTGTGATGAACGAACCATCATCATCATCATCATCATCATCATCCCAACACTGTCCTCTCCCTCACCATCACCACCGCCTCCTGATGAGATGGGGCCCACAGCCTGCACCCTGCTTGTCAGCCCGGGAGGAGGGTGGCACGTACCGTCCAGGGTAGTCCAGGAAGCTGTTTTAAAACAGTTCTTCTGGGGCGCCTGGGTGGCGCAGTCGGCTAAGCATCCGACTCTTGAATTCGGCTCAGGTTGTGCTCTCAGGGTCATTAGATCAAGCCCTGCATCAGGCTCTACATTCAGCAGGGAGCCTGCTTGAGATTCTCTCTCGCCCTCTGCCTCTCCCCTCACTGAGATGTGCGCTCTCTCTCTCTCTCAAATATAAATAAAACAAAACAGTTCTTCAGGACTATTTATTTTTAAAATCATTTCTCATCGATCTTCAGTCAGGGGAAACAAGTGTGGAGAGCAAGTGGTTGTCTCCACAGAATCCAGAGCCCTGGCCCGGCTCCCCCTCCCTCCCATCTCTCGGTCACTAACAAGCCAGCCATGGCAGTGACATGAGGAGGAGCATCAGAGGAGGGGAGATTAATTTCAGAAGCCGGCTGGCCGTGCGGAAGCTCAGCCCCGGTGATGAAGTGCGGGGTCACATGAGCCCGTGGATGCCGGGAATGCAAGCAAGAAGAACCCGCCCAGAACAGGCCAGACAACTGCCGGGAAATTGGGGTATTTTCTCTTCACTGTTGCGACGGTTTGCTTTTTTTCTCTAGAATCCAATATCTGTAATACTCACTGTAATAGGGACCGTGTTACGGGGCTCCCTTCTACAAAGAGCTTCGCGGGGCCTGCTCCGTGGGGACAGGTACAGGATGAAGGCAGGGTAGCGGCCACTCCCCCTGGGCACTCAGACAAGGCTCCTCATTTCCCCAAGGTCCCCCAGGGTCCTCAGACACAAAGCGAGAGCCATCAACCAGGAGCTACAACACTGCGAGTCGTGCGCCCAAATTCACACGTGGTCCTGAGCCCCGCTACCTCAGAATGTGACCTGATGTGCACAGGGTCTTTGTAGAGGTGATCAGGCTAAAGTGGGTCGTTAGGGGTGGGCCCAGATCCAACAGGACAGGTGTACTTGTGAGAAGGGGACACGTGGACACAGACACACAGAGAACGCCGTGGGAAGTGAAAGCAGAGACCGGGGGACATGTCTACAAGGCAGGGAGCACCAAGGATGCCGGCAAAGCCCAGAAGCTGGGGGAGACGTGGGGAAGGACCCTCCCCTAGAGTTTCAGGGGGAGCACAGTCCTGCGGACACCTCAGTCTTGGACTTCTGGACTCCAGAACTGTGAGAGAGCAAATCCCTGCTGCTTAAACCTCTAGTCGGTGGTGGTATGTTACGGCAGCCCCAGGATCCCAGGACCACCGGCCAGGTCTGCCCCCTTCCTTCTGTCCTGCCCTCCCTCCCAGCGCGTCCTCCTCCTTCCTGTCTTGTTCACTCCCTGCCAGGAAGATTTCTGGAGCTCTGCTGTGTGCAGGCAGGCAGGGGCAGTGTACCTCAGAATACAACAGAAGAAATGTTTGATTGTCTAGGGGTGCATTGAAAACTCTCCCGCCCGCCTCCCTGGGAAGGGATGACCCCCTCCTCGAGGGACAGAACTAGGGAGGCAGCCCGGCAGACGATGGCGGGCCTCAGAGTCCCAAGAGCTCTGGCAGAGAGAGGCTTCCTGGAGGAGGTGATGGAGGAGCTCCGGGCTGGTCTTGGACATCGGTGACCAGCAGGGAACCAGAGAAAGACTCCCAGGACCAGCACCAAACCCGAGAGCGGTGAGAGAAAACAGAGACCAGCACAGTCTCCGGATTCACCCCCCTCCAGCCATGGCAGAGAACAGCCCTTTCACAGAGTGAAGCCCCTCTCCTCCCTGCAGGGGCCCAGGGAAGGAGACCACTCTGGGGACAGAAGGAGTGGCACCCCCCTGCACAGCCAGGAGCTGTGAGAGGCGGCTATTGGCAGGGGCACACAGGCAGGAGGCGGCTCTGCCCCCCCACCTCCCCAGACACTCGGTCCCCCAAGGGGAGGTGGATGAGAAAGACAGGGAGGGGTCTGGGAACTGAAAACGGGGCCTTTGCTGGAAGGGTGGGCTGTCTCAGGCTCAGGGAAGAGACGACAAGGGAGATTTTGTCTTGAAATGCGGTTGAAGGGGGCGCCTGGGTGGCTCAGTCGTTAAGCGCCTGCCTTCGGCTCGGGTCATGATCTCAGGGTCCTGGGATCGAGCCCCGCATCGGGCTCCCTGCTCCGCGGGAAGCCTCTTCTCCCTCTCCCGCTCCCCCAGCTTGTGTTCCCTCTCTTGCTGTGTCTCTCTCTGTCAAATAAATAAATAAAATCTTTAAAAAAAAAAAGAAATGGGGTTGAGGGTGACGGGGTCCAGGAGTCTGGGCCCAGGTCCCTGAGACCCTGCCCTGTGGTACGAGACCAGGCAGAGGGAGGAGGCCAGAGGCCCGTGGGGCAGGAGCGGGCGGGCTGGGTGTGGACGGAGCCAGGAGGAGCGGGGGGTCTCCGTGGGTGACAGGGCTGCAAGGCTCCTCCCCTGCACATGACCATCCGTGAACATGCCTGCCCGGCCCAGGCTGCTCCCTGCCGCCCCGCCGGTCCCCAACCAGCTCCTTCTTCCACACTCCCCATGTGGCTCTGCCCAGCGGGCTTTCCCCACTCCTGCCTGGGGTGGGGGGGGGCCACTTCTCTGAGCCTGTGTGAACACAACTCTACCGACTGGAGCCCTTGCAGAGCTGCTGTTGCAGGCCAGCCCCACTTCTCTTGGTGACCAACAAGGCCTTTTCGAGTCTGACTTCCTGGGACCCACTGAGTCCCCTTGAGTGGACTTCACGCTCTGAGCCTCAGCTTCCTGCTCTGAGCAGCGGGGATACACACGTCACAGGGAGAGGAAGTGCGGGCACTCTCCTCAGGAGGACCCCAGCGAGGGCTCTGCGCATGGCACCTGGCTCATTGTCACGGGCATCAGCTCAGAGGCAGGTGGGTAAGGAAGGGGTGGGGCTTCCCGAGGAGGAAATGGCCTGGCCACCCGTGCTCCCCAGCTGGGCTCCTGCTCAAGCCCTGCCTGAGATGCAGCAGGGAGTTGGTCTGATCGCTGAGGCAATGCCATGGTCGCGATGGCCCTGGGTTTCCCACAGTGCTCTCACGAAGGAGGCGTCCATTCATTCACAGGGTATGTACTGGAGACCCCCTTCATGCTGAAGACGGCTCGGCGTCCCCCAGGCACAGCGATGAAAAAATCATGTTCCTACCCTTCGAAGGCTAATAATCCATTAGAACAAATCCAAAAACATTTAAGGAGAGCATTTGCTGAGCACTGACTCTGTTTAAGGAACCATAACGTGTGATTTTACATGGTCTCATCCCCTTTCAGCCTCGAGCGGCCCCGAGCAGGAGACAGAACGATCTCTGTTTCATAGGTGGGCAAACGGCCTCAGTTGTGTGACTGGCCCACGGCCCGGCTGCAGCCAGACATTCAGAGGACAGAGATGGAGGCCAGGCCTGCAGCCCCACAGCCCACACCGCACCCGGACACAGCCCAGCCACCAAGGTCTCAGAGAAGTGGGGGACAAGGATCTCCCGTCCCCCACCAACAAGCATCCTACAAGCTCTCCCCAGCCGGTTACTTTGTGCTAACTGCAAAAACACCCAGCTTGGGGAAAACAAAAGAGAAACATGTTATCAGATAAATTAACCTGACATTTTACGTTTCATAAAGTAATTTCTAACAAATGCCATTTCACTGGAATTAGGCTGTTTACATTTTAGCCAAATTGTTCCCACTTGCGTTGCTTAGCGATAGTCAAAAGCAACCAGCCTTCTGTATTGACAAAGTTACATAAATGACTGGACCGTTTGGGATCCGAGGACGTGACGTGTAAGTGCACAGAGGTAAACAAGCACTGTCTAGAACTCGTGGTACCGAGCTCCCCAGCCAAGCTCTGCATTCAAGGCAGTGAGCCCCCCATTAGTGGGAGTATATAATGGCAGGCAGATGGCATCAGTTTCCCTTCTAAACACTGGAGTTCTGGGGTCACTTCTCCTCTTTCGGAAGTGATACCCATCTAGTAGGAAGGAAGGGCCCAAGTTCTAACCTATGGGGCACAGCTACTGTTCGCCTCATCCCCAGATAGAGAGATGAGAAGGAGCCCTGCAGGTCCAAGCCTGCCTGGCATGGGCCCCCCTCACCCTCCCTCTCCTCCCCACCCTGCACTCTCATCCCTCACCCCGCCACACACACCAGTGCAGAAGGAAGGGCTCCCATCCACGGCATCCTATTTCTCTAGACCAGAGCCTGGCAAACTGCCATTTGCAGGATGGATCTTGCCCGTGGCCTGTTTTGGCTGGGGAACTAAGAATTCTTTTTACGTTTTTAAAGGATTGTGTATTGGGCTGGATAGTGCCCCCTAAAATTCACGTCCTTTCTGCAACCTCAGGATGTGATCTTATTTGGAAACAGGGTCTTTGCAGATGTAAACAGTGAAGATGTGGTCACAATGGAACAGGGTGGCCTTCATCCAATGCTGTGTCCTTAGAGGAACAGGCAAATTTGGACCTAGACACACACATAGGAGAAGGCCATGTGATGACCAAGGCAGAGCCTGGACAGATGGGGCCACAAGCCAAGGCTTGCTGACACCACCAAAAGCTGAAAGAGGTGGGGAAACTCGCCCTCCCGGAGCCTTTGCCCAGATAGCCCGATTTCAGACGCCTGAGCTCCTCTCCAACACCATCTCAGGGGTAACCAAGTACAATGAACAGTTGGTGATTGTTAATTAGAATCAATAGTTACCTGTAATCAATCAAGTGATTATTCCCTCAATGCCTGCTCCCACCCTGGGTTGTCAGATTCCATGGGCTTGGGGCTAAGTCACAGGACCCACCACAGTGTCTCGTGCGGATCAATAAAGTTCTTAGAAATAGTTGTTGGAGGAATGAGCGAATGAATGAATGAATGAACCTAATTCCAAGAGCTCTCTGTGTGTGTAATTTTTTTTTTTAATTTTATTTATTTATTTGACAGAGAGACAGCGAGAGAGGGAACACAAGCAGGGGGAGTGGGAGAGGGAGAAGCAGGCTTCCCGCGGAGCAGGGAGCCCGATGCGGGGCTCGATCCCAGGACCCTGGAGCCATGACCTGAGCCAAAGGCAGACGCTTAACGACTGAGCCACCCAGGTGCCCCTCTGTGTGCGTAGTTTAGTCCTGGGTTCCTACCTGGCCTGGGGACCCGTCTGGCCTCAGATTCATGGGGTGCTCCAGCTCCGGGCCCCGGCGGCCCTATTTGACCGTATCGAAAACAGGGTGGGTTTGCACAAAGTGGCATGAGGCCCGCACTCTGGTCCAGGACCCCACAAGGAGAAGCTGCCATGGGAGCCCAGAGGAGGTGTTACTGGACACCAGCCAGTTGTTCAGGAGACAACTGTGCCAGGTGGGGGATACAGCTGGAACTGCCTGAGGCCACCCCGGAAGGCTTTGGAGAGGAGGTGACATCCAAATGGTTCATGGGGTGGGCAGGGAAGGCGGCTTCTCCCGCAGAAAGAGCCCGTGTTCAAGTCTAGGGCCCCCCGACCCCCGCACTGCCACTGCCCATTAATTACCATCCCCAGAGCTAACTCCCGTCTCGCTTTTTGAAGCCACCAACTAGAATTCTCCATTTGCGTCTTGCTTGGCAAAGTACGTATCAAAGCAGCACACCAGCCCCCGTGGGTGGGGAAACAGGGTCCACCTCTCAGAGATTATCAACCTGCTAATGGACCCCATTATGCAGTCTTAAAAGGACCAAGCTCCAAAGAAGAGTGACATGTGCAAACACTTCTCCACTCTGCAGCAGGCATGAGGAAGACCATGGGGAGGGTCTCCAGGGTGGAGTGGCCGCCACGGCCGGGTGGCTCGTGTCCAGAGCCCCCGTGGCTTCCTCACCTTCCTTTGCACCTGGCTGTGCCCGGGGCGGGGTGGGGGGAGCCCTGGCCCGGCATTCTCTCCACTGCTCTTCCTGATGGCCCAGGAAATAAGCACCCCAGTCGGCTGGAAAGTGGGAGGCCCAGTCACCCAACCAGGCCACCAGGGAGAAGAGACAGCCCCATCTGACAACAGCAAAGTCTGTCCTCTATCTTCCCACCCACCACTCTGCTTCCAGCCAAAGAATTCCCCCAGAAATTACCTTTCAGGAGAAAATCAATCCATCGCTCTCTCCACCCCCACTCCCTGAATATGGTGTGTTCTTGGCGGCTCCTTGCACGAGGGGAGTAAATAAAGACTGCCAAACCCCTGACAGTCTTTGAAGCTCCCCAGCCCCGGCCACCGCGGACAGGGATGAGTGAAACAGAACAAACAGATCAATAAAGGTAATTACAAGCCATTCCAGTGGCTCGGCGGCCGGCATTTCTCCTGCTCAAAGCTGCAAGGACAGGAGCACTTGTCAGACTTGCATGGCCCTGGAATTCCGGCCACGGCCTCTGCAGCAGCCTCCCTGCCTTCGGTCCAGCAGTCACGTCATGGACATCCATCTAAAGGACAGTTCCGGCCGGGCTTGTACCTGCTTCCCAAATAGAATGGCCGGGAATTAAGTCCTGCCTCCATAGCATCTGCCCCTGGCCCTTCGCAGCACAGCTGTGGGGCAGACCCCCTGCCCGGTGCTGGTGATGGAGATTCGGGAGTGGGCACGGGGTATGAGCTGTTGCGACAAGCCCCTGTGGGGCCACTCCTCCATCTCCTATGACCACCTACGGGCATCTCCGTGTCATACATGAGGACACTGAGGCCCAGGGAGGGACAGGAATTGTCTAAGATTACACAGTGAGTTTGAACCCAGGACCCAGCCCCTCAACTCCAGCCAGGGGAGTTGCTCAGGCACCAGAGTGCCCAGTGCGGGGGGTGATCACCCCATCCGGGCCTCCGCTGATGCCATCCTCGGGGCCTCTGCCTGTCCAAGGGTGCGCATCCCACCACTTGGGGCCTGGCCACCAAGAAGTCCTGCATGGTTCCCAGCTGTGAGGGTTCCAGCATCTTCTGGGCATGCCCTGTCCTCTGTCTGTCCCTCTCGAGGTGCCCACATCACCAATGGGCAGGACGGTTGTGTAGGGTGTCCCCCAGGCCATCCACAGCATGACTCCAATTCAGTCCAGCTCCAGAGCCAGGCCAGGCCCTGACTGTCTCACTGGGGCCAGAGAGGAACCAGGCCCAGCCAGGTCTGTGTGGTGCTCACGGGGCCGCAGGAGGGGTCCTGAACAAAGACCACAGGAGCCTAGGGTGCCTGCCTGGAGAGTTTCATGTGAGCTGGGTTTTGAGGGCAAAGCAGAGTTCAGCAAGGGGACAAGGGGAGAGCCCCTTCCAGATAGAGGGAGCACCTGCCTGGGAGAGTGAGGGCCGAGGGTAGAGCAGCCCAGAGATCCCCTTCCCCATGGCACTACTGGAAAAGCAAGACACAGAGGGAGATGTGGTTCAAAATGTAGAAGCCAGGAAAGCTGACGTCAGGAGCTAAAGGGGAGTGACACTGTGGGTCGAGGCTGCGGGCAGGGTGGGGCAGAGGAACATGGAAAGGGCGCTTGGGGTTAGGCCATGAAGAGGGGCCAGGACAGTCATCCCGGAGACCTCAGGGGGTGGGCTCAGCGGGGGAAGCCAGAGGCCCCAGCACAGGCATCCGGCTGAGGGATCCGAGCGGGTGCACAAGCTGGCCTCCTGGGCCAGACCCAAAGCTGCCCAGCCCAGGCTGGACGCCACCCTTGCGTCAGCTCATGCCAATAGCATTGTTGAATGCCCCGGGTCATGGTGCCAGGCCTGGGGAGCTGGGATATCCCTGTGGCTTCAGAGGATCCTTCCCCCGTTGACTGGGAGGGGACAACGCACCAGGGTCTTCCTCAGTCTAAAGTGCTGGTTCTAACCAGGGGTGGTTTCACTCCCAGGGACATGGGCAATGTTTGAACACATTTTTGGTCGTCACAACTGGGAGGAGGGGTGTTGCTTGCATCTAATGGGGATGCTGCTAACCAGCCTACAGTGCACAGGACAGCCCCCTCCCCACAACCCAGAATTATCCAGCTCAAATGTCCATAATATCATGGTGGAGACAGCCTGGTCTAAAGAAATGTTTCCAATCCAATTGTTTGTCCATCCCTCTCCTGTTTAAGTGTTTCTGTCACCTTGGCCAGCTGAAAAGGGAGGGATCACAGCACCCAGGACAGCTCTGGGAGGTGGTAGGCAGCACCCCTCCTTCCCCAACACCCACCGCTGCATGAGTGGATGCATGGGGTAGATGGATGGGTGGAAGGAGGGCATACTCTGGAGCCCACATGTTCCCGAGTGTACCTATACTTAGGAGACCTCAGGGGCTTCGCTACGGAACTGGTCTGGCTGGACCCCGGCTCCGCTTCTTATCTCCTCTGAGTCTACGGGAAAATCCTTCCACCTCTGTGAGCCTCGTTTTCCTTGTCTGCAAAACGGGTGCTATACCGTGAAATGTGCTAATGGATACAAGGCACTTAGAGCTTAGACTGAGGCTGCTCTTCACCTGGATTCCAGCCTCTGTGCTCCCAGCAACATCCCTCCCCCAGTGAGGTTATCATAAGGCGAGGGGGGGGGTGCATCACACAGGCTGTCTCAGCCCCCACCAGGGGATCTGCCGTGCCCTGGGTGCGTTCCCCAGAGACATCTGGAAAGCAAAATGCTTCCAATGGCTCATACAGAGGAGGACAGACCCTTTTTAAAGGTGCTTGACACAGGAAAAGCACTTGGTAAATATTCATTGGATGAACAAATGATTATCCTTATGATAATAGAATCTAGCCCAGAGCAATTAATCCAATTCACAGTCTCCATGCCTGGTGATTAATCTCCATCTACTTAATCAGTGTAATACAGAGCAATGAATCCTTGCACCGCCTATAAAGCACAGATGGTCTTCACAACCTTTTCCTATCTTTGTCATTGGGAGCTCACAACAGCCAGAAGCCACAATGGTGTCACCAACCCCAATTCACAGATGAAGTAATTGAGGCTCAGAGATAGAAACAATTTGAACCGTGCCTTCCCCTTCCTCCCCCACCCAGCGCAATGGGGCAATGAATCTAAGATCCTTGTAAGAGGAAGACGGAATGGCCTCAGGCACTTTCTAGGAAGAATGACAGATTAATGATTGATCGGTTGGTTGGTTGGTTGAACTAAATGAATGAATGACTGTAAGGATGTAAATGAGAAGTTTAATATACAGACAGTTTCAAGTCCCTGCTAGTACTTTGGAAGCACCAATGTACTTACGAACAATTGGTAAATTCATGCCAGACTGTTCTTCTCTGCTCGTGGAACCCTGCCATGCTGAGCCAGACCCACGCTGAGAATCACACCTCGCCCAGGGGATACTGAGCCCCGCCTCCCATGGATCCTTCACACTCCCAATGAGTTGTCCTTTACCTGGGAAGCCTCTTACCCAATCCCCTTCCTGACAGACAAGGTGGACTACACTGCCCCCTCCTCTGTGTCCCCACGGGACGTGTGTGCATTGTGACAACTGCCCTCCTTGTTTGTGAAGCTTGCACACCTGTCTCCCCACTAAGCAGAGGGTGCCTTGGTGGTATGCCTGGCACAGGTGAAGTGGGAGAAAGGGTGGATGGAAGGCAGGGAGGAAGGGAGGACAGATGGATGGGTGGATAGATGGGTGGATGGATGGGTGGGTGGATGGATGGGTGGATGGGTGGATGGGTGGATGGGTGGATGGATGGATGGGTGGATGGGTGGATGGGTGGATGGGTGGATGGATATGTGGATGGGTAGACAGCAAATTCTAGAGCCTAATTGACTGCATGTTCTAGATCATATCTAGAGTCTTCTTGTAAGAACTGGACTTTGTGCAGATTTCCCACCAGCTAGGACTGGGCCTATGCCCTCTCTTTGCACAGTGTCTAGCTCAGCTCCCGTTAGTGATGGGACCAAGGCCCCCTTCTCTTCTTGCTTCCACGTCCCCTCAGGGAGAAGTCCTCTGTCCCAGGTGCTAGCTGACAAGGGCCGCAGGAGTGGGTGCAGCCCAGCCCCTCATCCAGGCTCCTCACTCACATACCCACATGCCTGCACCCCACCAGGATATCTCAGGGCACTCCTTACCACAAACTCACCCTGCCCCCATCGCCTCTCCCCTCCAGAGGGATAACCCCACTCTCCCCATTGCTGAAGCCCGACCACCACAGTCCAGACCTCTGTCACCCCTCACCTGGATGGCAGGGGCCCCCGACTGGGCCTCCTCTTACCCCACCATTTAACCTTCTGAAATACAACCCCAGTGTTCATCCTGTGTGGGAAGCCCTTTGCTAGCTTCCCATATCCCCTCCTCGGGAGTCGAGTGTGAAGATGTTAGTGGGGTGTGTAATATATAGGCTGGGCCCAGGACCCCTTACCCACCTCAGATGCACCCTTTACTACTAGGCGCTTGCCACGCTAATGCAAATCTTCCTCATCTATTCCTTTCGCACAGTTGCCCAGAGGGCTCTACCTCAGCTGCCTGCCACCACCCTCACTTCCCCCTCAGCCTCTCTAGCCCCTAGACCTTTGCACCTGCTGTTTCCCCTGACCTTCCCACCTAGACAACTCCTACCTTCAGACTTAGGCTCAAGCGCCACTTCTGCAGGGAAAACCTCCCACAACCCTCCTCCTGAGTGACTTTTGAAGCTACGCATTCTCCTAACACCCCCAGGACTTCTAAGCCCACGCATGTCTGGGGCAAGGCCGCTTTCCCTCAGGGGAATGAGAGCGTGGACGGCATCTGTTTCGTTCCCTCTCCATCTCCAACACTCAGGAGTTGCTTGGGTGAACGAAAACTGGGTGCTTCTCCCGAAATGTTGACGCCAGGTGGTGATCAGCCGGAGCGCCGCTGAACAGCCTGGACTGCAGACCCTCCTCACGGCCTGCGCAGCCGGCGGGGGGACTCGGGCGCCGTCCTGGACCCTGGTGGCTCCCGCAGGCGAGCAGGGGCTGTGGCGGGGGGCGAAGGGCCCCCTGGGAAGTGCCATCAGAATGCTGCCCGCGGTTAGTCATTCGCAGATAATTTCGAGGGGGATTGCGCCAAACCGCTCCTTGGGAAAGGGGCCATTAAAACGAGACAGTTTAATAGCAACCCGATCACACAGCCGGAGGTCCTGGAATGATCCGTCTCATGCAATTACCATCACTTTCATACATAGGGGGTGTTTATCCCGAAGAGGTCCTTAGAGGTCATCTGCGTCTATGAGATCTGAACTCCGGGTTCCAGGAGAGGCCTAAACAAGCACACCCACCTGGAGGGTGCTTCTCCAGGCCTCTGTGGGTGCTGGACCAACAGAGGTCCGTCTGAGTAATGGATTCCAGGGAGTCAATGTGGGGGTGACTTCTGTGCTTTTTCACCCGAGCCTCATGCCACAGCTCCCCAAGATCCCAGCGTGTGTCCCTCCCACCTGCCCTTACACAGCAGTCACTCACCCAGTCTCTCCACACCTGTCCCTCACCCGGTCCCTCTCCCGGTCCCTCACCCGGTCCCTCACCCAGTCCCTCACACCAGTCCCTTCATACCTGTCCCTCACCCAATCCCTCACCTGTCCCTCACCCAGTCCCTTACCTGGTCCCTCACACCTGTCCCTCACCCGGTCCCTCACGCAGTCCCTCACACCTGTCCCTCACACCAGTCCATCACAGCTGTCCCTCATCCGGTCCCTCAAACCTGTCCCTACCCGGTCCCTCACCTGTCCCTCACACCTGTCCTCATCCGGTCCCTCACCCAGTCCCTCACACCAGTCCCTTCATACCTGTCCCTTACCTGGTCCCTCACACCTGTCCCTCACCCAATCCCTCACCTGTTCCTCACCCGGTCCCTCACCTGTCCCTCACCCGGTCCCTCACCTGTCCCTCACCCGGTCCCTCACCTGTCCCTCACCCAATCCCTCACCTGTCCCTCACCCGGTCCCTCACCTGTCCCTCACCC
>NC_138370.1:175125599-175135431 GCF_054177405.1 Leptonychotes weddellii | reverse complement strand
ACTGGTGTAAGGTGGTATCTCAATGTGGTTTTGATTTGAATTTCCCTGATGGCTAATGATGTTGAACATTTTTTTCATGTGTCTGTTAGCCATTTGTATGTCTTCTTCAGAGAAGTGTCTGTTCATGTCTTCCGCCCATTTTTTGACTTACTTGTTTGTTGGGTGTTGAGTTTGAGAAGTTCTTTATAGATCTTGGATACCAGCCAGGCAGGCATCTTTTTCATCTCCCTCTGTCTGCATATTCTAAATATTCTACCTCTAACTACTTCAAAGGTGTTCACTAAATTTACTTTGGGACTTGAGACCTTAATGGTGGAATATCCAGCACCAGAGCCACCTCCTAGGAAAAATATTCTCAGCGAGTGGGGTGGGGCCGGGGTGGGTCAGTGTGGAGAAGACATGATGTGTGGGGAGGGGGGAGTCCCCTCTCCTAACCCCTCAAATATAGCACACTGTCTCTCACTCATGTGCTCTACACTGCCACATGGCCCTATCCACTCACAATGATAGACAGCCTTCATACTTTACATTTTGCAAAGTACCTTGAGTTCACAATATTCAACCCTCCGGCATCAGGTGCATATCAGGTGAGAACCTCCAGGATATTTTTAAAAAGGGGCAGTCCCTGTTTGGTGCCCATTGCCCTGCTCCTTCCCTCACTAGGATGTCACGTGCTCCCCTTAGGACATCAAGGGCAGGAAGTCAGCTTCAGCATTAGGTCATGAGCGGTTTGCGTCTAACACTTGTCCCCCTGTTCTATACACTTCCTTGCTGTTCCATGCACTTGTGTGTTTGGCCATATGGCTATTTTACCTTCTCTAGCACATGGGCAATGGACCTAACTGGATTTAGCTAAAGATTATTCAAAGTTTCCTAAAAATATTCTTCAATTTATATTTTTTCTGAATTGCTAAAGTAAGGAACAAAGTGGCATCTTCTGACTTCCCTCTATGTCTGGAGGAGAGTCCAGAAGCTTCCTCCCCACCTTCATCTGTGTCCTCCCCCCTCCCAACATCGCAGTCTTTAGTAGCATTAACCAACATTTGCATGAGAAGCTTTCCTTTCCACAGAGTTATTTTCGACACGTGCATTTGGTTTCTATCCATTTTTCCACAACAGGTGCATCTGGGCACGGTCCTCCCCATCTGCTTCCATGCCAGGCCTTCTCCGCCTCCCCGGCACTGAGTGATATCCGTTTCTCTGCTGCCACAACATCTTCTCAAAAGCTTCTCCTTTCAGACAGGAACCTGGCTGTGTAACTGAGGATGTTCTGCTCTCTGAAGACGCCCCTGCCTTCCCTGAAACTGCACACGACAGCTGCATCGGACGTCAGACGCGGAGAGCCCGACTTCCCCACACTCGTGTGTGGACACCGGAGTCCATCTTATTGTTTCGAAATTTAATACCGGAAACATGTCTGTACTGGCCTGATTCTTTTTCTCTTACAGATCATTTCTCTTTTCTGAAAAGTATTCCAAGTTCCTCTTCCCGTCATGAGTAGAGAAGGAAAATTCAGGATGTGCGTTCGGCTTCCGAGTTTCCTCTGCTTCCTGAGGCACAGGCCCGTCTTGACACCTGCCCCGGCTCACCTGCCCTGGGTTCTGCTTCGGAAATGCCAGGGTCCCCAGCTGCGCTCTCCCTCCCCCTCTGTCTCTGACTGGCACCTTCCTTCTTACTGTCATCCCTGTGCCTCGAGCCCCCACCCCATTTTCGAGAACACCCTAGGCTCACCCTCACACAGTGGATGTGCTTTTCCTGCTCCTCTGCTCTCTCCTGCTCCCACATGGCCTTCAGTCCTGCCGTTGACATTCCCAGGGTCTTGCACCCGAGCTTTGGTCCCGCCAGCCCCACTGCTTCTTCCTTTCCCAGGGGGAGCTGTTCTTCCTCCTCGCCTCCGTCCATCACCCACACTGATGGTGCCACTAGGGGACTGCACACCTCACTTCCCGCCCTACAGATTGTGCAGAGGCAGGGGCTTGGGGGGGCTCAAGTGGGGAGGCGGGAAGGTGCGAAGGAAAAGCTGGCTTGTGGCCCCTGGGAGCAGCGTGCCCTTGCAGAGATGCCCACACGACTGGGCGTCCGATGGACGGTCTTCCCGTGCTCTCGCAGGTGGGCAGGGCTGCTTGGTTCCTAGCGTGGGCTCTGCCTGGCAGCTTATCTCTGCCCTGTGTTCACAGTCAGCGTCACGGGGACTCCAGGAGGCGTGGGGCTGGGGCCAACACTCCTGTGTCCCACAGAGGAGCCCTGCCTGGCGGCCCTCACTCTCCGGGTCCGGGTCTCAGAAGCAGGATCACCCTGTGCCTCCGGAAAAGTGCTGGTGCCTAGGAGGCAGAGCTGCCGTCCTGGGGGTCGTCATCGTCCATGTGACGGCACAGAAACCCTGGTCAGCTCTGAGGTCAGAAACCCCAGAGGTTACGCTGCAGAGGAGCCTTAGGACACCACCAGCCCCGCCTCAAGCAGGCCCTCGCTCTCGGGGAGAAACGGTATTTATGTCCCTTGCTAGTGAGGGAGATGGCCACATTTCATTAAAAAGTATAGCAGGACTTTGGAGGACACATAATGGCTGATTTAGATGGGACAAATAACTATTTAATTGTTCTCTAATTACATGACAATTAGAATCCGTATCATGGCCCCGTCCTTAGGTGTCTGTTTATGGGCTGCACGGAGCATGGCCCCGGTGCCGGCAACCATTACGAGCACTGACAATTACAGAGCATAATTACCCGTGCAATTATTCTCTTATACCCGAGTAATTACACGGCCGTATTATCTGTGTATTACAATTTATTCATATACCTAATCACAGTCTCCTTTCACAAACTGGGACCTGGCCAGGAGGCGCGCAGCAATTTCCTTTTTTTTTTTTTTTTGAAACTAACATAAAAGTCATCTGATGAAAAGCTCGGGTGCCGGGCTGTCTGCGTTCAGCGCCACACGGCGAGATGGCCAAGGTCTGGGTGAGGACGTGGGAACTCAGCCCTGACACCAAGGTGGTGACGGCCAGCCCACCCAGCCTGGCCGTGAGGCTGCCGCGGGAGCTGTCCCCACTCGGTGGGCTCTCTGCTGCCTCCCCTGGGGGCCTCTTCGCAGGCACAGCCCTCAGCCGCCTGGCGCCCAGCACCGTGACCCACCCTGTATCAGGACCACCTGTTTTCTTATCTGTCCCCCCTTCCGGACTTTGCATCTCGCTGTGGCAGGAGCCTCGAGGGTCTTACTTCTATCGGTACCACAAAGGGGTGGATGCCAAGCCAGAGGAGGGACTCTCATGCACCTGCCAAACGAGGCTGGAAGGATAGGCCCCATGGAGACCTGGCCAGAGAATCCCAATTATAGAGCCGGGGTGGGAAGAGGAGGAGGATGTGATGGATGAGCCGGACCAGCGACATCAAAGTTACCTTCCCTGGAGAATGGCAATCCCGTTTCCTACAGGTCCATCCAGTGGATCTTGCGAGGCAAGCTAAAAGCAATCATTGGGGTGACCAGAAATTCCAGGAACAAAGTAGCCAGAAAGAGAGGCCAAGTCCCTGGCAGCCAGTGTGACTGTGAGTGACATCAGAAAGCACAACCTGCAACAAGACGCTCCAAACAGAACAGACACAGCGAGAAAGCAAAGCGCAGCCATGGCCTGGGGGCAAAGAAAAGGCCGAGACACCAGCTGCTGAATTAATACCCCAGCCCGGGGGGCGGGGGGCGGTGTCTCAGGCCAACAGCCTTTTCTTCTCAGTGGAGCCCGCGGTGGGCACAGACCCTCAAAGCTTCCGAGGGGGCCCCTCTCCCCACCACAGTGCCTGGACAGTCTCTGAAGGGCTAGGGAGGTGACAGCCCCACGAGTGTGGGTTGGTGTCCTACGGTCGCTGCAACAAATCAACACAAATTTATTGGCTTAAAGCAGCACCTACATCCTATCCTGCAGTTCTGGAAGACAGAGTCTGAAACAAACCGTAGGGGCCTAAAACCAAAGTGTCGGCTGGGCTGGAGCCTTCTGGAAGCTACAGGGGAGAATCTGTTCCTTGCGTTCTCTGGCTTCTAGAGGCGCCCGCATGCCTTGGCTCCAAGGCCCCTCCGTCTCCAGAGCCTGCAGCGCAGTATCTTCAACTTCTCTCTCCCGCGGACTCTCCACCTCCCTCTTAAAAGAAGCCTTCTGATTACACCGGGCTCATGCGGATGACCCAGGTGAAGTTCCCCATCTCAGGATCCCTAACTTAGTCTCCCCTGCACTGGTAACACTCACGGGTTCCCCAGGATCGGGGCACGGACACCCCCGGGGAGGAGCGTTCTTCAGCCTGCCACGGTGCGCAAGAGTGAACAGAGTGACCAAGCATCCAAGCCTGCTACCATCTACCACAGTTCATGGAGGGAAGCAAAAGGCCCAGAGAGGTCTCACAACAGGCTCAGGGACACACTGGCTAATAAGCCAGAGTGCTGGATTTGAACCTAGGACCACCGGGCCTCCCAAACCTTGCCCGATTCACCATACCCTGGCATCCTGTCAGACAGATGGACAAAGGGGCTTAGACACGTGGACGTTTTGTTTCCCCCTTGTAATCGGTGTGTGGTCACTTGGCACCCACTCCCTCTTTATTCGGTGAGATGATCTACTTCCCTCTTGCAGAATATCCAATCCCCCAGGGCAGACAGTTCCTGTTGGAAATACCCATCAAGCTTCCTGCCTTCAGGGGCGCCTGGGTGGCTCAGTCGGGTGAGCGTCTGACTCTTGGTTTCCGCTCAGGTCGTGATCTCAAGGTCATGAGATGGAGCCCCACGTCCAGCTCCACACTGGGTGTGGACCCTGCTTAAAATTCTTTCTCCCTCCCCCTCTGCCCCTCCCCACCGCTCGTGCTCTCTCTCTCAAAAAAATGAAAATAAAAAGGTTCCTTACTTCAAAAGGGCAAGTTCAGATCTACCGAAGACCCAAGGGAGGGTGTCACTGGGGTTCCTGTTCAGCAGCTGTGTAGCTAGCAAGGTCCCTGCAAACTCCCTTCCTGCCCTTTGCCAGCCACCTGCTTGGTCCTGATTCTACCTGACGGTTTTCCAGTGTAGACCTCTTCTGCGGCTGCTGGCCTGCAGTGGCTTCTGCTGATGGCCACCAAAGCCCCGTGGCTGCCACCTACCCTACTTTACCCACGGCCACATAAAGCAGTGGTGCTGAGAAGCTCGGACTTGCAAGAGCCCGCACTTCCTTTGCCCACAGAAGTGCTATAGTCTGCAGACAGCCCCCCAGCAGGGCAGGGTAGGGCAGGGGCTGGCCCAGAACACAGATGCCCACTTCCCCCAGGCACGCTCACCTCCAGTCCCCCCCCCAAAACACAGCCCACAGCTGCTCACAGTGAGGGAGTCACTGTGGTTGGGAATCAAACATTTTCAGCCTCAGCTGCTTGAAATGCAAACATACACACACGAGAAACAAAAATACACAGACTCCCCATGGGTATAAAGAAGAGCTTCTATTTCCCATTGCCTGCAGCCCTTACCCAGCCCTGCCGAAACCGTCCACCAGTGGATTCGTGCTTCAGGTACACAGGATTCATTTCAGTCTCCAGGAGCAAATACTAGAGCCTGTTTTCCTCTCCCCGAATCCATCCCACCAGCCAGGGAGGGCTCCCACAAGCCCTACGGAGCTGTGAGCTGATGTAGTTCGTGCTAGTCAATTCACAGGCACGCGGGGGACAAAGCTGGATATGATGTGGTGCTGGAGCCCCTCACCCGGGAGTCCCACGCACTCAGAAGAGATCTGTGCGGGCACAGGAAGGACGCAGCATGAACTGCACACCAACTACACGCTCGGGCCTGATGCTGGCCCTTCGTGAGCACTATTGCAGAAAGCTTCCATCTCAGTGCGGACAGCCCCCCAGCTCCCCGCACCCCCACTGTCGAGGCGGGGCACTTCCACAGGAAAGTGGGCCAGCTGTGAGGTCCTTCTTTCAAGCTAAAAATACACACTGGCTGCTGAGTTGAAAGAAGCAGGAAGAGGGAGTTTGAGATTCAAAACAAATTCCTCAAATAAGGAATGGGTTTTTTCTCACAACAAACTTAGAAGAAACTCAGCCGTAGCAGAATCATTCACCGGCGTGTCTCCAGATGCTGGTGGATGTGGGCACATGAGCTGCTCTTGCTTCCACCTGCCCTTGCTCAGGGAATCTTGTCATCTGGTTTCGGGAACCAGCCTCTGCTCACTCAGTTCCATTAGGGTGGGCTGACCCCACCCCCAGAGGACATGTGACCAGGCCTGGCCAATCAGAGCATCAGCTCCCTCTGGCCACACTGAGGCTTCAGGAAAGGGACCCTGACCCAGCTGGACATCGGGAGCCCTCCCCCAGATCTGTGTGCAGCACCTATTGGGAAAAGAACCCCACTCCTTCTGAGATCCCAGTGCTAAGGATCAAGTGTGTCTGGGATTCCCAGAGATCATCATTCCAACCCAGTACAAAAACGTGCCCAAGACCAAAGCCAAGACACAGGAGAGCCTAGAGAGAGATGAGAGGAGGGAGACTGTGTCCCATGTCACTGAGAGCCCTGGATCAAGCTGTGCCTGAAGGAGGCTACCCCTGATCATCAGACACAAGCCATCACTTATGTCAATATGTTCCTCTTCTTGTCTGAGTAGTCTATGTTGCCTATAATCCCTGGAGTCCTGGTTAACGTAGCATGGGGTGTTAGGGTGCATATTGACGTGGTGGCCGGTTTGTTAAAGGTAGACAACTAGAACAGAGAACACTAGAAACGGAAGGCCCCTCAAAGCCCACATGAGGACGGACAGCTACTACGTGACATGAGCACTGCCTCTCTGTCCCTCTATCCCTCTGGCACCCTCTCTGTCCCTCTGGCTCTGACCCACAGTCAACAGCACCGATCAATCAAGCCATTCTTTCCCAGTGAACTGACATGGCCCCCACATTCTTCCCTTGACCTCCATGGAGTGAAGAACAACTGTTGGAGCAGGTAGATGTGATAAACCTATTTCCAACCAGACTAACTCAGAGGGAGGTGAGGTGGCTTGTCCCAGCCTCCTCACTCACCCACGGGAGTACTCAAGACGGTACAGTCCTTGACTCATGCCTTCCCCGGTATCTGACGATTTCTCCCAGTATGGGCAGCCATACTTCTTGGAGAAGCCATAGGACTTGCCGAATTCCTGGATATCGGGGTATTCGTGTACGGGGCGGGTGGGGGCATGGTCAGCACCTTTTTAAATTAAAGAATACAACTGCCCAAGTTTAGTGACAAATGAATGCTAAGAATATACATACAAAGGACTTTTGGTGGCTTCCCTCTGTCTCACTGTTTTCCCTGAACCCTCCAAAGAGCCAGGGTGGCAGGGTGGGTAAAAACCCTTGCCTGTGTGGGGGTCCAGCCCCACCCCACCTCCGGCACCACGCTGACGCTGGGAGCTTCATCATCTCTGAGCTGCAAGCAGCTCTCCTGTAGGACAAAGACACCCATGGCACCAAGCTGCTCTGTGGGTTCAGTGGGATGATGACCAATGACATCTGCAACAGTGTCATCGTCGGTCACCGAGTCGGCAGTGGCTCGGTGCCCGAATCCGTGCACAGCACACGGATAGCACGTCTCACTCAACCTCTATAGACAAGGCTCAGAGGGACTTGGGAAATTTCCTGAGTCCCAGGGCTGTCTTGTCCCGGGACCTGCATCTTCCCTGTGATGTGCAGGAGTGGGAGCCCGTGGCCGTGCTCTGAGCCCCACCTTCCACTCCCTGGGCCACCAGTGATGCCTGCTGCTCAGGCCAGCACTACTCCGCCCGGCACCCCTGCCAACACACACCTGCCCCACTGCCCTCCACCCAGGCTCCCACGGTGCTAAGCTCCTTCCCTTCTCCAGAGAAGCCCTGCAGCCCTGTGTGTTCTTCCGGCTGTGGATGGTAATGGAACCGCAGAAGCGGAGAGGCCACCCAGCCCCATGGAAGCCGGTGGAGGCCGGCTCTCCAGGGGCCACAGACAGCGTGCTGTTCTCAGACCCCCCAGCTCTGGGGCCCCCAGGGTGCTGTTCTCAGACCCCCCAGCTCTGGGGCCCTGGGATCCTGGCTGTGCACAAGTCTCCTGTGATTGCCATGGCGAAGTACCACACGCCGCATGGTTTAAAACAACACACATGCATCCTCTCGCGGTGACGCAGGTCTGAGTCCAGAAGCAGTCTCCCTGGGCTGCAGTCAAGGTGTTGGCACGGCTGAAGGTTCCAGGGCTGAAGGTTCCAACATCCCTTGTGTTTTCCGGTGTCTAGAGGCTATCTGCATCCCTTGGCCCCCGGCACCTTCCACTGTCACAGCCCACAATGGGGTATCTCCTTCCCCCCACCCCCACCCGCACATCCCACTCCTTGCTTCCAGGGCCACATCCCTGCTCTGACCCTCCTGCCTCCCTCTTACAAGCCTGCCGGGCCTACACGGGGCCCACTGGACAACCCAGGACAGTTCCCCATGTCCACGTTCTCCATGTAATCACACCTGCATGGGCCCCTTTGCCATGTGAGGTGACACACTCGCTTGGGGCTGTGGTCCCCGGGGTGTTAGATTCTGCACTATCTTCAAAAGAGAGGGGGAATCCAGAGTCTCTTTCCCTCTAGCTTTATCAGTTCCAGAGGCCCAAGGCCCAGGAGACTGGCTTTCCAAGAAGCGAGGCCCCTTTCTCTCCCCTCTCCCACAACAACCTATGGGCTTTAAGAGGGAGTCATTTTCCACGCATTAGCTGAACTTTCAAGGGGTTCACTCTATTTCTGAGACAAAAGCCTCCGTACATCAACAAGCCCAACTGAGCCATTTTTCTTCTGGACAGAGAAGGATGCCTAGCTCTCAAGGGAAATGGAAAGCTTCAGTGATTGGAACAAAAGGCCCATTTAGCCCCATGCCCACCTCCCAGCTCCCGGCAGGGCTCCACTCTCTGGCCTGTCTCCCCACCAGGCAGGGGCTCCCACCCCTCCCCTCGTAAGTCACAGACCTGGAAGGATCCAGCTCAGCCTAAGTGCTGAGCCAAGGGTGGGGGTGAGGCTTAGGAACAGCAGGGTGCTCCAGGGGCCCCCGCTTTGCTCTAAGAGAGCTGGGGACACTGGGGATCAATACCCCACCCCATCTGCCTCCTCTGGGCCTTCACGCTACCCCTAGGTCTGCCACCTCCCCAGGGCCCCCCATCGCAGGCAATGGTACCCCATTGACCCACGGCTTATCCCAGAAGGCTGGGGGCACCACCTAATCCCAAACTGTCTTCCGACCCTGTCCCTGCCCCATGCCATGACATCCCCGCACACCCAGGTTCGGACTCAGCATCTCTCACCTGCCCAGAGAGGTGGGCAGCAGAGGGGGGACCCTGGATCTCCCCACTCTGTGCCCGGGCCCCTTCCTCCTGACCCATTCTCGGACACTGCTTGGGCCTGGGGAACAGGGAGCTGGCTGGCCAAAGCATAGAGACAAAACTAACTCCTTGCTGCTTAGGACACTGGAAACATGAACAGACACTGGGCTTCCCGAGACCCTGGACGCGGGCGTCTGAGGACCCGGCAGGATACAGCCCGGAGCAACACTGATGTAGGGCAGCTGCTCTCCAGCCTAGGCCGGACCTGCCAGAGGTCACCAGGCGCTTGTGAGACAGGCGCTTTGTGAGCGCAGAAGAGGGTTTGCGGGGGCCGTGTCCACAGCACCTGGGCTAACCTCACCTCCCTCCTGAGCGCGCCAACCACAACCGCCCCTGCCAGGGCCCCAGATGGGCTAACAAGGCAGGGGTGGGCCAAGAGGTCTGCGGTGGGAGGGGGGCGGAGCTTCCGCATCAGGAGGGGCTTCCACGCCAGGGAGGGGTGGGGCTCCACACGGGCGGGGGGGGGGGGG
>NC_138370.1:175096070-175125499 GCF_054177405.1 Leptonychotes weddellii | reverse complement strand
GAGATCCGAGCAAGAAAGGCTGACCTACACAAGTAGACCAGAAAAGACACCCAGATGCAAAGAGCAGAACACAGTGTGACTTTTGTCCTAAACACACTGTGATTGCCCGAGGAAGCAGACAAGGTACAGGCTGTGGAACAATGAAGGAGCCTGGGCCTCACTTGGCCACAGCACACAGGTGACGAGGCCGGGGGTGGGGTGGGGGGTGAGGGCCAGAGGCAGCGCTGCCAGGTCTTCCTGGCGAGAGTTCTGAGTCCAGAGAGCTTGACTGAACGGCAGCACCAGGATCTGACTCAGCTCCAGGCCTGCACCCTCTCCCTTAGGTTCCCTCCCACGGGAGGGGGCAGCCTTGTTGACCCCCAGGACAGGCTGCTCAGAGGCCGCGCAGGGCAGTACGAAGTGGAAAGGGTCACCTGGGCCTGGGGGCAAATCCTGACTCGCTGCTGGGTGGTGTGGGAGGCCACCGCACCCGTCTGGTCCTCGCTTCCCTTCACCCGCGAGATGCACAAAACCTTACGTGGCAGGGCTGTGGCAAGGCTCCAAGAGAACACACGTGAAGCTCCTTATACCAGAGCCGACCCGTGAAGGGCCTTCGGAAACTCGGGCGTTCTTGGTCATTATCGGTGCTTCCTCTGCTGAGTGGATTTCTGGCTCTCTGAGACACCTTGAGCTTCTTGAAGGCAAGATTTTGTTTTGATTCATCTCTCCATCCTGAGTGCGTGGCACACGGCAATTCCTCAAAGCATCTCAGGTGAGTGAGCAGAATGAGCATATGGACGTATTGATGGACATCTTGTCCCAACCCAGTGCTTCTCAAACTAGAAGCCATGTGCACCCCAGGACGAGGCAGGGGCCGGGGGAGGGTGGCATGGTGCTGGCTGGGCCAGGGGGTCCCAGTGCTTAAAATGGGAGCATTCTCCTGGGTCATCAGGTTGACAAAGACTTTTTGTTGGAAATGTGCATGTGTGTGTCATTTTAGTATTCACACCAACACTGATGCATCATGGAGCAAAATGAACATTCATATGAATTTCTGATATAAAGCACGACGCTTGAAAGCCATCCCATGCCCTAGTCAGCGCCCGCAGGCCATGCCTTCAAGCCTTGGCCCCGTGGGCCGTGGTGTCTGTGGCCAAGTTAGAAATATGCAGCTATCCCGACCTAAGGTAGGGATTGCAGACAGCACGGAAGGTCCATGGGGGATGTTTGGAGACTGTCAGGGCCCCAAAGGCCTGAGGTCAGGCCATGACAAGAGTAGAAGGCCCTACCGATGGGCAGCGAGGCCATGGAGCTCTGATTTTACTGCAAGAGAGACAAAAATAAAAGGGAATTCATTTTGTAAGACAGGTTACAAAGTGGTCTCTTAAGAAACTATAAAGTGCTGCTTGGTCTGTAATTGTTGGTAAATGGACTCCTAATAGTATTCGCATCTTCCTGCAAAGTCTATCCATTACCCTAACAGAAGAGGGAGACGCGTACCCACAGGCGCCCCTGCAAATAAAGGCCTGATCTTCTCCCAGATCAGACTCACCCCAAGACAAATCCTCTCCACTGGAGGCTGACTTGAGCCCCGTTTCTTTTCCTCCCACCATGGGGATGGCTGAAGAATCAGGAAGCCGTAAGTGAATGAATCATGCAGTGCAGTGAGGAGGAAAATTTTGCTTCATGGGAAGTTAGAAATCTCTTCCCCTGAAGGGCAGCACCCCAACCCCAGCCCAGCCCACGACGTCTGTATTTCTTGAATCCTGGCTGAGCGCTCAGGGCTGTGCCCGGTTGAGGACCTGGAGGTGAATACAATCCGGTCTCCATCAAGTGATCTGTCCAGGCTGCCCTGTTTCCTATGATGCTCCTTCAGAAGTTCCGAGACCAGCCAGTGGCTCCCTGATTCTTCCCTCTACCTTCCCCAGCCTGTTCCCCACCTGGGACTTTTCTGCTCTCAGCGCATTCAAATCCACATCACATGGAGCCCGTCTCCTGCAGGGGCAGCTCCGGGGGCCCAGCGCCACCGCGTTCCTGGCCCCCATCTAAATAGTTCCCATGCAATCCTTGCTCAGCTGTTGGACCCTACGTGACAGCTTGGAAACGCAGGCAGGGACAGCGGACATAAGTGCCCATGGTTGTCCTGCTGGTGAGCGGTGCAGCCTGCTGCCCGGAGCTCAGGCCTCTGCTGGCCGCCTCCCAGCCCCGCGGTCACCCAGAGCCTCCAGTGGGCCGTGCCCTTCCAGACAGTGGGATCTGTCCCCAGCCCCACTAGGTACCAGTCCCGCCTCTTCAGACAGAGAAGCTGGCACTTCATTCTCTAGACTCTGAGGCTCAGGCCACCTTGTTCCCCAGACGAATGACTAACTTGTTCTCTCAACACAGGGAGGTGTGGGGAGAAGGCAGTGACCCGCCCCTTCCAGACACCTATCACAGACACCTGACGGGGCCCTCATTCCCCGGGCCAGGTCTTGTTCCCTGACAGACACGGCTGATAGCTGCCAGCCCGTGTGAGGATGAATCACCCCAGAACCAGTTCCTACCCTCACAGTCTCAGGGGGGTGGTAAGGAGAGGGCCTCCAGCATTTCTTTCTAAGGACAACGGTCCTAGGAACACCTGGGGAGGGGGGTCTGCTTGGGCCAGGCCCTGTTCTGCGCACTTGACAAGAAGCACCTCATTTCACCCCATCACCACAAGAGTGTAGATACTACTGCTATTACCCCCATTCCAGGAGGAGAAACGGGGAGCCAGAGGTTCAGAACAGAGCTGGTGGGCTGTGGAGCTGGACCCAGACCCAGGCCCGACACTCCAGCACGAGAAGGAGAGGCGCCAGCCTCCAGGCGGCCTTCCTGCCCAGCTCACACGTGCCGGGACTTCCTTCTGGTTCCCAGCACTCCCAGTCTGCCCTGCTTGGCACCCCCACACTGCCCAGCTCCCGCGACCCAGAGGCAGGCAGCTGCCCTCCCTGCTGTCCCTGCCTGCCTCCAAGACAGACGCCCGTCCGTGGGCTAGTGCGTGCCTTAGTGGGCCTATCGGCACCTGCAGCCCCACCAGAGGGAGGGTCAGCTCGGTCCTAAAGTGTGTGGGGTGAGGGGCTGCTGTGTGAGAGATCAGAGACAGGACAGAGGCCGGAGCCATCTGTAAGCTGGACCCTGCCCGCATCCATGACTTGGCTTCCCTGTCTGGGGTCCAGCGGGAAGCAAGGTCCATGCTCTAGAAGGAGGAGGGCCCGTGGGCTTCCCTTGGGGGCCAGGGGGAGGGGGTCGGGGAGACTGATTCCATCCAGAGGGGATGTGGGTGGGCAGGGCAATGCGCTGGGAAGGGGGAGAAGGGGAGCTGGCCTCCCTGCAGTCTACCCCCCAAATGGACGCGGTGGGAGTTCCCGCAGCTGCCGTAACAAGTTACCACAACCGAGTGGGTTAAAACAACAGAAATGTGTTCCCTCACGGTCTGGAGGCCAGAAGGATAAAACCAAGGGGTCGGCAGGTTGTGTTCCTGTCTGCAGGCTCCGGGGGGAATGCCTTCCTGGCCTTTTCCAGCTTCTAGAGGTGTCCCTCCTCCGTCCCCAGCCTCTGCCCTCACACCTGGCTCTGACCTCCTGCCTCCCTCTGATGCGGGCCCTGTCATGACATGGGCTCACCTGGAGATTCCAGGACAACCTCTCAACATCCTTAACCGCAGTTGTCAAGTCTCTTTTGCCATGTAAGGTGACAGTCCCAGGTTCCAGGACTGGGAAGAGGATACCTTGGGGGATGTACTGTGCAGCCCTCGCCCCCCACAGTGACAGTTATGACCAGTCAGCCCCATTCACAGATGAGACACCTGGGCTCAGAGAAGTGAGGGGACCTCAGGGAGGTGCCCTCCCTTACTGGGGGACACGACACAGCTGGACTGAGTTCAAGGACACCCCAGCCCAGGCACTGTCCCTCAGGCCCCCTGCAAATGCAGGGTGACCACAGCAACCCCAGGAAGGAGCCCCGGGCTCCTCGCACACAGGCCCTGAGCAGGGGGTTGGGGGGGCTCTGGCAGATGCAGGGGAGCTCTGGGGGTCACTCATCCAGCAGGAAGGCAGCCTGGGGGTCACTGCTGCTGACTGCCATACTCATACATTCACTCATTCCATTCTTTCAATGTCGGCCTAGCCCCGGGGCTGCCACAGGCCCCCACCAGACCCAGCCTTCTACCCCATCGATACATCGGTCCTCAGGTAACCTCTCACGGGCCAGGTGGTCCCATCTGCGTTAGAGATGCTGCCGTCTCCCTGCCTGCGTCCCCGTCCCTGCACTGCCTGCCGAGGAGGCTCGACCGGGTGCCCCACTCCCCCAGGGCTCCACGCATCTCCTGGTGGCCCACACAGATGTCACCTGGGGCCTGTCCCAACGGCCCTAGCCAACCTAGAAGCCCCTTCGCTGCCCCCTCCCCCACTACATGCATCATCTCACTAACCTTCCTATCCACCCCTTCTACAGGCCAGGAAACTGAGGCTCAGAGGAGCCACATCCCTGGCTATTGTCACCACCGACCCACCCGGCCTCCAGTAAAGGCCTCCCTGACTTCACGGCCTCAGAAACCCCGTTCTGCGCCTTCCCTCATTGCTTCTGCTCTTCTCACTTCCAAAGGTGGGTACAGCCTGCGGGGCCGGCCCTGGCACCTTCCCGGGCACCTGAGGACCCTCCTGGCCAGTGACAGACAGAGAATGTCCCGGGCTGTGTCGCCCTGACCTTTGGTTTAAAGTCCCCAGAGCAACTGTCTGTGCCTGTGGGCCAGGCTCACGCCGAGCGAGTGCCAGGCTGTGGGTTCTGATCCCTGATGTCACGATTCTCTGTGCCAGACGGGGTTACCTCCCCTTTCCCGCGAGGCACCTGATCCGCCCAAGTAAGTCCCTTCCCGTGACACGGAGCGGCTCCTCCGGACGCAACCAAGCACACAAGGCCTCTCTGCCCTTGTGCTGGGGTCCCAGGTGGCCGGGAAGCAAGCACGGGTTTGCAAATGGGTGTTCGCACAGAACCTGGCTGGTGGTGGCCGCCTGGGAAGAGCTAGGGTCCCGATTCCACAGCCAGGCAAAGGGCACTCAGGGGACACGCCCAGACCAGGAACACAGAAAGTACAGCTCGGATGAAAAATCGAATCCAGATCAAAACCAAATAAAAACACCTGCCCAAGAGCGCAGCTGCTCACGCGGCCTTCCAAGGACCCCGAACCCAACAGGGATTCCTCCTCGGTCCGCAGCGCCCACCGGCCCCGGCTGCCGTCCGCGGGGCCCGGAGAAGACAGTCACCCGCACAAGCACACACGGCCTTCCAGCGACCGCCCGGCTGGCCACTGAAACACGGTCGTCAGCACAGACCTGGGAGGAACCAGACAGGGTGTCGCGGGACACACCGTGGTCGGAGGCCCGCTGCCAGAGCCCAGCAGCGCGGAGTGGGCAGCCGCCCCGGCGTGCCCCTTACCTTTCTCTTGTTCGTCGGGCAAATGTAGAAGTTGTCGATGACCGTGGTGACACCGGGCTGGAGCGTGAGCTTGGTGTAGGACGTCCCGAAGTCCGAGGACCTGGGGGGACAGGACGACAGGTGTCAGCAAGGGGTCCCTCCAGATGCAGATGGGTCCAGCCCACATGACAGCCAGCACGGGCCGCACACCGGTGTGGGCACAGCAGCCAAGACCACGTCCCCCGGCAGCAGCATGCCCCAGGCGACAGGGAGGAGACGGGGCTCCCTGGGTCTCGAGCGCTCGCTCGGGTCTGGCGCGGGGTGTGGAGTCAGTGAACGCCAGCCAGTCTCCCCACGCGTGCCTGTCTGCGAAGGGCCCCTCGTGTGCCAGGCACTTCTGTGTCCTTCCATCTTCTCGATTCTTCGAGAGCCCTTAAAGACGAGCTCACTGTGTCTCCCTTGCAGAGGCCCCAAGGACGAGGAGGATGGCTCAGAGCAGGCAGCTTCCCGCCTGGGATCGCTCAGCTAACCAGTGCCTGACTCGGGAGGTGCGAGCTGGCCCGAGCCACTCACGCCGGCACCCTATTCGCTCTGGAGAACGGCCCTCACCGTGCTGAGGCCTCCCAGCGGCCTGCCTGCTTCTCTGTTTCCCTCTCCGGACCCTGAGCAGCTCCGGGGAGCTGCACCCTCCCCACCATGGCCACACAGAGCTGGAGGACGGCAGGGGACGGCAGGCAGGACAGAGCTCCGGGTGCCCCTAGAAACCAGGCCCCCAGCCCCGGGTCTGCCGACGAGCCCCCCCACTGCTGGCTCCATTCCAGGGGCTGGCCCCTCCTCACCTGGGGGCCCACTCTCCTGGCCGTAGCATGAGGGGTGCAGGACGGAATCTCTGGCTCTAAACCCCCTGCCCACCGGGGCGAGAGGGGGAGGGGTCATCAGAGTGATTTCACATGTGTGGTTTGGAAGCAACTGATATAGCGGGACATGGAATTAATTCCACATGGAAGCTTAAAACCTCCGTGACCCTAAAACCAATGTTCCTTATTATCACCCCATTAACATGTGCTGTGATTACAGAGCAAGGCTGGCCGTGAGCCCCGGGGTGGCCAGGCCCGTCTGACCCTAAAGCGGAACATCCAGGATGTCGGGCTTCAGGGCCGTCCCTGAGCTTCCCCATCAGGAGCGGTCAGGAGAGTCAACCCACCGAGGGGACAGGGCCAGCAGCGGGAACCCCTCGGGCCTGGGCCTCCCTGTGATTACCTTGTGTGTCCTCACAGCTGAGAGCTGCCTGCACGAGCCGAGCCCCAGGGCCGCGGGAGTCGGCTGGAAGCCTGTCCTGGGGCCCCAGCAGCACCCTCCCCCTCTGGGGGCTGGACGAGGCAGTGTTTCTCAGGCTTGCCCAGTGTTGTCAGGGCCTGGGGGCCAGCCTGGGGCCGCGCAGCATAAATGCCTGCCCTGCCAGCACGTGTCCATTGCCTTCCCCAGTACATCTTTAGTGCTTTCTGCACACATAGACTTCCTCCCCAAATCTTCAAGAGAAACCGGAGCTCCGGGAAGATGGGCCGTGTTCATTGTCTTGGTGCCTAGTGGCCACCTGTCCTCCTGTCCCTGGAGGCCAGGTCCCTTACCAGCCTCAGGGCCACAAGACCCTTCCCAGACCACGACAGAGAGCAATACCTGCCCCCTGACTCCCAGGGGGTTCTGGTGGGGGCCAGTCCCCTCCCCAAGGTGGGTCCTTGACTGCCCTTGGCCTCCCCAGAGAGACTCTGCTCCAGCGAACCAAGAAAGCCTCCCTGGAGGGGTGATTAGGGACGCACTTAGTCTCCAAACCTCAGAGAACTGATTTGCTTTGGGAAGGAGGGAGCCAGAGGCCCATTAGCAGAGGAGTGATCCAGAGACCCAGGGAATTCGAGTCTCCACGGAAACCAATGGCTGTGTTTCTGAGCTTGATACATGGAAGGGTCCTCTGAGCCTCTTGGCCCCTCTGCTGTCCCTACCACCACCAGCAAGCTGAGTGTAAGACCTGCCCGTGGATTCTGCCTCCCAGATACCTTGCCACCCACCCCTCCCCTCCATCACTGACACCCACCTGCCTCAGCCCAGGTGCTTCTCAAGGATCCAGCCTCCCCCACCACCCCCACCACCACCCTTCCCCCTCCCGGTCACAGGAGCCTGCTCACACCTGCTCACTCCTGGGCACCTGCTAGTGTGGGCCTGCAGGTGGAGCAGGTCTAGGGGGGGCGAGGGAGCGAGGGTGATGAATAAGAAAAATATAACAGCATCAGGTATGATCAGCACTAGGCTGGAGGGGACACTGGGACTGCTGTCTCAGAGAGGCAGGGAAGGCCCCTTGGACGCGGTGATGTTTGGGCAGAGACAGGAAGGAAAAGAGTATGTGCCTGGCTGGGGGAAAGCGATTTGTAACCTGGCTAAGTAATGTCCCCCCCAAATCTGTGTCCATCCAGAATCTGGCAATGTGACCTTATTTGCAAACAGGGGCTTTACGGATGTAAGTTATGAGGAGGTCACACCGAAGTAGGGCAGGCCCTGATCCAATGACTGGTGTCATAAGAGGGGGGGAATTTGGACCCAGGGACACACAGACACACAAACACACATGGAGAGTGCAGACAAGGGATGCCAAGGACTGCCGGCCACAGCCAGAGGCTGGGAGACATGCTCCGAACAGACTCTCCCCAAGAGCCTCTGGAAGAAACCAACGCTGCCAACACCTTCGCCCTGGACTTCCAGCCTCCAGACTGTGCACAATAAATTTCTGTTGTTTCAAGCTAGCCAGTGTGTGGTCCTCTGTTACGGTGGCCCTAGGAAACTAACACAGCCTTCCAGGCAGAGGGAACAGCAGGTGCAAAGGCCCTGAGGACAGGCTAGCTCTCCTTCCTGCTCTTGGGACAGGGAAGGAGGGATCTGTTTGAACCAGTCCACCACTGCTTCCAGCTACTGAGGCACCAGGAACTGCTCACGCTGCAGGACAATGCAAATCCGGTTCCCGTTAGTCATGAGCCCCAAACTCCAGGCCTCTTGCTGGAGGCTGAGGCCCTCAGTTCACTCACTCACTCACTCCTCTGTCCAATATTTGTTTAGCTCCTTAAAGCTTCCAGCTCCACACTCCAAGTGGGAATTCAAATGTGTTCCCTGGGTCAAGTTCGGTCATGGCACGCATGTTTACGGAATACCTACCGTGTGCCGGTCACTTCCTCCTGCCGTAAGCAGGACAGACACTGTCCTGCCCTACGGGGACGACAGGCTGGCTGCTGAGAGAGACAGAGCAGCCCCGCATTTCCAGGTAAGCAGTGATGCCGATGGACATGTCCAGAGAATCTTGGGAGACTCTCCGGGGACGTGAAACCGACCTGGCCAGGGGCCACCCTCGACTGCCCTGCCCCCAGCTGCCCGCACCACCCATCTAACCACCCACCCCACCCTGCCGACTCTTCCTGCAGAATCATTCACATTTGGTGCCAACATGCCCCCCTCGCCATCCCTCTCCATCTTGCAGCCATCCACGAGGGGCCTCCGTGGGCTATAGGCTCAGAGGAGGCGGAGGCTGGTACAGGCTGGGCGGGCTTCATCAGGACCGGTGAGCAGTTTCCTGCAGCTGATGTAACACATTACCCCAAACTTAGTGGTTTAGAACAGGACAGATCTATTATCTTACAGTTTGGGAGGTCAAAATTCCAAAACAGCTCCTTTCCTCACCTCCCCGGCTTCTAGAGGCACCCACTCTCCTTGGCTGGTGGCCCCTCCTCCACCTTCAGAGGGCATCCCCCCCACCTCCCATCCATTGTCACATCCCCTTCCTCTGGAGTCTGCCCCTCCCCTCGCTGTGCCCCCAGGAAGAGTGCGGGGCATGGCTGGAATTCAGGTGCACAGGCTTCGGGGCGAAGTTTCTTCAGAGAGCGGGAAGCAGGGAACGAGAACACAGGGGAGACAGAGATGCTGCGTGCGACCCTAGTAACGGGGTCCCGTCCCTGTCCGTGTCCCTCCGATCGCTCCCCCACGCTGGCTGGGTGTCTGCCGGCTCCCAGCTGCATGCCAGGCACCAGGACACAGCCAGACGGGCTCCCAACACTCGGCGGGTAAGAATGCCGACCGCCAAGGCCAGCAGTAAACAGCCTGACCAGCTCGCCTCGCAATGGGCTGGCCTGGCCCCCGCCAGATCCCCACCTCTCTGACTGCCTGTCTCTCGGTGGACCCCCAGTGTAGGCGGGGGACGAGAATGGAATTTATCACCGTGAATAAGTCCGGGAAAGAGAGGCTGACTGGCCTCAGTGACCAGCTGGTCAGTGGGGGCAGGTCCGAACCCAGACCTTCTGACCAACCCGGAACCTAACGCTACCTCCTCCTGAAGTCTATACAGATCACGCAGTGAGGACAGCGGTCACCAGGATCCTGCAGGAATCCACAGGCTGGGCACACAGGGAGCACTCAACAAATGCTTATTGGATTCCTATGGAGGTGCTCTGGGGGCAGACCTGCAGGCTCTGTGACCTCAGGTGAGCAGGTTTCCCTCTCTGGGCAATGAGTTTCCCATCAAAAATGTGGGGATGGAATGTGCTCATGTCTGAGCCCTGGCAGCGGCGGCCTCCATGGCCCTACCCCCACACGCCCCTCCTGAGCTGCCCCAGCGACCCCCGAGCCCCTCCCTGCCGTGCCCTCCCCCGGGGTGACCTTCCCCACAGCGCTCTGCACCCCCACCACCTCCAAGTTCTCCTTAAGTGCATCTGGGAGTGCAGGGAGTGATTATGCCAATCTGCATTTATTCAAATTAAAAATAAAAAACCCAACTCTAAAACTGGGCACACAGAAACAGGAAAGGCAAGCTCCGTTGGAAAGTCACTCTTTGCAAATCGGCTGCTTAATTGCTGAGTGTTTGTACATATTCACTTTTCAAAAAATAATTTAATTGAGCCATTTTCATGCTCTATAATTATTTCAGTGGCAGGGCCATATGTTCGGCTCCTGCCCCTCCCCGTTGTGCAGATGAGCCCCTACCTCCCACCCATCTCCTCCACCCGGCTAGCTCGGAAAACCACCGCAGCTGTGAGTAGGGGGCGCCACCTGCGCGGCTCGTGCTCCCACAGGTGAGCAGCCCCGGGTGAGGCCCGGACTCCGAGATGCACTTTCTTTATCTGTAAAAGGGGCTGATGACACTGATGTCACACACCTGCGTGAGGAAAGAGCACGAGGTAGGTTCGCGGTCGTGGCAGGTGCAGTCCCCGCCTCTCTGCACCCCCCGGGGGAAGATGTCACAGCAACTCCACGTGGGCCCCTCTCTGGCGGAAGGTGCAGGTGTGTGTGGACACACCTGCGTGTCCAGTGAGTATGAGGCTGGACAGCTAGTTTGTGCAAGCACACCCCGAGTGCCCCTGTTAGTCACTGTTGAGAATGTAGAGATCCTGCCCTCCCCCCAGAGTCCCACCAAGCAGGATGTGCCGTGAAACGTGTTGTTCAGTGTTCAAGGCCGGGGGCTCCGGGGGTGCCAACCCAGAGCGTCGCCCTTATAACGGAGAGTGTGCAGGTGGCAGGCCCTGATCTCCGTGCAAGGAGGGAAAGGCCGCTGATGCTTGCTAGGTTAAGCGGCTCTGGTATGAAAACTTGCTGCACGTTGATCCCAGCAGCAGATGCTCAGTCCAGTCGGCCGCTCCTGGACTCCCTGTATGTCAGTCCCCCGCAGTAAACCTGTGTCTCGATTGCTGTCTCTGGGTCTTTTCTTTGGCCTCACCAGATCACCATCCCACCTGGGCTGAGAGTCTGCTGGAGCGCGGCTGCCCAGACGCTGAGGATGCTGACAGTTTGCAGAGCATCCTGAGGAGACCCCTGTAGCCAGTCCAGAGGGTCCGAATTACCATCTGCACTTGACCCATGGGGAAACTGAGGCCCGGCTAGGGAAGGGACTTGTCCGGAGTTGTACAGGGATCCAGGCACCTACCGTGGGCTCTCCCATCGGACAAGGTGACACATGAGAGGCATGCTTTCGCGGCTGACGTGGGTCTGAGCTTGGGTGGGATTCCAGCCGGCACAGCGGAGTGATGTGCGGTGTGGTGAAAGGGAACGGACACTGAGCCGCCTTCGCACCAGGGCCATTCTAGTTCTCAGGCACTGACCCCTCAGGGGACCCACAGACAGTAGGCTTTGATCTGCTGCCCGGGTCTGTTAATATATGGACTTGGGGTGAGCAGAAGAGAATTGGGGCAGTGTGGGGCACTTCTCAGGCTGGTCAAGTCATTCAAGAAAATTCCAGAATGTGGCTCGAGATTCTGAGTGTGAAGTGGAGAGTCAGGAGCCAGCTAGGTGGGTGAACTGAGGGGGAGAAAAGCAGCCCCGTCCCCAGGGGGCGCAAAGCCTTGTGGGGCAGGGAGTCACCCCAGTCTGCTGCAGCCGCTGGGCAGGATCTGGAGAGCGGGCCCCTCCGACGTGAAAGGCCCTGGGGAAGGGGGCGGTTAGTGAAACCACATGCTCACCCCGCGCTGGACTCCATGCTCGGGACGGACACACAGACTCGCTGACACAGGAAGGCCACGGTCGAACAGGAGCATGCCTTCCCATTTTACAGATGAGGAGACCGAGGCTCAGGAGGAGGAAGTGACTTTTTCGTACTTAATCACAGCAACTACAGAAAACGCAGGCTGTCCCCTGAGTGGAGTAGTGATGTCCCCCGAGGGGTTCACGTGGCACCACGCGGCTGGACTTTCCGACTCCATCCTCTGGAGGAGCCTGGTGGGGCGGCCCTCGCTAATGGTCAGTGGTTGGACGCTGCCCGTCCCAGTCAGGGGGCCGAGCCACTGTGATCTCTGGTTCTCATGGCTCTTTCAACGCAAGCCCGCTTTACACCCGCCGGGCTGTGCTCCCAGCAGGCCAGGAGGGCTGGTGTCCCCACGGCCACACGGTGCCGGAGCCCACCTCTCCCAGTCTGTCCCACGAGGCCCGTCTCCCAACCAGCCCTTCCACGTGGGGTCCCAGCCGCCCCGCCCCAGCGATGCTGGTCCTCTGCCCCCACCAGTGTCAGGTGTTGTGACACTCGCTAGTGGAACTCTCCAGAACGAAGCTGGGCCAGGCAGCTCTCCCCACACCTTAGGGATGGGAGTTGGTGCATGGCCTGGGAGCAGATTCCCCTGCAAGGCAGCTCACACGACACCTCGGCTCAGGCTGGCTTCTGGCCACAGGCGTTCATTACTCCATAATGAGCATCACATCCTTTCCAATGAAGCCCTGTGTTATCCTTAAAAATTCCTGACATAAGTGAATGCCCTCAGGGGCACCTGGGTGGCTCAGTCGGTGAAGCATCTGCTTCTGCTCAGGTCATGATCCCAGGGTCCCGGGATCGAGCCCCGCATCGGGCTCCCTGCTCTGCGGGGAGTCTGCTTCTCTCTCTCCCTCTCCCCCTGCTTGTGTTCCCTCTCTCGCTGTGTCTCTCTGTCAAATAAATACATGAAATCTTTACCAAAAAAATAAGTGAATGCCCTCAGTGGGAGAGGTCTTTTCAACAAACGTTTCCTGAGCGTCAGTTACATGCAGGCTCTGTGCTAGGCGTGGCATGAGACCTGGATGGGCAGGGGGCTTCGGCAGTGGGTGGTGCCAGCTACTAGCTAGACTCTAGCAGCCGGTCTATACGAGCTGCTCAGATCTTGGCATGATCCCACACCAGGTAGTCACCAGGCAGTGCCCCCGACCCCAGGAGTGCCCCCCTGCTGCCCGGGCCCCTCCTCCTGCATGCCAACCCTCCCAAGAGCTCCTCACAGACCAGCAGCATGGGATTAACCCCCCCAGGGCAGGGGGGCCTCCAGGATCCTTTTCTGGGCTGTGCCCAGGTCCACTCTGAGGGAGCAATGCCCTTGCCACATCTTTGTGGAACAGCACATGGTGCTGCCTTTAGGGGCCCAAAATCCAGTGTGGGGGGCTGAAGCATGAAGTGCAGCCCGAAGATGAGCTTCTGGAGCCTAGAGTAGCTTCTATGAGTTCTCAGAGCCTGGGGTGCTGGCTGCTCCCGTGGAGCCCAGAGAAGGTGCTAGAAGCCTGCACGGAGCTCTGAAAAGGTCGGTCTATATGCTCTCATGGAAGCCTGAAAAAGGGGGCTTGGGGGGCCTCGCAGAGAATCTGGGGGAGCTGGAAAGGGGAGGAGGAGGAGGAAGAGGGCCCCAGACAAAGGGGATCAGGCATTTCAGGAAGAGCCCCCGGGCTGTCGGCCCTGAGCGCTGGTCAGGGGAGCTGGGTGCCCCATGCAGCGGCAGGGAAGGAATCAAGGCCCCAGTTCCAGGCAGAAGCGAGAGTGGCCGAGGCCCACAGCCTTAGACAGCGGAGTCCAGAGGAAACACAAGTAACACACTACAGCCTTCGTCCCGGCCGGGCCGCGCGTGCCCCCGGGTGAAGACACTCGGTGGTTCCCCCCTCATCTAATCTCCTTCCGGCCAGTGACTCTTGGTACAAACAAGGAAACAGAGTCAAATGAGTGGTCATTTGTTGGGACTCATCAAAGACGAAGCTAGGCTTAGGTGACCCCAGGTCTCAATAATGCATGCCCCTTCGACCAGCTTCTGGCTCTATGGAAAGGAAGGGGACACGGGACACCATGGCTCAGGGCTGGTTTTATTTCTGGAGGTTTGAACATGGCACACGGTAGGACCTTTGCAATAGCTCTCTTTCCAGCTGAGGAGGGCAGGGAGTCTTTAGAGCTGATTTCTAACCATCGGGGCTAAATGAGGCCTGTGTCCCTGGAAAGGCCCCACGGTCACCTGGCAAGGCGGCCTGCTGCTCACCTTGGCACATGAGACCCCGTCAACCTCCCGCAGATGTTCCTGTTTTTACAGCCATTCTGCAAGCCCTCAGCTGGGCACGCTTCCAGGGGCCGCGGTAGGTGACCAAGCCATCCCCAGCCCAGGCCACAGGCCAGGAGCAGTGGCAGGTGCGGGGAGGGGAGGTGTCACTCACCCCAGAGGCTGCAGGTGACAGGCTGTCGCTGGGACTGACACCAGGTGGGATTTCCTGAGAAGCAAGCCAGGGACCAGATAGGACATCGCTGTGTCTTCTGGGTTAACTGAGGAAGTTGTATCCGATGGGGCACTGGAGGGGCTGGGTTTATGTCCTGGCAGAGGCGACTCTCTGATGATCCCGACATGGTGGGATCGTGGAGGGGCTGGGGGAGGCAGTGTGGGGCACTCTGGGTTTTGTCGGGAATGACAAAGGAGCATCTCCTAGGAACGGGGTGGGGCAGCCACTGGCCAGGACCAGGCCTGCCCACGGCCAACCTCCTTCTGCCATGACCCAGGGTGAAGCACGCGGACGCATGCATTCTCCCAGGGAACCAACCGACCTGGGAGCATGCCAAGCCCCTCTGAAGCCCAGAAATGTCATTTCAAATAGAAAACATCCAAATAGAATAAGACAAATAGTAACATAGAAAGATTTGCTGCAGACCAGATAACGCGGCTCTGAAAAGCTGTCCAACCCAGTCACCACCTCATCACGGAAGAGGGTTGGCAGTGCCACGGAGAGAAGGGCCACGTGAGGCGGGGAGGAGCGTGAGCTGCCAAGTCAGAGGGTCCGGGCTTGGCTCTGGGGGATGTGCCTGCTTAGGCTCCCCTTGGGAACTGGAATCCATCCTTAGGAAAATTCCAGAAGTTTACCAATCCACTGACAATGAAATTTCCTTTCTCAATATGCCAACACATCCTCCACTCTTCTTGGAATCATTTTAAGATAATAGGACAAAAATAACAGGAAGTGGTTACAACAGTAACAAGAAAAGAAGTTTCTGCTTCAACCATCGACGGGGCCCCTTTACCCTCTACGCCCGTCCAGCCCTTGTCCAAAGGTGATCACACTGATCGATCAATGACAGCATGTACACAAAATTCCATTCTGAGTTTCGGATGGTCGGCATTTCCTGTTGGCTGTGTGACAGTCCATCCAGGCCACGTGGATTTACTGATGGGCCATTCCTCAGGCTGAACTATGCCAGGCATTTCCACAAACACCGAGGGCCTCCTACGTGCCAAGCGCTTTGGAAAATCACTTTTTTCCATGGATTGCTATTTTGAGCCCCTCTGCCCGTCATCAACAACATCTTCATCACTTGAACACATCCTGGATTATTCCCGAGGTGATGCCCCAGGAGCGGGGCTCCTCTGTGAAGCTCAAAGCTTCCATGTGGTGTTTAAAAAATGTGTTTTTTAGATCTGAGAAAAATCTTACAACTGGATATCTTAAAAACTAGGGGCCTCATTTATTCTTAGGGGGTCTTGGCACAAACTGATAACACTTTTCTATGCCAATGTGTCAAATTATAGAATCTGACGCTCTAAATTGATTTTTTGAATGACTGTTGACTACACTGTTTCTGCCAATGGCAGCCCGAACGATAGATTAAGCATCTTAAAGAAGAATAAATGCGAAGAGGCATTAGCAGATGAGATCCAGGAAATCTGGAAGGAAATTCTATTTTTAAAAGTTACAAGGAATATTTTAATCCAAAGTGCAGAAACTAAGTAAGAAATAAGATGCAACACAAACACCTCTCCATCTTGGTAAACGCCAAAGAACTTTTTAAGTCATGAAACTGGATATCTGATTGAAAAAAAAAAAAAAATCTTTTTTATGGCAAAAAGTTCCTGGAATAGAAACAAAGGGTTGATGACATACAAAACGGAATAGTTAAGCCAACAGCCTACAAATTTCCATTTCCAAACTGTGTCCCTAAAGACTCAGTCTCTGGGCTGAAGTTGAGAGATCTGGCTTGCAGACACCTCCATCCTTTCCCAGTTTTGGATCTTGGACGAGTCGGTCCATATCTCTGAGATTGAACTTGTCTGTGATAACAGGGGACAATAACGGTACTGATGACAAGAACACATCATTGGTATCCCCCATATATCAAGCTCCATGCTAACCAAGTGCTTTGCACGTACTAGCTCACTTAATCCTCCCAACACGTGAAGATGAGTAGCACTGTCTCATTTTCCAGAGCAGGAGACTGAGGCCGGGAGCGCAGGAGCTGAGGGTGGCCGAGGCAGCCTGGCCCCCGCCCGTGAGCTCTGCCCCAGCACATGCAGCCCCCGCACCTTGCCAGGAGCCACTTCCCAGGCGGGACGGTGTAAGAGGAGAGCCGTCTCCAACCTTTTCCCTTCACAGCGCGGCAGAGGGCAGGGCAGGAGCGTGCCCCTGTTCCTTCCCGGGGAAGCAGCCTCTTCCACGCTCACACACCCTGCGGGGCCCTGAAACCATCACCCGCACATAGGAACGGGGCCTCCACCGAGGATGGGGGGCACCAGATCACCTGCCTTTTCCAGCTAACAGAGCCTGCAGATGGTGCCGGCCAGAGGCCCCAGTTCTCTGCTCCTTGAACCTAAGTTAGTGTCCACTTCTCCCAAATGATGCGAAGCTCCCTCGGAACCACCTCCAGTGGGTCCCCAACACCCTCGGGATCAACGCGGAGTCCCTGACAACAGCGGGCCGGCGGGCAGGCCAAGGAAGGCACGCAGGGAGGGGTGCTGTCAGCTCCCCACCTGCACAGGAGGGAAGCAGGGCTGCGAGGAGAGCCTGGCTCCGTCAGGGAAGAGCCTCGAAGGGTGAAGACAGGAAGCACATGGCCTGCTGGGTGACTGCCCCCCCCCACCACGCAGTCTCCTTGCTGTTCTGCTACCCGCCCACAGCTGCCTGCGACACCTGATCCCACCGGAGGGACTTCTGTTCCCCTGATCCCCCCGAGAGCCCCTCCAGGCCAGGCCTGTGTCTGACCAGCTCTCTGGCCAGCCCCTCGCCCGAGGCCCGGCATGAAGCAGGGGACAGTGAATGCTGTCGAAGGAGCGCACAGATGAATCCACAAGCCGGTCCTCCCCCAGAGCCTGCCGCAGGCCCTATGCGAGCCCTCAGCACCCGACCCCACTGTGAGAGCCCCACGGGCCCGAGACCTCCAGGCTCCCCCACGCCCCTCCCATGGAAAGGACATAAGCCCAGAGAAGGGCGGTCACTGGCTCAAAGTCACAGAGCAGCTGAGTGGCCCGGGGCGTGACTTTGACTGAGGTCTCCTGGCCCCAAGCAGAGCTTCTGTGTCCAGGATACTCCAGGATGTCCTAGGCAGACGCTGGAGGGCAGAGGTCTCCATCACTCCTCACCCCAACCCGCCGTCAAGACGATGAAACAGAACCCAACCCCTCAGACCAAGCCAGTGACAAAGACGTCAGGTGAATGTTTCTGGAGACTGAAAACAAACAATAAATGAAGGCTGACGGCTACAGAGCACAGGCCGCCTGCAGCAGTGGTGACGGCTTCTGCCTGCAGCACGTGCGGAACCGGCAGGACAGACAGACAGACACACACCCATCCTTCAGCAGCTCCAGGACCACCTGGTCAACCCCAGCCAGCCCACCGCACCAGGGGCCCCGGGGGAGAGGGCACTGGGGGCCGAGGCTTCGGCTCTGACAAGGGCGTGGCTCTCCGAGGGTGCCCAGCGGACCCTGCAGAGTTCTGACCCCCTCCAGAGCCCCTTGTAGGCCCAGCAGGTGGCCAGCCCCAACAAGCGCCCCAGCTTCTCCCAGCCAATCTCCTACGAGACACCCCCATGCTTACAGCATTATTCCAAAGAGAGTGGCCTGCAGCCACGGTCCACATCACAGGTGGAGGAGTGTGCTGACAGGTTAAGACCACTGGCTGTGTGACCTTGAGCTGGTCACTCGACTTACCGACCTCAGGTGTCCCTTCTGTACAATGGGGACACACCTTCCACTCACGGTCCTCACAAGTGTTAAATGAAAGGACAGACATGAACCTCCCAGCACAGCGACTGGCCCGGAATACAGGGAGTGCCTTCCTCCTCCTCTTCCTCCTCGAAACAGAAGGTGTTTGGCGACTGTGTTTGGCAGCAAGAGGTCAACTCAGTGGGTCTGGCTTGTCTGAACTCTGCACCTTCCAAGAAAGGTTAGGCCCTTGATTGGCCCCTGGAAGGTCACCTCTAAGGCCCTGGCAGGTCCCACCTGTTAAGCGTGCCTTTGCTCACCGGAGGCCCCCAGCCAGTGTGCCAGCCCCTGCTGATGATGTGATTTACGGTAGGGGTCTCGGGTCAGCTGGGACCCCTTTACTTCTAGAGGGGCCAGAGACTGAGGTCAACCACAGGGCTACATGACCAACCTTGATAAAAACCCTGGACACCGGGCGCCTGGGTGGCTCAGTCGTTAAGCGTCTGCCTTCGGCTCAGGTCATGATCCCAGGGTCCTGGGATCGAGCCCTGCATCGGGCTCCCTGCTCGGCGGGAAGCCTGCTTCTCCCTCTCCCACTCCCCCTGCTTGTATTCCTGCTCTCGCTGTCTCTCTCTGTCAAATAAATAAATAAAAATCTTTAAAAAAAAAAAAAAAAACCCTGGACACCAAGACTCAGGTGAGGCGCCCTGGTTGGTTGTACTTGGGATGTGCTGACCCGTGTCACCGCTTGAAGAGTTAAGCACTGTCCCCGTGGCCTACGAGACACTGCCTGGGTGTGGAGTCCGTCCTGGGCCTTTGCACATGCTGTTCTCCTTCCCAGATACGCACAGGGACTGACTCCCCACTGTGTTCCAGGCTCGGTTCAAGTGTCCCTCCCTGAGGACGGTGTCCTGGGCCACTCTCCCGTGACTCTCTGCCCCGTTTCCCACGTGACTTCTATCCATTGCACACGTTGCTTCCTGACATTATACACGTTTTGTGAAGGTACTGTCTGTCTAGAACATCAGCTCCTGGGAGGAGAGTGCTGGTGTCTGGCTACCCTCCATGCTGGGAAGCCATCCCTTCCCCAAAGACCCCATTGCTGACAATCTCCTGCAGTTCTGTGTTAGGTGTGAGACAGGCTCATGTTTCCTCCTCCCTAAGGGACGCCTACTGGTGCCTGTCCCTCCTGCTGAGAGTCCTCCTTACCCCACACCCGGTGCAGTAACCTGGGTCACAGGTCAAGGGCGCATCAGGGTGGCCTGGTCTGGGCACCTGGGCTGGCCCTGAGCCCTGCAGCACTGTGGAAGCTGCAAGGCGTGGCCCCCACTTCTGCGTCTCCCACTCCCAGCCCCAGCAGCCAGTCGGTGAAAGTTTGCTGAAATGACTGAATAATGCCCAAATAACTTCCATAATGGCACAAACCGCAGTAAAAATGTGGCCCGGGAGCCGCCCGCCCGCCCCCCTATGCCCCTTGCAGACCCTGTCACTCCGCCTCCTCCCACAGGCACCCCACAATAATAACTTCATGCACCTTGCTCTCCAGGCAAGAGAACCAAAGCGGGTGGAAATGAGCAGAACATATTTCTCCCAATTCTTAAGACTCTCATTTAAGAGTTCAACAGGGACAAGATGCCTTTAAGCACATGAAAATTATGAGTCAAGCCCTTCTCAGCAAAGGCGCATCATTCAGCAAGCATGTGGGACTGACTGTTCCAACCACGGGTCCAAGGAGCTGGGAGAGGCGGGGGCGGGCGGGGGTGGGGGGACTGCAGAGCCCTGGGCCAGGCTGCCATCTGTGTCTCCTTGGGAGCATGTGGGGGTCTCGGAGCCTGGGGACTCTCACCCCACAGGCAGGACCTGTCCCAGCATCAGGCTGGGTGACAAGTGGACTTCCTCACCTCCAGGCCACATGAAGGGGGACTGTGACCCTTTGTTCATACGTCACTCCTAGAATCAAGCTGAAGCCATGGTCCCCCTTCTGGGGGTGCTTCCTCCCACGGAGCCATCTCAGTGAGCTGGGGTGTGGGGCTCCGGCCAGGCGCTGGCCAGCAGGCGGTGGCTGAAACCCCCACGCATCCCCAGCAAAAGCAGTTTTAGAAGTCATGCAACTTGCACCATAGTGCAGGTCCCACTTCTCCAAGTGCTCTCCCTCCAGGAACACGGGGCCCCATTGCAGATACCAGGAAGCCAAGGCTCAGAGAGGTTCAGTGACTTGCTCAGAATCCCACAGCAAAGAGGTGGAGAGGCAGGTGGGCCCAGGTCTGTCAGATCCTACAGCCCACGAGCTCCCCCGTCCACCTGCAGAGAAAGTGGTGGTTCTGGTGCTCGGAGGGGCCCCCGGGGCCAGGAACGGCACCACGGGCTCTCGCCACACACTCTCACTTCCTCAGCAGCCCTCAGGGAGGCCGAGAAGCCACCAAGGAAAAGAAGAATTTGAGGCTCTAGCCCCTGAAATGGCCCAGCCAAGGCCCCACAGTCACTGAGGGGCAATGCCTATGGGACAGGTTCCGATGTTGGAGAAGAGCTCCCCCCCAGCTGGGGTTCTGTCCTTCTGGAGATGTGGGGTCCCACCCTTCCGGTGGGGGTCCCACTCACCACACCTGTGTGCATGACCATCAGCAGAGGAGGGGGCCTACTCCTCCATGGGAACGTGCACGAGTGCAGAGACCACCCACCTAAGTGGGTCTCAGAGGAGAAGGGAGAGGAGGAGGAGAGGTCCTGCCTTTGGAAAGCTAGGGGGTGGGTATGAAGATGTCAGTAACGATGGAGTCTAAGGGAGCTGAGTTCTGAGGGGTAGGGCGATCCTGTGGGTCCCCACTATAGACCAGTAAGTGGTGCCCTGTGGTATTCTGGGCTTGTTTCTGGTTGACACTTCCCATCTGCTTCCCTTAATGACTATCTACCCATCCATCAATCCATCTATCCAATCATTCTTCCACCTATCACCCACCTGTCTGTCCATCCATCCATTCTTCCATCTACCATCTACCTGTCCATCCATCCATCCATTCTTCCACCTACCACCCGCCTGTCCATCCATCCATCTACCCAACCATTCTTCCATCCACCACCCACCTGTCCATCTGTCCATCCATCCATCCATTCTTCCATCCACCACCCGCCTGTCTGTCCATCCATCTACCCAACCATTCTCCCATCCACCACCTGCCTGTCCATCCATCCATCCATCCATCCATCCATTCTCCCTTCTTTCCTTGCATCTGTCCAACTCATAATCCACACATTCCCAGGTACCTGCTGCATGTCTGGCCCTGCGCTGGGCTCTGAGAGGGGGACACAGAGATGCTTTGGGGAGGCTCCGCCACCAGGAGCACAAGAGACGTTTGATGAGTGACTGAGTGAGCCTTGAAGATGCTCTCCCAGTAACTGCACTGCCTGTTGATGCCATCATGTGTCTCCTAGATCCCAGGACCTGTTACTGGGTTGATTCCAGAATGTGACTCAACTTCTATTTTAAAAACACCAGGATGTCACTGTGCTGTTCTTCACAGGAAGCATGCAAATGAATCCGCGGGGCCGACAGTGCTGCCCACATGGGAGGACGCTATATATCTTCAACAACAACACACCACCTTGCAAGGACCTGCTCAAGACGGGCGTGTACGATTCAGGCCCCAGGGTGATGTCAGTCCTCTCTTTCCTTCCCCATGGAAGGATTTTTTTTTTTTCCTGAGGACAGATTCTTAACTGGAAGCAGGCCAGCCCAAAGCTTGTCTGAATTTTCTGTGTCTGAGCATCTGGGGGAGCGGCAGACAGCTGACGGTGGGATTCCAGACAGAATGAAGGAGAAGAGCTCGATTTTTCAGCAACATGAAGAAATGGGCTGTTCTGGCTGCCGCCCAGCCCCCAGGAACACCTGCAGACGCTCCCAGACAGTGTCTGCAGACCCCAGCGCTCTCTGTCTCTCTCTGGGCATGGATCTCTGGCCTCTTATGCACCTCGGATTCTGTCTCTGTCTCTCTCTGTGGTGGTATCTCTGTGTGCATTCTTTCTCCATCTCTCTGTCTCTGAAAGTTCTCCCATGGGGCAGCTCTGTCCTTGTGTCTCTTGGCCTGTCTGTGTCTCTCTCTCCACGTGTCTCTGATTTTCTGTGTGAGCCATCCTCTCCTTCATTCTCCCCTTCCACTTTCCCCATTCCCTTTCTCCTGAGAGCATCTCAAGAGGAGACGTCCCATTATAGAAAGGTCTGGGGACAATGTGTGACCATCTCTCTGGGGCCATGAGGAAAGCAGGACACTGGTTCTGGCTTCCCCCCTTCCTGGGGTGGGGGTCACCAGATGCCAGGGCTCCTGATCCCAGGGAGCTGATGCTGCAGAGGGGCGGTCAGGTAATAAGCAGAACAAACGTCCATTGTCAGGTAGTGCTTGCTATGAATCACAGAATAAGGGGCAGAGAGTAAGGGGTTGCTATTTCAGAGTGGCACGGGATGCTCTCCCACTGAGGTGACATTTGAACAGAGACTGGAGTGCACTGAGGAGTCAGTCCATGTGGGCATCCGAGAAAGAGAAGAGCACATGCAAAGGCCCTGAGGCAGGACAGCCCAGCTGCCTTTCCTGGGCAGGATGTTCGTAGAACAGGACATGGCCCCTCACTGGCTTCCTTGTGCAGGGCCACTGGCTTCCAGGGTCTGGAATTGGACTGTGTCATGAAGCTGGGACACTTCAGATTTCCACTTCTGGTCTGGCCAACTTGGTGACTGACAGGGCCAGAGGTCTTCCTGGGGGAAGTCAGCAGGAGGACACCACACACACACACGAGCTGGGAGAGCTGGGGTGGGCAGAGTCACCTCTCCTGTCTTGGGGCCTCAAGCAGGACTCCCCCAGACAGGGCTCCAGAACATTCAGTAGGGACAGCCTTGGCCTCCTTCCATCTGCTCAACCTCCCCTGTCATCCCCACACTATGGCAGGCTCCTGCGGCCCCGGGCAAACAGCAGACCTTTCTGTCCCCATCAGTTTCGGTCTGGGGCTGTGGACACAGCAAGGCTGCTCAACAATCCAGCCCCTGGGTGAAACCCCACATTGCGAGACATCTGTGCGCTTCCTTCAAACATCGCATCCATGCTAATAAGGCAAATAAACACGGCATTTAAAGATCAGAGGCAGCACAGTTAAAGCCTATTAAATTAAATTCACTGTCAAGGGTGAAAGAGAAGATAAACTGGGATTATTCCAGTCATGGCAATTAAAAGAAAGAAAGAAAGAAAGAAAGGAACATTTAGAGAGAGATGTAATTTCGCGGTCCCCGAAGCAGTGACAGCTGCCTCCAGAGACAGCGTTTGGAAGGGCAGCTCGTCTCCCTCCCGACACGGGCAGCTCCCCCCTGAGTCTGTCCCTGTCCCCTGAGACCCGGGACACAGCCCTGAGGCCGTCCCTGAACCCCGGCTCTCCAGACACACCCTGCCAGGCAGGGAGGCAGAATCCTGGAGAACCTACTCCCTTCTGCTTCCGGTCCCGTCTCCAATAGAGACTGTGACTCCTCCCTGGCAGGCCCACCCTGATTCTGGCTCCTGCCCGGGGGGCCTAGACCCCCAGCCGCAGGACAGCGACCATCTGCCTTCACCCCTCTGCCCGAGAGGTGGCAGCGAGCCCCTCGGCCTCACCAGTCTCTGTATAACCCAGTCTGTGCTGCGTACTTCACACAGTACAGATTGCCTGCTTGGGTTTTGACATAGGTCGTCTCCAGTGAAATTCACAGTGACCCACAACATGCCACTGTGTGTCCACACCACCGTCCCAGGGTCCTTCACTGTCCTGCTCATGGTACAAGACACACTATGCACACGATGCTCTTCCCCAGGACACAGCTTCCTGATGATTCACTTCTCGCTGGCCCAACTGCTATTAACCTTTTCTTCCTTTCCAATTTTGTTTTCTTTCTACAATGTTCTCTGTCCTTTATATATATATATATATATGTATCTCAATCCTTTGGGCTTCTCCTCAGATGCACAGTATTGCCATTTTTTTCATGCAATGAAAATAGCTTTGCTGTTTTATTTCTGATTATATAAATCACACTGTGCACTATAGAAACCTGAGTGATACTTACATATATAACAGAAGAAGTGTAAACGGTGTGAAATCCCACCAGCCTGATGTACTGACTATTGTAGGCGAGTTGGTGAGGGGTGACCAGATTGGTGACCATCCTTATGCTCCCCTCCCTCCTCCTCCCCACTCCCTTTCTATAAATTTTATAAAATTCTATCACCCCCTCTGCCCCCACCCACAAGGCTTCCCTCCATCCCCACCCAGACAACAAAACCCAACCAAACATCCCAGGGAGAACCCGTTCAGATCCTTCTCCGAGCTCACATACTTGTACACACAAACGCACACCTCGGTACGGCAGGCTTGTTTTGCTGTTGGTTGGCTTTGTTTCATATTAAGCAAGATGACATTATCTCCCACCCTCTATCTTGCTTTTCTCACTTACTACAATGTATCTCAACAAAGTGGGTATAGAAGGAACGTACCTCAACATAACAAAGGCCATATATGACAAGCCCACAGCTGACCCCATCCTCCATGGTGAAATACTGAAAGCTTTTCCTCTAAGATGAGGAACAAAACGAGGATGCCCAGTCTTGACACTTTTATTCAACTTAGTATTGGAAATCCTAGCCAGAGCAATTAGGCAAGATAAAGAAATAAAAGACATCCAAGTTAGGAAAGAAGAAGTAAATCTTTCACTATCTGCAGATGATGTTATATGTAGAAAACCCTACAGACTGCATCAAAAAAAAAAACCTGTTAAAACCAATAAAAGAATTTAGTAAAGTTGCAAGATATAAAATTGATACCCAAAAATTTGTTGCATTTCTATCACAATAATGAACTATCAGAGAAATTAAGAAAACATTCCCATTTACAATTCTGCCCAAAAGATTAAAATGCCTAGGAATAAATTCAACCAAGGTGGTGTAAGGACCTGCTTATTAAAAACTACAAGACATTAATGAAAGAAGTTGAGAAAGACACAAATAAATGGAAAGATATATCATGCTGATGGATCGGAAGAATTAATATTGTTCAAATGTCCACACCACCCAAAGCAATCCACCCAAAGCAATTAAAAAGGTTTAATGCAATGCCTATCAAAATTCCATGACATTTTTAAAAAATATATAGTAAACAATATTAAAATTTGTGTGCAACCACAAAAGACCCCAAATAGCTGAAGCAAACTTGAGAAAGAAGAACCAAGCTGGAGGCATCACACGCCCTGATTTCAAACTATATTACAAAGCTACAGTAATTAAAACAATATGGTATCAGCATAAAAACAGACATATAGATTAACGGGACAGAATAGAGAGCCCAGAAATAAACCCACGCATATATGGTCAGTTAATTTGCAACAAAGGAGCCAAGAATACACACTGGGGAAAGGACAGTCTCCTCAATATATGGTGTTGGGAAAACTGGACAGCCACACACAAAATTATGAATCTGAACAGATATTGATCCAAAGACGTCGTACAGGTGCCCAACAGGTGCATGAAAAGATGCTCCACATCCCTCATCATCAGGGGAATGCAAATCAAATCCACAGTGAGATATCACCTCACCCCCATCAGAACGGCTGGTATCAAAAAGATGAGAAATAACAAGTGTTGGCGAGGACGTGGAGGAAACGGAATCCTTGTACACTACCAGTGGAATGTAAAGTAAAGTAGTGTGGCCGTGAGAAAACATGAAGGTTCCTCAAAAAATTCAAAATAGAAATACCACATGATCCAGCAATTCCGCTTTTGGGTATTTATCCAAAGTAAGCAAAAACATTAACTTGAAAAGATATCATGGCAGCATTATCTACAATAGCCAAGACATGGAAGCAACCTAAGCATTCATTGATAGATGAATGGATAGACAAATACACACACACATACCCCCCAATACTACTTAGCCATAGAAAAGGAAATCTTGCTATTCCCGACAATACGGATGGACCTTGAGGACATTATGCTAAGTGATATAAGTCAAACAGAGAAGTACAAATACAGTATTATCTTACCTATAGGTGAGCCAGGAAGGGAGGGAGGGAGGGAGGAAGGAAAGAAGGAGGGAGGAAGGGAAGGGGGGAGGGAGGGAGGAAGGAAGGGGGGAGAAGGGAAAGAGGGAGGGAGGGAGGGAGGAAGGAAGGGGGGAGAAGGGAAAGAGGGAGGGAAGGAGGCCAGCCACCCAGGGTGGGGACGTGGGAGAAGTGGGTGAACTGTTTTGTTTTGTTTTTAGCTTAAATTGAATTTAAAAGATACTACAACATGAACACTGCTCCGGGCCCACTGACAGTGTCCCTCTCACGGTGGCCGTTGCCGGCTGGCTCACCGCACCAGGAACGCGTGGGCCACCCACCCACCCGCGGGGCCCGCTCACTCCCGTTCAGAGAAGAGCCTCTCTCTCTCTCTGTCTTATCTACGCATCACTGCGGGCTGAGAGACAGTGGCCCTGTCCTTACTCTGCCTCCTCGAGGCTGAGCATCTTCTCACCAGTTAACAAGTGCGGGGGCTGTTATTCTGGGAACGTCCACCCAAACCCCCAGCCCTTCAACTCTTCACCTCCTGCCGCTCCCAACGTACAAGAGCTTTCCAGAAACACACCAGAGGCGGTCACTGCACATTAATCCTGCACTCGTCCGATGTGTAGCATTTCTGGTCAATCCCTGCTATCTTTTGATTTGGGTTTGCAGCATTTTCGCCTCACACGCAGTTACGTTTGATACATCGAATGTGTCTACACATTGTCTTAGAAATTCTGGGTTTCCGATCTGGCTGAAATGATTGCATATATTCTCTTGACTTTTCTTACTAGATTTGGATTTGTTACTTTTATTTCCTTGGCACATCTAATAGTTACTTTGGCACAAGGGTTCCACCCAGAGACCCAACCCCACATTCTCGCCTCATCCCTCACCAAAGACCAGGCACAGCCTTCTATTTTCCACTGAAAGTACCAAACGGGCCCATGGCCTCTTTCCACACTGATCTAGAAAACCACCTTTCTCACTGTTAATTCTCATTTCCCGCCATGCGTGTGGGTAGGTTGGCTGGGGTCCACGTCAGTGCATGCACCCGCCTCCCTAACACACTATTTCCGAGGGCAGCAACTTCGCGGTAAATTGTTAAGAGTTTCTAAACAAATCCCCTTTCTTTGGTTTCTTTTTCTATTTTTAGAAAATCTTGCGATTCCTGAGCAGCTATCCTTCTACATAAAGTTTAAGAGAATTTTATCCACTTTCATTTTGTATACAGTAAAAAAGCTAAGCCTAAGGTTAAGTAAATGTTGGCTCTAAAATCCTTGATTAAACCAAAAATGCTCAGAAACACACTTGGTTGAATCAGCGCTCAGAAACACACTTAAGAAACACACCTAGAAACACTTGACCCCCTGACAATTATTACGGGGGTTTCTTTTGGCCGTTAGATGCTGGTTCATTCACTGGCTCAAGGGAGCCAGTAAAAACCAGCTATACTTGGAGAAAATATTACCAAACTCTTTACACACATAGATTAATATGGTTTTATGTTTATAACATGTCCCTGTACTGCCTTGTGTTCATTTGGGTTGGTTTGTAACTGTGTGTTGGGGATTGAGTGTCTATTTATCCCCTGAGATCTCTTTCAGGCTCTGCCGCCTCCAGGAAGCCCTCCCGGACTACATCAAGTCTCAGGGAAAGTTTACTGGGCTCCTACTCAATGCACTGTCCATGCATTTTATAGACATTTAATTCATGCCTCTCAAGAATCCCTAAGATGTCAGAAACAAGGACTCTCCCTTCAGAGATAGGACCATTGAAGCCCAGAGGGGACAAATGGCTAGCCCAGGGCCACAGAGCCAGTTTGTGACTTCCTCCTTCTACTGTTCATCTTGCTGCCCCAACAGAGTCAGACCTCAGTAACATTAGCTGATGAGTAGATGGATGGATGGATGGACGCACAGATACAGCAATTCTTTCAGCAGCTGCTGGAACCTTCTACGTGGAGAAAGACGAATCCATTACCATGGGACACAGGGAGTTAACTCTTCCCCCGGTAGAGCAAATACAACCATCCCGAGTGGAATCGGATGCCAAGGGCTTACCATAGGCAACAGCCTCCGTAGTGCGGACCATCACAGCCCGCTGCGCTTTGGTGGAGGTGGTTTATGAGCGGGGATCTTACCCTTAGCCGGGTGCCTCATGGCCACTCCCTTTGCCTGGGAACTCACCACAAATACGTAAGGTGCTATGATTTCACGGATGGGGAAACAGAGGCTCAGAGGCATCAGGGTGCCTGACATTCCCGGAGGCTCTCTGCTAAATGCTGCCCCCACCGAATCTTGACCCTGGCTGCAGGAGTACAATCATCCGTCAATCACCCCAGTTCTCCTACAAGTTCATTAACTCAGAAAGGTCACCCAGTAGGACGCGCCTTCTGACTCCAGGAGCCTTTCTCCAGAGCCTGCTGCCCACCTTCTCGGTGTCCCACCTGCTGGGAGACAGGGCGTTGGGGAGTCCTCCCCATGCCAAGCTCTCGGTGCTACCCGCTTCCATGTAGGGCTACTTGCTTCCTCTCTCCAACCCCAGCAAGGTGGGCTGGTCAACCTGGGCCATTCAGGTGTCAGGTGTGAGAAGATAAAAGCAGGCCTAGAAGCCCTTGGGGGCCAGGGGCTGCCTTCGGGAATGAGTCCCAGGGTACAGGGGAGAGTCTAGGACAGCGGTGCCTACAGGGCCTGATCCACAGGGGGGCAGGGAGAAAAGAAGAGGCTAGGCCAGGGTCCAGCAGAGCAGGGTGGGCCAAGCTGTCTTCATGGGCACATGGGGTTGACAAGGCCTGTTTCTTGGGGCTGATGAGACAATTCAATGAGACTTTCAGTAGACAGGCCCCAGGCAGCCCCTGATACCCAGCAAGTGACAGAGAAATGGCAGCTCTCACTTCCTTTTCCCTCCAAAGACCACCCCTGCTGCCATATTGGATCCCCTACATACCACATCAACTCTCTCTCTTTTTTTTTTAAAGATTTGTTTGTTTATTTTTGGGGGGGTGAGCAGAGGGAGAGAGATGAAGAGAATCCCAAGCAGACTCCCTGCTGAGCATGGAGCCCGACGCGGGACTCGATCCCACGACCCTGAGATAACCACCTGAGCCAAAACCAAGAGTCGGACGCTGAGCCACCCAGGCGCCCCCAGCAACTCTCCTTTAAAATAAAGTAGCCTTGGGGCGCCTGGGTGGCTCAGTCGTTAAGCGTCTGCCTTCGGCTCGGGTCATGATCCCAGAGTCCTGGGATCGAGCCCCGCATCGGGCTCCCTGCTTGGCAGGAAGCCTGCTT
>NC_138370.1:175072957-175095570 GCF_054177405.1 Leptonychotes weddellii | reverse complement strand
CCAGGAACCCCCAGTGCCCCCCCCACCCCGGGCCACGTCTCAGGAATCACCCAGACCAGGAATGAGGAGTTCACCTGGAGTCTCCTTCTCCCTCACCCCATAACTCATGGGTCAGTTGTCCACTGGTTCTGCCTCCTAAACAGGTCATGAATCTCCCCCATCCTCCCGTCCCCTGCTCCCCGTTCAGGCCTCACCAGCACCCAACACAACCCCCGGGAACAGCCTCCTGAAAAACCCTATGCTTCTACACTGACCCCTCCAAGCTGTCGTCCACTGTAGCCAGAGCGCTCTTACACACGTGATTCAACGTCTGCAAACAGGGGGGTGGGTGGGTCACAGAAGATGTTATTTCCCTAATCTGCTCACTACGCTCCAATCCCTGACATGACCCGACTACATTTCCCAGCCTCCCCTGCGTGAGGAGCGGCCATGTGACTGAGTCCTGGCTGACAGAGCATGGGCCACAGGGATGTGTGTCTCCCCGCCCCCCTGGCCCACAGAACCCTCCCAGGTGTAACCCCTCCTCCTCCCCCCCCCAGAACCAGGAGGACCTGCGGAAGGCAGAGCCCCCCCAAAGAGGGAGCCTGGACCCCTGAACACCTGCAGGACAGGGGAAGAACCTGACACCCCCTGCACCCCCACCAGCCACGGCAGACTGGCGAGACCAGGGAGCCCCCTCTAGGTCTGGGGCTGTTCATCAGAGCAGGAATTGCCCTAAGAGAATGTTTGGATTCCTGTCTGTTTGCCTGGAGGAAGGCACCCCATGTTGATAGTGGTTGTCTTCCAGTTGTAAGATCTGGGGCCATTTTTTAAAAATTTCTATCGAGCTGGTGCCTGCAGTCTACCCACTGGGCTCCCGTCCTTGCCCTGCCACTGGCCTGCTGCTCTGGCACACATCTCTTGGGCTGTCTGAGCCTCAGTCTCCTCATCTGCAAAGTGGGAGTGGTTAGAGAACCTGCCTTTCAGGATTATTATTTGTTTGTTTGTTTATTTAACGGAGAGAGAGAGAGTACAAGCAGGCAGAGCGGCAGACAGAAGGAGAGGGAGAAGCAGGCTCTCTGCCGAGCAGGGAGCCCGATGCGGGGCTTGATCCCAGACTCTGGGATCATGACCTGAGCCGAAGGCAGCCACTTAACCTACTGAGCCACCCAGGCGCCCCTCAGGATTATTGTTAACAGGAGCCTGAGACCATTGACTACATAAGCTTTCTGCTTGCCTCGTTTTCTAATTATCTATTAACCCCACTTAAGACTGCCTTGCTAAAAAGACTGCCTTGCTAATAGGAATGAAGCCTTGGAGAGTCGGATTCCGTGTGAATCCTTTCTTCGTCAACATTTTCTCTAACGACTCCGTGTTTTTATAGAGGAGAAAAAAGCCAACAGCAGGAGTATTGCATTCACATCTCTAGCACAGCTCCCTGGAGGGGGTACACGTGTCCCCATAAACATCCAGAGCGGCAGACATGAGACAGAGCCTTGTGCGGCCGCACTCTGCATCCCGTGCCCGGTGTGGAGTCTCCTGCCTCCCCTCCACCGGACCCCGGGCCGCGCACAGCTGATGAGCAGCCAGAACGTGCCACACTTTACCTGGTGAAGAAACCTGCAATACTCGTACTGTTCTGCTCAATTAAAAAGAAAAAGAGTCATAGTACAAAGCTAAATCGTACCCATTACAATTAAATTTTTATGCCTTGGGGTCTCTTCAAGGCTAAACGTAGGAGAACACGTCTGCTGAGCAGAAAAGCCACCAACACGAGGCTACCCGTGCACCCGGGGTCCACAGACGGTCTGTTCTCTCACCTGACATCAGGATGAGGACTGTTGGCCTCCCCAGAAAAGCTAGTAACTAGCCTCATCACACCTTCTGAAGGTGCCAGGGGGAACTTTCAGCCCCCCTTTCACAGTGAGGTCAAGTAACCCAGCCAGGACACCCAGAGCCTGGGGCCACACCCCACAGGGCTCCCCAGACCTCAGCCCGAAGCCAGGGAGAATCAGCAGCCTTTAGACGGGGCCAGCCTCCCCGCTTCCCATACACCTTCCTTGGGCTCCTCCTCCCTCAGTGCCAGGCCCTGCTCCTGGGGCATGACACACACCCACATCTGAGTGAATTTAGGATGGGCTTTCGTGCTGTTCCCATTTCTCACTGATCTCAAATGGGAACGGTCACAGTACACTGTTTCTTGGGGTTCCCGGAGTGTGAGTCCTCCAGTCCCGCCCTCACCAATGTTGAATGGGGACAAACACAGACCCAAAAATTAGCCATTGTTGATGAAGCACAGGCCTTCCTAGAGGACAAATCGGACCACGTGGCTCTCCTCTGCTTCAATCCCTCCCGTGGCTCCCCTTCCGCCCGGACTTGCCCAATGAGGACAAGGATGAGGACTCAGAACCGCACTCCAGGCCTCTCGCCGCTGCTCCTTACTCCTTTCTCCCACCACCGATCCCACCGACTCTGTCCCACACGCTGCTCCCATTTCCCTGACTCATCCACATCCCCTCAGGGGACCCTGAGCTCAGGCTGGGCTCTCTCCTATAAGGCCCTTCTGCCGCCACCCCGTGAACTTCTACGCATCCCTCAATGACCAGTATGAAAGAACCCACCCGTCCCACTGCCAAGGAACCTTCTCTGACTCCCCCAGCTACAGCACAGCTCACCGGTGGCCAGGCAGGTTCTGAGTTGCATCCCCGTGCTATGATATCTCAGGATAGTGAAGCTGTTTGGGTCTGTTTGCTCCTCTAGACTGGAAAGCTCTGCATTTTGGGCTATGTCCCATTGGCTGGGGCACCCCCAGCTCTTTGCTCACTCCTGGCCCAGAGGAGAGGCTCAACACGTGCTTCCTGAGTGAACGATGGAATGAAGTAATACTGCGGCTCACAGATTGCTTCCAAAAGTCAAATAAGGCACTCTCCTCCTTTCTCGATTCCGTGTCCCACAGCCCACCAGCGTGGGGGCTCGGCATCACCCGTTGGAGCTCACCGGCCGCTGTATCGAGGCTCCCAGTGTGACAACTGGGAAACCAATTTCATGCTAGTCGGGTGCGCATCAGTATGCGGACTGTGGAGGCTCCTGCTGAAAAACTAATCGGAGCCATTTGTATGCGCAGCTCTGTGCTCCGAAGCACCGGAACGCGGCTCCGCGGGCCCCCCAAATCTGCTCTACTTCCCTTTGCGATTTCCAAATTCAATCAGCATAAATCACTCATCTAATTTTTTTCCCAGAGTTAAACAACAAATTGCTTTGCCACTTTCCAGTGTCTGTTGTTCTAATGGGACGTGGAGAACGGCACTTTGACAAGTGGATCCAGCTTCTCCCCAGAGGCCCTGGAGCCAGGCCCCCCCAACCAGGGAGATGCAACAGACAGAACACACCTCCGCTCTGGGAAGGAAATGTTTACTAAGCACCCGCTTTGCGCTGCTATCTTCTTTCAAAACCCACTTTTCAAAATATGTTAAGTTGAGCTCCAAGAAAGCCAAGTAAATAGTCCCACCCGCCCCCCACCCCAAGTCAAAGAGTTGGAATATGTGTAGGATTCAAAACCAGGTCTCTTGACATCAGAGCCCCGTTTTCTCTTTGTTGACAGGCCACCAGCGAGTGCTATTAACGTGCGACTGACGGCATCAGAGGCTCCATTCATTCCCCCAGGCATCATGCAGGAAGGCTCCCCAACGTGGTGGTCAGAGCGGGCCTTCAGGGCCAGAACCGCTGGGCCGGCACCCTGCCTCTGCCCTGTGCATCCTGGGTGACACCCTGTGGGGGACCTGCTTTCCTCACCTGGACAGTGGGGAGAATGACCATGGGAACCCCCTGGAAGGACTGTCATAAGAAGAGTGGTTACAAGACAGCCCAGCCCACGGGGAGCACCGAGGCGCGCAGCCCGCACTCAGCTCCTCACTGGACATATTCCAGAGGGGGGCCACCCCCAGCGGGCCTCCGGCGTTCATTCACACCTCCTCCATGCCAGACCCCGCACTGATCCCGAGGTCTGAGCTCCGCCCTTGGAGAAGGCCACTGTAGGGACAGACCACAGCCACGCACATGCTGACGATGTGTGCAGCCGCCACAGTGAGGCGGTGAGCACCAGGAAGCCAGGGGGCCAGGATGTCCATCCCACGCGCACAAGCGTTTACAGAGTATATGTATTCTCCAACTTTCGTCTGGTTTCCTGTACGTCAGGGGCCCCTTGGCCTAGGAGGGTGCGTTTGGTGGTGTTGGTGGTCTTGTTGGGCAACCTGTAATGATCAGGTAAACTCCTCACACCTCCCACCCACACAAAGTCCCACTCACCCCTCGGCCTGCTGCGCCAGGTGACATCCTCGCCCTCCAAAAAAGGACCCAGGGCTAGCCGGTCAGCTCCCACTCAGCGGGGAGGGCGAGCGGGCACAGCGCATGTGAGGATGGCGTGCTGGGCTCAGAGCCCCCGGCACTCACCCGGGTGTGGGCCCGCTTCACCCCGGCTCACTGCCCTCCCCTGTGAAAGGGGAACCAGGACCTCCTGCCCGGTCTCCCAGGCAAGTAAGTTGAGGATGTAGATGGCCTTTTATAAACTATAAAGTGCAGGGCCCCAACACCAGAAAAACAAAAATATCCAGTTCAAAAATGGGCAAAAGACTTGACATTTCTCCAAGGAAGACATACAAGTGGCCAATAGACAGATGAAAAGACGCTCAACATCACTCACTCACAATCAAGGAGATGCAACTCGGAACCACAACGCAATGCTCTCAGGTGCAATGCCCTGCGGAAAAGGTCTGAGTGCTGGCGTCCCTACTGAGCCGTCGTTCCTGGGGAGACTACGAGGGGGTCTTATGAAGGCCAAGGAGATGGGGCCCCGCCCAGAAAGGGGTAGCAGGAGGTGGGCCCCCTGACTTCTCTGCTTCCACAGGAGTTTCATAGCATGACATAGAACACGCTGGGGACCCTTGCTCATCCAGAGGGGCTAGGAAGCAACCTCCCCTCACCGGGGCACCAACAAGAGCCAGAGAGAAGGTTCTGGAACACAGAGAACAGATGCTCATAGGCCTTAGTTCCTAAGTGGCTGCTACATCTCCTCTTCCTTCCTCCCAGGTAGGTCAGTTCAGAGACCCAGGGAGAAAGGGGGACACTGCGGGCGGGCCAACCAAAGCCAGCCCATGGCGTCCTCGAGTCCGCCTTTGCTGGCTGTCTCTCCCCACGACTCAAAAGGCTGCTGACAGAACCCACTGCTCAGGGTCCTCTCCCGCACGATGATGATGGGAAACACACGCCTGTTGGTGTGAGGGTTACTGTGTGAGGAGAAGCAGAGAGCCGGCTCAGGAATCACCAATCTCCAGGCACCTCCGTGTCCCCCCAACCACGAGGCCACGACACCTACAGATGCAGTTCTGGTCCCTGCACTCACCCAGAAGTCGGGCCCTGTGCTGGAAGGCCTGGGCTAGCTCATGGCCAAGGCCACCTCTGAGCCTAGCTGTCTGAGTCTGGAGCCCAGGGTCTCCCACTGACCCATACAGTGTCTCCCATAGAGGTCACGGAGTGATACCTGCATCCGGCTCCCAAGGAAGGGGGTAAGGCAGAGGAGTGCAAATATACTTGAAGAAGCTCCTGAGCCCCCAGGGAAGTCTCAGGATCATTGGTCCCCCGGGCCAAGCAGGAAGAGCAAGAAACAGAGCGGTGGTGATGTCGGCATCCTTGTCCTGGGGCCTGGGGTGGCCTCTGAGAACTCAGGACCCGCGTTGGGCTGGTTACCCCTTCTCAGGCCACCACCACCATGCAGACAAGCAGTGGACTTCCCAGGACGGAGGCCCCTGCCACACTCGGACCCGGACCTCCAAAAACCAGACAGTGGAGACCCACCGTGAGGGAGCAGAAGTACATTGTCAGAGCGTCTCGGCACGTGGGTGGCATAGCGAGTCATGGTTAAGGGCCTGGGACCCAACAGGGGTCCCCGAGTGTGGGTTCCCCCTCTGCCAATTGCCAGCCCCGAGGCCCCAAACGTGTCACTCAGCCTGCAGATGCAGCGCTAACAGCGGGCCTCGCCAAGGGCGTTGAGAGGACCGAATGAGACCTTGAGCATCAGGGGCGAGCCCAGGGCCCGGCAGGTAAGAAGGAGCCCATGAATGCTGGTCGTTCCCATCATGGTGCATTTACTCAGGGCAGCTCCTGGCCGGAGCATCATGGTCCCACTGTCACGGAGCCCCAGGGAGGAGGGGACTGTAAGTCCTGGCCAGCAGAGCAAGGGCCGGGAACTTGCAGAAGGGTGACCCCTGCACGAGGGGGTGGCCATCCCTCAGGGAAGCTTCCAGACAGGTCTGGGTTGTAATCGGAGGGGACTTGGAGGGGCGGGCTATGGGGCTGGATGGACAACCTAGCCAGGGCTCAGAAGCCCCCCCGATCACACAGATGAGCACTGGCGTGGACAGGTGGCACCAGGGTCCAGAGGACACTCGGCCACTGCGGGCAGTGGGTGAGGCCCCGTGGGCAGGGGCGGGTGCTAGTTCTTGGGCTGGGGTCCCCCACAGCCTCCCTCCTTCAGACACAGAGCAAGCCCTCTCCCGGTCGGGGACAGACAAAGGTGGTGATTATTTCATGTAGGACCAGAACAGGGAGAATAAGTTAATCTGGGGAGAGACCTGCACCCCCGACAGAATCGTCACTTCCTCAGGCCTAGACACCACCTTCTCTCCTTTCTTTTGACATCTCTGGAAGGGCGGGCACCTTGAGGAAGCTTCCGGCAAACTTGAGCTGCGCCTTCCACCTCCCTGTGGGAGGTGGCAGGAAGGGAAAAGCGTGTGGAAAAGTGCGGAAAAGTGTGGGGGGCAAAACCCTTAACAGAAACACAGTGCCTTTTCTCAAGCGCGGTACCATGAAAAACTCAAAGAACCAGGTCAGCATGTGTATGGGATACGCGGTCCCAGCCCTCAGGTCACAGCCACAGATGTGAAAAGGCCATGCCAGGCTGGGCCACGACTGGGGAACAGTACATCGGGTTACTCCCCGGATCTGAGCACCCAGCCCTGTCTTCTTTACACTTCCCTCCAAACTCCCACATACGGGACGCTCATCTTGCCAAATCCCAATTCCGTGGCTCTCCGCAGCTAATTCCAACAAGCCCACGGTTGACCCCATGGACGCAGGAGGGCACCAGTGGTCTGAGCTGCCCAGGCTGCCACCAAGCAGTTCTGGGTCTGGGGGTCAACGGGGCTCAGTAGAGCCAAAGGGGAAAGAGCCTTCGATGTCACACCCTTTATGGGGTCACTCCACGCTGCACCTTCTGGCCGCCTATCTACCAGGGGGCTCCCAAGTGGGGCTGGCACCCACACTTCGGGGCCTCAGATGTGTGCATGGGGGCCTCGCAGCTGCTGGCCACAGCCTGGGGTCTGCTGCTTGGCACCGGGGGGTCCCCGCGGAGCAGAACTCGGAGCACTGGGTGCTGTGGAACGCCTGGACCGTGCCTCACCCCGCCTGGGAGCCCGAGACCCACTGGCTGAGGGGGAAGGCAGGCCCCCAAAGACAAGGATGATCCAGAGTGGCCCCGAGGAGGGCACATGCCCCGGGTGGACGGAAGGGAGGAGAAAGGGCAGGCTTTCAGAGGGGGCGTTCACGTGACTGAGCGTGGCCCAGAGAGGCCCTTCCTTCCGCCTTCCTGAACAAGTGAGGGAGCCTCTGTGGAACTCAGCTTCCCCTTCTGTGAAATGGGGATGATAACTGTGTGTCCTCTCGGTTCCAGCGCCCAGCACAGTGCCTGGCACACAAGAGACCCACAGTAGATGTTTGTTGAAGGAATGAATGAATGAATGAGTGTTGGATGGACAGGACCAGAGGCTCACTTACAAATGGGCCTGACTTGGGCCCTGCAAGAACGACTGCCGTTGTCCTCATGCTCCAGGTTGGTGGTGTAAAGGCTCTGCGAATAGCCCCTGGAATCGAGTGGTGGGCTCCCAAGGGTATGGTTCCCGTCCAAGATGGCAGTCGAGCCAAAGCTGGAGAATGGTTAGGAGAGCGTTTATAAACTGGAAGCTTCCACACAAGGCTCCCCTTGTTACTAGCATTGAACACTTCCGTGGAGCAGCTCCTAGGACCCCTAAGGCGTGTGCTGGACCCCTCACATATGAGATTTCCTGAGCAGAAGGAAGCGTCCCATCTGCCTAACTCCATCCATTCATTCACTCATTCACCTCACAGGTATCTGTGAGCACCTGCTACGGGCTGAAACATGTCCCCCCACGATCCATAGGTTGAGGCCCTAACCGCAGCACTCAGAATGTGCCTGCAATTAGAGGTGGGGTCTTTGGAGTGGTGAGTAAGGTGGATAAGGTGGTTGGGATGGGCCTGGATCCATTGTGACTGGTGTCCTTGTACGACGAGATTCGGACACAGATACACACAGAAGGACACAGGGAGGACACAGGGAGAGACCGCCGACCACACGCCAAGGAGAGAGGCCTCTGAAGGAACCAACCCTGCCGGCACCTTGGTCTCGGGCTCCCAGCCTGCAGATCTGTGAGACAGTCATCTCTGGGCCACGCTCTGTTACGGTGGCCCCAGGAAACTAACACAGGGACGTGTGCTTGGCCTGCTTCCCTGTGTGAACTCATTTCGTCTTCCCGGCAATCCTAGGAGACAGGTCCTGGAATTAACCCATTTTGCAGAAGTAGAAACTAGGCACAGAGCACGGAAATCACTTGGGAGGCACTGGGGATACAGCGATGGCCATGACATCGCCCCCACCCTGGAGGACCTCAGTGTGTGGTCCAGGGGTCCAGCCCATGAACAAACACCCGGCAGAGGCTCGGGGATGGGGTCAGAAACTGCAAGGGTGGGGGCCCCTGTGTGGGCGGAACCAGGAAACACACTTTAGCTCTCGGCAGGCAGAGAGGAGGGAGGAGTGGAAGAACCTTCCAGATGGAGGCAGAGCAGGAGCTAAGGCTCAGCAGTACTGTGTGTGGTGCATTGAGGGCAAGATGCAGGAAGGAACCCAAAGAATAAAATCCCGGGGTCAACTGAGAAGGGCCTTCAATGCTTTGGCCAAGTGTGCGCTCACCCAAGAACCACAGGAGACTCTCCTGTTGGCGAGGAGAAAGGTGCTGCCATGGCCCAGGCAGGGAGGACGTGGGGGGCGGGTACAAGGGTTGGAGCTGAGCAGGAATGACAGGCTTCGTGGCCCATGGATTGGAGGGGAGGGGTGGGCAAGGGGCTGCCCAGGGCTCCACCCTGGCCTCATGGTCCATGCAGGGGAAGGAGGGGGAGAGGAGGCTCTGGAGAGGAGAGCAGAGCTGATGGGGCCTTGCAAGCAGCTCCTTCCACCGACTCCTCTAGCTTGAGGAATGGGAGGCTCAGAGAGGCTGAGTCACCCGTAGGAGGTCACACAGCATTAGGTGGCAGGGCCTTCTCACTGCTGCCTAGGTGAGCTTCTTCTGGCCTAAGGAAGGAGAGACCCCCAAGGGCCCCCCCACTTGGGTCTCTGTGGGACCTGGGACTCTTCCCTCCCTGATGCCCTGCTTCAACCCCCACCTCCAGGCCTGGAATGTTCTCAGCCCTATGGGGAAAAATGGGTCCAGCTCTGGTGAACCTCCCCACCCGTCAATCCTTGCTGCCATGCTGCTGGCTCCTTGGGGAGAGTAAAAGGTGGTGGCGGCACATGCCGATCTGAGGGAGGCAGGGGCCTGGGTAGAGGGGAAACCCAGACCGATGGCTGTCTGAAGGTGAGGCCGCCCAAGTGTCCAAGGGGGCATCCTGAGATGAGCCTGAGACCCTCCTAGCTGGACAGCTGTGGGCAGCTTTTTTGCGGGGTCGTTTAAACACTGTGCACCCCAGTGCTGACCAGGACATTCGGCAACCCCCGGTGCTGTCCCTCCAGAGCCCGCGCTCTTGGGAACTGCCCCCCTAGCCCCCCGGGGGTCCCAATTCCTAGGATTCTTACAATGGCAGCCACAGGTGGAACTGGAGCAGCCAAACACAAAATCAAAACCAGTGGGTGTGGCGGCCCGGACTCTGGCCCCAGGAGAGCAGCTCCGAGGGCCCAGACCGCCTGTGTGCTGCGGGCCCCATTTACAGATGAGCAAAGAGAGGCCCAGAGTGACAGAGGGCCTTGGTCCAAGCCCATCGGGCTGTTCCGAGCGGAGGAGGGTGACCCGCGCCCGCTGCTGTACCGACAGGCAGCAACCCCAAGTCAGGAGGCGGACCGAACACGGGGATACGAGCACCCCTGGGCGTGAGGGCTGTGAGAGCAGCGGTGTCGGCACCGCGCACACGCCCGAGAACTTTCTATCCTGCTCTAGTCTCTCCCAGCCGCCCACTGCTGGGCTGGGACGCAGACGCTCCGGGGGAAGAGGGGCTCTCTGGAGGCCACCCGGGGCGGGGGCTGCCAGGACCAGCTTTGCCAGCACAAGCACGGAGCTCGTCGGAGGCCCAGCCCACGGCGGGCATGGGGGCACGGCAGCCAGTTCTCCCCGTCTCGCTGTTCCGTCTCCGCCCCTCTGTCTCTCTGGCCGGCACCCCCCGCCCCGCCCAGACAGCCAGACCACCGGCAGGGCCCCGCAGCAGCGGGCTCTGGGACCACAAGGCCGACCCCCACACTCCTGCTCCCATGCCCTCCATGGCCCTCACTGCGCTAGAGACAAAGCCCAGGTGGGCGCGGACTCCTGACCCAGTCCGTGCCCACCCGCCCAGACCGCTGTGTGCGCACGGCCTTGCCCCACCGTGGGGGATGCCGGGTGCCCCCACCGGCTCGCACCCTCAGCGTGGGGGACAGACGGGCCTGGGAGCTGGGGCCCCCGACACCCTGCCCCGGGCCAGCACACAGGCATGCCCTGTGCACATCCGTCAGAGGTGGGATGGACGAAACCTGGAGTCTACTCCCCTCTCCCTAATAGGGAAAAGGAGGTCCGGTGCAGGTGGTGGCTGGTTTGCAGTGGGGCCTCCCAGCTTCCCGGCCCTACTGCGTCTTCTGCTGAAGACCTGGCTCTGAGCCCCAGGACAGTTTCTTCATTCACACGCTTGCTCACTCACTCATTCATCACTCACTCACTCATCACTCATTCATTCATTCATTCACTCCCTCATGCTTTCACTCACTCATCACTCACTCATTCATGCACTCATTCATTCATTCACTCATGCATTCACTCACCCATTCATCACCCATTCATTCACTCACTCATTCACTCACTCCATCATTCATCCCTCATTCACTCACTTGCTCGATGTATTCATGCATTCACTCATTCACTCAATCATTCACTCACTCACTCACTCACTCACTCACTCACTCACTCACTCACTCACACTGTGGCTGATGAACACCTCCCATGTGCCAGGCCCCCTCCAGATGCTGAGCACAAGTCAGGAGAGCCCTGGATGCCTGGGGCACGTCTGTTGGGGGAGAAGAAGCCCATCTCGTTGGATCATTAAGCAAAGAACTTACAGCTGCGGTGAGCACAACAGAGCGGGCCGAGGGGCCTCCAGGCTGTGGAGCTGGTGCTTGTGGGGCTGGGGGCTCTCCCCTGGGGCGGTGGGCTCGATGCATAGGTACAGTGAACCAGCCCGCTCCTGAGCAAGCACGAAGAGGTGGTGGTCTCAGCTGAAGGCTTGTTCATAAAACCCGACGACTACTGGAGCCGCAGGCTCCCCAGAAGGGCCAGTCGGGGGGAGGGGGCTGAGGCGGGGCCCACCAGTCCAGTGGTGGCACACATGGGTCCTCTGGTTTCCCTAATCCCTCCCCCTGGACAGGGGGTGACACCCACTAGTGTGTCCCTGGGGGACTCAGTATCTCCAGGCAGACTTCCCTCGTGAGTCAGAGAAGACCCTCCATCAACTCCCACCAGACACACACAAGGAAACTGAGGCCACAGAGAGAGGCAGACAGGCCTGAGGTCACAGCTGGTCTGACTCGCACCGCAGGCTCTGCCCACATCCATCTTGGGGCCCTCCATCACTTAAGACCCTTATCGTGAACAGAAGATGCCATGTCCGTGTGTCCCGCAGGCCCCATCCTTTGGCTTATTTAAGGCGTAATGGGGAGAGTGAATGGTATTTAATAGTTTCAAGGATCAAGAATTTCCAGATGTTTCCCCAGCTCCCGCCCCTCCCTCTTGCCTGGCCCCAGGTTCCTTTCCAACCAGCTCACCTCTGCGGGCGAGGAGGTGGCTCCCATGGGGACCCCTGGGTGTGGTGGAATGTCTGGCTGGTGAAGGACCATGGGGAGGAGGCTGTTGGATTCCTGGAAAACTGGACGGAACTCCCAGGCCAAAGACTACATGAGACAACACAGAATCCACCTCCGAGAAGCCTGACCGCCAGGGCCAGCTGAGGAAGGGGCATGGAGGAGGAGGGTGCTGGGGAGGCTCCAGCAGGCCTAGCCCGGAGCCTGCCCACATGACCGCTAGAGGTTTAGTCAACAGATCGATGGCACGACGATTCAATGAACAAATGACAACACCTAGCACTTACTGAACGTGGGTGCCACACACATCACTTGTTGAGCAAAACTCCAGGTCAGAGGAGCCCACAGTCTGTGCCTATTGCAAAGGTACCCGGGGAGGGGGAGGGGAGGAGGGCAGGCGGGAAGGGAGGGGAGGGAGGGGAGGGAGGGAGGTAGGCAGGCAAAAACCTCCCTCTGAATGCAGGCACGTGAAATCCACTCTTCTGCTCCGCCTGGCCAGCACAGGGTACCGGAGCAGACCTTGGCCACACCTAGTGACCCGGGAGATGTGCTAAGACCCCAGCTGGGTCTCCCCGGAAACACACCCACTCACTCGAGCACGTACCCCGGGAGACTTCACCAGGATGCTGGCCATGGGACTGGCGGTAATGGCAAAAAGGTGGGGGAACACAACACAAAGGGCCCCTCCCAAGGGAAATGGATAAACTGCGGGTTATTCATAGAGTGGAATCCCACCTGTCATTAGGGATCCATTTTAGAAACACAACATTGAGCATGGAAGAACAAGCCGCAAGCAGAGATGTCCATCACGGAAGCAGCCGAGCAGGTTCAAAGCCCACGACAAATGGCATGCAGTGTTTACGGACACAGACAGATGGGCCGACACCGTGCAAACACGGGGGAGAATGGAATACATCCGTGTGCGTATGGAGGTCACGTCAGGGGAGGGCGGGGAGCGAGGGAGGAAATGTCTCTGCTGTATCTGTAATGTTTCACTTCTTTCAAACATCTCACACACATATGCCAAACGTCCACATCTGTCTAATATCCATGGGATCAGTTACATTGTCTCCCCCGTTTAAATAGCTTCGCAATGGCAATTTTTTAACCATTAGGATTCATCTTCGCTGGGCAGCAGCTGACCCGGGTGGCAGGTGGCAGGAGCTGGGTTCCTGTCCTGAGCCCGCCACCACCCCCGCTGGGGAGCCTGGAGGACACCGGATGCGTGCTCCGACTGCCATGTTTTCAAGTCCACATTCCCAATATGTGGACTGATTTATTGGCAAATTGCATATCTATTCCTCCACGGAAAATAGAACATTTTCCAGGATGGGATCCGCCAGCAAACAGAAATGACAGGATCTAGGGTGACTGCCGCACATGCGCTGGCTTCACTTGGGGACAGTGGTTTGAACTCTCTGAGCCTCGGTTTCCCCATCTGTGGATCGAGTGGGAATGGGCATTGGGATTCTGCCTCGTAAGAGTCCCCAGTGCCCTTCCAGGTCCTTCGGGAGGGAGGGAGGAGAACGTGATCTGGATGGGGAAGGTGGGGCCCAGTCCTGAGAGCATTCAGCCGGGTTTCCTCATCGGCAGAACCGGGATACCATAGTCCCCCCGCCCCCCGGGCTGCCACAGGATCCAAACAACCCAGGTGTGGACAGACATGAGGACAAAGGGTCCCCAGAGAGCCAAAGCCGCGGGGCATGGGGACTCAGAGGGCAGCTACCTGGTTTAAACCCCGGCCCCGGGTGTCACAAGCTCTGTGACCAGCTGCAGGTGCTCCCCTTGAAAGAGGAGAGCACAGTGCCCCCTCCAGGCTGTGGTGAGGAGTGCACACGGGTGCACCTGGGCGGCCTCCGCAGTGCCCGGGACCTTGGCAATTCTTGGTGCCGGCTGTGGCAGGGAGAGGCAGAGCTGAAACGCAGGTGGGGGTGGCCTCTGTCACAAGGACAAGCCTGTGGCCGGGGACAGAGGAAAATCAAGATGCTGTCAGACCGTGAGCCCGTCTGCACATCCCTGGGGTAGATGATCCCGCAGGCGCCACAGCTGCCGGGCTGCCCGGCCACCCGTCGCGCCGCCCTTCTCGGAGAGGGGTGGGCCAGCCAGTTGCCACCCCGTACCCCACGGGCAGCCTGGGCACAGGCCCAGCGCCCCCGGACGGAGTGACGCAGCCCATTGAGGGGCTCAGGTCCTGGCCTCTGGGACAAGGCCACCAGCAACTAGGGCAAACAGTCAGTTCGCTGCCACCGCCCGAGGAGCAGGTGAAATCACACAGATGGGAACAGGGGACCCAGGAGCCGCTGAAAGAAACATCTGCAAAGGGGTGGGAAGGACGCACTCCAAGGGGGCGAGACCGCGCCCTCCGGGCAGCGGCACCGAGTTCTCCCGTTTCCACGATCGCTCACAACACAAAGACCTCGCTGGAACCAAGGTGCACTCTTACTCCAAGGTGACAGAAGTGAGCGCTGGGATGGAGTCCCCCCGGGTCTGTGAATAACAGCAACCCCCTGTGACCTTTGTTTAGCAGTCAACAGTTTACACAGCACACAGGGGTAAAATGGGACCCTCAGCGTGTGGAAAACACCAGCCCACCAGGAATGAAAGGCAGCCACGTGATGCAGAGGACCAGGCTGTGGGTAAGGGGGCAGAGTCCAAGGTCAGCAGAGCTAGGACTGAATCCCGCTCGGAACTTCCCTAAGCCTCAGTGTCCCCGTCTATAAAATGGGGGCACGGGGGGCCATGGGGAGGGCTCACCATGTGCCAGGGACTTACATAAGTGCTCAGTAGGCACCAACAGGATCCCCCCTTCCAGATGAGGCAAGGAATGGGCACAGAAGTTAGCTCACCCAGCCTGGACACCGCTCCACCTGTGTATCCTGGTGACCTCCCTGTGGGGATTCATATGAGGCCGATGCTTAACAGTTGTTTCAGATGAACCCAAGCCCCTTGGGAGGTGGGGGGGTCCTTCTAGAACTCTCTTTTACCACTGAGAGTGTCGGTAAAGGTAGGACAGGTTCACCCAGCTGCTTCATGCTGCAGGGCCACAGATACAGCCCGGCTGAAGCTCAGGGAAACCTCAGACTGCAATTAGTTGCCACAGCGTGGGCCATGCCTCAGTTTCCCCAGGCCCTCGGCCTGGCCTGGCAGCTTCTCTAGGAAGGACACAGGCCCTGATCTCTGCGTCCCGGGCCGGCCCCACAGCTCTGCATGTGTGATGTCCCACGGGGTCCCCACACGTGACGCCTGGCACAGTCGATGAGAACACCAGGGCACCCCCCATGTGCCGGGTCCGACTCCGGGTGGGGAAACAGTCCTCGTCTCCACACAATGCTCAGTGCAAGCTGGAGGGCAGAGGGGGAAATGCCGTCCCCCAGGGCTCAGGGAGGGCTACATGACCCCTGGGCGGTGTCCCCAGCATTCCGAGTCCATCAGAACAACCCTCCAGCACCCCTGCATGTGACTCAATGCCCACAAATCTTCAACAGTGATGGCTGTCATGAGCTGAATGTGTCCCCTAATTCATATGTCCAAGTTCCAGCCCCCAGGACCTTAGAATGTGACTTCATTGGGAAACAAGGTCTTTAGAGGCCAGCCTGAGGTCAACAGGATGGGCCCAAAGACAGTGCAGCTGGTGTCCTTACAGAAAGGGGAAATCTGGATGCAGACACGTCCACAGAGCACCACGTGAACATGGAGGCAGAAGCCAGGGGAGACGAGCCTCGCACGGAGCCTCGGAAAGAGCCAGCCCTGCCAACACCTGGACCTGGACATCCAGCCTCCAGATCACGAGAGAATACATTTCTGTTGTGCAATGCCCCAGTCTGGTGCTTGGTTAGGGGGCCCCAGGACACTGACAGGGGCTCCGATGGAGACAGCGGCTTAGGCTGGGTTCCGACGAGAGAAATAGGGTCCCACTGTGAGTGGTTTGGGGCTGGTCCCCAGGGTGGGCGGTGGGAAGCTGGACCTCTTTCACATTCCTCCTGCATCCTTCCCATACCCCCGAGCCCCCAATCCATCCTCTTTCAAGAGCCCTAGTGCTCCCCACTGGCACCCTCAGCCCCTGGGAGTCCCTGCTGCATCCACACGGACTCCTGCTCTGGAAACTGCCCTCCTCAAGACCACCAGCACCGTCCCAGTGGTCTGAATCTTCCAATCCTTCCCCAGGCAGCAAACCCCTCCCACGTCTCTCCACCATCTCCCCACTGTTTCCCAACCGTTCTTGACCTCTGAATCTCAGAGACCACCCAGAGGCTGAGGCTTCCATACTTTCACCCAGCCTGGACGCCCCCGCAGAGCCCCAAATGCCTGTCCCAGCACAGCCTGCGTGCCTGTCCCACAGGTCACCATTTGCCCTCCCCAACCCACTCTTCCCCTCCTGGGTCCCACCATGCAAGTCTGGGTTCCCCCTGGGCCCCTGCCCCCCACCTCTTGCTGCCCATGGTGATGGCCCAGTCCCCAGTGTCCCTCCTCCATCCTCAGTGCCATGCTCGGGGTCAGGCACCTGCCTCTCACCTGGATGTCTGCACAACAGCACACAGGTCTGCCTGCCTGGATCCCCTCCTCCCGACCAGCTTCTGAGTTGCTCAGGTCAAACACTGGTGTGTCCCTAACTCCTCTCTCTTATATTCCACATCCAAACCAACTGTGCCTCCTATTGGCTCTAACTTCAAGTAGAATGGGAACCCACAGCCTGCTACCCACGCTTGCTACTCAGATCCCCATCACCAGCTCTCCCTGCTTCCACCCTGGATATTCCTGTACTCATGTGCCCCAGGACCTTTGCACAGACCAGTCTCTCTGCTTGGAGCACACCTCTCCCAGACACCCACCTGGCTTGCACCCATACCATCTCCAAATTTCTACTCAAACACAGTTGAATCACTGAGGCCTTCCCTGACCCCCCACCCACTCCGGACCCCCATGTGACTTCTCTTCCTCACTCAACACCTTCTTCCATCTCACAGCACCTACTTATTCAGTGCATTTTTTGTTTAATTTCTGCTTCCTCCCACTACGTCCGGGGGCACGAGGGCTCTGTCTGTTTCACTGACCCCAATATCCCCAGAATCTAGAACAGCACTGGGCGCATAATAGGTGCTCAATAAATAATTGCTGATCTATGCATACAAGAAAAGCAAAATAAACAAAGTGCAGGCATTTGCCTTTAGGGCCTTAGGGGACACAGTTCACTCCAATCATAGCAGATGGGTTCTGGGTACTAGTGACCCTAGACACCTCCTCCCCGCCTTCTAACAGAGCAGGGGGGAGTTCTGCCCTTGTCACCAGCTTTTTCCCTTCGCCCGTGACCTACTTTACCTTTCCCACAGGCAGCCTCTGGGAGTGGGGGGCGGGGGGCACTGAGTGGGGCTTGTTCTGTGAAGATGCTCCTGGAGCTGCAGCTGGCCCAGGGAGGGTACCGGCGGGAAAGCACCTGGGAGCTTTCAGGTGGGCTGTGAGGAAGCCCGGACTCGGAGGAGGAAAGCGGCAGAGGGCCACCCAGGGTGCTGAAACGGGGCTGGCATCCTGAGACCCCAGATCCTCAGAGTCCCAAAGGCCTGTGCCCTAACTCCTCTGGCCCCTGGGCCTTATGCCCCGCAGCCCCTGGGATTCTACACCCTCACAGCCTAAGACACGGCTTCCCAGTGCCTGGAGTTGCAGACCAGCACGGCTGGAAGATTCCGTGCCTCCCACGGCCTTGAGTTTCGGGACAAAGGAACGAGGTCTGCCTTTAGAGAGGGCCCCAAATCCAACTTGTGTCCTCATAGGAAGAGGGAAATCTGGACACAGACGCACGGAGAGAGGCCATACGAGGACAGAGGCGGCGAGAGAGCGATGCGGCCGCGAGACAGCAGGAGCCCCGAGAGACAAGGAAGGACCCCCCACCCCCCACCCAGAGCCTTCGGAGGGAGCAGGCCCTGCTGACACCGTGGCCTCAGACTCTGACCCCCAGGACTGTGAGAGCATAAATCCCTGTGATCGGAGTCCCCTGCGTGTGCGAATCTGCAGGGTGGCCCCTTCATGATCAGCAGGCCCCTGGGGGCAGAATCTCTGTCCTGCGTCCTCACCGTAAACCAAGGAGCTGTCAGGTAGAAGCCAAGACTTCAAGGCTAACCTCTGAGGCTGCCCTGTCCCAGCTGGGGGCGTCAGGTTCAGCTGGCGCGGGAGAGGCCAAGGGGCCCCCGGGGGGGTGAAAAGGGTCCCCCACCAGTCCCCAGCACACAGAGCACTCACCTGTGAAATGGCCAGGCCCCCTGCGGCCTCTGAGCCGCCGCACACATCACCCCTCTGTGCCTCCAGGCGCACATGTGTCTCGGCATGAGGGCAGGGACCAGCGAGCTGACCGGGTCCACAGGGAGGAGCGTGAGTGGCGCTGACCTGCACTCGGCCGACTCGCAGCTCCAGCCCCAGTGGGGCTTGGTGGTGAACTCCCACCCCCACCAACCTCACACTTAGAAGATGGTCTGATGGGGCACTCCCAGCATTCATTCCCTGAAGCCCTGCTCAGGAATCCCACTGCCCCCGCTCCCGCCCCTTAACACTGCCCGCCTCCCTGCCTCACCCACACCTGTTGGCCAGGCCTGAGTCACAGACTCGCACACAGCCAGCTCCCCGGCGGGCCACCTCCCCTCACTCCCGGCCCTGCCAGGCCACACGGGGCCTGTGCGCTGCAGACCCCAGGCCCCACCGTGGCCGGGCTCAGTTTCCCCGGCTCTCCAGCAGGCGGGGGTGCTGTCCTGGAGGAGGTCCTGGCCGCCCTCGGGCTGTTCCACCCATGCGCCTCCCCTGGGGTGCCCTCTCTCGCAGACCTCACAGAGATGGTACTTCGATAAAAGGGGCACCCGCCTTCTCAGAAGCACCAGATGGCTCCTCCAGGGGCCTCAGCAGCTCAGGAAGGCTACCCAGCCCCACACACCCAGGTGCTCCCACCTCCCTGGCCTCCTCCCTGCTGCCCAGATGGCAGCACATGCCGCGGGGCCTCTACCCACGCTGCGCCACCCTGGGCACCCACCGTACCCGAGCACCCTCACTAGCTCTTCCCAGAGGGGCCGTGCGGGCCACCCAGCTGCCAGAGTGCCCACCTCGCCCCCACCCCGCGCGACTCCTCATCCTGCTTTCCTTCACTCTGTAGAACTCGCCTTTCCCTGGCATCAGAACGGCTACTTGGCATTTACTTGCTCACGGTCTGTCCCCCGAACCAGAACACCCACTCCTCATCTGTCTTCTTCCCTGCTCACAGCAGCAGCCATATCATTCCCTGCATCTTCTTGGGGTTGAAACCACAGCAATGTGGAGCAACGCTGGTGGGGTGACCGCACCTGGTGTCACCACTTCAAGAAGTCTTTGGGGACATCTGCTTAGCACCCAGAAGCTCCATGCCCCAGCCATCCCTCCTGTAGGTGCCCACCCAACCAAAACACACATTCTGTCCACCATATAATGTCACCCAGAATGTACAGAGCATTGTAGTATTGCAATAACACCAAAGTGGAAATCATTCAATGCCAACCCACAGGGGAAAAATAGATGGTGGTATCGTCACACGATGGAACATGACCCAGCAGTGAAGGGACAGGACAGCTGCAGGGACAGCGCGGACGGATCCCGCATGGGTGCGTGAAAGCATCAGACACACGGGACAGCATCCTGCTGGGTCCCCCCGATATCAGATCCAAGACTGGTGAACCAAGTCTATGGTGAAGACAACCAGAAAAGTGTTTACTCTGGTTGAAGAGCAACTAGGAAGAGGTTCGGGAACGTTCTGCATCATGATGGGATGTGGTTTACACAGTGAGCATATTTGCCAAAATTCAGTGAATTGCAGTTAAGGTGTGTGTATTGTATATGTGTATGTTTTCTCCCGGTAGGCCCAAGAGAAATATACACAAGTATAGAAGTCAAATTGGTGGGGTTTGCTTTTCACAGTGGTAGAGGTCAGCATTTCTGAAATGACTTTTTTCACATTTTAGGATTGAGCAAATGAGCGGATACGTTTAGGATAATGGAAGCCAGGCTCCTCTCTGTTGAGCAGGAGGGTCATAAACGTGGGAAGAGAGAACACTTGACTATGCTCCAAGGTGCTGGAAGCATCCATATGGACTCAGTCTTATAAAGACGTGTGGATGGATGGATATGAGGGTTACCTGCACATGTGTATCTGTATGTATATACATGCGTGTTTCTCCATGTGCCTCTCTATTACATATATATCCTTCCTCCCTCCTGCCTCCTTTATCCCCGTCAATAAGAGGTAAGCTTTTCACTGCCCTGTTCACCAAGACAGCCTAGAAGTAATGATGTCACAGTAACAGTGGGCATCTCTAGGGTCTGGGTTTTGGTTTCTAAACACCATTTCCCTTGGAGAGCAGGCTGATTCCATACCTGGTTCAAGCAAAGCAGAGGATGAGCCTGGAACAATTCTTGTGCCAGGAAGTATGGAAGTGCTCCAAGCATGATGGGCACAAGTCAAAGACACATAAGGCCAGCCCACAGGGGCTCCCGCGGACCAAATCTGGATTCATTTAGACATGAAAACAAATGATACTAGTTAGTTACTGTTAAATAAAGTAAAAACTGATGAGTCCACATTGTTAAAAAAAAAAGAGAAAGGAAGAAAGAGAGAGGGAGGGAAAGGAAAAGCTCTTTTTTACAGAAGAATGCCAACTAATAAATTCAGAAAAGAGAGGGGTTAGCCATTGATCCGTAGATGCTATGAGGAATGGGTAAACATTTGATGAGAATGGAATATTGACCTATTCTCAGAGCCCCCTTTCTAATTATTACTTACTAATCACAAGAAGACAGTCACTTTACAGAGGTCTGCCAAGAAGTCATCGGAGACTGGCAACACCGGCCTGGCCCACCCCACACGCCCTGATATGATGCACTGAGGACACCAGGCCCCCCAGCAGGATTCCTGCCAAGAACACACCATGGCATCTCACGATGGGCCAGCCCAGACAGACCCAGGGGGACAGCATCCTCCGGATAACCGGCCCACATGCACAGAAGAAGGCAGCTGGGGAGCTATGCAGTACTGCGTGGGGCCCTGGACTGGACCGGAGCTGGGTCTGGGAAAAGGAGTCTGGACATACATTAGCCCCAGGGCTGCCGTAAAGTCTAAACATGGGCTGGGGGTTAGAACAGCAGGATCGTAGCAAGATTGCAGTTCTTGATGTAGATAAACCTGCTGTGATGACCTCAGACACTAGTCTTGTCCTCAGGAAACTGGGGGTAAGGGGACTCAGTGTTGCCAACCGACTCTCAGGAAAAAAGTGTCTGTAAATATCTAGCGTGCAGACGGACGGACAGAGGAGAGGGGAGGGACCACAAAGCAATGCGCACAGGCTTCAGAGGGTAAAAGGCAGATGGGTGTTCCCTGCGCTATTTTCACAACTGCTAAGTTTAAAATTATAGCAAAATTGGGGTGCCTGGGGGGCTCAGTTGGTGAAGCACCTGCCTTTGGCTCAGGGCATGATCTCCGGGTCCTGGGATCGAGCCCCACATCAGGCTCCCTACTCAGTGGGGAGCCTGCTTCTCCCTCTCCCTCTGCCTACCACTCCCCCTGCACGTGCACTCTAATAAATAAAATCTTTAAAATTATATCAAAATAAAACATACCCCCCCAAAAAGATATGGGGCAACCTGAACTCAAGCAGTGAGGGGCAGTGGGGACTGCACAGCACTTGGGGAAAACACTCAGTCCTTAAGTGACCTATGCACACTGACCCCGACGGTTCTGCTCCTCGATAAAACCCAGCAGAGACGGGGTGGGGGACATGTGCGTTCTAAGACGTGCCAAGAAATCATCCACGCTAGGCCCAAATTGGAAATGACTCAAATGCCCACGAAGGCAGAACAGATCAAGAACCTGTGCATTCACCCAGGGGAATCCTGCCCAGAAATGAGAACCCCAGACCCACAAGTCCGCACAACACCCGGGACGGAGAGCAGACGCAACACCGCCCCGAAGAAGCCAGACACGAAACAGGCGGGACAGGGGCTGCAGGCAGGCGGTGGGGCACGGAGCGACCGGAAGGGGCACGGTGGCCACCAGGGGGTGGTGGATACTCTGTCTGGATCCAGGTGCTGGCTTGGTCTGTGGATCTTCACCACACTAACCACATAATTTGTGCCTTCTCCTGGATACGTGAACTATTTCAATAAAAATATAAAAATTAGGAAGTCCAAAAGAAGAGGCTTCTAAACGTTTAAAAAAAACCAACAAAACAGGGGTGCCTGGGTGGCTCAGTCAGTTAAGCATCTGCCTTCGGCTCAGGTCATGCTTAGCCTGAGTTTCCATACCCCTCAACATTGGCACTCGCTGGCTGGCAGGCCTAGGCCCCCTGGTCAGCAAAGGGACCACCAATCTGAGGGCTGGATATGAACACGGGAGGGCAGCTCCATGTCAGATTCTGAAACAGACACCTCGGGATGGGTGGATTTGCAAATGATGGGACCGGGCATGAACTGCCATCGC
>NC_138370.1:175063053-175072457 GCF_054177405.1 Leptonychotes weddellii | reverse complement strand
GCCCTGGGCTCCTGGCAGACAGCGCAGCGGCCCAGGGACAACGCAGCCCCTGCCTCCCCTCCCTCTCCTTGCTTCCGAGGTCAGAACCCCAGGCTGCTCCTGGGGGACCTCAAAGTTCTTCAGTGCTCGCAGCTCAGTAGTCAGCTGGGGTGTGCTAAGGGAGCTGTGACTATTATCCTGCTATTTGGAAGAGGAACAGAGAGCTGTCCGACCTCTCAGGCCCCATCACCTCCTCCTGACATACAGCCAGGAACTGTAACACTCTCCTCAAGTCCTCTTCTGGCCAAAGCATGCCCAAAGGTCCAGCCTGCCCGTAGGCCACCAGCACGTGGCCTCTGCAGGCCTCCTGTCTCCTCACCAAGCCCGGGGAGCACCGGGCTCACTCTGCAGTCGGTTCCCTGCTGGGCCAATCCCCCTCCCACACCAGCTTCCCAGCTTGGGCCCCCGGGGGAGGCACTCGGTGGCTAAACCACCAGCAGAAAGCAGAGGGCGCCTCGGACAGGCTCTCCTGTTTAAATGTCACCAGCGCCTCAGGTAGGGGGCTTCCTGCGCGTTTGGAAACAGGAGATGGTCACCCGGGCCGTCCTGGGGGACTCGGCAGCCAGCAAGGGACAGGGGTTGAGGCATCCAGCTTAACTGAAAACGCAAGGCTCTCCTGTCATCATGCCGGCTGCATGCACCCTCAGTGTGGAAGAATCCGACAGCCAGGACCGTGCAGGAATGCAGAGAGCGCCCCAGGGTCACTTGCAAGCCTCCAGAATCCGGGCCCACGGGGGGCTCCACCTTCACCTGCCCACGTGGCCCCTAGGCTCCCAGGGCCAGTCCCTGAGCTAAGCCCACCAGGGGCCAAGGTCAGGGGAAGGGCAGGATCCGCCTCACCCTCCTGCTGACCCCGCACCCCACGAGGGGAGCCGCGCCCCTGGTGGTTCTCCCAGGACAGAGAGCCGGCCCCACCAGGAGGTGGTGGGCTTGGCAGCCTGGGGGAGTGCGGGCCACGGGATCTGAGGTCCCCCACCCCGATTTAGTGCTGGCTCCCACACACACTGGCCTGACCGGGTGATCTTCGGGGGCAAGTGGGTATCTATCTATGTGATGGCGAGCTCAGCAGACTTGCCGGGACTTGCGGACACAACGCCCCTCCCAGCACCCACCACCCCATACCGACCAGGAGGCAACAGTCCCTCGTCAGTCCCTCGTCCCGCTCCTGCTGAGACCCTCCAGGGAAAAGCCAGCCCGGCTGGGACCCCCTCCTGCCACCACCAGGGGGTGCTGCCAACATGCTGGGTGACTTTGGGCAAGCCGCTGGATCTTTCTGAGCCTCTCCTCCCCCAGCTGACTCAGAGGGCCATGCAGACCCGGATTTCACAGCCCGGAGGCAGGGCTCAGCGTCCACACTGGGCAGACAGTGAAGCTAAGGGGCAAAGGCGCAGACATCTCAGGGTCACATGGCTCAGGACTGGATCTCCTAGGCTCTTCAACCCTTCCGCCTGGCGCTTCTGCTTCTGGGGTGTGCTAAGGGAGCTGTGACTATTATCCTGCTATTTGGAAGAGGAACAGAGAGCTGTCCGACCTCTCAGGCCCCATCACCTCCTCCTGACATACAGCCAGGAAAAACGCCAGGTGCCAGGGTTACTGGCGGCCAAGTTTCCTGGGAAAAGCCGGCAACGTCCCAGCTGTTCTGCTAGAGTTAGCAGTGTCCTCCCAGCCAATTGCTCACAGACCGGCTCATTCCTGGAAGGCTGGAGGACTTGGGAATCTTCCTGAACAATGGTGCGCTGGAACCAGCTCACGCCAGCTCACACCGGCTCACATCAGCTCACGTTGGCTCACGTCAGCTCACACCAGCTCACATCAGCTCACGTTGGCTCACATCAGCTCACGTTGGCTCACATCAGCTTACACCAGCTCACTCTGGCTCATACAAGCTCACGTCAGCTCACGTTGGCTCATCAGCTCACACCAGCTCATATCGGCTCACACCAGCTCACGCCGGCTCACGTCAGCTCACGCCGGCTCACATCAGCTCACACCAGCTCACGTTGGCTCACATCAGCTCATACCGGCTCACATCGGCTCACGTCAGCTCACGCCGGCTCACGTCAGCTCACGCCGGCTCACATCAGCTCACATCGGCTCACATCAGCTCACTCTGGCTCATACCAGCTCACGTCAGCTCACGTTGGCTCACATCAGCTCACAATGGCTCACATCAGCTCACCCCAACTCACACCGGCTTACTCTGGCTCACACCAGCTTAGATCAGCTCATACCCGCTAGCTAGAGCCAATGATGCACGTCTCCTCCAAACTCCATTAGAGCTTGAGATTGGCCGTGGTGGGAGCATTTACACCATGGATGCACTACACATTAGGGTTCTTTCCTGGGGTGCTGGTTGTTAACACTTAGCAGCACCCCACTGTTCCTAGAGCTCACACCCCTGCGAAGGCGGCTTGGGTCTCCTGAGCACGGACTCTGCCTGAAGACACATCAGGTGCTGGGCTCTGGTCCCAGTCTGGTCCCCAGCAGGAAACTGACCTGCCCCCTGCCCCCCGCCCCCCAGAGCTGCTCACAGACCAGCCAAGCAAAACGTCCAGTCTCTGCTTTCGACTCCACGGGCAGAGACCTCCTGGGCACCAGGCACTGTTCTCGGCCCTGCGGCAAGAGTGAAGCCAGGCAAGGACACAGCTCCCTGACGCCCGCGCCTGGTGGGACGCACAGACGCGCTGTAAAGGAAGAAACTATACCAAGGTTTGGAAATGAGAACTTGATTAAAATAACAGCATTACAAATACTGCATTTAATTCCTGAGAGATTATGATCAACATAACAGAGAAAATAGCACAGAGAAGTTGCATCTAACACGTAGGGCTCGTGACACAGTCTGTCGGGACGTGGCTCTGAGGGGGAGACGCTGACCTGACTCCCTGCCAATTCGGAGTCTGGCGTGTCATCCAGGAGAGGGGCAATGCAGCACTGAGCATCACCCGGATGGGGACAGGAGATGGAGACAGAGCCTCCAGCCCCTCGAGGGCCAGGCCTGTGGCAAACTCCGCTGTCCCCAGTGCCCGGCGGAGAAAGTCGCCAGCTTGTGGCCTGGAGACCACATTCGCTACACAAAGGGACTCGGGCCAAATTCAGTGACCCCAGCCCCCGAGGCCATCAGCAAAGGTGGAGACAGTGACAGCCGCATTCCCTGACGCTTCCAGGGTCCTTGGACCCGCCGACCCAGGCGATACTGTTGTCCCCATCTGACCGATGCTGAGCTAACCTGGGCTCAGAGAGAGGGAGTGACTTTCCCAAGGCCACACAGCTAATAAGACAGAGCCAAGAGGGACTCCTCGGCACTCTGAGAAGCCTGTGCTCTTGGCCACCTGTCACACTATCTCCTGAAGAAGAGAGGAAGTGCAGAAGCGCAGGAACCCCATGAGGGCAGAGGCCCTGAGCCTCTCTCATTCAGTCCTGAGTTCCCAGAGTCAAGGAGTGCATCCAGAATGTGCTCAGTGCTCCAAAAAACTTGCTGAAGAGAGGGAGGACAGGGAGGGGGGAGGGGATGGGGGGAGGGGACAGGAAGGGGGGAGGGGACAGGAGGGAGGAGGGGACATGAGGGAAGAGGGGACAAAGGGAGAGGACAGGAGGGAGAGGATAGGAGAGAGGGAGGGGACAGGAGGGAGGAGTGACAATGTTTCAGATCAGTAAGGGTTCCAGCTGAGGGCACCGACTCATGTCTGATTATGTGACACCAATCCTGAAACTCAGCTTCCTCCACAATCCCTTTCCCCATCCCCTTACTTATTCCTGTATGTTCCCATGCCACCAACCGAAGATGCGCTGAGCACCAGAGCCCTTGAGAGGCCTCTCCCCCCGGTCCTCTCCACCTGCCCTGGGGAGCCTCTGCCAACCCCTCTTCACCCAAGGCTGGATCAGGGGCCACCCTCCGGCTCACTCCCCGTTGAACTGAAAGATGATGTTCCTTCTTCGAATCCTCCACGGCCAGCATCAGTCTGAGGACAGGAACCGCAGGCAACAGATATCAGGAGTTGTAACAGAGGTCACGGGTCATGGCCAGGAAGATCAGGTCCCTTGCAAAGTGCCCCCCCAGTAACTGCCACCCTCCTCAGCAGAGCTCTGGAGGAAAGAGACCCATTTTACAGGTGGGCAAACGGGTTCAGACACAGCGAGTGACTTAGCCAGGTTCGTTCGCGAATGGCAGAGCTGGGACATCCAGAATTGGGGTGCCCATACTTCTCCCAAATATAACAAATGTGAGTATTTACCTCCAAACAAAATAACATCACAGCAAAATAAAAACAGCTAAATCTTGGACCCTCGTGCTCAGTAAACTTTACCAAGAGTATCGTGCTCGACTCCTCCGCAACTCCCTCTTTGTGGACGAGGAAACCAGGGCTCAGAGAAACGGACTAACTGTCCCCAGCACCAGCTAATAATGGCAGAGCTGGAGAACCCCCGGGATGCCACTTGGCCACCAGCATGTCCCCCAGACGCCATTTGCCCTGTAAACAGGTTTATGGCTCCATCCTTCAAAGCACACTCAAGCGAGGTTTATTACATAATAGAAAACAAAGATAGCGTTTTCATATGTTACCCACTCAGGGAGTTTTATTAAAATGCAATAAATCTCCAGGGCAGAGTGCGATTTTAATGCAAAGGGCAGGGGATCCAGCTCTGTTCTTCTGTAGACTGCAGGGAAAGGCAGGAGTGGGGCGGGGGGAGGAAGGGGTGCGGGATACGAGTGGGGGAAAGAATGGGGAACCGGGTCTCTGCACACAAATGGGTCCTGGAGGGGTGAGGAGGGATGAGGCTTAGGGGTCCCACGGTCTCCCCCTCTCCACATTCCACTTTGCCGGTGGGCATCCCCAAACCTTGCGATTGCCCCCCAACTGTCCCCACCAATGCTGCAGCCATGTGCTCAATCTAATCCACAGCCCCATGCCTAGCTCCCCACCACCTATAAGACAGAGTTTGGTCCTCCTGTTCATGCATACAGGGCTCCTGGGTCCAACCCTCACTGGCCCCCCAACCTCATCTCCCACCATCCTCTGACCACCTCACAGTTAGCCCCTCCCAGCTTCCTAAGATTTCTCCCGCCAGGCTGGTTCATGCCTCCGTGTTTCCACAGGAAATGTTTCCTCTGTCTAGAATGCCTTTCCCCTGCCTGTCTGCCTAGAAAACTCCTATTCATCCTTCAAAGCCCAGTGCAGATATCACCTCCTCTGAAATGGCCAGTTGCCCTCTCCTGCGGGTTCCTTCACAGCAGATGTGGGTCCTCCCCCCCAACAGTCCCTTCCTCCCTAACAAGGCTGGTGTCTCATTCATGGCCAATCCTAAAGCATGGCAACGTGCTGGCACCAAGAGGACGCTCAAGAAATATATACAGAATTTAATGATCTGAAAATGTGTCTTAGTAGCTTGTATTCGTGAGGGTGCGCCAGTCAGGCTTTCAACGGACCAGAGACCCAGAGACAATCATCTCTGGATGCCTTCATGCCCAGCGTGGTTAACAGAATAATGGACCCCCAAACACATCCACATCCTTGAGCAAATGCCGCCTTACGGGCAAAACGGGCTTTGCTGATGCGATTAAGTGGAGAACTTTGAGATGGGGCCATCTTCTTGGATTCTCCCAGAGAGCCCGATCTAACTACATGGCTCCTTGGAAGGGAGGACCTGCCCAAGCTATGGTCAGAGAAAGACGGGAAATAAAAGACCGGCCAGAGAGGGGCCATGCTGGGCGGCGAGGGCGGAGGAGGGGCTGCGAGCCAAGGCACACAGGGGACCTCCAGCAGCTGCAAAATGGCAGGATACAGATTCTCCCCTAACGTCTCAGGAAGGGAAGGCTTGGCTTTAGCCAGTGGGACCCATATCACACTTGTGCTCTCCAGAACTACATGGTAATGAATCTGGGCTTGTTTTAAGCCACTAGGTGTGTGATAACTCGTTACCTCAGCAAAAGAAAATGAATGTATGGAGTGCACCAGGCTGGCTACTTTTGGGGGGCTCTCCCTAGCCCTGGGCATCCCCAGACTCTACACCACTGCGTGCCTCTCCTACTGCCTTGATTCCCTTCCCCTGCTTCACCTCCCCTTTCTGCCGGGCGAACTTCTATTCATCCCTCAGAACCTGTTTCCAAGAGTCCCTTTTATGGGACGCTGTCCCCACATGTCCAGCAAGCCGGGACACCACAGCCCCTGAGGCTCAGCCAGGCCTCACAGAGCTTCACATACCGGGGGGCCCCACCCCAGATCCCCGTTCTCCCACGGCTCGGTGATGTCCCAGGGGGTAGACGCCTGTGTTCCACTCGCTCTGAGTCTCTGACACCTAGAACGGTGCCTGACACACCGCAGGACCTCAAGAAGCACCTGGGAAGTGATGGGGCTCGGGCCAGTCAAGGCCAAAGGCCTCCATCCACTCGCGAGGTGTGCAGGACGACAGTGCACTCTGGCCTTGCCGCCTTGGCTTTCCTTAGCTGGAAGAACATTTGCACCAGGACAGGACGCAGCTCTCCCAGCGTGCATCTCATCACCTCCTGCCTAAATGGTGCTTTGATTTCTCCCCGGCTTCCCGCCTGGCACCAACAGCAGCCTCGGAGACGCACCTCCAGGCTCAGACACACGCTGGGATCCCAGCTCCCTGAGATCCAACAGGCACCAAAGGAAGCCCGTGCTCAAGAGTTGGCCCTACGAAGGTCCTCAGAGACATGGGGACAACGTGCAGACGGGCCACTCACCGCAGTCTGCTTTACATCTTTACGCGGCTGGAAATTGAAAATGATGCCAACGTCTGAAAACGAGGATTTGGTTAAATAAATAATACCTCCTTCTGCTAAGAGTTTATTACACGGCCACTAAAAACAGCAGTTTGAAAATATGCAGGAGCAAAGGAAAATGTTTAAGACATAACATTAAGTTGGGAACTAAGATTTATAAAACATGTATATATCTGCATCTGAAAAAAGACTAGTGAGAACACTGATCTCAAATATTAACAGCTGTAACCTCATAAGGTGGGTGAACGTGGGATTGTTTTTATGCCTCGTGTATGTTATGGTTTCCAAAATCTCTATGATAATCGTAGATTATAATTTTTTTAAATAAGATTTTTTTTTTTAAGGGAGAATTTTCTGGAGAAGAATTTAGCAACATCCTTATCAAGAACATCTTTCTTTTTTAAAAAAGACTTTATTTATTTGAGAGTGAGAGAGAGCATAAGCAGGGGAGAGGGGCAGAGGGAGAGAGAGAAGCAGACTCCCGGCTGAGCAGGGAGCCCAATGCAGGACTCGATCCCAGGACCCCGGGATCATGACCTGAGCCGAAGGCAGACGCTTCACCGACTGAGCCCCCCAGGCGCCCCTCAAGAACATCCTTCAGAGGGCCGATGGTGGCACGCAGCTTCCGGTTAAGGGAAAGTGAAGTGACCACCATGGAACCCGCACACAGTGTTTCGCAGACGCTTATCCCGCTCAGTAAACCCCGGGGCCTGAGTCTGTTCCAGAGTTTCCACCACGTGGAGAACACAGGAACCCTGATCCCAAGAGGAGATGAGCGGCAGGCTGTGGGAGAGGGTCTGGGAGAGCCCAGGGGAGATGCCTGGCCCAGCTGGGGAGGGGACATCTGCGCACAGCAGGGACAGGGCCGGGGAAGCTGGGGAGAGTTCTTATGGAGGCTATCCCCAGGGAGGCCGGGCAGGGCAGAGGCCACGGAGGCCCTTTACCGATGGGGCTGGGGAAGCGCTCTGGAGGGAGAATCTGCAAGTGTCCGGAGGACCAAAGAGACGGCCCTCGACTAAATGCAGGACCAAGAATCAGATCATGGCCCCAAATTGACAGGCTGCCCTTCCCCAATGAGCACCTGTCCCCCATTTCTCTGGGAGGACCCTAGGGATTGGGAGGCTGTGCTGTGGGCTCAGATGGACACGGTGGCCTTCACGGCGTGGCTGTCGGTCACCATCGCTGTAAGAGCTCCACTCAGAAGAAATGTCCTGCCCAGGGCAGATGCCGCAGGACCCTCCCAAAGAAGCTGGGGACCTGTGTGCGGTCTGTTCACATCTGCTCCTTCCCTGGACTCTTCCAGAGCCTGGGGCTGGCCTTTCCAGCCTGCAGGAATGGGGTCGCAGGGGCAGGATGCAGGAGAGAGCGGGAGGGAGGAAACCACAGGAAGGACAAGGGGTGAGCTCAGGTGGGATGTGGCTCCCCGAGGGCAGGCTCCACCCAGGAAGCTGGACTCAGGCTTGACCAGGCTGCAGAGGACGGAATGTTCCTGTCACCTGCCAGGGCCAGCAGCTGTACTCCCTAACGCAGCCTCGGGTCGCCAAAGGATTGCTAAGGCGTGTTGCACAGGGGCTGACAGAGCTGGGGGTGGGGGGAAGACGGGTGCTGGGGCTGCTAAGGATGAGCACACCCACGCGGGAGGCACGGTACAGGGAGAGCTGCCCTGGAAGAACAGGGACACTGTGGTGGTACCCCCAGGACGGGATCTTCCTCCAAAAAGTCCTCCTTGACCACCACTCCCTCTACCCAACTGAGTGCAGACACATAGTGCTTCCCTGGTTCTCTCAGCTTCATCATGGTACAGATTACATGTCATCACCCCGGGTCGTTTGCTTATCTGTACCTGTTACTAAACTGTGGGTCTTGGGGGTGTTTTATCATGCCTTACTCAAACCTAGAGCCTGGATGGTTGGATGTGAGGATGGGGAGGTTGGTGGACAGGGGACGGATACATGGGAGATGGAAGATGGATAGATGGAAGGATGGGTGGATGGGGGTGTTGGTTGGTGGGTGGACAGGAGATAGATAGGGGGGATAGAAGGATGGATGGATGGATGGATGGATGGATGGATGGATGGATGGAGGTTGGTGGGTGAACAGGAGATGCATGAGGAAGGGTGGAGGATAGATGGATGTATGGATGTGTAGGGGGTTGGTGGCTGGACAGGGGATGGACACATGGGGTGGAGGATGGATGAAGGGATGAATGGATGGGTGTAGGGAGTTCGTGGGTGGACAGGGGATGGATACAGGGAGGATGGATGGTTGGATGGATGGATGTGGGGTGTTGGTGGGTGGACAAGGGATGGATACACAGGAGATGAATAGATCAATGGATGAAGGATAGAGAGACAGAAGGGGATGGATGGATGAGTGGATGATGGTGGGGAGACATGGAGGAAACAAGGGAGAGGTTGGGGGAGGGGAGGAAGGAGGAGGGACCAGCAGGCAGAGAAGATGGTCACCACCAGCTGGGAGGAGTCCTTGCGGGGGGTGCCTGAAACAGTGGGAGCCAGGACCTGAGTGAGGGCAGAGGGAGGGAGAAGAGGCTTGGGGCTAGGGATGCTGAGGGATTGCCTCAAACGTCCTGTGACCTTCCAGTCACCCCGAATCTTGTTCC
>NC_138370.1:175026275-175062953 GCF_054177405.1 Leptonychotes weddellii | reverse complement strand
CCCCTTGCGGTCTAAGACTGCCTCTCCAAAATCCCCACTCTTTCCGGGCCACCAAAGGGCAAAGCACATCCTGTGTTTATAAATCTCCTGCTGGAGACTCTGGCTGCGCACCCTCAGCACCACCTGCCTAGAAAGACTCCATCGGCACAGAGGGTCCTTGTTCGCCCTGACACTCGGGGCCCCTGAGGGACTGCCATCGGCTCGGGAAGCGCTCTGCACACCGTCTCTGTCCACCTCACCCTGGGACATTGAGCCACATGGACGTCTCCACCCCCGGCTGTCATCACCTCTGCAGGGAAGGACTGGATGCTACTCTGTATTAGTGCACGTCGAGAGGCCCTCGGACGGCTGGGGTTCACGGCTCAAACTCCCCAGACCCTGCATTCACAACACAGAATGCTAAAATTCTATCTATGAAAAATGGAGAGAGAGGGAGACACCATAGGACCACAGAACCAAATCTGATTTTAAATAGGATGGGGTAACCATGCAGTAATGTGATACATAAACAGAAGTGATCTGAAAATCTCAAATGCCAACTCCACCAGAATGCAAAATCTATGAAACAGAGCTTCCCAAAGTTGGTGCCAAGGAAAACCAATCCCAGGAAATGCTCAGCAGAACAAAAATAATATAATACATAAATATTAAAATGCATAAATAAAAGGGAATTAAAATTAATTTGATTTAATTTAAATTTAAAATGAAATGACAGTTCAATAAAATCAAAATGGAAGATTATGGTCTCGGATGAGATGGAGAAATGCCTCCCAAGCTCCTCCTGGAGACAAACGATGTGCGTTAATGTGTCAGACATCCCCAAAGTCCTATTGCAAAGAAATTTGGTTGATTTTCAACCTAAGAGTGTGTACCAAGCTTATAGGACCACAAAATAAGTATTTTCTAGAAACACCCATGCCCTGTGTGATACTTCCAATTGTCATTCAGCAAACATTGACCTTGCTCCTCTCCCCTCCCGCCCTGGTGTGGGGTTGGACCCTGTGAGTTGCTTTGGGCGATAGAATTCTAGCAAATGTGAGGTGAGTAGAAGCCATAAACGTGCTTGTGTGGTTCGCTTGGTTCTTGAGCTGCAGTGTGGTGCACGGGAAGAACACATCTTCGTGGCCTCCGTCCCATCAGCTTGGGTCCGAGAACAAATACAGATGAAGCAGGCCATGCCCACCAGTAGAGCTCCCCATGCATGCCCCATGCAAGGCAGACAGACCAGTCAACCCAGGGGTGTGAGGATAAGTATGGGGTACATGCCCCTGAGTTTGGGGTGACTTGTTACACAGCATTATTGTCACCGTAGCTGACTAATACACCATCCCACAGAATTCCTCTTCTAAGAACTGCACACAAAATAACATGGCAAAGAAAACCATTCATAAGAGGAACCATTCTCAGAGGCTATTGGGAAAGAGGGGCGCCCGGGTGGCTCAGTCAGTTAAGCATCTGCCTTCTGCTCGGGTCATGATCCTGGGGCCCTGGGATGGAGCCCCGCATCGGGCTCCGGGGAGCCTGCTTCTCCCTCTCCCTCTGCCCCTCCCACCCCCATTTGTTTTTTCTCTCTCTCTCTCCCCCAAATAAATAAATAAAATCTTAAAAAAAAAAAAAAAAAAAAAGCTGCTGGGAAAGAACGAACAGCACATGCTGAGAGCTCAAGACACATTCTGAGGATGTGCCTCTTAGAATCAAGGGTCCTGGAGAGCACTTGGGCTATTTGCAGCGGAGAGGCAGGGTTTAAGAAACAGTTGAGCAACCCAAAAGAAAAAGATGTACAACACAAGCAGGTAAATCCCAGGGGAGGAAACTTGACTAGCCAATAAACAAAGGAAAAGTATGTCGAGGCTCATGAAGAATCACAAAGATGCAGAATAAAACCACACCGGACTACACTCTCACGCCCGCCTGAGTGCAGACCTATGAAGCCTGACAACGATCCCAGAGATGCGGAGCGGAAGTCACTCCGCAGACAGGCTGGCAGCAGAGAGAGGAGAAGGAAGCTGGAGACGCAGGTGTGGACGCTCACGGCAGCCCTGATGGGAATAACAAAATCTGGGGGGAGAAAAATCCTCACGCTCCCACAGCAGGGGGACGCACAGATCAGCCAGCTTACATGTGCTGCACGGATAAATCACCAAAACCGTGTGGTGAGTACAGATCAGATTTCAAAAGGCAGCATGATGCCATTTATATCAATTTTTAAAACATGCTAAACAGTAGAACACATCGATTGCAGACAAACACATACATGTGTAGTTATTATAGAATGCATACTCAGGGATGGTCTCCACCAATTCCAAGACAGTGGTTTCTTCTGGGTGGGCGATGGCGGGGTGTAGGGGATGGGAGGAGGGAGGAGAGAGCCGGGCTTGATCAGAATCTGGAAGAGTGCATCTCTTGAAGAGATAGAGATCCCAGGCAGGAAAAAAATTAACATCTGTGACAGCGAGGGACCCGGTATTGGGCTAGCCCAGGCTCTGCTCTAAATTTCCGTGGCTTCACCCAGATTATTCCCGCTCACCGTCCACTGGCTCACACTAACCAGACAACCCCAAAATAACTACCAGGGAGGCTGGGGAAGGAAGGAAACGCTTGGATTACTTGGTGAGCACTGGACTATCTCTGACACATGGTACCCAGTCCATTCTACGATTCTTGTATACAATAAAGATCGCATGGTTAATTCAACATAGAAGGAAGAGAACCACCAAAGGGAGGGGATGCCACCAAGTCACTCTGGGAGAAAAGCTGAGACCCACGCCCACCCCAGTATTCCCGAGGTTGCCTCTGGCTGAAGGTCCTGCCCAAGGTCACACGTGCCAGGGGAACAGTAGGGCTGGCGTGGCCTTCATACATCCCGGTTCAGAGATGGGGCTGGCACAATGTCAAGTGGGCCATGGGCCTGGGACTGTCATTTCACGTGGCTTTGCCCACGGGCGTGCTGTGTGTGAGGCTGCGGGCAGTCCCAGGGGCTGCGCCACAGCAGAGAGCGGCAGGGCAGGGAAAGGTGGGCCGAGGTCCACTTTCTCCCTGGCTCAGGATGCTCCCAGTCCCCTCCTACTCTGCACGACAGCCTCAGAGCCAACTCTGTGCTCCTGGCCCCCACACCATCCCCCAGGATGGCCCTGTAGATGTAAAGGTTCTCTAGGTCACGTATTTCCCAAGAACAATATCACCATACCTCCACCCATCCACCCATCCATCAGTCCATCAATCATGTGTCCATCCATCCACCCATCCACATGTCCATCTGTCCACCTATCATCCATCTGTCCATCCATGCATCCGATGCCCAGCCTGTGGCAGATCTGTGATAAATGCTGGGCATCCAGTGATCATCAAGGTGGACCCGGCTGGTCTCCATCCTCAATAATCACACATTCTGGGTGCGGGGAGAGGGGACAAACCAGACACAAGAACTCCCGCACGCAAGGAGAGATGTGATGAAGAATGTCCGGGGCTGCTCTGTACTGAGTGGTGGCTGGTCTCTTTGAAGAAAAGAGGCTCAGACTGAGACTAAATGTCCACAAGGGGCTAGTACCTGAGGGTCAGTGCCAAGTGCATGCCAGGCGGGCAGCCCCAACAGGCACTGCCCCCTCACATGGACCGAGCCGGGCATGGCGAAGGTTCTGGCAGCAGGCCGGCTGGAGACAGAGGAGCAAGGGGGAGAGTGGGAGGAGCCGGGACGGGGAGTGGGTAGGAGCCAGGGGACGTGGCTTATGCAAGTGCCCAGGGAAGCCACTGCATGATGCTAAGCCTCACTCGTAAGCGGCCAAACCCCTGGCTACTTTTAAGTGTGGTCTCTGGCCCAGCAACCATGGCAGCTTGTGGGCACCTGTTAGAGACGCAGACCGGCAGAGCTCAGTGCCCAGCGAAGCCTGCAAGGAGATGTTCTAAGTCCACCCCTCCTGGGGCTGATCCCACCTGGGGGGCTTCCAGGGAGTCTCCACACTGAGTCTGCATCGTCCAAGGCCCGGCCAGAGTGGCCATAGCTCCTGAGAGCTTTCTAAGTGACCTTCATACCTCCCACTGATGACTCTGTTATCTACACATCATATGTTGCTCAAACCTCGGTGGCTTGCATCTACCTTCCTGAGAGCGTTTATGAGGCAGCTGAGCCTCACTGGCCATCTGGGATTCAGCTGCAGGGACACCAAATGGGCCTCTCAGGACCCAGCCCGGGCTGGACAACAGCACCACGTGGGAGCACCCGACCCTCTGCCCTGCCGTAGCCCCAACCATGCCCAGTGCGGGCCTCCCCGGTGGCCCCAGAACCAGCAGGGCCCTGCTCCTCCGAGTGTGTCCAAGGGGTCGGCAACATCAGCATCACCCGGAACCTGTGGACAATGCAGAGCCTCGGGCCCCAGCCCTGACGCAGGAATCAGAATCCGAATTTTAACAAGACCCCAAGTGATTCCCACACACCTGAGAATGTGAGGGAAGCTCTTCTTTAGGAGACAGCTTTTCAGCTGGAGACAAAATCACCCTTAAGGGGGCAAAAACCGGTTCTTGAGGGGTGTGAACAATCTTACATTCTTACGTATACAGCCCAGGTCGCATACAGAACTTGAACAGACAAACTGTCGTGGGCAGAGGAGCATCTAGGAGAACAATGTCTCAAGACCTCCTGCAGAGGCTGGTCAAGCAGACAGTAGAGAATCCCCGCTCCAAGTTGCGGATCCTGGGCGGGCTCGGCTGGGGACGTGGCCTCCACTCTGTTTCAGGGGTGCCCCTCGTCTGTTTGCCCAGGAATGGTCTCAGTTTTCAAGCTGCTGGCCCAGCGTCCTGGGAACCCCCTCAGTTCCCGTTGGCCGCCCTGTGTCCCCCAGCCCCTTATTAACCGAACGACATCCTCCTACAGGCAGGGTATTAGGAGGGGGGGCGTTGGAGCCTCTACAGATCATGTCGTTCTTAGTTTCCTATTCCAAACACTATTTATCTTCACCTTGAAATTGCCGCGGCTCTACCCCGGAGTAGACACAAACTGAACATCAACTCTCCACTGGACCGTGAGTGCCCACGTTCCACGCTTGCCTCTGTAGCTTCCGGCTCTGGCCGCTGAAATCCCCCGCGCCCGGACAAGGAGGGTTGGGACGCACAGGTGTCAGCCTTGGGAAGCCAGCAGGGATGAGTGAGCAGGACCAGACCATGGGCGTGTGTGCATCTCAAGGGGAGAGGATGGGAGGGGCAGCAGGGGGAGGAGCTGGGAAGGGCTACGGGGCCCCACCAAGGATGAAGCCGAGGAAAGGGAGCACAGCTGAGGATGGAGAACGAGGGACACGTGCAAGAGCCATTTAGGAAGTTAGATCTGGGTGGTGTGGCCAGCGGGGTGATGACCAGGCAGTGAGCTGAACGGCAGAGCCAAGCCCATGTGTCCATGACCTCCAGAGATGGTGCATGGCCTCATGTGGAAAAAGGGTGGTTGTGGGTGTAATTAAGTTAGAGCTCTTGAGATGAGATCACCCCGGATCACCGGGGTGGGCCCTAAATCCAACGGCAAGTGTCCTCATAAGGCACACACAGAGAAGGACACACAAAGGAGAAGCCATGGGGACAGGGCCTGGAGTGCCCTCAGCCACAGGAGTGGGAAGAGACAGGAAGGACGCTGCTCTGGAGCTTCAGGGGCAGCCCGGCCCCACCTACACCTCTGTCTGGAGGCTGCGAGAGAACAAACTCCTGTTGCTTTCATCCTTTGTTCCAGTGGCCCCAGGACCTTCCCACAACGGACATCAGGCAAGTGCCGGGCAGGCTGGTCTGAGCGAGAGTGCTCCTCCTCTTGCCCTCAGCCCTGGGGCTCCGGGACGGAAGGGGCTGGTGGGGACCAGCTCTGAAGCCAATCTGCTATCCCAGGGACGGGCTCACTGCGGCCCCACCCCGAAGAAAGGGGCAGGCTGTTGGATCAGCGAAGCCCGCTGGGGGCAGATGCTGCTGACGTGTGGCCCATGAAATGTGGGACAATGAAAGATGCACTCAGCTTAGACTTCAGGGAGCCATTTCCAGAATGTAAATACCATACCTGTCATTAAAAATGTATTGATGGTGGGGTGCCTGGGTGGCTCAGACGGTTAAGTGTCTGCCTTCGGCTCAGGTCATGATCCCAGGGTCCTGGGATGGAGCCCCGCATCGGGCTCCCTGCTCAGCGGGGAGCCTGCTTCTCCCTCTGCCTCTCCCTGCTGCTCCCCCTGCTTGTGCTCTCGCTCTCTCTCTCTCTGCCAAATAAATAAATAAAATCTTTAAAAAAAATGTGTTGCTGGCGACTACACAGGAGAATCCTTGGGAGGCTGGGGGCGCGTCCACTGAGCATGGCTTTAATATGTGCGCTCCAGGCATGGACTCTGCCAGCCCCCATCCTCGCGGGCCTTGTACGGCAGATGGCGGAGGTGTGGCACCCCACGCAAGACCAGTGGCAATCTTTCCACTTCTAAAGACGCTCACCCAAGTCCCCAAATAGAGAGCATATGAGCCGATCATGCTCACAAGACCAAGTGTGAGTGGCAGGTAAACACAGAAGCTGCTCACCCTCGCCAAGAACCCAAGGGACACAAAGGAGAGCAGCCTCGCACTGCGGGGCCTAGCAAGTGCAGGCCAGCCCACCGGGAACCGCTCACCCTCTGGCTCGCTCTCTGGCTCGGTTGTCACTCCCCGAGATTCTGCCCAGGGAACAAAATGAGGAGGAAAACCACACGTCTACATGCTTTACGGTGGCGGCGTGGCTTAGCATCGGAAGGAACCTACTCCCCCGTGAGTTTGCGGCCTCAGAGCGCGCTGATATGGACGCGGGCCCACAGGGACAAACTGGAAACAGACGCGTAAAGAAAGGAGAACGCGAGACGCTATTCCACATCTGACTCTATAAATATGTCCGTGTGAGATAGATAAACAGGAAGGAATGGCGCTGAACGGGGACGGGGGTGATCCTGACATGACTAATGCCTTTGCATGTATTTTTAATAAGGGAGAGGAAATATCTGCGTACAGACAGTGATGAGAGCACGGAGAACTGAAGTCTGTTGATTTGCTTTGGAGAAAACCTCCATCGAGACTGTGCGCCCTTCTAGGGACGTTTCAGGTCGGCTGGCTGGGTGCACACTCTCCGAGGCAGGGGCAGATCAGGACCCGAGGCTCGGGGCAGAGCGGAGGGAGCCCCCGTCGGAGCAGCCCCAAGGTGGGTGGTTGGCCTCTCTCTCGGCTTCTCTACTTGCGTCTGAAAAATCTGAGTCTGGAGCCTGTAAGCAAGAAGGCCTGGCCCCCGCACCACGGGGCTGGCCCAAATCCGCCGTCCCCACCGTGTCCCCCATGAGGATGGGCAGCTCTGTCCCGTGGGCACAGATCACACAAGGAGGGCTGTTCACTGTTGAAACAACATTTACGACACCCCGTCTCCCCCGTGTGCGGCCTGCGGAGATGCTGCAGAGAGTGGAGGACCCCCGGCACTCGGGATGGTCAGCGGGTGCAGAGGAAGGAAGAGCCCCCACTTCAGGACTCGGCATGCAGCAGGCCGGGCCGACGAGGGGGCTACAGAAATCTGCTTGGGAGAAGAGAAGACTCAGGTGCCTCTGTTCACTGTGTAGCCCGGGCACCCGTCCTTGGACCATCCACCTAGCGAGGGGAAACGCCCTCCACGGGCCAGCCCTTCCCCGGGGGGCCTCAGCCTGAAACCAGTCCCAGAACACAAACCCTCAAAGGGCTGCAACGACACGTCGCTGGGACTGTAGCTCTCAGGCCATTTTCCACTCTCATCCCAAATGCCGAGCACCTCCCACGACACTGAGTGGCATTTTTGAAAGCAACCCTCCTACCTCTCCTTGGTGGGCGAGCTGCTTTGAGGCACAAGATGAAAATCCACCAACACATGAGGTCATGGGGGGGCGGGCAGGACAACATCTGTCCTCTTTGCAGGATGCGGACTCCTTTCCCTGAGGCTGGTGGGGGAACTGAGGGGCAGGCTGGGGCGTCTACGGGGTGAGCCCGGCCGAGAGGAGCCGGCTAGCAGAGGTGCTCAGGCTAGAGGGGTAAGAAGAACGCAGGGCAGGACAAGTGGCTTACTCCCCACACTCAGCACCATCAGCACCCCCAGTGACCAGGCCAGCTGGCCCCAAGGCGACACCATCCCTTACACAACAAGGAAAGGACCCAGCTCGAGGTGCCATTTCAACACCTTCCCAAAGCATCACGGAAATCCCCCAAGAGCCAACAGAATCAATCATCATGCTCCTGCCCTAGAAGCAAAGCCAAAAGCCAAAAATAAATCAACTCGAGGGGGCCGCACACACACACACACAGGAGTCCTGATGAGCAGGTTTGGGTGTTGTTTATGGATTTCAAATAGAAAAATGAATTAATTATTACTTGAGAAACACATCTTGAAAACCAAAACGGCTCAACACCCAGTGAACGTGGGAGTGGCGAACGGCGCTTGCAGGAAACAGAATCCTCACCCGAGAAAAGCTTTGAAAGGACAGCCCGGGACGCTGGGAGCCTCCCTTCCCCCTTCCCGGGTGAGCAGGTGTAAATATTGAAGACGATAGTAACCGAAATGATTTCTCAAAACCTCCTTCTCTCCCACCTCGTTTAAAACATCAAAGGGGCTGCTTAATGTTCTTGGGCTGAGTTCACATCTCTCATATAAAGAGATATCCCCCGACGCCGGTGGGTTATTTATTTACCAAGGTCTTCAGCTGAGCCAGGAAGAAAAAAACATGTCTGAACAATGAGGGTAATCAGCGTATTTGGTGGGCTCTGGGAGCCGCGTCTGAAGCCCAGGGCATGGATGGAGGGCATCTGTGCACTGACCTGAATTCACAATGCAAACCCTCTTCCTCCGGGGATGAGAAAAGGAAGGGGAGAGGAAACACAGAAAGAAAAGCAAGCGAAGACGCTTTCTAAAGGGCTGTCTCTTCTCCAGGGCTGTGTGTGCCCACCGACGAAACCCTCAATCGCCCTCCATGTCTCTTACACGCATTGTGCAGCCAAAAGGAAGTTAGGAGACCGTCAACTCAGAGGGATGCTCTAGCCGGGCGTGGGGGTCTCGGCCCTCGGCCCAGGGAGACGTGCAGGTGCATAAGGAGAAAGGCCCACCCTCAGGGTGACTTACCGCCACAGAGAACTTTCCAGAACCTTCCCCATGTCTGCATGGTAATACTTCGTCAGGATCAAGATCACCTGTGGTGGCAACAGAGAGACAGAAATCAGTGGGTTCCAAGGCTCTGAAAGAGGAATATGATGACACCCCCCGACCACCACCCAGGATTTGGGGCATTGTGTCAAGCCTCAGCTGCCTAGGCCTTTCTGTCAGGCTTCCCGGGGTCTCCAGCCACCCTGCAGCAGAGCGCCTAGACACAAGGCTTCTGTCTGCTCTGAAACCTCACCCCGCTCTTCACAGTGACTTTGGGAACATCCCAATCCCGTGAGGTCCACCTGGTAGCTGCCAGGAAACATTCAAACCCAGCCCTGGACCATCTCAAACTGGGGCCAAAGGGACAGCCGCGGGGGTGGCCCAGGCTGGTCAGAGAACGCATCTGACAAGGCTTCTGAAGATGGGGACTTGGAGAACAGCCAAGAACACCAACTGGGGCTGCACCCAAGACAAGAGGAGGCCCCAGAAGGGCAGGCTGTGGTTACTCCCTTCTGAGCGCTGGCTGATGGCAGAGCCAGACACAGGGTGTGGAAGGCCCGAGAACAGCCCAGCGGGCCGGCGGTGGGCCCCACACCATCGACGGCGCCCACACTGTTTCGAGGCTGCTGAACGACTCATCACACGCACTGGGCCCCGCATGACCAAGCCTGTCCCATCTCACACCCCTGCAGCAAAGGCAACTGCTCGTCCTGATGACAACACCTGTATTTAAGAGCACCCAAAAGTTCTCGCAGACACGCGGAGGAGCAAGAACAACAGAAAGGAAGTGAGGATTTGCCTGGCCGGGGGGAAAAAGCGCCTTCTCCCCAATTACTTCACTGGCCGATGCATTTTCCCATACATCAAATTTCATTTCACTCCTTACCAGTCCCTATTAGCTGCTCCTAACACTCCCATTGCCATGGGAACCCCGGGAGGTAACCGGGGAACACCCTCCCCACTGCTCCCGGCAGAGCCCTTAGCCCAGCTAATCTGGGGTCAGCACGACTTCCTGGGCTCTCGGGTTTGGGGGCACGGCTGCCCCCACACTCAGTCTGGCTGATCTTCCTTTGCCTGGTGATGAAAGCAGGGAAGGCATGAGGCAGGGATGCCAGCCGTGTCCTGGAGGCAGCGATGATCAAAAACAAACTCGAGGCCCCGTCCGCGGAGGCGCGATCAGCCCTGCCCTACTTGGGAACAAAGCAATTTTCTCCTGCCGGGCTCTCGGGCTGCCGGAGCAGAGCAAGAATCCTCCAAAGACCGAGGGAGGCAGACAGAGTGACAGGGCCTGGACGTGTAGGAGACAAGCATATTTTTAACCTATTGATTTATATTTTATAGTCTTGCTATTCCCAGAGGGGATTTCGAGGAGCCAGAGGGTGACAGCTGGAGGGGACCTCAAAGTCTGTTTAATCCAGCCCCTCCAGGGTGAAATCCTCAACCAATATCCTTATCACGCCCCTGCCATCGGAGCCTTGCCCACACACTTCAAGGGATGGGGAGCTCACCCCCTAACATGGCGCTCCGGCCCTTCTGTAGGCTGAGCTCCTTGTCCAGTGGTTTCTGCTGCTGGGACTCCTGCCCTGGGGCCCCTCTCTAGGCGGGGCTAGTCCCTGCGCACCCCCTTCTGGGCAGGGCTCTCCACTTAGGCCCACACTCCTCCTGCCGCCCGAATTCCTTGGGTAATTCCTCCTGGACTCTCCGACCTCAGTCTAACAAACAGCACCTCCAGTAAGTCTTCCAAGCCCCTCCCCTGGTCCATGCCCCCCACACTTCCCCAGACCCTGTGCTCTCCCCTCCGGCACCATTCCTGGGGCCGGTTTCCACCACTTGATGATGAGCCCTTTGGGGGAGAGGGCTGTGTCCTGCTTCATGTCCCAGCGCTGGGCGCGGCTCCTGCTGACATGACTAAGGCAATGAAGCCAGGAGAGACGAGTACCCCGGGCCAGGGCCCCATCCCCCTGCCCTGGCCATCTACTCACAAGTCACCCTCTGCCATCTAGAATACACACCATCCACTCCTCGTGCAAGGGGACAGAATCGCTCTGCTGGTACCACCATGACCCAGGAAGCTGAATGAGCATTTGGGCTCTGGAGGCCAGGAACCGGGGCCATCCTCGCCCGGGGCTGAGACCAGGAGCCCCCCAAGAGGGGTCAGCCCTGGAGGAGCCCGGCATGCACCCGAGTCTGCAGCTGGTGGCGGAAGGAGCCCTCTGCTTTGGGGTCAGCCCCTCCAAGCCTGACGTACCTCAGTTCCCCACCTGCCGAGAGGCAGTAATACCCAGCTCCCTGTGATGGTGAGGATGCCGGAGCAAGCAGCCACTGAGAAGGGGCCACGCTCTCGCTCACATTCGCTGGTGTCAGCTCTGTCCCCGACCCACGCACCGCCCCGGGTGACTCAGCCCACACACATCAACCCTCTTTACACCCGGGACCCAGGGGGCAGCTGCAGCTATCATCCGCACCGACAGATGAAGGAACGAAAGCAGAGAGAGCGTAAGCACCGTGCGCACAGCCAGCGACCACCTGAGCCCACCTGGGAGCCCGGGCGATGCTCCTCAGCGCTCGGGGCAAGGCCAGGTCTCCACCATCTGCGCTGCGGATACCGTCCTGAAATTCTCCCAAGTGTTTGAACAAGGGCCCCATGTTTTCATTACTTTTTGAAAGTTGTTCAAAGAACTAAAAACTATGGGCTGCCCATCTGGGGGTCCTCTGTTAACAGCTTTGGAAATGAAATATCCCGGGAACCATTTTCTAGTGGCTGGCCTATTCCCACAGCTCTGGGGTGCTTTGATCCAGGTGGGAGAAAAACCTGGAATGAGAGTTGGGGTTTCTGTGCCCCAGCCGTCGCCAACGGTCTCCTCCCATCCCCTGAGCCCACCGCCCGCCCACACAACTCCTTCCAGACAGTCAGGAATGCCCAAGGAGGAGACCAGGATTGAGAACTGCCCCTGCAGAGGGAGGACGGGTCCCACGTCAGCTCTGTGTCTCCTCTCCTCACTTCCAGCCCCCCCAGGCACAGGAGGTGGGTGGGATCATAGTGGGGGTGCTGCTTCTGACTCCCTGGATGACCCGTCCCCTAGGTCCAGCCAACCCGTGACTCCAGTGAGAGAAGCCGAGCTCTCTGGACTTCCCAGCCCTGTTCCTCCTTGAGGCTGCTGCGCTATGGGCTCCATCAGGGAGGGGACATGATCCACTTCGTTCCACCCGAATTCCCAGGGCTTAGCACAGAGCAAGAGTTCACCAATATTCATTGAATGAATGAATGAATATCCCTGCCCAGAAGCAGATCCAGGCAGGAGACAGTCCTTCAGGCCGTAGCCACAGCCAACCCCAGCTGACCCCGCTACCCCCTGTTGCCAGGGAGTCGGGGGGGAAACCCTCCAGAGCCCATCCCCCTGGACCACCCTCTCCTTCTGACACCAACAAATACCACCTGAGGGTCCAGAACTTGCCCCGTTCTTGAGACCCCCAGCTCATTCACAGCAATCCCTGCCCAAGCCTCAGGGGAGGGATCTCAAGAATCCTGGTGGGGTGAAGCCCACCCCCTTCCCAGGGACAGCACACACGAGGTGTCCCCAGCCGGAGTGTGCCAGGTAGCCAGGACCAGTGGGCTGGGGTGTGACCCGAGCAGCCCCCCAGGGCCTCCCACTCAGAAGGGCCTGCTCTTGGTTTTGCTCTGCTGTCCCCATCTTGAAGTTCTTGAAAAATGTTTGAACAAAGGGCCCTATGTTTTCACAATGCATTGGACCCTGTGAATAGCATAGCTGGGCCTGACATGGCCCAGTCTGAATCCCCCTCCAGCCCCTCATGGGGCTGGAGTGTGTCTGTGGATACCTAGTCCTACCGACCCTGCTGAATCTCACCCCCAGCTCAGGGAAGCAGGAGGACAGGCTGATGGGGGCTGGAAAAAGGCATCAGATTTAACATCGGAGCCCAGTGGAACTTGGTACGGCTTCATCCAAAGCCTGCCTTTAGAAATGGAGAAACAGATTCAGAGAAGGGAAGGGGGCTCAGCAGGGGCAGGCCCGGGTCTCCTGAGAGCCCCATCTGGGGCCCAGGGGTAAGCGTCCAGGGACGGGAGCCGTGGGCCTCACCAGCCTGGTCCTCTGCTGAGAGGCAGTCCAGGGCTCTCTCCCCAAGAAGGAAAAGAAACCCTAACTCATGCAGAGACCCTCGGTGGGTTGTTGAGCCCCCTCCTTGGCCACTACCAGCCCGCCTCCTCCCCCCGCCACAAGCCAATTCCAGACCCAGACGGTGAGTCGCTGCCCCCACGACACCTGACAGCCCTTCACTCCCCTGTTCTGCAAAGAGCCTGTACAATGCACTTAGAAACAAGGCGGCGGGTCTGTCCCTCAAAGCTCCTGGAAACAGCCCTGCAGTTGGAGGACCCAGCAGAGTCACCAACCAGCAGGGGACCCTTAAGTGGCACGAGCAGATCTGCCAGTCTGAGAGGAGGCTGGCTCAGGGGCAGTGTCGGGGCCCAGGGCTGCGGAGGCCCGCAGCACAACAATGAACATCTCCACCTACAAACGGCGTCCACCTTTATCAGGTGGACTGGCACGGCTGGTACCACGTCTCCGATGGAAGAAAACAAACAAGGAGGGTGCGGGGCATGGGGACAAGCCTGGCCCTCTGAGCCTCAGTTTCCTTAGCCATGCATCGGAGCGGACTCAGGTAGGACCTCACAAGGCTGCTGGGAAGGTGATGTCCATCCACACGGGCTTACGCCAGGAATGAGAGCGCAGATGCCTGGAGCCCAGGCCCCTCCCCCTGCACGGCCACTAGCACGTGTCTAGGTCAGCATCCTGGGGAGGGAGTCCCCACAGCGGCACTGACCAGAGGTCCTGCAGCCTCCCGTGAAACACTGGGCCTCTGCCCGTGGCCAGGCCCCCTTCGACAGCGCGGTCATGAGTGGAGACACAAGTCCTTCGTGCGGGCAGATCGTTGAGCCGGGTGCCTTCCAAGGGCTCAAGAATAATCCAAGGAAAGTAACAAATACTCAGGCTCAATTCAGCTGTCCATCAATGAGCACACTGCACACACACACACACACACACACAAAACAGCAAGAATTCGGGCTCAACTGTGGACTCTGCAAATGGACTTCCCCTCAGAAGAAAGGGAAAATGCAGAGGTGGCCCACAAGGGTCAGGCCTCTAAGGGCCCAGAAGGCCCCCCCTGCACGCTGATGTCCCCCCGGCCAATCGGGACAGGGCCAGCCCGTGGCATGGTGAGGCGAGGTCCTCGCTGCTCCCAGCGGGTTCTGTGACCAGCCATCACACTGCCCTGGAGAGCCTAGAAATGCAGAATCTGGAGGTGGCCCCACCCCCGATCTGCTCACTCAGAATCTGTGTTTTAACATTAATTTTTAAGAAACCACACTGGCATATCTCTGCACCCAAAAAAGCCCTGGGTCCCCATCTGCTCACCCCCATTGGAAGCTGGATCTCTTCCTATCACTCAAGACGGCCCCATCCTCTCCATCCTCATGCAGCTGACCTGTCCCCTGTTGACCAACAAAAAACACACACCACCCTCAGGCACACACCCACCACCATGACTCTCAGTTACCCCAGGGCCTTTGCACATGCTGGTTCCTGTGCTTACTGCCCTCCTCCTGCCCCTCTGCTCTGCTTCCCCCCTCTCATTCTTAAAACCACTTCCTCCTGAAGCCTTCCACACCACAGGCTGTGAGCCCCAGGAGGGCAGGCACCAAGTCCACCTGTATCAGCACTCTCCCAAGCCTAGCCAAGTGCCAGCACATAGGGAGAGTCTGATAAATAACTGCTAGTGAATTCATCAGTGGCAAACCAGCTCCAAAAAGCCAGGAATGACTCCTAATGTGGCCTCACTCCACCTCACCCCACCTGTCCACTTTCCTAGGTGTAGAAGTTGATGCCAGAATGTGTACAACATTCCATCTTCTCAGAACACCAGAACACACGGGGTTAGGAGCCCACCTAGGACTGAGGCCCAGAGAGGGGAGGGGTCTGGACTAGGGACCCCTGCAGAACCCTACTCCTGGCTCTCTGCACCATGATGCACTGAGCCCCACAGGACAGATGCTGAGGATGGGAAGGAGGTCAGGGTCTTCCACCATGCACCAACTGTGCCCATTACACAGATGAATAAACTGAGGAGCAGAGACATAAAACAATGGTCCCAAGATCATACAGCTATCATTTGATATGGGAACACGTAGAATAAATGAGGCATCAAGTGTTGAGAAAAGGGAGGTCAAAATAGAAGGCAGAGAATAAGATGTTTCATGGTGACTTCAAGTATTCATTCAACAGTCTAATCGCTCACTCTGGCGGGCATGAGGATCCACAGAGAAGGAACAGCCAGGTTCCCAGCAGCACAGGCACCCAGTGTCCCGTGGGCCCGTCGATGATGACATTCCCTCCACACTCAGGCTTCCAGGATGCTCAGGAGAGCACGCCAAGGTGTGTTTCGCGGTCTGTAAACACACGTTCACGCGCAGAAGGGGGGAAGGCCACCCACACTCAGGGATCTTTGCACACACAAAGGGATGCTTTCTGTCCTGAGCTGTGAGCTAAGGCACCCTCCTGGGTGTGTCTTTGTGGGGGCCTGATCCAGCCACAACATCTTACATCCTGTTCCAAAAAAAGATGAGACTCTCGGAGAGGCCGTGGGCTGTTCCTGGGCCCCAGCAGGAGGGCGGCCCTGGCTGTGGACGGTGGCGGCTGGTTTCACCTGCCCCACCACTGTTCATGCCCCAGCACTTGTCTAAGAAAATGAGGAAAAAGTCCCTGCTCCATCCTTCCCAACCTCACTGGGAGGTGAAGGTGCCTCGGAGGATGGGGATCAAAAGACTTTAAAAACTGTCAACTGTTCTCCCGGGGGATGGCGCTGATGACCGAAATCACTGGAGGGAATCACTCTTATTCTGTTACTTGAAAGAGAACCCACCCAAATATTCACAGCAGTTTGGGAATTTGACCAGTTTGTCTTCTGAGAGCAGAAGCACTCTGAGGCTGCACTGGTTCTCCGGAGATGCTGACCGCCGCCCCCCGGAATGAGGCCCATGACTCGGCCCTACAGACGGGATGTGATTCCCAGCACAGGCTTGTCGGCCGCACAAACATCCCACGCTGGTCAAGGAGGCTGATCTACAACTGGTGGGGAGGGAAGGTGAGGGACATCGGGATGGCCCCCCTCCTGGCAAATCAGCGACGGCAGTCCCTCCCGGAGGCTGCCCAGGCTGGTGGCCCCAGCCTGGCCAGGGCACGTCTGTGAGGGGGCAGCTTGCTGGCTGGCCTTTGTGTGAGGCCCGTGGGCCCTGGTGTCACTGTCTACCTGTACTTGGAAGGATGCCAGTCCGGGGCAGATAGAACCGGCTAGCAAAGGAGCCCCTAGATTCCAGGACCTTCGACACGCTGCCGGTGGGGGTATAAAGATACACCCACGGTGAAGCTGACGCCTAACAGCTCACAAAACCACAGCCTGTCGACCCCATGGCTGCTCCTGGGGAGCTATTCTGTCGACGTCTTTGTGCATATGGAATGATGGATGTCCAAAGTCATTTCCTGCGACACCGTAATAGTCAGAGAGCAGAAACAGGCCGGGATAGATGGCCCACAGCCCGGCCACCCTCGGGAGCACCACACAGCCGTACAAGAGCGAGGAAGCGCCGCGGACGGTGCGGACGGGTCTCGGGCACGCATGCTCGGCGCAGGGGGCCATGTGATGAACAGCACGGTGTCCCCACGTTCTGTTGACACACGGGAGACGTAAAAATCACTGGACTCCTGTACACTTTGAAAGGGTTAAAATGGTGAATTTCAGGTCGCTTGAATGTTATCTCAACTGAAAAAATGAGCGCGGTTAGGATCTGTAGCCGTGTTCCCTTGCAGCCACACGACGGCGCGCTGGACGGGAACGGGGCTACTCTTGGGTGGCGGAGGGGGCACGGGAAGGAGCAGCAGATTCTCACTGGAGACCGTTTACTGCTGCGAACACTGAGCCCGGGGCTGAGTCACCGGCTGCGTGTTCACACCTCGGGCGCGTGTGCGCACACTGGGCCACCCCCGCGAGCAGTCACCCCAGGTAGCTAAGACTGATGTTCCCCGGCCCTCACGTCGGGGAACCCTTCTCCCTCCTGCCCTCAAAACACGATAAAGATGCTCCTTTTCATGCCGGGGGGACGGGTGCCCATGGCAGGGTGAAGACTAGACCCTGATGAACGCATTCATTTGGCACTCAATAAATGTCCGTTACCTCTCTCTCCCAGTGAAGGCCACTCGAGAAACCCGATCCTGAGCTGGGGCGTGGCTGGGCTGTGGAGGTGTTGGACCAGGTGACAATGCAGTCAGGCAGCGTCACCCTAACCGGAAGGGGCTGTGAGCCCCGGCAGGGGAAGGGTGTTGGACGCCAGCCCCCTCCCCCCGCCCGTGCAAGCACAGGGGCCTCGTCCCGATGCTCACAGATACGGCGCAGCGCGAGAGAGGGAACACACATTCCCCTCCTTTGCTTCTCCCTATAGCCCTGCAGATCAGCACCATCATTCCCACCGCCTGGATCGGGAGCAGAGGTGTAGACGGGGGCAGTGGCGACCCCAAGGATGCGCTCGAGAGAGCTGGAATCAGGCTGATCTGAAACCAAGACCGTGGCTCTTTCTAGAACAGCACCCTGTGGAGCTCTCCCCAGCCTGAACAAAAGAGGAGGGGCTTCCTGCTGACCCACCATGCTGGCCTTCCCCTTCAACCAGCAGGCGGGGCTGGCCTACACCCCACGGCCCCAGGAAGGCAGCAGGGCTCGGCTCTGCACACCTTCTACCCAAGAGGCCTTCTCAATGAAGAAATCCAGTCCATTTAAGGGAGCCGATTCTGCATTTATCTACCAGGGAGATGAATCCTGTTTCTCTCTGCCCAAGACCGCGCGAGGGAGGGGAAGGAAACCGCTGGGCTCAGAAAGCCACGCGGCAGGTGCTGGTTGTCCGAGGGCCAGGCCTTGGTCAATCCCACTGCCGCCCTGCAGGCACCAAGGGCTGCTAGCTCAGGCCCGCCCTCATCCACGTCTGCCACCCACCCCAGGAGCCTCACCCCCTCTCCATCTACTTACTCCATGACGCCTCCGTGATTCTCTAAGCTGGTGGGATCCCCACAGGCCCCAGGGGCTCCCTGAGGTTCTCGCTCCAGGTGGGCCCACTTGCCAAAGCTGCTGCTAGCATGAGGCATCTCACGCCACCAGAATCTTCCGCAGGGCAGAGAGCCTGGCTCCTGCCACTTGCCAGAGCCCTCCTGATGCAGTGCCCCAGCCCCCTGGCTTCAGGCTCCTCTGCAGAGCCTTGAAGGACTTCACAGGGGACGACCATGTTCCTGGAGGCCAGAGGGTCTCATCTGGATCCTGGCTTTACAGCGTATGAGCTGTGCATTCCTCGGCTTGGCCCCTGGGCAGCTCAGGCTGCTCGTCTATGACATGGGGATGATGATGCAGGCTTCCAGAGCTGGCCAGAGAAGAGAGGAGTTTGGTGTGCCCACGGTGAGCACAGCACTTGGGGTTGGGGGGTGGTTTGGGGAGCACTCATTAGTAACGCGCGTGAGGCAGTCTAGGTGAGCCGCTGTGTACACTGAGATGCCCACAGGAGTTTGTTCAACCTGCCGACACCCCGCCTCAGACACATCTGCCCCCTCTGTGCTGGTTCCCCTTTCTCCTCGGACAGACCCCTGCACCTCTCCACCACTCAGCTGGTGGTCCTTCTTACTGGCAGAGGCAACACCTCCACCAGAAAGCCTTCCAGGATGTCTCCAGACTAAGGTGCCGGCGTTTGCTCAAGCATTACGTCCTCCGGGCTGGGCCCCTTCCCCTCACCACCTGCCGTGCCCCCGATGAGGCCCATTGCTGGGGAAGGCACATAGCCTTGGAGCTGGCCGAGCCTGAGTGTGAACCCTCACACGCTGTGTGGCGTCCCCCTTGGCTCTGGTGTCACCTCCTTAAGGGCAACACTGGCGGATAATGGCCACACATCCCTGAGAGGCTAGGATCTTAAGTGTGCTACCCTGTTCACAGGGCCTGGCGCCCTGCCTGACAAATGACTGTCCAGTCCCTCCTCCACGACCAGAGTGAGAGATGGGCCTGGCCGCCCTCGGTGCCGCTGTGTCATGCTCTGAATCTCCCAGCTGCCGGGGCCCTGCTGCCGCCCAAGGGCAGGAACAGAGGTCGGGGGCTGCCCGGCGAGTCCAGACTTGGACCTGACTCCATCTCGCTGGTGGTGCGTGTGCAACCTCCTCCCCGTCCCCCACCGAGAAGCTGCCGCCCCCGGGAGCAGCGGAGGGTCTGGGAGGGTCCAGTCTAGTGCCCTCTGGAAGCAGAAGGTGTGAGGCCACTCTAGAAAGGACCTTCGCTTGCAGAAGCACTTGACCAGACAACGAGGGGGTCCCAGGACAGCACTCTGGTGGCCTGGGGAGCCGGCAGGAGGGTCTCTGATAAGGGTCTGGGGTGGGAGGACGCTCGAACCCTCCCTTCCAGGAAGAATGAAGGAGAATGTACATAAAGGATGTGCCAAACAACGCAGGTGGGGCGTCCTGGACAGAAGCGCCAGCTTTAGCCCAAATGGAACGTTCTCCACGCGGGGGTCTGCGCCAGGGTCCTGGCTCCGGCCACATGGTGGGGAGGTCACACCCAGCTCTCCGCACTATCTCTGTGACTCCTTGCTGTTATTTTAAAATAAAATGTTATAATAAGAAAGAGAGAAACTTGAAAGGTAGGTCACCCAGATGCAAACAAGAGAAAACAAAGCAAAGCCTCGCCCTTCCCCACCCTGGGGGCTTCGGATGAGCATCACAGAGAGTCCCCCGAGACACGGCTGGGCCTGCGGCCACACTCAAGCCCACTCCCCAGCCAGCCCCGTGGACTGAGACCAAGGCCCATCACACACACATAAAGATGGCAGTGATGATGGGTTCCCTCCACATGACAGGGAGGCCCTGTCCGGGTGTCCCCAGCACGTGGGGACCAGAAATGAGCAGAAATATAAGAACTGAAAGAGGACAAAGCAAGAAAGAACATCTCACATGAGCCATGGCCTTGAACCCGTGACCCTGCCCACTAGGCGCCATGGGCCTTTCTCCCTGGGAGAGGCCAATAAGATGCGGTATCCACAGGGTAGGTTCGGGGGCATTCTCCTGGTCCCTGCAGTGTCCACACTGGTGGGACCCTGGTTACCCAGAGCAGCTGAAGTACAGACGTCTGCAGAACCATGTCGCCAAAGCCCTATTCCTCCCTATTCCGAAGACACGACGGGCCTCAGCCTCCCCTGGAAGGTGTGGCTTTGAGGCTCGGTTCTGGCTCCCAGAATCCACAGAACGTGGCAGGGACGCTGTGCATCACATGCATGCCTGCGTCATGAAAATCTCCTCTTTGTCACCACCGTTCATTACAAGAGCACCGAATCACTCTGTCCCGGGTCCCCACTAAGATCTTTGCGGACGTGATCTCCTGTAATCCTCCCCATGGCCCTGGTCACTGGGAACCAGCCCGTCCCCATTTTGCAGATGAGGACGTTGAGACACAGAGAGGGAGGTTATCTGTCCCAGGTCACACAGCTCAGACGCCGCAGGGCTGGGCCTGGAGCTCAGCCATGGGCCTCAGGGGACCAGCCTAGAGAAAGAAGGGCTTCCCCCCACCCCCATGCACCCCAGTTTAGCAGGACAATGTAGGGACAGGTGGCAAAAAAGCGTGCCTCCCCAAAGCCAGACTCCGGTCTCGGGTCTGGCCTCCAGAGGTGCCCGAAGCTGCCTCCCCTATGGTGGGCCGGCAGAGGGCTGTCCTTGGCCTTGGCGAGTCCTGCCCTGAGCCCATCTGCGGCAGCCCCTTCCCTGCCAGGAGCTCACAGTGAAGGGCAACGTCCCCACGAGGCCTTCCGTCAGGCTTTGCGTGGATGTTTTATGGTTCCAATTTCAGACCACGGCCTGGCCGTCTGTCACCACTCCTCCGAGAGCCCTCGTCCAACCCAAATGCCACATTAAGAAGGATTTATTCACAAGGCCTCAGCCCACCGCACAAACTGACCAACCCCCAGGAGCATCCAGGGCGGGGACCAGGGCGCCGTCCCCACCTCTGCAGCCAGGGTTTGGAGAAGGAAGGGATGACCAAGGGCAAGGACAGGACGCTCCAGACATGCAGGACGCACAGCCTTGCACCTTGAATAGGCCTCGCCCACTCCCCCTGTGTTCTTCACCTCGCCCCTGCTCTCCCTCCACTCAGCTTCAGGTTCCCCGGCCAGGCTTGGCCTCCCCCGCGCCTCCTCATCAGGCACATCCGCGTTTCTAGACGGACTCCCTCAGGTACGTCTATCTGGGAAGATTTCCGGAACCTTCTGCCCACCTCCAGTCGAGGCTGGGGCCCCCTTTGGGTCCCCACAGAGCCTGGATGTGGTGAGTTGAATGCGGCCCCCCCAAAGCACGTCCACCTGGAACCTCTGAATGTGACCTTATTTGGGAAAGGGGCCTTTAGGATATAATTAAAAAGTTCTAGATGAGGGGCTCCTGGGGGGCGCAGTCAGTTGGGTGTCTGCCTTCGGCTCAGGTCATGATCTCAGAGTCCTGGGATCGAGTCCTATATTGGGTTCCCTGCTCAGCGGGGAGCCTGCATCTCCCTCTCCCTCTGCTGCTCCCCCTGCTTGTGTGCTCTCTCTCACTGTCATATAAATAAAACCTTTAAAAAAAAAAAATTCGAGATCGTCCTGGAGTGGCCCTAAATCCAGTGACAAGTGTCCTTACAAAGAAAAGGAGAGATGGTCTTCAGGGAGGAGGCCACGTGAAGACAAAGGCAGAGACCAGGCGATGCATCTCCAAGTCCAAGAACACCAAGGATGGCCAGCAAACTCCCAGAAGCTGGGCGAGAGGCCTGGGAGGGAACCAGCCCTGTGTGCGAGCCCAATCCGGGATGCCCGGCCCCAGAACCCGGCAGAGAACAAACCCCTGTTGACCCCATCCCCAGCCTGGGGTGCTTTGTTGGTGCCGCCCCAGGAGACGAACACGCTGGATCTCCCACAAACGTGGCTCATCGGCATGTCCTGTTCTTCCCTCCCGGAGACGGCAGCCTCCTAAGGGCAGGGCCATTGGTGTCCCTCTGTCTCTAGTCCCCTGGCAGGACAGACGGAGAAGCTGCTGGGGTGGGGGGTGCTGAGTAAGATGTCCTCCCCAGGCCCAGCTCTGGTGGCACCTCGGAGACCAGGTTATAGGTCGAATCACATCCCCCCAAAAGGTCCTAACCCCTGGAACCTGGGAGTGTGACCTTCTCTAGAAATAGAGGAATTACCAAAGATCTTGGGTGGCTGTGGGCGGCTCTTAATCCAACATGACTGGTGTCCTCACAAAAAGGGGACATTTGGACACAGACACACACGGAGGGAAGACAGCGTGGAGACACACGTTGAAAATGCCCGCCCACAGCCAAGGAATGCCTAAAGCTGCTAGACGCTGGGAGAGAGCTGGGAACCCTTCTCCCTCTGGGCCCTTGGAGGAAACCAACCTGCCCAGACCTCGCCCCTGGGCTTCCAGCCTCCAGAGCTGCAAGGTGATACATTTCTGCCGTTTAACCACGCAGATGCGTTGTGGCAGCCCACGGACACCGACCCAGGCACGCGCCCATTCTCCAGATGAGGACACAGAAGCTCAGCCTGCTGCAGGGGACACAGCTGGGACCTGGCAGGGCTGCGGTCTCCACCGGGGGCCCTGCCTGACCCCACAGTCAGGTGCCCTTCCCACCGCCCCAGGCGGGAGGAAGGAACAGGGGGGCTCCCGGGGCAGCCGGGCTCCTGCCTCCGAAAGCTCTAGCTCCTGCCCTGGCCACATGCGCCAGCACGGAGAGCAGGTAAGAGCCCAGCACCCATCAATCAGGCACCCTTCACGGGCGCCAAACCTAATGTTTAAAAAAACGGAGTTGAGAAGTAAGCTTCGAAAGGACTCCTATAAATCAAAAGCAGTCAGCAGAAAATAAATGGAGAATGTTACCCCTCTGTGGAAAACGGCATTTTATATCTAAGCTGTTTAAGGGATGATGTGTATGTTAATAGATGGGTCTTGGTAGACTCCCACCCCGGCTGTGCTTTGAAAATACCCTTTACTCTCCATTTCCAACCACCCAATTGGCCTTTATCCCACCTGTCACTCCTTCCTAAGTCACCCTAAGGAAAATTATTAGTGAAATTGCAAGATCCTTATTCATTCATTCGTTCGTCCATTCATAGCTGTTCAATAGCTGTTCGGAACAATGCTCCTGCCTGCCTACCTGGCCGACTTGGCATTTTTCAGAGCTGGATGTGGCCATAAAAGGTCACTGGAAATGCGGTCACGTGGATGCATCTTCTCTCAACATAGAAAGTGCCCGGGGCGTCTCCTGCAGGAGGGTGGAAACTGCTGGTCTGTTTTTAAACTCCTGTTTTTAAAACAGAAATTCCCTCCCCAGGCTCCAACGCCCTGCCCCTCCTCGCCGCCAGCCCCCAGCCCGAGAACCATATGTTCCCCACTTCCAAGAATTTCTCTTTGCAAATGGTGCTGTCACCTCCGAGCAGAGGGGCCCAGAACAAAGGAAAGGCAGGTGGTGGGAGGGGAGCCCATGGCTGCCTCCAACTGGGAGGGCCGAGATGTTTGCCACAGCAGCCCCTGAAAATGTCCCGTGGCTTTATCCAGACAGGCCGCTCACCCCCAGAGGCCTGTATCTCAGGTAAGCAGGGGGCCTGGTGGGCCAGATACCAGCTTGGAGAGAAGCCACTTGGGACCCATCTGAGCTCTGCAAAGATTAATTTATCTTCTTGAGAAAGCCGGTGGGAGAGACCAACAATGAAATCCAGTCCCCGTTTCTGGAATCCACCCCTCTTAGCCATCTGGGGAGCAAGATGACTTCTGGGGGCCTGAGGAACTTCAGCATTTCATGGGCTACTTCCTCCATAAAAAAAAAAAAAATATGAACAATTATATTTTATGGCTGCACTGGCATAAGAAAGAATATATTTGTATTATATATCGAAACATTTCCTTGACCTAAAGATTTTCTTCTTCTGACGCTAAAGGAAATTAGAACATTTTTGTGGGTGCCTCAGTGTCCTGTGGGCCCTGACATGGAGCCCTGAGTCTGCAGGAGACACGGACCCGTGGCCTCCCCACCATCCCACCATGGGCCAGCCCCTTCTCCCCTTCCTCACCCCACAGCTCCCGCCCCCTGCAGGCCAGACTTGCAGCTGAAAACCCCCAGTGCAGATGGGTCACAATACTCCTCCCCTCAACCCAGGACGCGGACTCTGACATTTCCTCCAGTACGGGACCCTGTGAAGAATCCCAGGAAACCCATTAACTGTATAGACAGGCCCATTAGCAGAGTTGTTCACCCCATTCTGGAGTATACATACTGGCCTGGGACCCAACCAGTCTATGGGGCCAGTAAGCGCCTCCCATTCCCCTGGCCGGGCTCACCCCCGTGCAACTGCCGGCCTCGGGCCCTCTCTGGAGGGGCCTGCTCTCTGGGCCTCGCTAGGCCATCCAATCTGGATTCCGCCCGGACATGTCACTTGGGAACTCACTCGACAGCCGACGGTAAAGCTACATAAAGACACAGGAGGGGATGACGCCCAGCCCCAGGCACAAACACCATGGTGTCCCCTGCTGCCCAGACTCCCTCATGGGCAGTCAAGACCTGCCCATCACCCACTGCTGCCAGCTCCAGGCACCTCCAGCTCTACCCTGCTTTGGGGCCTGGCTCACCCCCGTTCCTCACCCTAAAATTCCTCCCCCAACCCCACGACTGATACCATGCACCCTTCAGGGTCCCCCAGGGGACTCAAAGCCCCCCCCATCTCAGACCTTCCCAATGACTCCGTGTCCTTTGACCTTGTACCCCTGACTCCCCATTCATCTGCTGTTTCTCCCCGTGGGGGCTCCTCAAGGGCCAGCTCTGAGCCTGGCGCCCACACGTCTGGAATGGCGAGGAGCTGGTGCAGGGAAGGAGGCTCATCCCCGTCACCGCCGCTGACCCCATCACATCTTGCCTCCTCTGACGGTTCACAGTTGGGGGTCTGCCCCCCCTGCACTGAAGCCTCCTGGAGTACAAGGACTCGCTTGTCCTACCTCCCCAGCACCCGGCACACAGTAGGTCCTCGGGCTGCATGTGGCCATGGCCGGAATTTGTGCCCTGGAGTCCGGCTGCCACTGCAGAAGTGGGCAGGAATGACCCTGCCCCTCCCGAGGGACATCTGGGGAGGCTTGGAAGTAGACGTGTCTACTGTTCTGGGACAGAGAGAGAGAGAAGGAAGTGGGGGGAGGAGGAGGGCGGCTTTGGGAACGTGGGCTCTCTGCAGAAAAGGCTCTTTCAGGTACAGCTGCCACAGTGCAAACATGCCCTTGATGTCACCTCCTGGGAAAGGCTGGCCTCTGATGCCGCACGGCCTTGGGCACCGCCGGACGCCCTGGGGACTCACCTCCCAGAGCGGTGGTCCACGGGTCCGCCTGGGAGCCCCTGTGCTAGACACTCTCAGCTGGGCTCACAGGTCAATGGTCATCCCATCGGCACGGGACCAGGGACTGCTGCCCAGTGTCGATCACCCCGGGCCCACCTGCGCCATCCATACCAGAATCACCCCTCAGAAGGCTATGTTATTAAGGGGTTTTTTTTTTTAATCAATTCACTTCTTTTACTTAAACAGAAAACTTCACACTGTTTCCACAAGTGGAAAGCTAGCATGATGAAAACAGTTCATTCCCTCCTACTGCACACGCGCGCCGTCCGCCCAAGATGAGCGAGCCAGGGCCTGAGGCCTGCCCTCGCTTTGTTAAAGGGAACCACAGAGCTGTTGGAAGCGTGCTCGCCCCTGCTCAGGCTGCTGTCCTTATTGTCAGCATGGAAGACGATGGAAACAAGATGGGGGGGGGGTCCCTCCAGGCCCTGAGGGTCACTGGATACTCCTGTCCTGGCTCCTCCCTGGAAGCAGAAGGCTTGGAAAAACATCCAGCTTCTCTGAATGCAGAATGCCCCACCTCAGCTTCCTCCCCAAGCCCCAACAATGACGCAGGAATCCAGTGACAGGGAGCTCACTACCTCACAAATGCAGCTCCCACATGACAAGATGCATCAGGGAGATTGTCGAAAGCTCTCAGCCACTTCAGCTTCTGTACAAAACCAGGGGGACAACGAAACCCAGCCCCTCCCTGTGGATGCTATTTCTGTAAAGCCAAAAAGCCGTGGAGGCTCACAGGCGAGAGCCGTAAACGTGGGCAGCGATTCTCCTCAGCGATTCTCCTCAAATAGAGCGAGGCCTGCGTGGGGCCCCGGATCCCAGGCGGGTGTTAAGCTGTCTTTGAGAACAATGACCGTGGCCTCCGCAGGCCCTTATCTGGGCTTTCTGACACATAAACAGCCGTGACGGCCTTGGCCTTGTGGAAACTGCACCCGGGAGGGGGTTCTCCCAGTGACATCTTCAGAAACCGCTTCCCTGAGGATCCTCCAAGCCTCGTGCCCTTTCTTGAAGTGGCCGCCGGCAGACTGGGGAGGGACCCGGAATGAGGCCTGTCGTCACAGTCATGCTGTGAATGTCGGAGATGAAGTAGTTCGAGCAAAGCACTTTTAAAATAACATTTGGTGATATCTAAGAAGCAGATTTCTACAGCTGTCCTCACCGTGTTTTCTAAGCGCACTCCCATCTAAGGGACCTCGGGACTTTCCTGGAGGTCTTAGTGTAAATCTGACACACAAAGGACATATTCCCAGGGAGTCCCTTGACTCCTGCTTAGAAAGAGTCCCAAGACCTCGGGGCCTGGGGGGTTTCGCCCCAGTCTTGCTAGTCGGCTTGGCAAGCCACCCATCTGTAAGACAGGGCACCAGCAACGCCCGCATGCCCGCCGGAAGGATGCTTAGTGGGCACCCTGATGCCATGCAAGTCTCACCTGTGGATGGCGCGGCCTCATTCAAACGTCACCGCAAGACCTGCAGCACCCCAGCCCGGCAGGCTTTCAGCTTGCATAGCCCCTATGACAGGGCGCTCCCAACCTTCCAAAGGCCCTTGCAGGTTTAGCTGGACCTATCCCCTGAGTCGATCCTAGCTCTGCCTGGTGGGGCCACGCAGGCCGGTCTGCTCCCCACGGCCACTCTGCAGACCCAGCAGCAGCCCAAGGACCTCTCCCCTGCCCAAGATCATGTCACCCAGCTCCTGCTGACCTTGTACAAACCAATAAAGCAGGGGGTAAACCACAGCCTGCGTGCAATTCCTGAAAAAAATCCTTATCTTCACAGCTAGTCCAGGTGGAGAGCTGCCCGTTCTTGGATTTGCCCCTCCAAGCCGGCACCCTCAGCCACCCTCCCAGGTACCGGGCCCCAGGGGGAAACAGAATTCCGCGAAAACCGCACACTTCTGTTTTCACACTGACCCACTGAGGGCACCAGATCAGACAAAGGCAGGCTGTGTGTGCTACTGGAGAATTAAGCAGGATCGGCCAACGGGCTCCCCTCTGCTGCCTGTCTCAGCCAAGAGCAGCCAGAAATGCCAAGAATAGTCTGTGTCCATGGTGGACAACGGGGCAAGAAGAGACATGTGACCTTCAAGCCGACACTCGGGTTGGACAGACCCGGGTTAATTCTCAGCCCCCAGGGACCATCTGAACGGGCAGTGGGCCTGGAGAGTGTGGTAGGGACTGGCAGCAGCTTGGCGATGCCATGAACCAAGCCCAGAGCACAGGTGTTCTCAGCGGTGGGGAGGGAGGCACCCCACCGGCTGCTTTAAATCATCCGAACAGACCCCCGCAAGGACAAACATTAGTGGGGAGGGAAGTGACCCCATCTTCACGAATTTGTATTTGATATAAATACACCTGTCACAGATAAACATGACCCTGGCTTCTCTAAATATTTCAGGGTAGCCTAAGGAATTCTAGCTAAAAGCAGAGGGGGAAAAAAAAAAAAAAAAAAAATATATATATATATATATATATATCTCCTTTGTCATGAAAACTGGGGTATATCTGTCACCTGTTGGAGAGAAGAAAAAGATGGGAGGGTTGGACTTGTGGACCCAAACAGGAACTTCATTTTTGAAATCTCTGCAAAGACACTCTCCCCAGGGTGAAGTCAGTGCATCTCCCTCCGAAGGACAAGGATGGGAATGAATCTGCTGGGACCCGAACATATGGCTGAACTGTACATTAAGTACTTCAGACAGAATGCTCCGTTCACCGGAGTGACGCATTATCCAACAGACCTGTCAAATCAGGCTCCCTGTGTAAGTGTCCCGAGCCAATGCAGCTAAATCACAACCCTGGTGTGTCACGACCAGCCGTGGCGGAGGGCACCGCCCCCCCATCCCGGGTGCAGGAGTGCCCCAGCGCCAGCACGTCAGGCTGAAAACAGACCCATCTCCACCAACTTGACAAAGACAAAAAGCGTGAATGAAGAGCCCTGTCTAAAATTAACAGTGATGGAAAGTTAATGATGGAGCAAATTTGGCAGAACTATTTCAACACGCATCCCGATGTGGTCCCGGCTTTCAGAGGGGACGCTGAAGTGATAAATGTCTGCCGGGCTCCAGCTGAGACCACAGCCGTGCAGCTTTCTGCAGGACTGTCCCTTTCTCCGGAATCAGACCCTTGGCAGAAGGTCCGATCTGTCACCCCCGCCTCTGTCCCCGGTTCTGGGGCTGGGCTAACACATCTGCTTGTCAACATTCAAAGTTCATCTCGGCGCTGTTTACTTATAATACCAAGCCGGGGAGCAATGCCTGTTGAGCGAAAGTTTCCATCAACTGTAGCAAAGCCATTTAACTCAATCAGCAAACACAAAGCACGGGGGGAAAAGACAAACAACGATCTGAGAAAATACTCATGATACAATATTACGTGAAAAAATACTTGCAATTCATATACAGCAGGTCCTCCCTGAGCTTCCACACGACACTGAAAATCTATGTCTTTGTCTGCTTTTGAAGTCAACGACCATGCCTCATACCCACACTCGGACCCCAGGCTGGGGCAGGACCAGCACCCAGTGAGGGAGCAGTAAACACCTGATAAACTAACTTGGCATGTTTCCCACCTTCTTTTCGTTGTGACTGTTAAGTTTATACACACATATGAACAAACACATGGACGGATGACAGATACACAGACACACATGCGGGAAACCGACCAGAAGGAAAGAGTCTGAATGCAGAACCGGTGACCTCTGGGTGCAGTGATGGTTTTCTTTCCTCTTTTGCACACTTGCCAGGTTTTCTATAGTAAGAATGCTTTCTATTTACAGCCTCGGGGGGAAATTCTGCGATAAAGAGGTCATGTTTGTTATAGCTGCACGGAGTACTGAGCTCTGTCCAGATGGGCTTTCAAGCCGCCAGACGCACACGGCCAGCCATCCTCCGCGGGGCTCCTGCTACGTGCGAGACTTGCCTCCTTGTGTTCTCGCACTGAACCTCGTGATCACCTGGCTTAGGTGTTTCCATCACGGCACTTATCTGGAACTTTCCAAGCTACAAGCATTCACCTGGTTTGATCTCCACAACAAGCCTGTGATTCGGTGCAATTATGTTTTCCAGCTGGTGCTCAGGGAAGTTAAGGAACTTGCACACAGCTGATTGGCGGCCCATGATGGGAGAAAGGAGCTTGCACAAGACGGTGGAGGAGACAGGCCTACTGAAAACCAAACATGTCTGTTCCTGGCCACCCCTCTGGGGACACCCTGTGACTCTCACAGTCACCTCTAAAGGTTCTCGGGCGGGTGGGTGACCACTGAAGCGCGGCCTATGCAATCTGGTGTGTGGTTTTGTGTTTGCTTCTAGTCCAGCTACTACTCCCACTTCCATGAGGCTGGCCCAGGCCGGTTCTGCGGGGCCCGGCCTGACCCGAGATGCTTCTCCGTGCAAACCCAGGTAGTGGGGTTTGGCCTCCCGCTCGTGCTCACCACTACTGTACATGAGAACTGGATACGTGTGAGGCAACTATTCCCACTGGCTGGCCCGGCCAGGCCCTTGCTTTAGAAACCCAGGGGCAGTGCCTGCTGATGGCTCCCCGAGGCCGCAAGGCCCAACGCAGGAGGTAAGAACGGGAGGGTTTTCATGCCCCGTGAGAATGGCCCACAGGGCTGGCCTTGGTGCTCCTGGAATTTTCCATGTGTTCATCTCAATAAGACACTGATATAAATGCCTGATACCCTTATTTGATAACTCTGCATCTCCACGCTTGACTCAAGGAGTTAGAAAAGACACAGTTGTTCCATCTGAAGCAGAGTTTCCCCTTGATCAGAGTAGTGAGCTCCTCATCACCAAGGGTAAGCAAGCAGTGGGGGGCAAGCTGGTTGGGATGTTGCAGGGGATTCGTGTAAGCTGGAGCTGGACAAGGTAGCCGTATGGGCCCTCAACCCCTCTCACGCACCACGAATTAGCCAACACGCTGCCTTTCTCATCACTGTGCCCGGAGCCCTGATGATAGATGGAGTCAGTCAGGTATTTCTTTTTGAGGACCACTCCTTTCCCATACTGGGGATCTGTTAATTTTTCTGCAACAAAATCCCAAACCAAACACAGAAGTCCCCACCATAGAGGTGAGCTCTAGGTGGGTTTTCCCAGTTCAAGGCCTTTCCCGCCCTTGCCTACTGCGCACCCAGGCGGAGAGGCAGGCAGAGCATAAGGTGGCTGCAGAATCAGGGTGATATGGCAGCACTTGAGCCTGTGTCCCCATCAGGACATGACACGGAGCTGCAGGGGCCACCTCTGAATACTTCCTGCAAATGTGTGGGCTTCTCAGTGAGTAGGGCCCTCAGCCCTTGACAGCCACCAAGATGCCGGCCATGGCCTCATCGGGCCTTGAGCCATGCATGGTCAGAGCAAATTTGGCCAGAGAGTGTGAATAGAGGGGTAGAAAGTGGGCAGGTCGAGCCACTCCATCTGGAAAACCAAAGCCTAGGGCTCTGGGAGACATCCCATTGCCTCTGCCTACGTGGCAACCAATTTCCACTGCAATGGGAGAAATCTGGGTGAAATGAGCTTGCCACACGGACCCGGAGCCCTGTGAAGGCTCAGCTGTCCTCTGCTTTTCTCCCTCCTTCCTCTCTCCTTGGGTTAAGATTATTTCCACACCACAGGTGTTAATGAACTAACTCCATCCTTCTTCCAAGAAAGTCCCCTTATCTCTTTCCACTCCTTTAAAATTAATAGCTAATTAATCAATTAATCATGGTGTTTTCAACAAATGGTGCTGAGTCAATAGGACATATATCTGGAGAGAAACAAAAAGCAAAATAAAACCCGAATCTCAACCCTTACCTCACACCATAGACAAAAACCAACTCACAATGGGTCCTAGACCTAAGTGTAAACTCTAAAACTATATCAATTCTAGAATAAAACAGGGAAGAAAATCTCTCCGACTTCTGGTCAAAATTCTTAGATAAGACACAGAAGCATGGTCCATAAAAAAATACATATGGATAAATTGTACTTCACGAATACTAAAAATTTACACCCGAATGACACTGTTAAGAAACAGAAAGACAAATCACAGATGGGAGAAAATGTTTGCAAAATACACATCGAACAAAGGATCTGAATCCAGGATATAAAAAGGGCTCTAACAATTTGATAATACAAACAGTGCAACAGAAAATAGCCAGAAACAGCGAACATTTGCTTTACCAAAGAAAAGATATGGATGACAAAAAAGCTCACGAAAAGATGCTCAATATCATTAGTTATTAGGGAAATGCAAATTAAATCACAATGAGATAGATCAGCACTCTTATGAGCATGGCTAAAATTTCAGTGTTGACTGCACCAAGTGTTGCCAAGGATGTGGAGCAACTAGAACTCTGGCACCTTGGCGGAAGGAAGGCAAAATGGCACAGCTCCTTCGAAACAATTTGCTTATAAAGTTAAAACACACTATCATAAGATCCAGCTACCCCACTCCTCGGCATCTATCCGAGAGAAACATAAACACATGCATGTCCACACAAAGAGCACCAACAGCCACATTCCCTGGGGAAATGACACACACCCCGATCATCACCGTGAGCACGCGTGGCTAGAATGCAGGACGGAGAGTCGTCACAGTGACAGGAGAAGCCAGAAGGGCACGGGGGGTGGATATGGCACAGACATTCCCACGGGCCGGGCCCCGGAGGTCAGAGCAGTGGTTCTCAGAGAGCAGGCATTTGGCACTTGGCGACATCTGGTATTTTTTTGACTGACACTATCGGCATCTGGTGGGAAGAGCTCAAGGGAGATGGTGAACACCCTACGGTGCACGGACTGGCGCCTGCAACAGTCACAACAGCAAAATGACGAGGTCCAAAAACTCAATAATGGCTGAGATTGAGAACCACCACCGCTCCCCTGCCCCGTCCCCCGGCTAGGGTGCAGGGTGGCTTCTTAAGAGAAGGACGGGTGATGGCTCACTCAGCAGCTGTCATATGTAACATGCTTGTGTCTCTCTCTGTGCTGGGCTCTGCCTGCTCAGCCTCCAGCCCTGCAAAGTGGACTTTATTTTAAAGATGAGGGGATGGAGGCTCAGACATTGCTGCCACCGCTCGTCCAAGGGTGGGCAGCCACCCAGTGACCGGCCGGGACCAGGACCCACCACAAGCAGAAGACACCCACCCACTGCCGTGCCCCGCCTCCCGGTGGTCTGCGTGCAGGTGCTCGTCTGAGCAGTTCGGTGTATCCACAGTGATTAAAATCTCCAGCTCCAGAGCCCACGGCGCACCACGGGGATTCCAAACGGCCAGCACCTCTGTGAGCTCCTCTGTGAGCACGGCCGTCCTCGGGCCCCGGGGAGAAGGAAATACTCAGGCACCAACTCAATTCATTTTTTTTTCCCCCATCAGATAATAAATGAATAGTGTCCTATCAAGACGTCAGAGTCTGGAAGCCGAACAAAGCAGAGTGCAAGACCTAAGTATGAAATAATGAATTTATAATCCCTCTGAAGAGCAGTCGGAATGGGAAACTGACATCGCCATGGAAACCAGGGAAGTGTGGTGAGGCTCTTGTGGAGGACTCGGTGGGGCATGTTCACCGTGCTCCGCGATGGAAACAGTGAGTGATCGGCCCAGACATGGGGCACAGGCAGCCCCCCAGGACGGGACCCTGACCGCCTCAGCTTCTGGGCAGCACCTCCTCACGGGGGGGTGGGGGGGAGGCAGTCCCTTCAAGCCCAGGATGGGGGCCCCTGCGCAGGGGTGGGGGGGAAGGGGAGCCATGCACATGCATACAGGCTCCTGCAAACCTCCACAGAAATGCAGGAAGAGTCCAACGGGGACACTATAGACCTCTGGACAAATAGCCCGGGCCCCGACTCTGCATGAAACACCCCACAAACATTCAGCAGATACCCGGCTCCTACTTGTGCAGGAGAAACCTTGTCCCTGCCCTCCAGGAGCCCTCGGAGCCAGGAGCCAGAAAGACAGGACTGGATCCCACGCCAGGAGGCCCAGCGGAGGCCCGGCAGAGGCCCAGCGGAGGCTCCCAGTCAGACCAGGACCGGGGGCAGGCCCCTGGAGGCTTGGAGCAGCAACAGCAGTGCTTAGAAACACGGTGGGGACTGTGCCGGGCAGGTGGGCTGGGGAAGAAAGAACAAAGCCCAGACGATGAGCAGGGAAGCAACAGGCCAGGGTGCCTGGTGCAGGGACTCGCCCACGTGAAGAGCGGAGGAAAGGGCGCAGCCCCAGGCTTCAGCCAGAAGGGCCTGCAGACGCATGGCAATGACAGGCAACCCTCTTTCCTTTTGGAAAAGCTTTGCTAGTGCTGATGTGTAATTTTTCAATCATAAATCAGTCAGCCAAACGGCCAAGGACCCTAATTTTAAATAGTTTTGCTCAAGTTGTTAAGTGTATTCTCAGCTTCGTTACAACCAATTGTCGAAAATCCTAACGACGGAGATCCCAGACCGATGGGTCTGTCCTGTGCCTCCCGCACCGCACGCCGCGCCAGCCCGCACACGCAGAGCAGGCAGCCCAGGGACCCATCGCCCCTCTTCCTCTGCCCAGGCTCAGACATCAAGATACAAGAAAAACACCTGCCGAATCCTGAGCGTTTCCGGGCCCTTCGGGTGCCGAGAACACAGCTCAGGCTGGAGGCCAGGGGCTCCCGCATTAGAAGCTGTGCCCCTCCTGGGCACCATGTCCCCCTGGCCCTTCCTGGGGGTTGAAGGGATGACCTGAAAGGAGGTTCCCCCTGAATGTCCCAGGCAGGCCAGCAACACGGCAGCCGCTCCACGTGTGAGCAGAGCAGTGACCATGAACGCTGGGCGTGCTAAGGCTCTCCTCACATTATCCCCGCACTTTGGTGGGATATCAGTATTGTTATGATCATCCCAACTTCAAAGATGAGGAAACAAGCTCAGAGAGGGGGGTTAACTTACCCAAGGTCACACAGCTCCCGTGCTTCCTTGCCTTCTAGAGGGGAGGGGGCAGAGCTGCGGGGAGGGGGCGACAGCGAAGGACTCCTGCTCGGGGAGCAGCATGTGCAAACCCCCAAAGTGTGCAAGCGCTGATGTGAGTGAGGAGCTGGGGGGCTGCCCTGCAGAGTGGACACTGGCAGGAGGCTGCTGGGGAGCTGCTAAGATCCATGGGGCAGAAACTGCAAAGCAAACCAGACATGGGAGGCAGAGGGCAGACAGCCCAGGGGCTGAGAAGCCGCAGTGGAGGGGGCGCTGCAGGGGAGGTGGCAGAGCTGGGGCCCCATCCCTCAACACCCCCTTCCAGCTGAGCCCGAGTTCCAGGGTCCCATCACTCCACCCAAACACTCCGCCTCCTCCCTGTAAGCCTTTGGGGTAAGCAAACAAATGCTGCTCTCCATGCCTCAGTTTCCCCATCTGTGAACCAAAGCAGCTATGAGGATGGAGGCAGACTTAGGACAGACAGCTCATGGCAGGCACTCCTTTAAGTATTGCTTTCTGTTATGCACTTGGCCAGTTTTACCCTTACGAGCTGCTTCCAGCAACCCAGAGTCACATTTTTCAAACACCTGGGGGACATGGCTTGGCCCATCATTAAGAACCAGGGGGTCCTCAATGGGGCAGCCTTCCTAGGGGCTGCACCCAAGGGTGTGAGCAGGACCGAGCCCTGAAGGTGAGTCTGAAACCTCCCCAGGAGGCTCAGGCCCCTGCTTTAGGAAAGGGCCCCCCCACCCCCGCACATGCGAGCCAGGACGTGTAATCCGGGGCGGGCAGAGTGACGGCTCCAGCTCACAAGCCCTTTGTAGAAAGAAGGCTCCTGCAATATTTAAGTAGCTCTCCATCTCTGAAAGTCTTCCCACAGCCCAGAGCGCAGGATTTAGGGCCACAGGCAGCTCAGCCAGTCAGAGGCAAAAGCTGAAAATCCAGCTGACACACAGCCTGGGCCTGTGGGAAGGCGGCGGGCAGGGTGTCCGTCACCAGCTTGCACCCTGGAGCTGGGAGTTGGGGTCAGGTTTGGGCCCCTGCCAAAGCCTTCATTATGCTCGGAGAATGCTCTTTTCAAATTGTCTCTTTCTGTTTTCCCACTCCCCCAAATTTATGTAAAAATAAACTGCGTGAATTCAATGCATGCTCTCAGAGCCCCTGAATGAGCAATTTCCTAGCGAGTGTCAGCACCAGCACCAACCCAGCTCGTGGCTCGCAGCTGCTTGGCCTGAGCCGGGGGGAGTCGGGGCGTGCTCTGAGGACACGCCCTGCCCAATGTCCCTGTGACAGCCACCCCAGCAAGGGTCATTAATCAATCCTCCCACAACCCACAGCACAGATCATTCCCACTTCACAGAGGAGGAACTTGAGGCTCAGAGAGGCTCGGGAACTGGTGCGAAGTCACACAGCTCCCAAGTGGCAGAGTCGGAGTCCGACAGTCTACACCTCACCGCTATGCTTGACTGTGAATCTGATGGTTCTCCATTCTGGACACACTGAAGATTGTGGCCTCCCCTCTTCAAGCATGACCTCACCTGAAGAGTATTCAAGGTGTGGTCAGGTGCCTGCAAAGTACAACAGACTATCACCTCCCTTGCTGTAGGCCCAATACCTCTGTGAATGCAGCCTGAGATGGTAGTGTCATTGTGGGGACCACGTCGCATGGTTCCCTGTGAGGAGTTCGTACTCCACGGAGACCCTGGGGCCGTCCTAACACCTGCTGCTAGGAAAGGGGCCAGCACCTGCTTCTGGGGCGGCTGGTTTGGGAACCTCGATGCACAAGTTACATCTGTCCCTGTCAGATTGCTTCTGTGACTGAGGTCCCTCCAGCCAGGTCAGGCCCTGCCACTGACCTGCCCGGGGACTTGAGCCAGGCCCTCCCCTCACCTCCCAACGGCCTGGGCCATGGTTTCCTCCACTATACAAATGGATTCCAGGGCTCTGCTGAGTGGCTGCCCAACCACGGCCAGTAAATGCTGGGAGAACACATGAAGGAAGGAAGGAAGGCACGCTTTCGTCCAACAACGAAATCCCGAGCACGGGTTGTGTGCCCAGCTCTGTGCTGGGGACACAGCAGGAAACAAAGCAGCTCTCTGTCCATGGGGAGCTGGCCCTCTCGGGGCAGGTAGGCGACCAGCCCATCGCTGGTGGCAAACTGTGGATGGTGCCCACATGAGGGGC